>NC_046226.1:31298302-32003302 GCF_009819885.2 Catharus ustulatus
TAAAATGTTTTTGCTTTTGTGTATCTATGACTGATAAGTCTTATAATGGTGACAATTGCTGCTTTCTTTTCAGAGTAAGCAAAAAATATTTTTTATCTTTTTGTTCATCATTTTTTTGTGTTTATATTAGATGAACTTTTGTACAAACACATGCCCATTTTACTTTGCCATATGTGGAACTTTAGTAATATTTAAAGAAAAATAAAATAAAAGTCCTCTTTCTGTCCTGTTTATCCACAGCTATAACTGACATGAAGGATTGATTCACAGATATATCTGAGAGGATTAGTAAAATCTAAATGAGAATTAGTAAAATCTTATTTTACAGTTTAATTGTATCTTTTCCATTTTCTGCAGGCTATATTGCCAAATTATACATCCACGAGCACAGCCTGTACACAGACATAAAGAAATAGAACCTCATTTTATTAAGGCAGTTAATCTGCTAGAGAATCTTCTCCATGTCCTGATGTTCACTGTAGACTTTCGGCCTTTTACCTTTAGGTGTTCAAAGCCCATTAAAATATCTTGTTAACTAAGCAGGAATATTTTAGTAGCAATAATTATCTCTTTGGATCAAAAGCAAAACTATTACATATAAAACTTGATATATACATGAATTTTCCTAGAAATCATGGATATATTAATTCTTTTTTATTCAGTTCATCATCTTTCTTCCTAAAATGCAAACCACGGAATTTCAAATGCATTGTTCAAAATCCTTTGCTCCGTGTCTTGATTCCTGCATTATTTTACTCTGTAAAAAGAGGAGGAAGAGTGCCTAAGGAAGTTCATGGAGTTAGAATATGAAGTAGCAAATTACCTAGTTCATGCATATCACCCATTGGAGGAGTCCAGTATCTGCAGGAATTTCTAGCCTTAAAACTGATATGAATTGAGATTTGTAACCAGTTTTGCTATTTTTATTTTTTCCCCCTATGAGCATCAGTAAAGGTGCCTCAATTTCTGTTTACTCAGGATTCTATTCAATTCCTTTAAAATCAGGTAGTTTTTATTTCTTTTAATGTGCGTAGAGACCTCTCAGTGCAAGCATCAAGGATTGTAAATATCCAGAAGATTCAATCCTAAGAATGTTGTGTAAAATTTTATATTCTATTCTTGTTTTAATAATGGATTAGAGTTTGAAGCTTCAAAATATAACCAAGGCACAAATGCAGACACTCTTTAATGGCAGACTGATATCATTACAAGTTCTGGCGTGTATTTAGGTATTTTTTCATTCATGTGTTTTCAGACTTTTTTAAAATTATAGAAACCTTTAAGAAATTGTTATTTAACCACGTCCAAATTTGTTCCACGTGACATAATTAACTCCTCTTAAAATACCAAGGTTTTTTACATTGCACTTAAGTAAAATGGTAAACATACCCGTTAAATTTTTTTTAAGGAAAAAATGTTAATAGCAAGTGGTAAAGATGCATACTGATTAGAAGAAATGGCCTTTTAATTTGTTTCACTCGTGTGACCTTCAACACTATGGTAATAAGGGAAAGCTTCACAATCACAAATGAATTCTATTTTCCCAACATCCTGACAGTGCCTTGTAGGGCTGTGCTTTCATAAATATTAAGAAAAAGTGTAATATTTATTAAATAAAAATGATTGAGAAATAAAAGCAAAAGCTTAGTATTTGATAAATATTAAGTAACGGATGGCTAACGATAGTAGAAATCTAAGTCAGCTGAGGAAATGAACTCTCCTTCCTAGTCCCAGTTAAATTCTGTTTCCATTAAGTCTTCATATTTCTGAGAAGACATTTCTTACTGGATTAGTAGCATCTGAAGAAGGTTTGTGATCTCATGCAAAAAAACCAAGAACCCAATGTGAAATAGACCTGTCAAACCTCAGTGGTGGGAGGCACTTTCCAGCTTGCAGAGGAGGACAGCTGTGGTGTTATCAGTGTGGCTCTGACCCCACGCAGGCGCTGCACCTCTGGACATGGGCGCTGGGAACTGTGCATTTCTGGGACACTGAGCAGCCATTTGGAGTAACTCTGGGCTTTTGTAGATGAAAGGGAAAAAAATCTTGTGCTATGACTTCAAAAAGTACACCCTGTGAATAGAACTCACTGTTATTTGTTGTGAATATTAGCTAAAATTTATCCCCCTTCTTTAATCCCAGCCAATGTATTCATGTAAGTGTGCTTTTATTTGTATTATTTAATCAACTGTAGAAAGAATCCATAGCATATGGATTCAGTGTTTTCTGATAACTTTTGCGCAAAAGACTCACTATAAAAAAGGGGTCAGTTGTATTTTTCAGGGACTTCAAAAGAGGGAGGTACATTTCGTGTGAGGCATTCCTTGGAAAAATGCAGTTTCCACTGTTAAATCAAGTCAGTGGTTTTTTGCAGGGATTTCACACTGCTGAATGGTAGATATTTATCGGGCAGGGCCAGCCCCACTGCAACACAGTTAACCCACTGCTCTTGGAAACGTTTTTAAGATTGGCATGCGGTGTAGAGCAGCCCCCAGATTGTGTTTCTCGAAGTACCACAGAATAGAACAAAGAGATTCCAGAAAATGCCTGTATTGCACAGCCACAGTCATTGTGACACTTCCCAGCTTCAGACCTCTGTACAAAATAAAAACTGGGAGAGAGGTAAAGATGGTTGAAAGGAGCCCAACACAAAAATCATCATGGGTTTAACCTTGTCCAACACAGAGGTAGCTAGATGTTAGCTCTTAATTGGTGATGGTCACACTACAGAGCCTGAAGATGAAGATGAGAGAGAAATATTTGATTCTGTGGGTCATGATTAACAAGGAAAAACCACATTATCTAAATTTCTACATTTCAGGACAAGATTCATTCATATATCTACAAATTGCCTACCACACACTGGGAGCAATATAAATCATAATTATAAAGTAATATGACACAGTTGATTAATTGCTTAATTAAGCCTTAATTAATATTTGTAAAGCAGTTTAACATCCTTGGTTGAAAAGTCTTAGGGAAGTGTGAGATATTAAATATTACTATTTACAGTCAGAGATTCTGGCCTGCCCATGTTGAAATTTCAGAGAGATGCTTTGATAAATCAGTATTAAACTGTGGTTATTTCTAAGGCAAGAATCCCTTGCTATTTCTACCATGGACTGAAATAAAGTCCCAAACTCTCTGGATACACTATTTCTCTTTCAATATCTTCTTATTTTCATAGCCAGTGCTGATACAATATATCTGCAGACCTTCATTACACAGTGAAAAGATGAAAATTTTTGTATTGACTTATTTCACTATTTTATCTTTTTTTGCAGTAGCATCTGCTTTGCTCTAGGCCTCACCTATAATGTTAAAAACCCCCTCAAACAGCAAAAAAATCCCAATTGCCTGTACCCTGAAAAGCATACGATATATAGGTCTTGTCCTGCAATCAGATCCACTTGGGCAAACCCAATTATAGGATCAGGGCCTAAATAGGATAATAGGTATTGTAGAAACTACCATAAATTTCTCTCTGGTGTCCTATTTTGCCACTACTTGAACTAAGTGGATAATTCCGGTCATCTTTCTTGTTATGATGTTTCAATTCAACACCGTAAATTTACTGCTGTTGGTCTAATTTGTCTGTAGAAAATCTTTGCAAGGCTAAATTTTGTGTATATATAGATATATATAAATATGTGTATATATATATATTTCCTCAGACACTAGCTAATTTTGCTTAGAAAAGTTCAGCAGTATTAGATGGGAATTAAACAAATAGAATTTTACAAAGCAATGAGCATGGAGCTTGGTAAATGCAAAAAGAACTCATTAAAAAAATATCTAGAGATGTGACAAACTGCCCTCAAATAATCTGGAAATTCAGTGAACCACAGTATCTGCTGGTTTGCAAGTAGCCAAGACATCTCATTGTCTGCTCTGCATGAGTCCACACACATACTTATAATTAGATACCTGTTCTCTGAAATGACGGTGGCTATCTGATTTGAGAATAAAAGTGTTGTTCTTTATATGTGTTCTGTTAACTGTATTGTGTCATGTTGTGTTACATAGCATTCAGTTACTTTGCATGTTATTATGACAAATGCTATTTTGATACAAAGGAAAGTGAATGTTAAGTTCTGAGAGAAAGAACAGGTTTTAGGTCAAATCATTGCTGTATCATTGAGGTTTTTAAAAGAACAGGAAAATTATTAAAATTGTCCTGACTGTTTTTTTTTTTCCTGACACATGTTTTATTTTATCATTTTCAACTATTTTCTTTTATTAAGTCTTATTCTGAAGTCCTGTTAAAAAAATATTGCTCCACCTTTAGTAGACAAATTGCATAAATTGTGCTTGCCACAAGCAGCATTTACATGCTATCAAAAACCCATTAACATTACTCCTGCTGTTTTCACTTCACTGACATAAGTCAGTGAAAGCCCAAATAATCTAAATTTAATTTGGGTTCCAGGATGTGATTTAGATGCAGAAACACAGGTATCTGGGGCCATTTGAGTGCTTTGGGTTATTGCAAGGCTTCTGCAAGAGCTGACAGATAGAAGATAAGACCTGCTGGAAGTCCGTACCCTTCCAGAGTGTGCAGAGTGGGTAGAGGCAGAGCACCCAAGCATTTGTCTGACCATAAACACCTGTGTTTAGGTGTCTGATTCATCCTCTCTAACACAGGGTACCACCTCATTACTTTTCAGTTATAATTAAGATACACCATCAACTTGTGAATGCCAGTATTCTGTTCTGTTATTTCTGCATTCCAAATCATCAGACAAAATCTCTTTATTCCTGATGATATTAATAATTTCATACATCATTAAAATTGACTTCACTCTTCTTCTATGCCTGCAATTTGTTACTAGTAAAGCAAAAGCCATTTCACCTGCACCTTCAATGGAAAAGATTGTATGAATATTGTGCTGAGTTTAATGTTCCTAAAAATGCTATACTTTGTCATGTTAAAGATGTTTCTTTCAGCTGGAGTTCAGTGAAGAGTTCCCTACATTTCTGTAAGAATATGTTTCAGGGCACAGTGAGGAAGAGGAGTACCAGTATGTTGGCAATCAGGCCAGCTGTCTGATTGCAAATGAGTTTCTCTAGATTGCCCAATGTATAAATCAGTTTGCCTTATGTTCTATAAGCAGAGTAAGGAAAGCACCTTTTAGAAAGGAAACACTTTCCTTTAGAAACCACAGACACATGGAACATGCTGAGTTGGAAAGGATCCCCAAGAACTCTAGAGTCCCATTCCTAAGCACCATAGCACCATCCCTAAGAGTCACATACCTTATGTTGGTAAAACATGCAAAGAATTTCCTAGTTCCATAGTCAGGATCTCTTACCTGTAAGTATTCTGCAAATATTGATCAGTGTTTCTTCTTCAAAGTATTATTTCACCATATGTTCAATGCTGCAAGAAAAAAGACTCAAATGGCGTCTTTTAAAAGGAGGAAAAATTCAGAAAGAATTTACATGTGGAATGTTGCTGTCATCTTGATGAAGGAAGGAAAGTACTTTGATTTGTTCTTTTTGTTAAGGAAAACTACAGCTGAATGTCTATTTCAGTAGTTAGTAGTAGTTAGTTCAGTATTTTACTATTAAGAAGAGGGACCAGTAGTAGCAATCCTTAAAATGAAATTGTCCTGAACAGGTCTATCCAACATAAGACAGAAATTTCTTGGTTGCTCATCATATAAGCCAGAGGATTGGAGTGATCTTGAGCTGCAAAGATTCAGTGTTTTTGAAAAGCATACTTAGTTTAATCACTTCATGCTGTTTTATCAAGGGTTCTAAGCAACCCTACAGAGTAGAGGATACAGAGTCAAAACCATTATGACCTGGCCTAACCTAAGATGTTCTTAAAAGTCAGAAAATGCTGGATTTAAATGCACAAAAATGAAAATATTTGCACATACTTTCAGCATGCTACTGTTTGGATTTTCTTGGAACAACTTCTGATTTGAGAAATTCTTTCAAACCCTGTAAAACAATGATAGGAGCTTTAAAATAGTCACTGAATACATCCAAGGATCAGCTTGCAAGCAGTATCTTTTTAAAAGTCTAATAGAAAAAGTGCCCAGTGGTTTCAGAAAGAGGATGACATAATGGTGAGGATGTGCTTATGAAGACAAGCCTGGGAAGAGGACATTACAATTTCAAGGCAATGACAAAAATTCAATTCAAGTCTATAGAGACTGTATTACAGTGTCAAGACGATGGCAAAATTATGCCAATGTAAGTCTATGGAGACCACTTTACTATGTCAAGACAACGGTAAAACAATGTTATATAAAATGATTGAGACCACACTGCAATGTTAAATTATGATGCCAAAACCTTGTCATTTCCTGAAGTAATGACAGAGGATTCTGCATATGCTCCTCACAGAATCACTGCTGGACCTGTGCTCTAGCTCAAAACACCTTTGTAGCTCCAACCCTGGATCTTGCTTGTGTAGGAACCAACTTTCTTCAGACCTGAAGGTGAAAGCTGAGGGCATTTGAGCTGTTGGGGCTAGTTGTCTTTGCATTTGCAGATGCAGGACTAATGATGAGCATTCTACCCTTATTTCTGAATTATTTTAAGTTTATTTTTAACAGCAGAACACAGCATGGTGTTATTGACTTTCAGGTGTATTGACCGCCTGTCTAGTTGGCATTTTTATGTGGGATTGGTTTAAAAGAAAGTTGATGCCTCTGTTTTGAGAATGTTTATTATTTTATGTTATACCAGTTGTTTACGATATTACAAAACCATAGTTACTGTAAATAATCTCACAAAATAACTAATTCCATGTACTTGTGCTGAAATTCCTCTCCTCACTGTGAAAGAGCATGTATTTGATATTTTTGCAAAATGACAGTTTGAAAGCTTGCTTCTTGCACAGGACAGGAAAAGTGTTTATAATGGTAGAGTATATGTTAGTTACCTCTCCTCCCGGCATGTTTCAAGCCATGTGTAGAGAACAAAGTTTCAGCAGTTCAGGTCTGGTTCAGTTCTTGGTATCTTCGACAGAGAGACCTGTACTGATACTGTCCAACAATTTGCTGTCTCTATTATAATGCTCTCTAACAAGAAGAGCAGTGCCAGATCATACTAAGTTTGTCCATCCTTATATTCCCAATTAAACCATGGCCAGGAGTATATGTGTAGTAAAGAGAACAAGAGCAGGATAAGGAAACAGTGATACATGGCTAGAACATTCCTCTTGCTGCTCAGAATCTTCATTTGAAAACTATGAGAAAGGGCTTATTGCATATGAGACCATTCAATAATTTGCATGATGCTATGATTACTAGATGGCTGCAGTGACCTATATTTGAGAGGGAGAAAGGCCATTAGACTAATTATGAAATTACCCCACCTGCTAAATTTTTTTGCTGTCACTAATATTGTCAAGGTAGGTGATAGACAAGTTCTGTTGTAAATTCTCTTAGATGTACAAGGTGATATATTCACTAATTAGGCCATGTAAATTTGAAATTTCATTTTAAAATTGTGTGAAATGGTATTTGAAGTTCAAAATCTGACATGTTCCAGTTCTAGTTGTAATCAAAGTTTTCAAAATCTACTCAGCTATTAAGAAAAAAATAACCAAACAAACACATGTTTCAATGTCTCCAACTTTAAAGACCCCTTTGACTTTTTTATTATTCAAAATGGCAGTTCTGGTAATTTCTCTGGCCATGAATCCTATTGAAAAGATAGACAATGCCAACAGAAAGCTATATGCTATGTGGTGTTAAAACCCTAGTTGTGCAGAAACATTTGCTGATAATATAGAGGAACACACCAATTTATGAAGATACCATGTGAATATTATCTTTCAATTGAATTTAAAACACAGAAGATTCACAAGTTGTGATGTTTATCTGTTAATTATCACAGAGTGAAATGATGCTTTTTCACGTCACTGACAGGTGCACTCCTATTTACCTCAGCTTTTCAAAAAAGGTACACTGAAATTCCTTAAGAGGTGAAACTCTCAGGTAAAATTGTAATTCTTTGCTGTTCTGTAGAGGTGCTAACAAAGCATTTCTCTACATAATTTGGTCCTTAGAATTATGTTTGACGAAGCTAATCACTGTGATTGTGTTATGAGAGTCTCTGCACTGCTCCTGTATAAATTTTCCCTCTATTCTTTGTGCCACCTCAGATATCCCTCTCACCCAATGCTGCCAGTGAGAAAGCACTCTACTAACTGTAGGAATCATCAAGAGCTTTTATTTCCTGTGAAAAGTTCCACAATTCCATGGTAATAGCAGATACATATTATGATGTCTTTTACAGGTCTGTGCTTCTCTGATACAAGTTTCTGTGGCTTGTGAATATGATACGAGGCAGTTATGTCTGCAGGGATTACAGGGAGATTAGGACAAAGGCTGCAAATAGTGACCGGACAGTGATCAAGCAGTGTTTTGCAAACACTCAGTGACAAATAATGTACTGAAAGACGTGGATTGCTTAGAAAAAGATTATGGAGGCAACGCTACTCAGCAAGAAGATGAGCATAAATTTTAGGAGGCACAGGTTGTGTTCTTACCAGCTTGTTTACTGCCATGGGGTATTAACACACCCTGTTCCTACCTCAGTTTCCCTATCTAACATGGAGATAATGGTACTTATTTCCTATTGAAATACCCTTTGAGATCCTTGCAGTGTAGGGTACGTATTACTATTACTTTTATGAATACACATTATCAAAAACCAAAGCAGCCTTACAAAAAATTCATTAGGAGGCTTTAAAATATCAGGTTGCCTAATGTACTGTGGGAGATATATAACAGCAAGAGGTTTCCAACTCTATTTTACAAATCTTAAATTTTATTTCTAACATTGCATTATACATGCCATGAACAGTAGCAAGTATGATACGCTGTACTTGGCCAACTGCCAAAATTTGATTGTATTTATTAATTCCATGCTAACAATATTCACTGTTGGACTTTGCATGAGACACACAAATTGCTGCTATTCAGACATTTTATGGGCAGATATTTTCCAACAGAACATAAGAAAACTTCTCAATGAGTTAGATGCTCATTTTATAGCTCATGTGAAATAAAAGGTTTCAACTCAGTGAAAGTCTTACTGTGCTTGAATATCATCTGGAATGGCAGAAAGATGTGCATGAATTTGCAGACAAATAAAATTTACGGATCTCATATATTATACTGCTAACAAGAAGTGCAACTCTCCATTCAGGAGGTGGAACTAAATTGTCTTCTCTAAGCATCTGAGAATAGGACAGAGAAGACAATATTGCAGAAATAGGAGATTTCAGTCTGAGAGACTGAGTTGTTTTGTTTACTCCTTATCAGTCAGTATAAACTGTCCAGAAATCTGTAGCCTAAAAAGAGAGGTACTTGACCAGAAGTGACAAGATTTTTCTTCACTGTTCTCACCACCATGACTACAACCACCATTGCTAGTAGTGGCAGTGTTATTTCACAGACAAAGGTGTTATCACCTTTGATAATTAAAAAACTGTCCAGTGTTTCAGCTATGTTTACGACTTGGTCTTTCTACATTCTTACCAGGCAACCATTTTAAGTGCTGCAGCTTATACAGAAGGTTTTCACAATAAACCTTTTCTTCGTTCGTAGGGATTGAAAGTGTTTTCAGAAGGTATGTAAAATTTTTAAACCCTATTTCCTTAGAGTTTATTCACTATAAGGAGAGATTCAGGCTTTTTCATGACTAGGTAATTTTTAAAAAAATGAGTGATGATCAAACCATTAGGCATGTGGGGAAAATGATTTGCAGGAAATGAGATCAGTGTTCCAGTCTGATGAGCCACTGAACTGCTAAACGGTTTCAACTTTTATTGTTGCCACCACTGTATCTGTTGCTCAGAAGAGAAAATATATTCCACCCCCCAACACACACATTGTTCCCTCTGCATTACCAGTACATGTTGTTATCCAGTCCCCTAAGTGCACGTATTGCAGCTTGCTTATGACTGTTGCTGTAAACAAAACAACAGGCATACCATCGAAGTGGATATAATCCTTCAACAGAGTCTCCTCTGACTACTCAGAAAGCTGGAGGTGACTGCAAGCATAGCTCAGGAAATGAGCCTAGCAGAGCCTGAAGTTTCGTGAATTCACAAATCATATTATAGAGAAGCATTAGAATATAAAGTACAGAGTAAGTTCTAAACAAGTGCTTCTAAAGACTATGTGTGTTCTGTGAGTTTCAGATAGATGAAATAAATTAACTCTAAATACCATGAACCCCATGGTTAGCAATGATAGTGTTTCTTCTTGAAACAATTTTTTCATCATGATTTACAGAGAGTGAACAACATGGATTACATACTATTTCTGTTTATCACTGTATATATTCATGAGTTGACTGTATCTATTAGCAACCTGTATAAAATATGAAAAGTATTACAATTATGTTCCGAGAAGATTTCAAAAATATTAATCGGAGTATATATTTTTCTCTTTCACAGTTTTCAAAGGAAATGTGAAAGTAGTTAGGATTAGCATAGGCATTTTATGAAGACTATGTAGCAAAAAAGTAAATGGGGAACTAATATGCATTGGTTTTTCATTATTGACCTCGATAACGTGATTAAGCAGTCTGCATTGAATGAAACTTTGTATATTCATTTATTGTAGAATCCAGCCTCAAATTTCATGGCAATAAATGAAGATGTTTCAGTAAAACACAAAGTGACTGGGAGAGATCGTCTTTTTGGAACCTGAAATGGTAATTTCATTCTAATTATTTTGTTATCTATCCCTTTTTATGTATTTATAGTTCCTTAATCACACCAAAAGGAGAGCAAATGATAACAAAAATGGTGCTTCCAATTCAGCTGAAAGGAGTACATTACAATAAATGGTATAAAAGTTCAGAAATCAGGGAAATCAGAGAAATCAGTCAAACCTAGGGAGATCTTTGTTACGTCTGTGCCAATATGTTTCATTTTTCTGCTTATTGTTTGATCCTCATAAAGCATTTGCATATAGTTACATCCAAGTTGTACAATATCTCTTTTTAGCTGTGTTTGGATTTAAAAATGTTTTTAAACCCACAGCCAACAATTATCTGTGTTAATGAACTAGTAAAGGTGTAAAGTAATATAGATGTTTATTCCTTTTCTTGGCAGAAAAAAAAACTCAGGAAAGAATTTTAATAGCTAAAATGTATTAGTTAAAACATTTTAGCTTTAAATTTAGTGGGACTAAACTGAAACAGGGTGACCAAGTAAGAGAAGATTATAAACCTTACCATTTGATCGAAATTTTGCTTCTTAGAGCTCCATAGTTTTTGGAGACAAAGCAAATAAAATATTTTTCAGTGGTCTTTTCCCCCCTAAATTCCTGCTTGAATTCTCAGATCTCAGCAGATCCTCCATCATTTTTGTTCCTGTCCCTCCATTTGATTCATATTCCCAAATCTGTTTATTTTTCCTTTTGTTTTGCTTTAGGAGTTTTTGTTTTGTTTTGTTTGTTTGTTTGTTTTTTAAATTCTGAATGCTGTGCTCCCTCTCTGATTCAAGTTCACTGAATTCATCTTTTATTATATTACTCCTCTTTTTGCATTCATCCTGTTTCTATTCTGTCCAACCCAATTCTTCTCTGTGACACAATGCCGAAGTCTGTAAAATGTAGTAATTTGCAGCTTACTTCTCCAGGAAAGCTGTCTCTTTCACAGATGACACAAAATTAACAGTAAATCATGACTGGAGCTCAGAACTCATAATTTGAAAAGAAAATACTACCTAATAATATTTTGCTCCATTTGAACTTTTAAATGTAAAATCTTTAATTATCTAAAGGAGCCTTATTTGAAATGGAGGGATTTTTCAATGGACTAAGTTCTGGCTCGATTCACTGTTTTTGAACTGGCTCAAGCAATTCTAATTATAAGCTACAATCTAGAGCTGTTACTATTTGCCAGATATTTCAACCTTCATGAGCAAGACCCTTTAGGCTCATTTAGAAAAGCTTACAAACAAGGAAATTCAGGGCTGTTCACCCGCTGGGCTTAGGACAAAAAGCAAGTATGAAAGCTGCCAATATTTCTATATTTGCTTGTTTCATCTGAGTGGGACCAGTGCAATGACACAGAAAAAGACTCTCTGAGCCCAGAGCGAAAATAACACACTTGAAGTGCTTAATGGGTTTCTTCTATGAGATTTCTCCAGCAGCTTTAATAGACCTGGGTGAACTGCTTGTATGAAAAAAACTTTAGCTGATGAATTTCAGTCTTTGTTTGTTTTCCCAGTGTCTGGATTGTTCACCAGTGGATTTGATTGTTTCTGATTTATAATTATTCACAAACCAACCTGAATCATGCATGGTCCATATATTTCAGATTATTTCTTCCACTGTAAGGCCACCTGCTCTCAGTGCCTTGTGGTGTCTGAGCAAAGTGACAGTGCTCATGCCAGAGCTGGGGGAAGGAGGATACAGAACTATCTTGTAAGAAGAAGCTTTAAAGATGAATGCTCCTTCATAATCAGTGCAAACTTACACACACAATTGATCTAACATCAGATCTTTGACTCACTTATTTTGTCTTTCTGCAAAGGCTATGAGAACAGTATTCCCCTGACCCCAGAAACAAAGGGTACAGTTATATTACCACAAATATATTGCATCATAATTGCGTGCATCTTGCTGTAATCCAGAGCCTAATGAAGGAAATAAAATCATTAGGGTCAGGTGCTTTGTATTGATATTTTCTATCTAAACTTGAGGAAGCTTTTGCAGAATTACAGAGTGATTTAAGGTTGGAAGGGATTCAGAACCAACACTCATGGAAAAAACTAGCAATTTTCTCCTTGAGCAGTAAACATGAAGTGTATCTCAGTTCTAGCTGCTACTCAAGGGGAAAAAAAAAAGAAGAAAAAAATGGATCAACATGCAATATTTTAATATTCAGGGGTTAAACTGTTCTTTGCATGAATACCAACTTCTTCACACCCAAATGTGTATTAGGTAGAAACTGTGGGAGGTTCTTTTATTCTGACAGCTTTATAACTGAGATATATTTTCACCTGTCATGTAAATCAATAAAATATACAGTACTTAATACTTAAATGTTTCGCTATTAGAATAATTTTCTGATCCCTCCGGATTAACACATGGTAAAATAGAACACTCAACTTTTTATGAATAAATTAAGTGTTTTGCAACTTGCAGTAATGAGCTACTTGGTTCACATAACTTTATAAACTGGTTAAAAGACACAGCAAGGCAGTCCAGTTTGGAAGTTTACCTTCCTTTGAGGTAAACTTCCTCTTTACTGCGTTGGGTAAAGGCAGCAAATCATCATAGACTTTCTACATTTTTTCTCCCATCTCTTATAATTCTTAAATTTTACATCAGCCTTTCTTTTTACTATGAATTCTTGTGTTTACATGCTATACACAGAAAAGATAACCACATTAATTATTTTGCTTCCTGAAAATAAACACAGAAATACTTCCTCTTTATAGGTGATAGAGAAAGGTATTAAACATATGTTTTGCAGTGTAGGAAGAGGAAAGGTTGTAAAACCTAGTGCCAAAGATTTGGCAAACTATTTGTAAACAATTTAGGAAAATTCTGCTTTAACCTAATCTGAAGCATATAGATTAGGTGACTGTTGGGGCATGAGTAGGGAACATTTAATTAAGTACCCTGAACTTAATTAAGTCCTGGTAGATGAAGAATTCTCTTTCTGCTCACTTCTTAAGCAACCTGAGTTGCCCATGACAACCTAATAGAGCATCCCAGTGGAAGCAGCTGGAGTTAGGTTTGACCTCTGCTACTATCAGAGTAGCAGAGATATGAAAATAAGAGCCCCAGTATACATGAATAAGAGGTAAACAGCTCATGTTAAGAAATTCTAATTTATCCATCTTTATCTAAGTAACTTAGGATCAATTAGAACTTGATTGGGCAGTCTAGCCATGCAGTTAATTATAATGTAAATGTAGCAGAAGTTAGGGAACAGTTATAAAAATACTGGATGTAACCTTTCTGTATAACATCTGTCCACTCGTTTGTGTTTTGGCTAATTAATCCCAGCTCCTATAACACAGTGATTAAGATTGGGTTTAGAACTTGTTAGTTGAATGTCAGAAAAAATAGTAAAAGAAAAGTAAAATCATTGATATGCAGTGAAGTATTACTGTGAAGATACTCTCCTTAATTTTTTTTCAGGAAATTTCATGCTAACTGTATGGAAAATAGGAGTGAGGAATTCATAGATGCGGTAAATTGATGCAGAGCAAAAAGATTTTAATTTTTATTTTCATTTCACTTTAGATTTTAATACTTTAATAGAGGATTTCCCATCTTACCCATTTCTTCCCCTTTTGGGTTAAGGATGTCTTTCAAGGCATATCCTGTAAACTATTATTTTTCATTAATATGAATTCTGTTAATTTTAAATCTTGGCTGTAAATAAGTTCTTGACCAGTGACAGTGAGTCAGGTCCATCTCTTTTGATTTGGTAGCTTATAGGCACCACAGGCATTTTTGATTTAGCCACTTGTAGCCATCTCTCCATTTGACATATTGTCATACCACTTGCTCTTATGCTGGACAAAATCTAGTCAAAAGCAGAATTTTTTTTTGTTTTGAGCATGCTTTGTGAGAAGACAATATCAGTTAACAATTATATAGTTTTGATCTGAGTTGTCTATCTAAGCAATATTTTTGTGTCTTCACTCAGTTATCCTTTACTGGCTACCCAATGTCAAAACAGGAGGTTTGCTTTTCATTTGCAGTAATCATCCCTGACACACTGTTGGCAACATTATCCTCCAGGTTCTTTCTCTTGTCTTCTCAAAGATGTTTTCCCAGTGGGGGAGGAAAAAAAAGCATTCTGTCTTTAAACAAGGAATTAAAAAAGCAAAGATAGAAGATAATTGGAATTCGGTGCCCTGACTCTTGCAGAGCCATTAAAAGTCAAGTTTTATATTAACAGTGCACAAAGGACTGTTTAAAAGGGTTATGTACACTTAGCCTTTTATTTCCTTCAACATAGTGTTAGTACTATTAAAACAAGGTTTTCTAATAGTGTTATAAACAGGAAAAATGGGGAAATCATGACTCAAAGGGATTCAAAAGGACATAATACATGGTTTTTGTGATGATGTCTGAAGCAATCCAGTGATAGTAGGGAGTGGACTTAATAAACTGAAAGGAGTTAACTTTTTTTTTTAACACAGTGAATAGAGACATGGGGCAAATCATCCATAAATACACCTTTCTGTTTCAAATAAACTTGGGAATCAGAATACAGTAATTTCACGATTATAAGCCACACTGATTATAAGCCGCACTTCCGGGTGTCGGCAACTTTTCATTCTTCGTCCATACATAAGCCGCACCTGATTATAAGCCACACGTTACAATACAGAGTGTGATAAAAGGTATCTGTTCTATCACCATCTGTTGAGGGTGGGGACAGTGATCCTTATCTCTGCAGCAGATATTCTCCTAATGGGCCATCCATTGAAACCAGGCAGAGCATTGTTCTTTATCTTTTCACAACCCATCCTTCCTCCAGCCAGTCATTTTCTGCTAATGGCCCATTGAGTCCCACTGTGGGACTGATAAAATTACTGCATCCCATTGGAAGTTGCTCCAGCCAGGGGGAAGAGCCCAACATTTCTTACCAAGACAAAAACAGAGGTTTTGGGACACTAAGGGAGCCCCTTTCTCCACTGGACTCCAGAGGAAAACCGGATTTCTCCACATCACCACTGGACCTTTAGAGGGAAACTGCACCTTGTACAGGAGCACTGCTTCAACTGAATCACATCTGTCACTGCAGGAGGATGCAGCCACCATTTAATGGGACTGCTACCAACACCCTGCCTGACAGGGTGCCAGGTTGTACTCTGACTTTGTCAGGGTTTGGAGTTTGTTTCTTTGTAGTACTGTATTTCTATTTTAATTTCCCTAATAAAGAACTGTTATTCCTAATTCCCATATCTTTACCTGAGGGCCCCTTGATCTCAAAATTATAATAATTTGGAGGGAGGTGGTTTACATTCTCCATTTCAAAGAGAAGTTCCTGCCTTTCTCAGCAGACACCTGTCCTCCAAACTAAAACAGCAACTTTTGTTCTTTGTCCATATATAAGCTGCACCTGATTATAAGCCACACTTCGGGTTCAGACCAAAATTTTAGTCAAAATGGTGCGGCTTATAATCGTGAAATTACTGTACGTACATTTAAATAAAAAGAAGAGACAAGTCGTCTAGGTATAACGGTCTTTTAACATCTTATCTCAACTGAGTGAAAACTGATGTAAAGTACAGGGATTTCTTTCATCATAGATCAAATTATTACAGTCCAGCTTAGAAATCATGTCTTAATGATTCCCCAGCCCTGCTCAGTCTAATAAACCTGCACCTTTCAAAAAAAGATGCAATTCTGAAGGTAGAATGATAATGAAGCTGGTTTGCAATGGTTTCATCCTGTGTTTCCTGCATCTGTCATGGGTAAGTATATTATGTTTCCCTCAGGCAAGGCACTTTACCTGGAGAAGTATTTACACAACATCTGTCAACTTCGGTTAAAACTTGGTGAAACTAACTTAAAAATCATACATGGTTAAGAGAAACAGACATTGATACAGAGGATAATAGGATCACCTTTTTCTTACAGAAACAAGATTAAAGCTCTAAAATTGCAAATTATTTTCATTAATGAGATAGAAGAATACAAGAAGCATGAGATTGTAGTAGATAAATTCTGGTTCCATAGAAGCCGAGGGAAGTTTTTAGTATTATTATAACCTAGAAGTAATCATTCTAAATTCTCTCCAAGCAAACCATTCTTGCTAAATGCAGAAGTCTTTCCTGTGCCAAGATCATAGGATATGTGTCCAGGAGTCTAATGTCCACATTATATTTTGAGGGAATTTAAGTTCTCGTATTGCCTCATTGTCCTTTTTGGGAACTTTCTGTGAACACTAGAACTAATGTGACTATGAATACCCATTTCCACTTTGTACATTCCTACTGTAGTTGCCCATCTTTATGAAACATGTTGATGATACAGTGAAGAATTATGTATTTTTAAAAAAAGAAATCACTCAACAATGTTAAAAAATATTGCTTTACAGAACTCTATAGAAGATAAATTACTGTATTTTAGCATCTATAATTAATTACATATGCGACATCTCAAACATATATATGTATTCTGATGAGGATACATGGTTATATCCATACCCAAATATTTTATTCAACCAAAAGAATGTGCAAAAAACAAACAGCTGAAAGAAGTTTACAGTCTTAAGGGTAAAACTACAGTTAGTTAAAAGACAGTGTTCTCTTCAGAAGAAAATAAAAAGGAAAAGACCCTCAGATATTAAAGTTAATACAATGCATATCATCCTATGAATAACACACAGATGCTAATTGTTCATTGTTTTGTTAACCAGTAGAAGATGAATCCATCCCTGCAAGGGATGTCTTTGTGGTAGTAAAGGCATTGTAGGGCAGAAAGAGGTTCCTGGAATTGTATTGCCTCTATAGGGGCAAGTTGTGCAGTATTATTCTCACCCACCACAATTTTTAATGCCTATGACTCTCAGTTTGATGGTTCATAGAAGAAAAATTAAAATTCTGTATCAGGTTTTGGAAAAAAGGTCACAGATTTTGAACAAGGAGCAGGTGCAATGGAAATTGGCACACCACAATGGGATAGTTACACAAGGCAAGCAAAAATGTAAATTGCTTGGGATCATACAGTCTGGTCCTTAATTATGTATATGCATCCCTATCAAAAATGGGCAAAGTACTTGCCAGCTACCCCCATCTTCCTCTGAACCAATCCTATTAGATTTTAGAGACATCTGCAATGGAGTGTGCATTAGGAGAGATATGATAGGCAGGAAGTTAGTGGATTGCAGACCCTTTTGGGAGGAGTGCTTTGTGCCTAAGGGGAGCAAGATGCAGAGACATTTTGATGAGAGGCAAATGAGGGCAGCACTGTTAGCAGAGGAGAGGGATGAGGGATGATGCCACAATAACCTTCTCAGCACAGTTGGAGAGGTTTGTGTCAGTGACCATCCCTGTCCACATAGTTTGTCAAATTGCTGCCATTATATCTTCTGACCAAACGGTTCTTCCTGCCTGGTTACAAAGAACTGGGAATAATGAAATGGTCACTGGGCATCTCATTTGCATCCACTGTGCTGCCCTTCTCACAGGAATACACCGGTCAGATATTGTTGCTGTCACATTACAGCTATTCTCATTTTCTACTAAAAAAGATGAAGATAAGTGTAAATGTTCCACCACGCTTAAAAATTTTTCAAGCTTTGTGCACTTTTATCTGTTTATATTAGAAACCTGGTTATAATCATCTTGGTTCTTTTCAGTTCTTTCGGAAGACTGCAGGATAAAGAAGTAAAATAATTAATCAATACTGTTGTCGGACAAAATATCAGATACATGTTAGGGCAAATTTGCCTCGGTTTTATATTTCGTTGTCTAGAATGCTCTGTGGATTTTGTGCATTCCCTTAAATGCTTTGCTACGGAGAAACACTTTCAAATAGCACACAGTAAAGATTAAATCTATGTAATTTTTTTACTATTGCAGATTTCATTATGAAACATCTCAAGATTAAATTTATTCCAATAATCATTACAATGATGAAGAAATTCCTTGCTTCAATAATTGATTTATGCTTCATTTAAATGTACAGAGTAGTTTCAATATAATTTCTTATTAGCTCTAATGACAAATTTTAAAATAGCAGGGCTCCGAAATAAAAATGAAAATTTGCCATACAAGTTATTACATTTAAATGGACTTAGTACTTAATATTTAAAAAATCATTTGATGTAAATAGCCATCATGAATCACTGCAAATATGATTAGAAGTAATTAAACTTTTTCTTTACCCACATCTAGTTTCTTCATAAGAAATGATTTTATTTCCTTTTTAAATTTTTTTAGGGTCTTCAAGAATTTGAACTGAAAACCCATGACATATCAGCATTGCTTATTCAGATTTTTGTTATTTTGGTTAAGAAATTACATGTCTTGTCATATATGCTGTTTGTATTATGTGTATGCTCTTTTTTATAATTGTGCTACTATTCTCTCCCTCTTCGGGAGTTATATGCATGCTATTGTATGCACTCCATTAGAGAAGAAAGACAAAGAGAACCTAAAGATGACATTTGGCAAAAACCTGTGGCACTTCTAAAACCTGTTAAAGTATAATGGCAGAAATTTCAAAAAAGTATCCTTGTCTGGCCTTACTTGGTAATTTGATTTCCTTTCATATGAGGTTTAAAGGGAAATATTACTTCAACACAGGATCCTACAAGCACAGCCAGCAGGTAGCTCACTCTCTTTTGGGGATCTGGTGTGGCTGCTCTATCCTGATCACACAACTCCCATTCAAGTCACAGTTGCTGAAATGTGCAGGGGGACTCTATGCTGAATTTACACAGCATGTTTACAATGCTAAAAAATAAGCCATGGCATTTGGGAAGCTCTTTGCTAGAGCAGTGCTCCCAACAAACACTCACCTGTTTAAGGTTAGACACACAAAAGGTTTATCAGTGATAAAAATCTTAGGTCTGTTAGCTGTCTTATGGTGTCAGGAGAAAGTGCTGTTTTAGTATGCATGTGCTTGCATTAGCAATGCTGTAGCTTTATTTCCAGCTCTTTAAGAAAATTTTATCGATTTCATGGAAAGCATCTAAAAGTAATGCAAGTAACAGGAGAATAACTGGGAGTGATACACCTGAAATCATTGAATTAACAATAAACAGGCTCCAGAGATGTTTGAGGAAGAAAACCACTGGCATTTGAATGCATAAACTATTGAGAAATTAATTACTTTTGGAAAGTCAAACTGTATAACTCTAAGCACAGGTTTGATTGTTTTCTCAGGTTTTTGTTTTGTTTTGTTTTGTTTTGTTTTGTTTTGTTTTGTTTTTCCCCCCGAAAATAAACCCATGACAATAAGATAAAAAATTAAATGGGGAATTATGCTGGAGTTCTGCTGGGTTCTGAAACCTGTTCTACTCAATATGGATTACTTGGGAAAGTGGATGAATGCTGTGGTGGCAATTTTCCTGATGACACTGGGCTATTAGTAGTTAATATTAGTTCTGTCTGAAGAGCTGCAAAGAAATTCTTAAGACTGAGTGACTGGGTAATAAAATGGCAAATTAAATTCAAAATGGCATTAGTAGATGTAAAATGATGTCCTGGGGAAAAAACAATCCTAACTTCACAAATAGGATTGATTGTCCCAATCTGACCATTGCCACTCAAAAGCAAGATCTCAAGGTTAAATAGTTACAAACCAATGATTGCAATCATCTCTGTGCTCAGGAGTCAAACTTAGTATTAGGAATTATTAGGAAGAAAATGCATAAGAAATCATTTTTCCATCTGTATCATGCAGGAAGATGTCATCACTTTCACCTCATAGCAGCATATAAAGCATGACTGAAAAAGAGTAAAGGAAGATTTGGAAAAATGACCAACAATATGGAACAGCTTCCCAATGCAAGGCATCTTTGTTGGCTGGAATTCCTCAATTTGGAAGAAAGAAAATCTACAGACAAATGTTAACTGTGTTATAGATTGAACAAAAATATGATATAGTGCAGCATGGAAGGGAAAAACAGGAGTGACTGGACTGTCTCACTCCTGGTAGGAGCCACAGGGGTGCCAAGGGAACCTAGCAGGTGTCATGTGCAGGACAAGCACAGGGATGGCAGTGCCCCATGGGCATTGCAGCCCTGCTCCATTGCAGTGGATGGTGCGGATGCTGGGACTTATATCAGGGGTCGGGACAAAACTGAGCATGTAAAGCTGGCCTTAACAGTCTTTGAGACAGAAATAGTTGGTAGCTTGGACAGTTTTCTAGGGAAATGTGCTTGTTTCCTATGAATTTTCTTGTGCTATTTCTTTGACATCTCTTTTAAACCAGTGTCAGATGCAGGATACTTGCTAGATAGATGGACTTGTGGTTTAACACTATGCTTCTGTTCCTAGCTGCAAGTGCTGTATTAGAAATGCTTTGAGCTGGACTCTTCCTTTTTAATGTGTTTTTTAATGTAAAGAATTAATTTCCATTTTATAAGAGATAAGTGTTTAGTTCTACATTTATTTTAGATTTTTCCTATGCAAAAAATATTAGTGGTATTTTTCCTTATTAAAAGTGAATCTAGCACAGCCATTTTGTTTTTCTGTGCAACATATCTGACTTTATCAATAATATCAGCACAAGTTTACATTTGGTATAATTTACTTTAAAGAAATGTCTTTCAAAGAGGAAGAATGCCATCGAAAATGTAGACCAGTTTTTAAAGAACTGTTTCGAAAGTTATGGGTGGCTACTTTTAATCAGAAATTGCCTGTCATGCTTATATGTTTTTGCAGTGATTTCCACTTGCCATAACAACAGAAGTTTAACAAACAGTATTTATGTGCTGCAGGCATAGAAGTGTACATAAACATAAAAGTAACAGAATGCAGGTTGCCAATCACATCATTCAGTTCTCCCGAAGCTTCCAGATAGTTTTACTTTGCTAAAAGTTTCTTTCTTTTGTAAGCTTTTGAATTCTGGAGAATCTATATTTTCTGCTAGGGAAGGTTTGGTTTTTTGGTTTTTTTTCCCTTCATGAAAAACCCAACTTTAAAAAAGATTTCTTCTCTTAAAGCACATATATAGCTCATACCTATATTACAAGTATTCAGGTTTGGTGTTTGTTAATCCACTAACAGCTAGCAGTTGTATTGCTTTAAGAGAAAAAGAAAACAAAAAAACAAAAACCAAAACAAAAACTAACAAACAAACAAACAAAAAACCCCACCAAAACCCAAAACAAAACAAAAAAAAACCCCAAAAAAACCAACCCTGAAAGCCAACTTTAACAGTTTTTAACCATTTAATGTTCAAATTCAAGGCCATTGAAGCAAGTGCATTTCAGAATGGGCTGCAGAATAATGCATGCGAATACCTCTGTCACAATAGCTAGCTATAAAATATTTTCACCTCTTTCATAAAGGTTACATCAGCGCATGTAGCATACATGTTCTGCCTTGAGCATTTGCTTCTCAGAAAGACAGAAAGAAAAGCTAGAGATGTTAGGGAGTTTAACCATAAGAAATAAGCATTTTAAAATTCCCTTTATGTAGATGAGAAGTATTTCTGGCCTGGCAGCTCTCTAACAAAAACTAACAAATGGAAGATAATCATGGGCGAAACACAAGAAAAAAGTCAACCTAAGATAAAATGATATAAACTGACAAGAAGCACAGGGGAACAGTTAAATGTATCAGAGAAAGGCATATATTGAAGCACAGATGAAAATACTCCTATTGTTGGAGATTACTGAAAAAGGCCTTCCCAAAATGCGGGCTACATTTCTTCATGACCTAAGGTGGCCCTTATAGTTGAATCTTTAAAAAATACATTGTTTCATTTACTTTAAATTTGTATATATGTTCATGCTTTTGTCCATAACTTTGCTAACATAAACATCTGAACAGTTTGTCACATTTAAACATGAATTTGAAGCTAGCACTGTCTATTATTCCAAAGCAAGCACTCCAAATATACTTTCCTTTCAAAACTGACAATCTTAAAATGTGCTGCATTATCTAATGGAACAAACCAAAACCTTTTGTCACCTTCTAACTTTCCGATTTCTGGTTAAAACTATAGTATGTTCATCTAATTGCCTTAATAAATAAATATCTTTGGAGATTATGTTAATTTTTCAAAACATAGTCATCCAAACTTTTTGCTGAAATTGTGGAATTTATGGTTTCCAGCATTTTTGAGACAGACACAACTAGAATACTTTTATTTAAATAGATTTCAGGTTTTTTGCTTGAAAAGGAAAAAAATTAAATACAGTGGAATGTTTGTGTTGAGCCTGAGCTCTGATACAAGATTTTAAACAATCTAGCATATTAGTTTTGAGATTATCCATATAAATAATAGAATGTTAAAGAAAGAGCTAAAAAATTGCAGCTTATAAATTAAGTCAATCTCTATGCCTGAACATAAAGAAGTTTAACAGTGAATGGTAAGATAATAATTTTATGTCATATATTTTATTAAGATGGTTTAAAAATTAAAACATATTTCAAATGGAAGATATATTTTTGACATAAGAAAATAATTTGAAAGGTGTCAACTTGAATCACATAACAGTGATTATTTACAAATGTAAGATAGAGTCACTTTGATTCTAATAAGTAAATGCCTGGCCTGAAGTCACACCTTCATATGCATCTAATGGTGCTCTCATTTTATCATATTTTTAAAATCCACACCTCATATTTTCTGTTTCCTTATATGGATGGTGCTAATGACACACATAGTAAACCTTCTATTAGCTTTGTACTTCAATAGAATTTGTTTAATTTCATCTGTCAAACAATATGGAGAAAAAAAATCCAGTTTTTTGATAACCCCAGGATTTAAAATGCATTATCAGTATGACAGCAGTAAATGTTTTCCAAACAATCTTATTTATGGGCCGTGTTCTTTCTTGGCATAAACACAAATCTGAGCAGCATGTGAAATCCCTCATTTGTTTGCCATAAATTGTGCATGTTACTGATGTAAGATTTATTATGTAAGAGTGGTTGAGTAAACCAGCATTGGCACCGTTGATATGCAACATTTTACCTCCAGCTCCCTCACTGAGATCTGAATGGAGCTGGTGTTATCTTAGAGACTTCACCAGCTGATGACTGCTCAGCAATCAATTCTGTAGAACTAATAATGTAAATCATAGAACTATACAGCCATGGAATATGCTGAATATGTTGGAAGGGACTCCCAAAACCGCCAAGTACAACTCCTTGCACCTGAGAGCATTTTCCAAACACTTCTTGAGCTCTGTCAGGTTAGTGCTGACTCCTTCCCTGGGGAGCTGTTCCAGTGCCCAGTCACCCTCTGGGTGAAGAACCTTGACCTAATATCCAACTTAAACGTCCCCTGACACAGCTTCAGGCCATTCCCTCAGATCCTGTCACTGTCACTGCAGAGATCAGTGTCTGCCTCTCCTCTTCCCCTCACAGGAAGTTGCAACTGCAGTGGGGTCTGCCCTGAATCTCCTCCAGGCTGAACAGACCAAGTGACCTCAGCTGCTCCTCACATGACTTTTCCTCCAGAGCCTTCCCCACCCTCACTGCTCTCCTTTGGATGCTCTCCAATAGCTTAAATGAGTTTTTTACATTGTGGTGCCCAAAACTGCTCACATTACCCAAGGTGAGGCTGCACCAAGAAAGAGTAGAGTGGGACAAATATAAATAACATCAAAAAGTTTATGCTAGCCATCTTGTAGTCCAGACTTTAAATGTGCAAGTTTGGCATTCATGCCTCTTATGATTTTACCACAGCAATATGTTAATACTGGAGGACTGTGAAGGTTTTTTAAAATTCTATCTGTCCTTACCTTACATAGACATTCAGTAGTGAGAAAATGAGATTCTTCCAGGGGCATGTGCCGGCTCAGAGGAGGCTGCAAAGACATTTTTAATACATCCTCTGCTCCATCGGAGTAACTGAATACTTGAACATGAAGAAATTTAGACACGTGTCAGTAGTTTTGCAGCTTTGTAAAGGATTGATAGAGATTCTGATGCAGAATCTGGCCCTAAAGGCGGCTCTGAAGTACAAATCCCCAGCTGCACTATAGAGTCCTTTTGCTTAAAAACAGTGTACATCACTACTCCTAGAATGGCTGCAGTCAGGTCTGCTTTAAGCCGCAGAAAAGCCCATCAGGAGCCAGGATCCCAAAGTGGCAGTATAAGTTTTACAAAGTACTTCTATACTTTGCATTTATTTCATATTTACCTTTTCTGCTTTTTGTATTAATTTCATATTCAACCTTAAATATAGATATAAATTCCACTGAATCGATTTTAAAAAAAAAAATAGAAATGGATTTAAACATAAGTTTGATGTTTTTTTGAGGTGGTGGGTATATGTTTTTAAGCATTTTCTGAACCTTGTTGGTTTTAGTTATTTTACAGTAAGTCTAATAGAAATGCTGACTCCTAAGGGCTCAGCAAATGCATGGTGCATTGGATAATTTTTTTTTTTTTTGTTAATTCCTTGCTGGAAAAAGCAGCAGCTGCTCTAGTGTGCCAGTGGGAAGTGCCAAGGCTGCTCTTCTGGGATGGCTGCAGGGTCACTGCCAAGAACAGTGAATTCCTCAGTCTTTTGGGCATTGTGTCCACTCTGCTGTATTCAAAAATCATACCTTCAGATTTCACCATGTTGGAAGAAAGTATTTCTAATATCATAGGCTTCATATGGGCCACAACCAAAGAGAAACAAATAGGGCACGTCACCCTGTCCTGAATTCAAGCTAATAATGTGTATTGAACAAAGAGACTGCAGCCATTGTGAGGTTCTATCCCACGCAATCCTCCTCTTGTTTTCATCTGCATTTTCTCCATCTGATTGAAAAATACTCTTTTCAAGCACATACTTTCTGCAAAGATGTGGAAAATGTATTTATGATTTATTTTCTCACACTTTAAAAATCTTTCTAAAGGTTGCTTTCATCTTGAAGATTTAATAATTCTGGATAGAAGACCATGCTCATGACAGGTCTGTATTTTCTTGGACATATTGCATTTGATTCTGAGTGCAGTTTTCAGATTTTTTTAAATGGAATTTTGTGGGGTTTGAGCGTTTGTTTTTCATTATGTTAAACATAGAGCATCCATATGTTGCTTTCCTTTGGGATCTTTAAGAAAACATACAGTCATTTAAATCTGGGCTATTTTATCCCTGCAGTTGTAAAATTTCTGTAGAAGATGACTTCTGCCTTATATATTTTTTTCCCTCAGTTGTTTCAACTGTGTGTTCTAATTCCTTCTCATTATACTTCGCATGCAAAGTTGCTGCAGGTAAGTAAACGTGCATAGGATATGAAACAGGCTCTTAATTCCTGTGGTGTATGGTATAACTCAAAATCTTGACCAGGGTGCTCAAGTCATATCCCTGGTTCATGACCTTCAGGTTGGTAGATCACAATAGGAAGTGTAATATCTGGCTTCTGTGGTGTAATCTTTATTGTAGGAATAATACATGAGATCTTGCATGCTTCTATCAGTTGCAAATGTTCTTGTAGCTCATTGTACAATATGTCAGATGAAATGGATTTCATGATCTTTTGTATAATGCATATGTTCCAATAGTAATTTCAAACCTAATTTATTTCCTTGGAAATTCATTCATCTTTTGGGTGCCATTTTAAACCATCTTAATTTTCTATTATACAAGCACAGGGGGTAAATTCTTTGCTCTCATATACATGTCCCACTCCCATTGGATTTTATACAACATTTACACTGTCTAAGGGGAAAATTCAGCTTAGGAATATTTTTACTTTAACAGTACCATACAAGCCTTTTTTCTGTTCAAAACCTTCTCGTTATTTGGCAGTTGTGTTTCATTTCAGTCTTGCTGCTATAAGTAGAAATGCTTTTAAAGATATAATTTTTTTCCAGATAATGTATCTCTGTAAATGACGAAGTTGACTTTGTGTCTTTCAAAATACCTGTATAAGTTATTGGAAATTTTAACATCAGCTGCAAGTGTGTCACTGAGAGTAGTTACTGCATAATTCATTTGGGGGTTTTTTTTGTGTGGTTTTGGGTTTTTTGGTTTGGTTTTTTTTTTTTTTTTTTTTATTGTAGTGGCTATTGGTGAATGATGAGTGCAGAAAATGAAGTAAAAGGAACCTGACAAATTTCATTGTCTGCAAACTCCCAAGAACTTCTAAGATCATGGGCATAATTGTTCTTATATTTTTGCCTTTCATAGGAAAAATAAGAGAATAGGGGATTAAGGTAGCCAAAAGAGTTTTTAAAAGTATATTTCATTGGGAAGAGTGGCATCCTGGCAAGAACAAGCACATTAAGCTGCAGGGCATTGTTAAATAGAAAAAATGTTTGGGCCAAAGGCAATGTATAAATGACAGTGCTGGAAATTTCCTTTTTCCCTTGGAAGAGAGGTTTTTTCAGAGAGCAATATAATTGGCAAGTTTAAATACATTTTACATAGAGTAGGCTCAGTTTATACATTTATTCTGGAAACTACACAGTAATATTTCAATCTCAGCCTTCTTTCTCATTAAGGAAGTATGAGCTGAGTATCTCTCTAAGGCGCGAGAGTTACAGCACAGTTCTTTCCCTTAGACTATGAAGTAGTGTCTGTAATTCATATCTACACTTCCATACTCTATATTCTCCTCTATATTATTCTGCTACTTGTCAACGTGGTATATGAAAGACCATCTAAGATGTGGCATAATTACCCGCAGTAATCTGTTTGGGTAACAACATGGAATGAAATTATTTTAAAAAATCAATGAAATAATAAAAGAGACATTGGATTTATTCTTCATGCTAAGGTGCTAAACAACCAAAACCTCATATACTGCATAATACTATTCTGTATTTTTTGGAAATTGCAGTAAAGAAAAAAATGCCAGAAAGTTTTAGAGAAATAACGCCTAGAATTTAGAAGAGTACATAAGTATAGTGGGTTGACCATGGCTGGATGCCAGGTACCCACCCAAGCCACTCTATTACTCACCTCTGCAATTGGACAGGAGAGAGAAAATATAAAAGAGGGTCCATGACTTGAGATAAGGACTGGGAGAGAGATCACTCACTGATTACTGTTTTGGGCAAAACATGGATTTTAGAGATACTAATTGAGTTTATTACTAACAAAGAGCAGGATAAGGAGAAGTAAAAATAGACTTTAAAAACACCTTTCCCCCACCCCTCCCTCCTTCCCAGCCCTACCTCCTCCCCGGTGACGCAGGCAGAGGGAATGCAGATTAAGGTCAGCCCATCACCTGTCTCTGCCCAGGGAGAGGAGTCAGTCCTTCCTCTGCTCCAGTGTGGGGTCCTTCCCACGGGAGAGAATCCTCCATGAACTTCTCCAGCATGTCCCACAGTTTTCCACAAATCGCTGCACTGTGTCATTCTTCCACGGGATGCAGTCCCTCAGCATGCACAGCCTGTGTCCCCAGTCTCTCCACAGGTCTGCAGGATCCTGCTGGGAGCCTGCTCCAGCACAGGTCTCCCATGGGGTCACAGCCTCTGCTCAGGCATCCATCTGCTCTGGTCTCCTCCCTGGGCTGCAGGTGGATCTCTGCATCCCCACGGTCCTCCCTGGGCTGCAGGGGCACAGCTGCCTCACCAGGGTCTGCACCAGGGGCTGCAGGGGAATTCACTGCAGTGCCTGGAGCACCTCCTGCCCTGACCTTGGTATCTGCAGAGCTGTACCTTTCCCATATTCCCCCCTATCTTCTCTGGACACAATGACATCTGCATTATAACTTTTTCTTCCTTCTTAAATATGTTGTCACTGAGGCATTGCCACCTTTTCTAATTGGCCCAGCCTTTGTCATTATCAGGTCCATCTTGGAGCCACCTGGGATTGCCTCTGTTGCACATTGGGAAGCTTCAGGGAGCTTTGCATGGAATCCATTCCTGTAACCCCCTCCTCTACCAAAACCTGGCCATACAAACCCAATACATTAGGTTAAAAAGACACCACACAATAAAAAAGGCCTAAAAAATCCAGTATGAAATAATCTTTGCCCAGATTTAAAAACAGAAAACCACACAAAAACATGAAAAGTCCAAAACACAACATAAAGAAAATTATGGCCCATTACAAAAGGTGAATGATACTGACAAGGACCAGTTTGTGTAAGCATTGGTTCCTTAATCCATTCACGTCCCTTTCTTAGAAATAAACAAGTGATTTATTTAATCTCAAACTTGAAGTATTTTGTACTTTAAAATATTGATTCACAAGAAGTCCATCCAAAAAGATGGTGACATTTCTCAGCAAGTGCTCGTAGTGAGGTTTGAACTGTAGATATCCATCAGAATGTTTACTGGCTCAAGTTGGCAAGAAATAAATGCCAGCCACAGGATTTTATACATAGACACTGCTACTCACTCTGAAGGAGGTATTGACTGGGACAGCCTTACAATTTTTACACCTGTGGAAGAAAAACGAGAGAATCAGTTTTTGATTCATTCCATGACGTATACATATAAGAAGATGACCTGGAACATGGGTGGAAGAATTAAATATAGGCAAGTAGATTTGTTCCCAGTGAAGGGCCAAGTGCTATATCAATTTTAGTATTCCTGCCTTGATGGTATAATATTGAGCTACACTTCTTTTGCTTAACTGCATTAGCATCTGCTCACAGTTTCCTGGTAATTAAATCAATGCAATTTATGAAGGTTCAGGATTATTTTTCTATTTCTTGTTTTGCACTTAGGTATATAATTGCTAATGATATCTAGAATCCTAGAAAACATAAGCACTATTATACATATTGAGGGTTTTTCAGCTTGTTAACTGAAAGTGTTCTAGGATGTCCCTGTCTTTTCAATGACTGAAAATGTGAAAGTATGATAGTGCTATTCATTTGTTCATAGTACTCAGTTTAGCTAAATTGAAACTGTACGTAGTCATAGCGATTTAAATCAGAGGGTAAAATGTTGTTCTTTTCCAACTGGATATTTTGTGCACCTCTGAAGTCCTCTATTTTGCATTAGCAGAGTTTGAACAAATTAATTGGATATATGAGAGTTAACTGCTGCTACCCTGAGTTTCTGCTCTGGGACCACAATCTGTATATTTGTGGGTGGACAACTCTGTTACCTGGATTCTTCTTAAATTTGACAAGCATACAGCTAAATTCACCTGTTACAGACATCCTGGTGACATGGTATTCTTCTTGTCTCTAACAGCTACCAAGTGTCTTTTGAATCTTTTTAGCTTTTGGGCTCAAAAGATACAAGAAAGAATCCTGTTCAGTTTGTCTGAATTCTGCTCACACATGCACATTTATAGGGAGTGAAAAAAGAAGGACAACTTCCATTATATAAATACATGAAGAGTTTCAGTTTGCCAATATGTTTTGGAATATTTCCCAAACTGGAAATCTCAGTGTTCACCATGATCCTTAAATAAAAGAAGGAATTATTTTGACAATTTCACTGCTGCTTAGTATAAGTGCCTGTCATTGGTGTTACTATTACAGATCACAGATTGGGAGGGGGGGTGGCAAGGAGCATGTAATCTTAAATATGTATTTCTAGAGACATGTTTTTGAAAGCGACCAGTGTAATTCAGTGATACCTATGCATGGTTACCTGCATGGATATAGTGAAGCTGTAAGAATATCATATAGACAATGAGTGGGATTTTGTCAAATTTGCCTTTTTTTAGCAAAGCTGTTCTGCTGGCTAGGCCAGCAGGTATAAAATACTGCTACTGTAAAGCCATGCCACTGGATTACACAAAATTTCTGTTATACCTTTCAGGGCATCTGCGTGGCAGATTTAGGCAGCACTCTCCTGCAATTCCTCACATTCCTCATCCTAATGGCAATGGTTCATCACCAGCTGCTCCACAGCTACAATTGCCTTCCTCTCAGCACTGTTTACTTTTGATTCTTCCTGGATGTGGTACATGTTGTTTTATGTCGTGTCACTGTTGTTATACTTACATAATGTACTTAAGTATTGTTTAGATTGACACAGTGTTAGTTCTAAAATTGAAAATAAAATGTCATTATTGGCAAGAGCAGCTGTTTTCATGCACATCATTTTCTGAACTTCAGTTTATTAATCAGGCTAAGCAGGAGCTTTTGTACAAATGGCAGTATTTTTTCTTGAAGTATTCTATGGGCTTTAGATTTCCATCATAACAGAATTGAGTAGTATAATATAGCAGAAATGTTTGATGTGATTAAAACTGTTTATTCTGGGTTTGTAATTGATTTAATTGTAACATCTAGAGGGCTGCAATTTTGAAAAGTTTCAGCCCTGATTGCCTATTATTCATATGACAATGCTGAAATAAAATGACACTATAGTAAATGAAAACATAATAAATAACCCTGGTGGTTCAATAACATTTTGAAAGGAAATCAGTAGATGTTCTGCAGAAATCACCTACAGGAACAGCATGAAAAAAAGCCCATGCTTTAAATCAGTTTTTGCAAAACCCTGGTAAAAATTGACTCTCCCAGAAACTGCTATGTTACTCATCTAAAAAAGCTGTTTTGATTGTCTTCTACAATTTCAAATAACACCTGCTTGTGAAGTGCAAACAAACTTTAGGAAAAAAAAATCTTATTGTCTCTACTGAAACAAGAGAGCTGTATATCCTTAAATCTCACCCCAACCTTTACTACCCTCCATGTAAAAGGCAAATGTAAAATTTATCAAATTTGCTTGGAATCCAGGAGTGCTTTGATTTAAACCTTGAAAAATTTTAACTGGTCCTTGATCCCACACAAAGCCTAGCTTTGGACAATATCTGTAAACTCTTCTTAGAAATCAAGTTTATAGGGCAGGAAAGCCATGGATACAGCATGTTTCAGCATCTACTGACCAACTACATCATGCACATTATATTCCTATTAATTACTATAAAGACCAAAAACAAGTATTCAAATTATTTACAATACAAATTATAATTTTTTACCAGACTTCATAGAAACACACAATCAAAAATCACTGAAACACAGAATATTGTGAGTTGAAAGGGGTCTACAAGGATCATTGATTCCAACTCCTGGCCTGCACAGGACCTTCCCCATGAGTCACACAATGTGCCTGACAGCATTCTTCGTCTAAGAAAAACAATTACAGTAATTTCACTATTATAAACTGCACCTGATTATAAGCCGCATTTCTGGGTGTTGGTAACTTTTCATTCTTTGTCCATACATAAGCCGCACCTGATTATAAGCCGCACATTACAATACAGAGTGTGATAAAAGGTATCTATTCGATCAACATCTGTTGAGGGTGGGGGCAGTGATCCTTATCTCCGCGGGAGATATTCTGCTAATGGGCCATCCATTGAAACCAGGCAGGGCATTGTTCTTTATCTTTTCACAACCCATCCTTCCTTCAGCGAGTCATTTTCTGCTAATGGCCCATTGAGTCCCACTGTGTGACTGATAAAATTACTGCATCCCACTGGAAGTTGCTCCAGCCAGGGGGAAGAGCCCAACATTTCTTACCAAGACAAAAACAGAGGTTTTGGGACACTAAGGGAGCCCCTTTCTCCACTGGACTCCAGAGGAAAACCGGATTTCTCCACATCACCACTGGACCTCTGGAGGGAAACTGCACCTTGTACAGGAGCACTGCTCCAACTGAATCACATCTGTCACTGCAGGAGGATGCAGCCACCATTTAATGGGACTGCTACCAACACCCTGCCTGACGGGGTGTCAGGTTGTACTCTGACTTTGTCAGGGTTTGCAGTTTGTTTCTTTGTAGTATTGTATTTCTATTTTAATTTCCCTAGTAAAGAACTGTTATTCCTAATTCCCATATTTTTGCCTGAAAGCCCCTTGATTTCAAGATTCTAATAATTTGGAGGGAGGGGTTTTACATTCTCCATTTCAAAGAGAAGTTCCTGCCTTTCTCAGCAGACAACTGTCCTCCAAACTAAAACAGCAACATTTTGTTCTTTGTCCATATATAAGCTACACCTGACTATAAGCCGCACTTCTGGATTCAGACCAAAATTTTAATCAAAATGGTGCGGCTTATAATCCTGAAATTACTGTAATTCTTAGTGGTTTACATGTTAGCATGAATATTAGTCTTGTGTTTTGAGTTGATGTATCTTGGGAATATTGCTATTTTCCTTGGAGAACATTGGTGTATATTCTATATTTGGTGATAGTAGGAAATAGTTAAAATGGCTCATCTTTTAGTGTTATGTGTGATATACATTTTCATTTGCACATGAAGGACCTAAATTTAAATTCTCACGTTCAAACTTTCAAATTTAAGCTATTAGGCAATATCCATTCCTTCCTCTGTTTTTACTCTGCTGTAGTTGTGAGTTGTGAGTTCTGCATGTACAATTGGGCTTTGTGTAATTGTGCTGCAATGTTTATAAAGGCCAGTGAATTCCATTAACACATTACTATGCGGTAGGCCTTGAACTTACATAGCAATGGATTTTATATTGTTCCTTTTAAGTTTTTAGGATCACATAAAAGTTTGTATAATTGAGTCTTAATAATACTTTCTTTAATTTCCCCCCACACCAAATTTTCACAGAATCATAGAAAGGTTTGGGTTGGAAGAGACCTTAAAGATCTTCTAGTCCTAAATGTCCCACCATGGGCAGAGATGGCACTCACTAGATCAGCATGCTCAAGGCCCCACCCACCCTGACCTTGAAAATCTCCAAGGGTGGAGCATTCACTGCTTCATTGACTTACAAACAGCTGTGATTTTTTTACCAATGGTTGGAATCAGTTAACATTTATCATAGTTTTTTAGATGACTGTGACTGGATCTTTGACAACGTATGGGTTACTTGAACACTGCTATATGTAGTCAATCTAATCTTCAAAGAGAAAATAGGTTTGCAAACTGCTTCGAATTGGCACTAGGAGGTGGTGTGTTAGATTTATTTTTACCTGACTAATTCAGTTAAATATTTACTGGAAAAATTCAAAAAATGCTTTACAGATGACACTGGATTAAACATTTGCTGTTGTTTCATCAGTGCTAAATGATTTGTGTAGCTATTTCATTGAGCAGGTCTAATTCTTTCACTCTTTTGAGCAAGCACTTAAAAATTTAGAGCAACTCTGTTCTTTCATTGAAAATTATTTCATAATCTTTAACAGCAAAAATGAGCAATTAGATTTCCATATCACCCAAAAAGGAGGCAAAATGTATCTCTAAACAGACTTCTTCTTTACATAAGAAACATAACTTAAAAATTCAGTATTTATTTTTTAATGTTTACTGATGTGGTTTAAAGTATTCAGGAGTTAAAAGGAAAAGCAGAGAACTGTCAAGGAAACTGAGACTAAAGCTAATATTCTGCTTTATTGCTCTACTGATTATTATGAAAAAGAATTGTTGCTGGAATAGTAAAACTACCAAGGGAAGAGCAATTGGTCAAAAAATGGAGGAAGCACAAAAATGTTCATTGAAGTTGAAATGCTGTGTATAATTTCTGTAGTCTCAAATCACAAATGAAGATTATAATTTACAGAAAGAAATATAACAGAATGTAAGATTTAACAAATTCCTTTGTAAATGTGATCTTTAGTACCATATGACTAATTTTGAACTCATCTGATTTTATTTTTGAAAACCTCTGAATCGTTTAAAACGTATCCTATTATATCTCTCTCACTATACATTTTGCTATGCATTGCTGAGAGTATAAAACATAATTACTTTAGCATTCCTGAAGAAAGGTTAAGTAGGTCTTAGGGAGTTTTTAAACATTTGAAAATGTTCAACTGAGAGAGTTGTGGTTACTCAGGCTGGAGAAGACTTTGGGATGCCTTAACAGCAACATTCCAGTGGTTAAAGGGGGTCTACAAAAGACCTGGAGAGGGACTTTGACAGGGTATGTGATGATAGGGCAAGTGGGAATGGCTTTAAGCTGAAAGAGATCAGAATTAGATTTGATGTTGGGAAGAAATTCTTCACTGGAACAGGTTGCCCAGAGAAGTTGTGGGTGCTCCATCCTTGAATCCACTCAAGTATAAAAAAAGATGGAACAAGAGACAGTCTATCCAAGTATGATCCTATCCTATGGATATAAACTTTCCTTTGTACAATTTATGTATAGTGTACTAGAGATGAGCTCTTCTAATTTTCTGGTTGCCATCTTATTCTATTTTTCCCCTATCCTAGAGTAAGTTCATATTTGGGCTGATTATTAATTTCTGTAAATTAGGGCTTATATCATAAAGAAAAAAATTACCATTTTTCTGTAGAGGAATGCTAGACTGCCAAAATGCCTTTTTTTTACAAAAAGTGCTTGTCATGTGATATTTGTAACTTCCCTTTGAGCTATTCTTAGCTACTCAACAAAAACATTGCCTTCAACAGAATTTGACAATTGAAGTTGTCTGGATTGGTGTTCACAGCAGAGAAACAATAAGGTACTGGGTTAGGAGATGTTTCACCTTCAAGAAAACCCACTTCTTTCAAACCAGTGTAAGCAATTTGTAATGCTCAAGCTGTTTCTTGAAGACCTGAGATTTTTACCTCTTGTGTAAATTATCGTGTTCCTGATCATGACATCTAATTTTGAGTACTTCAAATGTGACTGAAATTTTTTACGTTAGGAAAATATCTTAGGTTGAAACAGAAGGTAAAGTAAATTCACGAATACAAGCCGCACGGAGTATAAGCCGCATATCCGGTGTGTTGGCAACATTGATGTCTTTGTCAATAGATAAGCCGCACCCGGAATATTAACCACACTTTAGTTCGCAGCGAACTTTCACAAAGTCGTCATTTAGTAACACAATCGCGGGATCGCCGGGGCTTACTGGCTTACTGCCGGCCTTGGAAACATTGTTTCCAAGTGAAAAAAGACACACCCTTTATTTACAAGCCGAAAAAGACAGGAACAATAGTGTGGTCATTTTGCGAGCATTCCCAATGGATCTGCGTTGCCTTTAAACAGCCGCTCAGCCACGCGGGCAGGCAGCTGAGCTCCGAGCGGAGCCATATCTCCGTGCTGGCACAGGAGCGGCCACTCTGGCCCTCGCAGCCCCGTGGCCGAGCGGCCGCTGTAGCCCTCACGGCCCCGCGGGGCGAGCGGCCGTTGTAGCCCTCTCCCTGCGGGCTGAGCGGCTCCCCCAGCCCTCTCCCTGCGAACCGATCGCCCACTTCATCCCTCTCCCTGCGGGGAGAGAGGCTCCCCCAGCCCTCTCCCTGCGAGCCCAGCCAGCCCCGTAGCCGCACAAGACTGAAAACACTTTAAAAAGTACAGAGAAATATCACACACTTCTATCGATCTGCCGAGGTAACTCGCTGAGGTAACTCACCCCGATAACAACCCCCGCCCCTCAGTAACGACGCCATCCACAGGCAGGCAATAAGCTGTTCTCTGATTGGTTAATCGTCGGAACAACGGGAAACCATGGATTTCAAACGGTTTCGGCTCCGGACTGGACTGGTATGATACTAGGTAAGGGCAGATATCACATTTTTGTTCATAGATTAGCCGCACCCAAATATTAGCCGCACTTCCGGGTTTCCACCAAAATTTTTGTCTAATTACTGCGGCTTGTATTCGTGAAATTACTGTAATCAAAATGGCATAGAAGATAAGCATCCTTTTTCTTCACAGTATACCAAACTCTGCCCACTACTGTAACAAAGGGAAAATGAGTTATTATGCTGAGGATTAAGTTGGCTACCTAATCACAGATGGGGTCTGGTGTAGCCTTTGGGAGGTGATTCACATTCTTCTACAAAGTTCTACAGTAATCTCAATAGGTGGTAGCCGGTTTTTCTAAATTAAATTTAAGAGTGTTTCAGGATGGTATATTGTTAAGCCAGCCCCATAGGTCTAAAAGTTTACTTAAAAGTCTCTCTGCAAAATCAGAAAGTGGACTGGTGTTCTTTAGAAAAGAGGATGGAAGTCAGCTGTTTCCTGGGAGGCTATCTCAAGGGACTGCAGTTCCTCTCTCTCAGTGTTCCAGGGTTTTCTCGTACCAAGAACCACTGTCCATTTAAACAATACTGGGCAAAAAATCTCCTGGTGGCAATTTAAAAAAAAAAACCTTTTGAGATCTTCCTGGATCATGGGGAAGAAGACATGAAGCTTGAGGAAATATGGGGCTATAGGGACATTAAAAAGTTAATGGAGGTGACCTGTTTTTCAGGGTATGTCATACTAGGGAGAAATATTTTAAGACTTGATACTGCCTGAAGAGACATGGAACAGAAATATACCTTTTTGTTTTCTCTGTACACTGCTTCAAAGAAATATTTGAGTTCATCTCTAATTTATTTCTTCTAGAGTGAGTGGCAAGAACTTTTGGCTGAGATTAAAAGGAGTAACAATGAAGGAGTTATTTGATCATTTAAAATTAGCACATATACCTTTCAGATGTCATTTTACCAGAAAGTTTACTTCTGTAACTAGAAATACAGTACAACTGGAAAAGGGGACAGTGACTGCTTCTTATCAGTGAAGTAAGGTGAATATTTTAATCTTTGCCAGTGTTTTTGAGTTTTAACACTATGGAAATGGCACGGGACTGCTAATATTGAAATTTAGACTTGCAGAATTTTATTACTGTGCTTTATGCTCCACCCACACATTGAGGTTCAGATACTTACTATTAAAGGCATTGTTTTACCTAAAAAATGAATTTCATACACTGCTAATGAGATAGCCCTGAGGAAAGATAGGGAATTTGAGCCTTGTAAATATACACTAAAATATATTCCTGCAAGAGTTACTAAAGCCTGAAAAATTAATAAATAGTATTCAATTCCACATTATTAAAAAAAAATAAGTATTGAAAAAAAGTACGTAAGTAAAAGTATTTTAAAGTAGCTGCATTTTGAAAATGATATGGCTTATTTTCTTGGAAAAATTTATCCACTACCTATTGCATCAGAAATCAGAGAGTATCTTCAAAGTTGTCCTTTCCGCACCCATCCAAATGACAAGGATTTACAGTGACAGGATAGTTCAGTGATTTGGGCATAAAACATTTGTTTCACTGTCTCCTTTTTAGAGCTCTCTTCCTTCTCTGGAAAGCTGGTGTATAATATTTCTCTTTTTCACTTGAAATAAGATCATTTTATATTGTGGAATGTTAGGGCAGTGATTGGTATAAATACATATGCATGTACACACTAGAAATGCTGTACTCAAAGCTACTTGCAATTCCTAATTTTTCAGAGCAAGATTCTCAAGATGAAGAGTGAGTGAGTGAACTGAGCATTTCAGTGTATAAACACTAAAGGGAACTGGAAGAAATTCTAGGGTCATTGATTAGGGACAAAATAGGAGAACACTTGGACAGGTGCAGACTGGTCAAAGACAACCAGGACATTTATAAAGGGGAAGCCATGCTTGTCAAATGCTATTAACTTGTTTGAGGAGGTGACAATGAGAGCTGACAGGGGTGAAGCAACAAACATAATCTGCTTGGACATCAAGATGGCTTTTGATACTGGCACACTGGAGAGCAGATACAGGGTTAGTAAGAATCTGATGATAAAGTGACTGATAGAATGTCTCTAAAATCTCTTAAGACTCAGTACTGCTGACATCACAGCAAAACATGAGAGAAGATGCAAAAAGTGATGGATATAAATGAATTTGATAGGGATTTTTCACTATTAAAAAGAGGATGGATGAATTAGAAAGTTTGTGAAGGAGGAAGGCAGAAAAAGAGGAGAAAAGGCAGTGGGAGAGGAAAAGAACTGACTTGTTCATTTATTTCTGAAAGAGAAAGTGCCTTGAAGATTAGTCTGTGAAAGATTGCTGCAGAAAAGAGGAGCAAAACCACCTGATATATCCCTCTATATCTGTCCATGTCTGCCCTTCATTTTGTTGCAGACAGGAAGTGGTTGCTGAAGTGATGATTTTCAGTACATGGTGAATATCTGCTGGGAGCAAGACTCCTAAGAGCTTGGTGTTGAAAAGGGCAAATTTGAGGGTTTATTCCTGTATAGACACTAGATCTGTGCTTGGTACCTTCTTATTCTTTTTAATGTAGAATAGAAATAGAAGTGTAAAGGATCCTTGACTTCAGCTTCCTGTACAGTCATTTCTCTGGATGTACTCTCATTCTGTTTTTAATGGTAGAATTTGTCTTTCATCACTTTCCATTTGCTAAGAGAACCAAATATAGTATATAACAAATAGGTACCAACTCTATGAGGTCTCAGGTGCAAAACGTTAGTGAACCTATTTTTGAGACAAAATTTGCTGTTTGAGTGGATAACTCTATGGGAAAAATGAAGCAATAATCAAACAATATATATTATAAGAACTTTCCATTCAATCACATGTTCTCGGTTTCCAGAATGCTGTGTGAAGTTACAATATGCCTTTTGGTTTTTAGATAATTAATTCAGTACAGACATAGACAAAAATATTCCATTGTGAATAGAGGAAGCGTAGAATACTGGTATGGAGTAGCCATGGGCAAAACAAAAAAAAACGCTAATGAGAAGACCTAAATCTTTTGGGTAGATTTTTTTTTTTTTGCTAGGCTTTTTGAAATACTTTGCAAAATCTTTCACCAATTTTTTTCATGTCCTGTTTCAAATTTTAAAAACAAAAGGAAAATGCTTTGCAACATATACTTTAAATTAATTCATTATTTTTATTAATTTTACATGTAAAAACTTATGTTCCAGCTCAAAATGGTGGTCTGTTATAATTTAATGTAGTAATCAGAGACAGGGAAACCTGGTCCTTAGTCAAGAGACAGGAACAACCTTTGTAACTGAAGAATAGGTACAACAGGTACAGTTCCCATTTCAAAGAGAAATTAATGGATCAAGAATGTACAAACAGTGTGGAGTATGATGGCATATCAACTCTCCAAGAGAGGGCTGAGATAAATTTTTATCTTCTTACTGAGATATATAATTTGTGCAACTTCTAAGCAGCTCTGCAACTGCCCCCTATCTTGAATGAAAAGCTTTATTTTCTTCAATTTTCTTGAGTAGAATTAAAAACAAGTCTAAGTTCAGGAAGAAATCTACTTTTGTAGCTTTCTGTAAGTTAAGACAGAAGGTTGCAATGTGATGATGGCTTTCGGTGGCCAAATGTGTCAGAAAAAGAAAACAGAGAACAACTAGAAAATAGAAGGTGCTTCAGATTTCTCAGAATCTGATTGGAGCAGATTAATTACCAAATTTGAATAAGAGAAGGATCATAGTAGAAAACAGGTTAACATTTTGGGACAACAAGAAAACATAACCCAAAATTTATTGATTTCTTGTTTTTCAGTTTTTTTAGTCTTTTTATCATCACATCTTTCCTGTGTTTTGGTTTATGTCATTTGAAATAGTTGAAGTATAACTATCACACTATATCAAATACAAAATAGGTATATTTTTGAATAGGGAAACTAATGTATACTGGAATAGAACAGGAAAGCAGAAAGGTAAACTTGTGAAATAGGGAACACTGTGCATTTGTATATTCCTATGCAATTTGTTAACAAACAGAGTATTTTAAAGCTACTTTGGATGCTGAAAAAAGACAAGGAAATTAATATTTTTGTAATATAGATGTCACCTTATATTTCATGCCTGATTCATTTGAAAATGTAGATTAATTTGCAAACAATTTAGAGAGGTGAACTATTGAATTGAGTCCTATAAGATTTAGGATTTGTCATCTTTTAAAGTTGACACTCAGTGAGAGCTTGTCAATTACAAAGAAGTGAAATGAAGTGAAAATAAGCCTCGTCTTCATCTTCTTGTTATATGCTTGGTTGGTTATAGAGACACCATTTACAAGCTGAGAATAATTACTTGCAAAGTATTTTTCCTTTTAAACCAAAATTATTTATTATTTTACCTTACTCCATTTTGATATAACAGTTACTCTAATTTCCTAATCTCATAACCAAAACAGTGTTTCAGAACATGCGGCTACCTGAAATTGTGTTTGAGTTGAATATGAAAAACACTGTTTAGAGTAGGATTTTTTTCTCAAACATTACTAATCCTCTTGTGACGATTTATACAGAATTCCTCCACTTTATAAATATACAACAGCATGTAATTTGATAAATATACATATGATAGGGAAAGAACAGCAAGAGTAAAAACCTTTTGTATTTACATGCAAACATATCAATGTTCTCTTCCACCTTAAATGTGTATTATGTTATCAGTCCCTTGCTTCTAGCAAGGGACTTTAATTTTTGTAGAGCTCATTCTTTTAAACCTTTCCTTAAGCTGTAATACAGTCTTTCTGATGAGGTTTTCTCAGACTGAAGTGTTAGCACTTTTTTTTCTTATCAGTTTTATTCAACACAATGAATGCTTAGAGGACTTTTGTAATCAAATAACTTGTGTCATCCTACCTTCTTTGCGGCCAACATTTCTGTGCTTCATACATTTCCATATTAAATCCCATTTTATCAAAATCCTCTATCTGTTTTAGAAGAAAGTACTCTGTAATTGAATTATTTTCTTCTAGCTAAAATAATAAGGATGTGTTCAGCAACTCTGCTAAAGTATTAGCTTTTATTTTTAACCAGAGCTCTGAGCTGGTTTTTTTCTTGCTTTTCCCAGTGGTCTGTCATGACCAACTGAAAACAGAGATATCAGATAATTTGTCTATGGTGCTTAGCAAACCAGTAGCTGCACTTCAACTGGAAGAAGCCATCTCCCAATTCAGAGACTTGTGCCCAGAGCACAGGGCTCCCCAAAATGAGCTTCTCCCAGCAGAAGGAGCATTCAGGAAAACATAGCAGCCTCTTCCTGAATGGGAACTGGTACTTGATGCCTGTCATTTTATTTGTAATTTACACAGACCTTAGTGATCACATATGCAAAACATAGATGTCAATTATTAATGAAAGTTTTTAGAGTATAATTACCAATTTTTTTGCCATGCAGTTAATTTTCTTTATTATTTGAACTGGATAATTGTATTTGTGCATCGTTCTTGTGGTATTTGAAGCACAGAGCAAATCTTAAGTCGCCTCTTGTATTATTTCAATTTTGTCTTTTAGTATTCATGCTATTCCCTAGTAGAATTCAGTTATGCTATTTAAATGTACAGTAGAATATTTCCTTTTTATTGCAGAAGAATGCTTTGATCTATCAAAAAGTTTAATTGCATTTCATGCAGTAGTTTCTGTTTGTAATTAGGTGTATGTGTGGCAGTTGCTAAGTGTTTCTTTCATGTCCTTCCATTCATTTTTAAAGCAAATTTTCTGTTACACCAGCACATATTATGCAGTAGGTGCTTTGCTCAGATTCCAGAACTCCCTGCGCATATCTGATTCCCCCAGTCTTTCTTGAAGTATTTTGGCAGCTTGGCTTTTGCTTATTTTGATTATTTCCTTACTGATTTTGATGGACAAATGCATAGATTTACTTAATATTTTTATGTCTCTGACTCCGAATAGGAAATGAAAGATCAATGAGGAATATAGTGCTGACTGCAGCATCCCTTTTACAGTTTTTTTCGTTTTTCTTATTTAAATCATACCCGAAAAAGGAAGTTTGGTTAACAAAGAATGCAAAATAAACAAACAATAGATAATTTGGAGATTAGCCCTTAGGCTAATTAGTAATATACCTGTCCTACTGAGTAGCATAGCATTTCAAATGGGGGACTATAAAACAGCTTGAAGAATAAGGAAATAAGGAGTTGGAAAAGCATTTTGGGTCTAGGGATTAAGAACCCATTGATTATTACTAAGAATGTAGAAATACTTTCTGCAAAGCATGAAAGACTACTGAGTTTTAAATTTTTAGAGTTTTATTTGGTTGAATTGAGATTTTATTTGCTATTATCACACTCCATACATACCATCCTTTCTTCTCTCATGGAAAAGGCTATTGATTTCTCTTCTACAGATTACAACAGATGTGAGAAATTGAAATACATTTGAATTCCTGGATAAATTACATTTATTTAAATATCATTTAAAGAAAATGGCAAAATCAAATTAAAACTACTGATTGGTCACAATAAATACTTCCTTTCTATTTTGTTTGCCCTTTTGGTTTCTCTGATATAAAACTTGCATAGTTGGCCCACTAGGATGGGGTATCCCATGTCTTAAAAATCAGTGTCTTTGGTATATGGAAGTAGGTGGAATTTTATAGGGTCTGGCCTACCCTGGTATTTTTCTTAGAATATAAACTCTGCAGTCATAAAGCAGAAGGATTATATACTAGCCTCTTATCTGCTGTACTGGGACTATCAGGGAGGGAGGGAGGGAGGGAGGGAGGGAGGGAGGGAGGGAGGGAGGGAGGAAGGAAGGAAGGAAGGAAGGAAGGAAGGAAGGAAGGAAGGAAGGAAGGAAGGAAGGAAGGAAGGAAGGAAGGAAGGAAGGAAGGAAGGAAGGAAGGAAGGAAGGAAGGAAGGAAGGAAGGAAGGAAGGAAGGAAGTTGTTTCTGAAGTGCCACCTCGCTGATTAAAAACAGTTTGCCAATGCCATTGATTTCTCCTTTCAGTTAAAATATTTAGATAAAGCTTAGATCCAAATGAAAGAACAGTGTGGACTGGCACAGCTGAATGAATATAAGACCAGCTTCAGACAGCAGCCAGAGAAAGTGGCTTCTCAAAGTGGCTCTGAGGAATATGGATCAGGTTGAACTGTGGTGCTCAGAGGTTGACCAACTGAGCAGCCAGCCAGTTTGTTTGTGAGCACGCTAATATGCTCAGAACTGCCTCTTGCCATCAGAACAAAGAGGTGGGATGGAATATCAAGAAAATTTACACGATACATATGGTGACTAAATAAACAATCCATTACAAAACCTCACTGCTTTAGTGGCTTTTGTGTTGGACAAAAGAGACAGTGGGAAATCTTCAGTTTTGTTTTGAACAAAGTGTTTTCGTTAAAGTACTGATGCTGAAAAAGAATATTTTGCATGTTCCCCAACAAAATTTATGTCAGAGCCAAGAATTCAAAGGAATGTGATTACAAATTTCTTAACAAAAAAAAGTTTGTGATAAAGCACCTTAACATTTTTTTACCAAGGTCAATAGAATACTTCTTTTCTAGTTACAGATAACATAAAGCACTCTTCAGTATCATTACACTTCTGTATCACCATTACAATTTTAAAAAGTATTTAATGTCTTTTCTATATTTTTTTTGTACCTGAGCAGTTAAAAATGTTACTAATACATTAGATGCTGTTCTTGAGCTAGAGGCACTAATACTTCTCCCTCCTGTCCCGAATCCCATTTCAATATAAAAAAAAGCAGCTGCTACAGTCAAGGGTAGCATGAGCTTTCTGGGGAGAAATGGAAGTAATTCCAAAAGCAATATGTAATTATTGTGGATCTGACTGAATATTTCTCATTTAATTTTGTTGAAATGCATCTTAGAATTTTACATATAGAAAATTAAGTCAAATTATATAAGTGAAGCACAAAACAAATTGTAAAGTTCACTGTGCTGTTAGTATACAACAGAGTTCCCAAACACCAGTGCTAACATTAAACAGGACAGAGATTTTTGCTTTTTTTTTTTTATGAGTAAGCTAAATGCTATGTAAAAAGATTTATCTATTTTACAAGTATTTTGTTTCAACATTTTAAAATGTGTTTTGCATATAAACATGTATTTATAAGTTGTTTTTCAGTGCCTTTCAATTTTCCTTTTCAAAATTTCAGATTAGGCTACTCAAATACCTATATATTCATGTAAGTATTATTTACTTCTTGACTGAAAAACACAAAGTCATTTCTATTTATGAACATTTTTTTGTAATGTGACCTGGCATTTCTCATCACTACCGCTTGCAGTCTAGTCTTATAAAATTTAATGGATGTCAAAAATGAGCACAGTATGAAAAATAAATAGACAAAAGAGAAATCCTTTACATGTTAACAAATGTCGCAGAAAGATCTCTTGAAGTTAAAATCCCCATGGAGAAAAATCATTTGGTCTTGACCAAAAGAAATGCCTCTTTAAGATACATGGCTAAGGGAAATCTTGGAATTTTCTGTCTTTTGAAAAGAGTAGACTTAATTTGTATGTCCTCTCAGACTATGCTTCATCTTTATTAGAGAAATCCTTCCTTTCCAATGGTTTTAGGCAGATTAACTGGCCTAATTGGACCTAAGCTGCTGTGAAGAGAGAGGGAAAAAAGGTGGAGGCACAAGCTCTCCAAGTCCTCAAGTCACATCCTCCTGGTTGACTGGTCTGCTTAGCCAAGCTGAAACTGGTCTTATTGTCATGTTGGGTGCATTAATTGGAGTGCAGACTAATTTGCAAGAATGCTTTAGTGCCCTTTAAAAGGTGATTTAAAATTCAAAGTGATGGAAATTGTATAAAAGCATGCTGATCTGATCATTACCCAGAATTCAGTTTGACATTTCCTCTATTTATCTGTTTTTATTGTTTAGACTTTAAGTTTACTGTGAAAGACTTAGGAGACTGCAACAATTCATGATATTTTCTGGATTGGTTGATAACCCTTCCCTTTTGTAAACTCAAAGAATTCACTTAAAGTAAACCAGCAAAGCACAAAAGTGTCTTGTTCGGGGACGACATAGTAAAGAATATATTTAGATCATGCAATGTAATAATAAATACAGAAATGGATTTCTCTTGTTTCCATCAAACACATGAAGATACATTGTTTGGAACAGTCTTACCAGATAGAGACATAAGTACCTCATTAACATAGGCTTGAATGGTAACAAGGGTAATGAATTTACATTTTCCAAGCAAGAGGCCACAAACACAAAATTATGCACCGTTTTTAAAAACTCTGTAGGTAAAGAGATATCCATTGCTGAAGTGCAACTGTTTTCATGGGTGAAGAGTGGTTTCTGCCAGCAGTACCAACCAGCTCTCCACAACATTTAACAAGATAAAAATATTATTTGTCATGAGAAATTATACAAGAATCCTTAAGATAGTTCGTAGTTAAACTACAGAAATTAGACTCATGCAATGCAATAAACATGAAAAATTCCCAGGGATTTTTGAGTGATGGACTGTAGGAAAGTACAATTGGAATCTTTCCTCTGTATTTTCCTGAAATAGCAAATAGATTCTAGTCCTGACACAAAGTAAGGGATGCTTTACCAAAGTGAAGGCATTTGATGCTGTCTCTGGAGCATACTATACTTGTCTGTACCAGAAACGGACAAAACTGGCTAACACTAGTGCAAAATCCTTGGTAGCCAGTGTAGCTCCTGACACATTTAGAGGTAATGTCTTGAAAATATACTTTTACTTGGACATTTCCCCCTGTTACTCTTCTGATAAAGAGAGATTGTGTTGGCTGGAATTTGTGCAGTAATTAGCACATTTGGATTGCAGGCTACCCTCTACCCAGGTAGTCTCCAAAGCCATTGTCTTTAGTGAATTTATGAGGAATTTGTATTCCATAATACATGGAACAGTTTCTTTTTTCATCTAGCTAAGTTATTTGCTTCAGCAGAGACCCATGAGGTGGGTAACCTTTCTTATTCTGCACGGAAGAGGAAGAGAAATGAGATTACACCTTCCAGTATACCAATCAATGTTTTCAAATTTGGGTTGAGAAACAAGTCCACGTCAGATATGCTGAAGTAATGTAACATTTCTTTAAAGAAAAGTTTTAGAGTTGCTTTTGTTTTTTTTTTTCCCAAAGCCATAATTTGTTCAGGCTGAACTGTGAGATTAATATCCAACTCTCTCTGTCAAGTTTTTGGCACTGCCTTCAGATGGCATAGTGAGGCAGGGGCTAGCTTAGAAATTAATTCTTACCAGTAACAAGTATCTGCAAGGACTGAAAGGAGAACATTCAGATCTTAAATTGAGTTTCTAGCCTGACTGCAATTGTCAATTTTAAAAGTGGTAAGTCTAAACAGAGAAAGGAAAAGTATGGAACCTCATGGTTCCATAGTATGGAACTAGACACCTGTCATTTTAAAGAGTGAACACTGAAATTTTGGCCTCTGTGTTAGCTGAACCAGGCCAGTACTTGTACAATGTATTACATGCTTTTGACTGTGCAGCTGTCTTTTGGCCATTTCAACTATATTACATTTGAGGAATTTACATTTTTTAAAATTTGGTTTAATGTAATGGAGTATTGGGGTTTATCTACTGAAAAACCACTGCCACACTCATAGGTTAAAAGAGTGTTGCTTAATGTAGTTGCTGCTTTCCTAAAAAAAAAAAATTTGCATGTATTTGTTTCTCTATCTCATTTTATTCTCTGTTAAAGTAGAAAATATTTACCATGGTAACCTGGTCGACATAAAATATGCATAATTTATTCTAGGAGTCATGGCGATGTGTAATGAAGTCTTTCCCGGAGACATTAATAATGTTTTCATATCATGCAATGTGGTCCCATTGCTAGGTGCACAAGATTACCTGTGGGCAAAAAGCAAAGCATTAGGAGAAGCCTAAACAATTGATTAGTTGTAATATCATACATTGAATATGGACAGTCTGTATGACAGGTTGTCTTGTATGAGAATTGGCTCTTTAACACACTCTACTTGTATTATCACATCGAGTAACAAAAAAACCCCAACAGGCAGAGCGCACCACAATGAGCGCCTCAGCTTCTGTTATGCACACAGCACACACTTATTGTCCTCTCAATGCTGCAAGAGTTTGGGAGAGGAGGGACCAAGGACAGAAAAATGACAGTAATGCAACCTAAGAACAGTGCATGTTCCACTAGCAGGAAATTAATGATAAGAAAAATGTTATAAATAGATGCACTTAGGAGCACACATAGAAAAATGACTTAACTCATGCAGTCGGATATTCACTGAATTCTCTGTGTGAAAGGTATATATTAGCTATCCATGCAGTCTTGAATATGAAATCAGCTTTATGTTCTGAAATAGGTAAGCATAAACACATCTCGAATGCCTAAGGTCTAACTGCGCAGCTCTGGTACCTTTAATTTGCTGTGGACATCAGTAGAGTCAGTTTGTCTTCTATTTGTAAGAAGGCTTAGTATACATTTTTACCTCTCTCAACATTAAAATCTGGAATTTTTTCTGGCTGTTTGACCAAGTGGCAAATAGCACTACCTCTGTATTTTCACCTGAGCAGATTGAAAACTGCACATTATGCTCATACTTTCCATGCTCCCATGTACACCTTGCATAATTTGGGAAATCTGACTTCTGAAGAAGCAAGTCTGGTACTTAACGCTTGTATCTTTGGGAGTAGCCTTGGAACTGTACTCTTAGGAATCAAACCCTAGGACACAGAGCTGATATAGCCAGGCTGCACAGGAGATGACCACATGAGGAATAGAGACGGAAGACACCTTCCACCTGTGCAGTGCAGCACACAGGCAGAGCCACCACTGGTGCTGCAGCCACCTGCTCCACCTAGCGCACTGCATGGGGGCAAGGGCAAGTGGCATGTGAGCTGATTTAGGAACAGGGAGCTGGACATGCCAACTCCACTTCCAGAGTTCTAATCCTAAATCGTAAACTGAGATCTCAGAGTACCGCCTTGGATCTCCACGTGCTCAGCAGTACTGTGGCCTCAGAATGCTAAGCATGGCATCTTCTCTGCTGGAGAAAATCTAGAGAATAAAAACAGTAATGCATGTAAGTCAGGGAACCTGACATGGTTGAACAAAAGGGCTATAATCAGACAGGAAAGAAAACAGCTACATGTACCTCGAAGGTTCTGCAGGAGAGGAAAAATTATCTGTTCGCAACAACCTTTGTAGAAATGATAACTAAAGGGATTAAATTAATCAAAAATTGTTTAGAATAAGCTGTGGGGAAAACCTTCTAATAGTAGGAGTAGTGAAGGTCTGGACAAGAGTACCTGAGAAGATTTCAAAATTATCCATTTTTGATAGTTTTTAAGAATGAGTTCAACAAACAATTTTCAGGAATAATACAGGTTTATTTGATCTGGTTTTAGGCAGTGGGTGAACTAGATGACTTTTTCAAGTCCCCTCCAGCCATAATTTCCCTACCATTCTGTGATTTTAAAAGATGATCTGTAGACCAAAAAAAGAAAGAAAAATGCACAAAAGAATCTGTTTATGAACAGAATGTGATATTTCAGAATAAATGAACCAAATCAGCTGTCTGTTTAGTGACAAAGACCATTTGGTGATGAAGGACAAATCATATAAATCACCTGGAAATTTAATAAAGTATTTGAGACATCCATAGTTTTAAATTCTTTATATTTTTTGAAGTAAGTGTTACAAAAAAAGCCCAAAGTATTCAATACTCAGCTACTTTCTGCAAAAACTAATTAGATAGCCTGTGTTTCTTGAGAAAAGCTTTTGCTATGAAATTGCAGAGGGTTTTTTGATATTTAAACTAAATTGTTTCCTATGAAGTAACTACAATATTGATCACCTACTAGAAAAAGAATAAATATGATTAAAAGAATACATTGTCTCACACTGTGTAGTCTATTATTTCTGCACATGCACATTATACATATTAAAATACTTAAAAATAGCAACCATAATTTTAAAAAGATGAAATATACTTAAAACAACTTGCTGACAAAACCACATAATCATATCATATCATATCAAGGTCATAAATTCAGAAATATCTCTTTGAAAATCATCCTCTATTTCTCTTACTGTGATATTTATCCTGAAGCATGGGCAGGACTTTGCAGAACAGTATGAAAGATAAACACTAAGCGTATCAGGTGCAACATTGAATAACATTTTAAAAATGCAGGCAAAGACAGATAGGAGATCATTAGGATGCAATGTCAGTAGCTAATATAATGTGACAACATGTGAAACTGCTAACGCTAATGTTTAGCATTTTGTTTCTTATAGAAATGGAAATCTAATAACTACTTTACTGAGAAACAAAGATGACATCACTTTCTAGCAATTGTAGCACTACCACTTTATGAGACTAATATCAGTAGAAACTTTAAAAACTAATCTGAAAATTAACGGAAAGTCTATGTGGTGGTTTGTTAAAAAAAAACAAAAACATGTCATGATTTCCAGTAGTTGCTCCATTTTGGTAAACCCATGTGGGTAGGATATTTTAAGATATCTAATGTTACTACATGAATGGTGCTAGACCATTCATTCCAAGAGCACTTGGAAAACAAAGTTTTGTAAATGTTTGACATATAATATCAGATTGGGCCATGGAAGATCTCAAGGCTTGACAAGAGACATCACGCTAGGAAATCAATGTTGTGTGCCAAAAATTAGCAAGTGCTGTGTTCATCTTGAAGAAACATAATATCTCCTCCATTAGCACCATTTTAACAACGACAAAGAAAAGGTCTTAAATATATCTTATCCATATGGGCACACAGAAATCAGGTGTAGCAACCAAGCTAACAATATTTAGGAGTACTCTGAAAATGTATCTGGCTGTCCTCACTAAAATATTTAACCCAGTATAATAGACTATAATCAAAATTAGGCATGTTATAAAATCAGAATAAAAGAGGTTAAAATTAGCAGACACTGCAAGGCTGTAATACTGTTTCTTAAATTATTTGAACAGAACATAATCCAAAACCCATGGTAAAAAATTGGATGGGCAAAATGCAACTTGTGCAGCATGTGTCTATTCCTGTTAGCTGAATTGCCAGTGAATATATATATACATATATATATATACACACATGTATGGATATATTTAAAATACTAAGATATCTGAAGGGAATCTGGAAAGATGGTTAAAGTGTTAAAACAGTGTTTGGTAAAGTAAGGGGGAACAGATTACCATGGAAAATATTTTGACAGTAAGGTTTTTCACCTTTTATTTTAAACTGGAAAATTAATTGAAAGCTCAAAAAAAAGAGGACATTACTGAAATCTCCAGAAAATTATACATGGTATACATTATTTATTAGTATAATATATTTTTTGCATATGGGTTTTGCTGCTAGGGCGTGTACTGAAGTTTTTGAGGTTTTGCCACTACATATAATAGTGACTGCAATGAAAGGAAAGCCTGTAGAAAGAGAATAAAAACAAAATATATTTGTTCTATCAAATATTTGAATTGCTCTTGTGAATTCAGGAGCTTTTCAGTTTTATATTCTCATAGAAATAAGATAAGGAAAAAAACCAAAGCTAAAGATGGTGGGGGAAAGTAATTTTAAAAAATTAAATAAAGTCTTTCAAGAAATTCTAAATTGGTTCAATCTTTGTACAAACTATTACTTTTAGAGGAAGAGGGTCTTCCCCTGAAGAGGAGCTACTAGTTTAAGATTAATCAGCTTTGGCACAGAATAGCACAGTCTGTTGCTTATATTGTTCCCATCAGAAGGGGCTGAATTTCAAAATCTGTCAGGACAGAAACAAGAATGTCTATTCATGCATCACCATTAAATGTTTTAAGGATGGAGCAATTGGCTGTAGTACAGAGAAGGTACAGCAGAATGTACAGGCAGTCAAGGGGGTTGTGTGCTGTAGGAACTCTTCTCCTGAGCATGCCAGACACATCTGCAGCCTTGGGGTAGACCCACATTGGAGCAGGGGATGCCTGAGAGGGGCTGTGACCCCTGGGAGCCCTGTGGGGCTGGAGCAGGGTCCTGGCAGGGACCTGCAGAGCTGTGGAGAGAGGAGTCCCCCTTGGAGCAGGTTCCCTGGTAGGATTTGTCACCCTGTGAGGGACCCAGGCTGGAGCTGTGCCTGAAGGACTGCCTCTCGTGGAAAAATGACCCCCATTGGAACAATCTGTGGAGAACAGGTCCCATGGGAGCAATGCTGGAGAAGTTCATGGAGGATTCTCTCCCGTGGGAAGGACCCCACACTGGAGCAGAGGAAGGACTGACTCCTCTCCCTGGGCAGAGACAGGTGATGGGCTGACCTTAACCTGCATTCCCTCTGCCTGCGTCACTGGGGAGGAGGTAGAGCTGGGAAGGAGGGAGGGATGGGGGGAAGATATTTTTAAAATTTGTTTTATTCCTCATTATCAGGGTCTGATTTTGATTAGCAATAAATTCAGCTAATTTCCCCAGTCTGAGTCTGTTTTCCATATGATGCTAATTGGTGAGTGATCTCTTCACGTTTTTATCTCAACTAATGAACCTTTTGCTATATTTTCTCTCCTCTGTCCAGTTGTGGAGGGGAATGATAGAGTGGCTTTGGTGGGTGCTTCGCATCCAGCCAGTGTCAACACACCACATTAGGAAAATAGAAAAATCACTTTGAGCTACCTCTCTTCGCAAGTTCTCTGTCTTCTGAAAATATCAAAGTACAGGGCATTTGGAGGTAAACATAAACAAAGGGAATTTTCCTGGTAATTCCTGTAATTCCCTGTAATCAGTGACCATTCTCAAGATGTGATTCTACCTTTAGTTTCGATCAGAATTTTCATCTTACTGCGAAGATTCCTACCAAAACCTGAGTTCTAACAAAACCTGATTAGAATCTATCTTGTCAGAAGATGTCTGAACACCACTAATGTTCATTTCTTAGGCTACATTGAAGAGAAGCTGCCCGTGCTGAATATTCCCATTATGTTCCTCAGTGTCAGGTGCTTGAAATTTGCCAAGTTTGTGATTTGAAATATCATATGCTTTATGGGCAAAAATCTATCTGCACGAATTTTCTGCTAAAATATTAGATATTTCTAAACAAATGTGGAGGGGTTTATTAGCCTTTTTTCACTATTTGTGTGTGTAAAAAAATTATAGCTTATGAATGCTGATGATTGACTTAATTTCATTGTCACAGATCCATCTCTGAGATGATTCCTTGAAGCTGATCATCTTTTTACAGTAAAGAACCTGAACACTTATACTACATTCTTAGATGTGATAGGAAGCCATAAGCACAGGAGGTTGAAAAGAGCTGTGAATGAGCCAGGCATCCTCATCCAAGCAAGAGTTATTCATTGGTCTTGGCATAGACTGCAGCAGCCTACGCACTGCTTTAATTTATGCTAAATGGCTGTTGACCCACAGTGTCAGTTGGCAACTATCATTGTGCATTCTGTCAAAATCTCCTGTCTCCAACAATTCATCTTTCTAGGGTGAGTTGACTAGTAGGATGAGTTGACTACTTTGTGCCCATTGCCCAGAAGAAGGGCAGAAGGCTGAAGAATCTGCTCTCATGAGTTTAAAGCACTATTTAAAATAATAATTTTAAATATTAAACCATATATTTTTATGCAAGAAGAAACTATGTTTAACATGAATAATATTTAGTATATGAAATGATGAATTGAAATAAATTATCCTTTGCAGCTCCATAAATTCAGTCCAGTAGCCTGCAGTAAAAACAGCTCTGAATTGATTTGTAATGCAGGGAAGAAATTACGTGAATTTCTTCATTGAGAGAAGATTTTTTTTCCTTTGTGTACGTAAATATATATGTCAGAACTGGCAGATTTTATCAAAAGTTTTCACAGAAGTATATGTTGCAGCTGTGCTGCTGAAGAGTATGAGCAGAAGTGGGATATACTGTACAGTCCATAATTATACACCGTGAAAGAAAATTCATGGCCCACACAGTCGTCTTTGCCTGTCTGATTGCAGGAGAAGAAATCAATTCCTACCTCCAGAGAAGGAGAGCAAAGTCTAACATTTTGTGTATCTTGGTAACAGATCCGGTCCAGGTGTGGACTTTATGATTGAGAATAATAAGGGTTAAGATCACTTTACTTTCACTTGTTCTTTCATTTTCTTCCAAGTCTTCTGTTTTTCTCCTAAAGTCCTGCTGTAACATATTTTTAAATCCAAAAGCCATAATAAATGAATCACCAAATGCAGAAGTCCATCACAAACTCCTACATGTTAATATTGGCTCAGAAGACAATGGCAGCATTTTGAACTTAAAGAGGTTATAAATGCATTATTAATGTTTACTAAGTGATTTCAAAATGTTGCTATATACATTAAAAGCACATCATAAAAGAAATTATAAACTTTACTATCAAAGCATTTTCAAGGAATTCTATTTTAAGGCCTTCTTAACAAAAGTGAGTTAAAACAAGTAGGATAAACTACACCCAGTCCTGCAGGCACCAACATGTGACTACTCGAACAGTCGCATGAGCATTTCTAGGGAGAAGAAGCCAAACTTACTGTGTAGTTCTATTAAGGTGGATTAAATTTTTGGGGAATTATTTCATGGCATCTGTACAATGTTTTAGAAGAGAAAGAATGTATGTGTGATCTTGATGTCTTCTATAATTAGAAGACTATATTTGCAGTTCTTTAGCACATAGGCATGTAGCATGCAGTTTGCCCTTAAGGAGAATGAAATGTAAAAGTATATATAACTATAATAGTGACCTTGTGGCATTTAGGCACAACCTTTAACCTTGAATTCCAGTGGTAAATGAGCTCATGACAACCACAGTGCCTGAAACTGCCTTGCTGCTCTTATAGCTATATTACTCTAGAGGGGAAATGTCTTTTCTAGTGGAAAGATGAACTTGGCAAACTGAAATGTTAAATGATAGTGTCAGCACTTTCATCACAGTTGTGTGGTTTGTGTTTATATTTGTGCTTACCAGTCAGTTTGAATTTTGCCTCAAATCTAAAGGATTTATTACTTCTATTCTCTCAAATTAATTCTGCACTAATTTTAAAAGTAGATTCCAAAGACCCTCTTTGATTTTTGTGAAAGATAGTTTTTAGTCAACTGGACCTATTTTTTTGCTTTTAACAGCCACTCAGATTTAGTCATCAATAAGAAGGAGAAAAACTAAGGACATCAATAACCTGGAATTACCAAAAATAACAATGCTAACAACCTAGTCATTAATGAGAATTACTAGTCTTGTTGCTATAGAAACAAGACTGAAGCAAATAGAAATTATGTGTAATTTCTCATTCCCAAAAGTGGCACATATTATGTCATTACCATAGTAATGATATTATTACCCCAAATGTAATAAACTTGAAAGCTACTTACCATGAGAGGACACCTCCACACCTGAAAAAGCTGACATGTACATTCTGCTGTTGATCTTCATCGAAGCTCCACAAAAAACCCTGAAAGTAAACTGACAAATTTATGAAGCAGTGGAGATGGTAGAGTCATCTCAGGACACTTGCCAAGAGTTTGCTCTTTTCACTTATGGCAAATCCAAATTTAGCTGTCAATCATTGTAGACCACAAAAGGACAAAGGTAAAATTCAGTTTAGTCTGCTGTCCTTTTTTGGTGAGATCAGTAGTAATTGTTGGCTCAAACTGGAAAACAAGACAAAACTTCACTCACAAAATCATTGGCCAATGCCACTGCAGACACAACTAGGAGAAAGGAATGTGTTTTCATGTTTACTTTTCCTCTAGCTATATTGGAAAGCCAAACTGAGCGTTTTTGTAGGAATGACAATATATGTGTGATAGATGTGATGTGTTAGATAAACATAGGAAATGTTTTCTGAGAGTGGGAATAAAAAAATCTTGCCTTGACAAAGAAAACACTGGAAACTTCTCTAGCAACCACAGCTAACCCTACCATTCGCCGTCAGGTTTGTTTTTCCACTTGAGATGAAGTACTCTGAAGGTCAAATATTTTGAGAATGGTGTCTTCAGCTATTGTTACTATTATCTTTTTTGTCCTCTCTGTAATCACTTTTCCAGTGTTGTGCCTGGATAAATCCCTTTACATTAGGAAGCAGCAGTAGAGTTACTGTGGCTAAGGTCTGGCAATGAAGTTGCCTCACAATTAACACAGGAACAAAGAGTATTCATGCATGAGTTGTCATTGAGTCATTCATCAAGTGACTCAGGCAATGGTTTCTGTTATTCCATTATTAATTTTTTATTGACTTTTTATTGTTCTAGGGCTTGACACATACCTACTGACATAAAAATGAAAACAAAAGTCCATGGCGTCTGACCGTGAAAATCACAAAGCAATCACAGGGAAACAGAGTTATCACTCCTAGCTTCTGTTTCTCCTCGTCACTGCCTGTTAATCAATACTGATTTTCTTAAAAGTAAACCATTTTTTACTGTGAAGGTGACTGAGCACTCTCACAGACAGTGGAGTTTGAAAATCTCAAAAGACATCTGGACATACTCCTGGGAAACCTGCTCTGGAAGGGGCTGAACAAGATGACCTCAAGATTACTCAAAACTAAAATTATCATTCTGTGATTTCTGAGATTTCTAGAAAACATGAGACAGTAGTTGATTAACTATTTAGGTTTGCCTTATGGGATGTCTGAAAATGTGGCAAATTTCTTATTGATGCAAGTTGAAAGCTGTTATTGTTAGTTTGGTAAATCAGGCTGATCATGAATATATGAACTCATTTTTTTGGCACAGAAAGGTGAACAGGCCTTTGCCCAGAAACTGAGTTGCTTGAGGCTAAGGGCATAAAGGTAAGCAAGCCTCCAGAGCTACTTATAGGCAAAGGTATGCAAGGATTTTATGTCCCTTTAAAAAGTTGTGTGAAATCAAATTTGCAAGAACCAGTAATAAAGAATAAATGGAATAGAAATAGAATGTCATAACTGATGAATTCTTGAAGATATTTTAACAGTACCCAGTGGAGTTTACAGTGTCATTGCTTCTAATAACATAGTAGAGTTGCTGCAAGAAGGGAAAGAAACCCAGGTCTCGTTCTTGTTTTGCATTGTTTGCTTGTTGTATCCATACAGCTTAAGAAAATATGCACGAAGAAGCCCCAATATACTTAGGGAAGTGATAAGCAATACAGTTCCAAATGAACATTCTGTTTGTGATGTTAGAGAAAAGTTACACATTCAGGTGTTTTCTGTTAAAATTGTGTCTTAAAGTGACAGATGATTTAAATGCAGATACGCATAGTTCTTTGTTTATACACCTCTATTAGAACTTAAAATGTGCACATTCTGCTTTTACCAAGTACAACAAATTTAGCAAATGTCTGACCTTGTGTCTGCAGTGTGAAATGTTTCTCAGTTTCTACGGCAGTATAGATGATTACCTATAGACTTTACATACACAGAAGTGTTGCTTTCCTCAAGCTGTATGCTTAAAATTAATGCAAGACAGCTTTTGTTGCAGGGCTGTGTTGATCTATCAAAAACTGCAAATCATCTTCAGTAGTAGCTCTGCCTCCGAAAAGCAAAGGAGTAGAATGAATGAGAAAAATGTTGATTTTGCTCAGAGCACTGTAAGGGAAGGAGCCAACTATCCAGACCTTGAACAAGCAAATGGTGTTTAGAACTCACTGTGCATCACTGAGTTACAAAAACAAGAAGAGGCATGATGAGTATATAAGCATGAACGGAACTTGGAAAAAAGCCCTGATGACTGACAACAAGAGTAATTTTAATGATAATACTCCACCTCCAGTGCAAGTTACATGAAGATATGTACACACAATATTCTTCTGTCACCATTTTGGACATTGTGGCTAGCTAATAATTAATGAAGCATCAATTCATGTCTAATGGCATAAACAGTCAGTTATTTCTTTGGATAAAAATCTGAGTTTGATCCACTGTTTGCAACCCATAAAATCACAGTCATGAACAATAATTGATTTATTCACCTTCCAGCTGGCAAAACTGTATACCAAGAAACACTGGAGTTGGTATGTGTCTCTTATGTACAGCTTACAAAGTGGATTAAGGTCATTACCTCTATTTATGGATCATATGATAATTCTTACATTATTTAAGAATGTATTTTTCAGTGGAGAAAAGCTTGAGAGAACATCACTGAAATTACAAGAAGCATCCAGAATACTTGACTTTTCTGCTAACATGGGTATTTCACTAACTAACTACATCTTTTGGGATACATCTGAATTTTTTTCACTTTTCTGTTTATGTTGCAGGGTCCAGTTAAAACTATGTTCTGACATTTTACTCTTGTTGAGGCTTTTCTAAAAATTCAGGTATGTATGTATGTACGTATGTATGTATGTATGTACATCACCTGATTTCTTGCCTGATGCTTAAAATAATATACTACCTTCTGAAGCTTTTACAGATGAGTTTAAGTAGCAACTTCTGCTTTCATCAAATAAATGGATTTAAGCATGAATAAGACTGCCATGTATATCAGTATCTTACTGATGCCAAGGGACTGTAGCAAATGAACCAGGAAGTCTCACCTCTATGCAAGATACAGCTGAAGGCATGTAAATACTTGGTTTTGATTGAGAAATCAATCATTCACAATCTGATCCTCTAGCTCAGAGAGGGCCAGTTTATTCTTCTTTTACGGGCATGTGCATTTGTGCTGTATAAAAGTATTTGATGCAGAGTGTGAACATATTTCCCCCTTAGGGCAGAGTGTACAGTAGATGCAATAAGGAAAGCAGTTGCAGGCCAGGAGAAACAAGAGCGTGTGTTTAAAAGGTGTGGCTTTATTAGTCTTAGCCACGTATGTCAGTCTTGCAAAAGTATCACAAAATTTGAACAATGCAAGGCACAAAATTGACTTGCTCACCAGAGTTTTGAATGAAGAGGAGAGACATAATGTCATTGTGCTTATCAAAGGAAAAACAAACCCACAATTTCTGGGGAGAATGTCTTTTACATCTTCTGTATCTTCAAGATTTTCAAGTCAGTGCCACAATTACTGAGATTGCAGTCTATTATTCTGGTGTTAGGAAATACCAGTTGTACAGCTGCACACTGAATGTGAATTATATTCCATGGTGTAATGCATTATTATGTAGGCTTTAATTATAGGATAATTGACTGGTCTTTTCCACAAAATTCTGACCTCATTTACTTTGATTCTAAATATTTGCAAAACTGACTTTGACATAATCATGAAATATCTATGTTAGTTTGAAGCATATGACCTGAAGAAAGATTTGCCTGACTAAAAAAGTTTATATTTTCTGGCTGTATTCTTTGAGTTAATGTATTATTACACTTTTTTTGCAGACCTGTGTCTGCCTATACCCTTAGAAGAGGGTGGTAACAAAGAAAACCCCTCTTGTTGGAACAATTGTCTTGTATTTGGCATATGAAGAATCTTGTGTGTTTGCTTAGTGTTTCATGCTAATACCAATGCCCCAGTTTATGACTGAGGCACACAGGCTGTGTTAAAGAGGTATTACTTTAAAATTTCAGTCTTATATTCTTCTTGTAGATAAATTCAACCACTTCATTATATGACTTTTAAATTGATGCTTTCCTTCAGTCTCCTAATACAGCACAGTTTTGTATTTTTTTTTTTTTGAGGTTGCTGTTCAAATTGCAGAGCTCGTTCCTTTCCCTGTTTTAACACATAAACCAGAATTATGAGTTTCAAGAGTCTCAGTCATGAGCACTGTCATTAAAATAAAATAAAAATCAGAATCCATTTGTGGATGTGGCAAAACTTAAAACTTCCTTTATGCTATTAAGTAGAGGAAGCTATAGAACAAAGAATTATTTTCACATGTATCTGTATAGATTTTCAAAATGAAAGATTTTTACTCAGATATTGGTTTCAGACTATGAGACATAGGCCTATATACTTTGAAGATCTTTTCTTCAATGATTTCTTGCCAGGTTTTTTAATTCTAGAATTTTCTTCTCTTTGCTGGTTTTGGTCGGGATAATATTTCTGTTCTGCAAATATAATATTTTCACATTGCTGAGTAGATCAAAATTATATCTGTAATAATAGTCCTTAAGTCAGCAATATTAAAAAGTTTTTTCATATTGGTAGTCAGCACTGAGTTACTCTCAAAATATCCTCCTTTTATTAAAGACACAAAACCCACCCTAATCTAGAAGAAGCCAAATACTATAAGACAACTAGCCAGATTAAGATTTTTTTTTTTTTTTTTTAAGTTGGAACTCAGGATGACAAGTAGGCTTGGAGAGAAAGGAGATTAAACAAATCTTGTTCCTTACATGGAGTCAGGGAAGCAACTAATCACACTGACATTAATAAAAAGTCATATTTGAAATATAGTTGAAAAAGCATATAGCATAGGCTGACTGTTCTTTTTAAGAAGACAAATATGAAGAAAAGTTGCACTTTTCTTGTTTGAAAACTAGGCAGAGTCCCTGTAATTGCTCCCCACTTTAGGTATATTGAAATTTCTTTACAGGTTTATTGGAAATGTTTCACACTTATTGAAGTAATATCTGTTCACACAATACTTCATATTGTAAAAGTGTCAAAATACTAGATAGATTTTAGGGTTACAACTGGAAAGACATTGACTCTAGAAACTTGTGGCATTTTGCCATATTCCACTGACCAATGCACTTGGTCTCATTTTCACATTCTTTGCTTATATATATTTCTCTTCCAGAAAGACTTTGGAAACTTCACTTTTTCTTAATTAGAGCAGTCTCATGCATCCTTGACAGAGCAGACAGTGGAAATTTGTTTTTTTCTAAGGGTGAGGATAAAAACAGTTTGCCTCATTCTCACCCTTGGAAGTAGAAAATTAACAATTGCTGTACCATAAGAGACATTCCCAGGTACTTAGGAGTGAGGACCTCAAATCAGCAAAGGTGCTTTGGGGCAGAGCATAGTGAGAAGAGAATAGATGATAGGTCTTGGAAAGTCAGGAAGATTTTGGAGGGCACATGGGAGAGATGTGGCGATCACATGCTTGGTGCAACAGTCTGTGCCTACCGCCCTTCCATTTCCAATAGCCCTCCCACGTACAGAGTCCTTTGTGCCCAGACAAGAGGGACAGAGTGAGACTGAAGAATGAGAAGGAAGGAGACCCAGCAAGCAGATCCAGGCAAGGGTCTTGAGATAAGCTCACCACCAGCTTAAGCTGCAAGAACAAATTGGTGTCTCACAATGCTACAAGATGTTTCCACACCATGTGTCCTTCAGGAAGACCCTTATCCACCTATGTTGTTTTCTTCAAGGCTGTCTATGTCCAACTGCTGAGAAATTAAGTGAGTATAAACTCTTTGGGGGTGCACAGTACTTGAGCACTGGCAAAGTGGCCACCAGAGCTATGTACACCTCTTAGAAGAACAGGTTTGCTTCTCCAAGAGGCCAGGAGACATTTTTGGCATAGAATTAAAATTAGCCCTAGCCCTAGAGAAAGGAAAGTAAAAAAAAAAAAATCTTGAAAAACATTTTTCAGGTTCAGAAGAGAGTTTCCTGACTAGTTCTTTTAAATTGTGATTGATGACCTAGCAAATTCTAAGTTTTGAAAATACTTTAGCCACTAAATAGCACATCCATGTTCTAAACACTGGGCAACAATCTGAAATGCTTAAGTGGTTACGGCAGTAGCATATACCTACCTATGTGTTACTCTGTGGGAACTATGTTCATAGGAGCACTTTGTCTTCTTTTCATGAGAAGGGTTTTTTAGAAACTATTGAAAAGCACATATATGTGGATTATTAGAACTCAGGGACAAAGGTAATGATTGAGAAATTTCTGCAAAATAAAGTGCGTATAAATATGACCTCATTGCTCTTGTGGGGAGTGAATTTTATTTCAGAGTGAAAAATCTGAGAAAGTATATTTTAAAATAGATAGTTTAAAATAGAATCCTCTTTGTTCACTAAAATAATGAAATAACATTGGGGATGTATTTTTTAATTCTGTGATCTCCCAGTCAACTATCTTATCCTCCCACTAGTATCTGTTAAGACCTACAGGAAACTCAGCAGTGGCATACGTGGAAAATATTAATCACTGACTCACAAGAAAAATAATACTCATTCATTTTCTTCCTTCCAAAAGAAAAATCACCACAAAAGGCTATTGCCATTTAGTGTTCTCTTTCCTAGTTGCTGCATGCTGTTAGCAATACCATTGCCACATCTCAATGGGAAAACATTATGCCCATATTTTCAAGAGATATTATACTATTGACTTGGAGATCTTGTTGACTTTCCCCAGCTGTTTTTATTTATTTGTTTAAAATATTGCTACAATAGATTTCATAATCACTCTCTCCTCCTGGCAAGCAGACATTAATTTTTAATCTGCTCAAAAAAAGCAGATCTAAACAGCGAGGAAGTGCAGGCAGTGTGCGAAAGGAATATATGGGAGCTTTGGGTAAAAAAACTTGATAGATATTAGGTAAAAAATTGAATTAAATTAAAATAAATTAAAATTCAGATAAAATAGCATATATAAAATTAGGGTGAAAACTCAACATTCCCCAGGTCTTCTGAGGCCCTGAGTTATAACTTAGATTAATGAATAGGTGAGCTTGGTTATAGCTGCACACATTGCATAGGGCTTGGCCCAGAGTCCTGGTCATGAAAGACAGCTCATCCTACTCCATCCTAATCTGTATTTACTGGAAGATTTCATGTATTTCTGTAGACCTTCAGGTATACACATTTGTGTTTTATCAGGTGATAGATAATTTCCCTAACTAAGCCCAGAGCTGGACTGAGCCAGAAAATTCAATGTGTCTGACATAGGCATTCATATTTTCAAATGTAAAACTGCCTTCAAAGTAGAAGAAAACTATCTAAATGTCTTATTTACTTTTGTGTTTGGGACTAAAGATACGTGACTTTGTCATCAAAGGAACTTGTGATGTTGAAGTGAAATTAAATTTGTGCCTAAAATGCCTAGACAGTATACAAGATTTTCAAAAACAACCTGAAAAGTTTTCATTTCTTTCTTCTTTACTTGTGCTAAGGACAAGTGACTTCACTATCAATGATGCTTATTAGAATCCTGTAATATAATGAAAATGAAATGCATTGTGCCCAATATGCCTTAGTTTTCATAATAATGACAACACATATGCTGTATTTCTTTCTTTGTCTTCTTTGTGTCACTGATATAAACTGTCTTTCTGCCATCACAAACTGTGAATAATGTATGAAATAAATAAAAAAAAATGTGAAGTATGAATAGAAATAAGCTGTGTAAGAGACCCATATGTTCTACTTGGGGATGGGCTTGATTCACAGCCTATCAAAGTCAATGCCAAGAATACTATGGAAATTAACAGGCTTTGATCAGGCTCTATAGTCATATATTTTGGGCCTGGATTTTTAAGAAAAGAAACAAGTTGTCAATGAACAGTATTGTTTTTCTTTGTGCTACTCTTCAGGTGCCAAGAGTTCTTTTGACACCTGAAGTTTGGCTTTGTTTCTGCTTCTCACACTTGGCCCTGCTACCTGTGGAAGGTCTGGTTTAAGCATATTTCGATATGATATTTAGATATGAGATAGTGAAATAGAGCAGCTGAGCTTAAAGGGTGACTGGGAGTTAAATGAGATCCAGTGCAATCTAACTCCATGCTTATTAGACAGATGAGTGTCTCACTCAAAGCCTTGAGCTTTGATTTGTTAAGCTCTTGAGTCACTACTTAATACATGGTTGACATTTAAAAATAATACTTCTTGCACAAAGGGCCAGCTTGTGAACGCTAGGCCTGGAGAGTAACACGTCTGCTCGGAGCTCCCACCCACAGTTGGAGCAACACTAATGAGTAACATGTAGCAATAATGCCAGCTCCCATGAGCTAGGGATGAGTAATGGGCTTCTGGCAGAGATTGCAAGATGACATGGGAACCTCCAGGCCCCCGAAAATATTTGGCTCTTTCACAAGGAAAGCCATTCTATTACCTGCTCCCAAGCACTCTCCCAATTCAGCCTGCTGTGGGAGGGCTCTTTTCTCCTCTTCTCTTCTCTTCTCTTTTCTCTTCTCTTCTCTTCTCTTCTCTTCTCTTCTCTTCTCTTCTCTTCTCTTCTCTTCTCTTCTCTTCTCTTCTCTTCTCTTCTCTTCTCTTCTCTTCTCTTCTCTTCTCTTCTCTTCTCTTCTCTTCTCTTCTCTTCTCTTCTCTTCTCTTCTCTTCTCTTCTCTTCTCTTCTCTTCTCTTCTCTTCTCTCTTCCCTTTCTTCTCTCTCTCTTCTCTCTCCTCTCTTCTTTCTCTCTCCTCTCATCAGCCTGACAGTGGACTACCATCCACTTCATTCTCCAGCTTCTACATCAAGTAGGACAGGGAGTTTGCTTCTTGCTATTTCTACTTGCTGAAAAAAGAAATTTAAAAAGGGTTCCTTCTGCAGCAAAGAAAGGGAGGGGAAAAGGAGAAAAATAGGGCTGGTGTGCTGGCAAGATTTTACAGGAGATTGAGAACAAGACATTGAGAGAAAAAATGAGATAAATGTGAGCTAGGGGCAGAGCTTGAGACACAAACTGGGGACAGACTGTCTCAGTGGTGGGCACATGGGGGGTCAAGTGGAGCCAGCCTGATAGAGGAGTCCATGCTTCTGCAGGAAGCAAGCTGGTGACAGGAAATTACTTGTTGAGGACCTCGTCAGACAATTCTATGTTTCTATGTAGCACAAAATGCTTAAAACTACATCGCTGATTTTCCATGTTTCTCTCTTACAAGGCTTCAACGCAGATAAAGGCAATTTGGAAAAGGAAACAGGTCCAAATACTCAATACTCTTATTTTTATTATTTGAAATAGAGCATAACAATGTCAAAGTACCATTTTCCTGTTTTCTGAGGAGGGATACCAAGACTGAGAGAAACTCACAGAGTTTTCAGAAATACAAACCTTTATTTCTGAGAAAAATACAAAAACTCACTGTTTTTAGAAAAAAAATATATATTTACATTTCTGTATATTTATTGTTTTCCATGTGAAAAATGTTCTGACTCAGAAATGCTGTTGGTTGGGCTATTACCAGTCCAGGAACTCTCACTCCAGCAGTATAAATGAGCCTTTTGAGGCGTGGGTAAGAGGAAGAAGCCTCACAGAAATGGAAAGACAAGGCTGACCACACCCTCCCACCCATCTAGATGTGCTATTTAGATCAGGAGTAAAATGGTACTAAAATAAACCAATACCTGAAACCATCCCTATCTCAAGCCCCTTTTTTTGGTTAATGACAAGTATTTTTTTTTTTTGTTTATGCAGTGAATTAAGTTAGTACAAAAACTTTAATTCAAATTAAAGAAGTACAAAATGTAATTTAGGGTATTGAATTTGATGAAGAAGAGTTCTTACCTTCAAGAGGTAGAAATATACTACTTAGGCTCATCTATTGGTCAAATATGTTTTTTATTTCAAATGGAAAACTGGAGGTGAAAAAATACAAATGTGGATGTGTGGTATACACATAAGACAAACTAATTTTTTTTGTATCTTCTTAAGTATTGAGAAATAACTGCTTCTGTCCCGTATTTGCAGAGCTTCTAACTAGCTGTGATGAAAATAGAGGAAACTTTTTCAAGAAATGAAGGAATAGAAAACTAACCAACTTCAAATATTTTGTATTTGACTTTTTCACCTAATTTTTTGCTTTTTAAACCGAAAGGTGCCATTCAGTAATTTTTAAAGCTGTATTTTCTTGCTATATGTGTAATGATGAGTAATGTAGTAATAATTACAACAAAATATGTCTTGGTACCCAGTAGGAAAAAATTAGATGATAAAATTCAAAGGGCATTCCCCATGTATTTGGCAGGAGAGAACCATTTTTGTCCGTTTAAAGACTGTAAGAATGTTGTTCAGATGCAAAGTAAAGAAAATGCATCAGAATAAACAGATCACATCTAATGAAAATGATACTTATAATTTCTAGGAACCTAGATAGAAAAGCTTTTGGGATCATTCCTTCTCTCTCAAAACCAGTCTCTAATCAATCATACACCCGTTTCTGTTCTAAAATTTGATTGTTGAAGCTAGTTGTAGGAGCTTTTGGATTAAATTTGTTATCTACATGATACTGATATAAAATGGGTATAAAATAAATTTTTGGACAGCACCTACAAATGAAAACACTGGAAAATAATGGTACTTACATCACTATTTGGAATTACTTACATGAGTAGATGATTTCCACAAAGAGATAGAGAAAGTGAACAGAAGGAGAGACTATGATCAGAAGGACTTCTGATAAAACACATTTTCAACTTTAATCATCTCTAAGCCATAGACTGTGTGGGTAGATTAAAGTGGACCAAGTTTCTCTTTTTTTTTCAATTGAGGAAAACCTTTAGCTTTATTTAACCATGCACAAATGATTTACTACATACTAACCCAGAGTTGCACATACAAATAATACTGGCATGCAAAGCTGCCAAATGTAGAAGAAAATATGGGAAAAAAATAATTATTACTCAGTAAGTACCATAGAAGAGGTATACATTAATAATTAGACTATATTAAATTTATGCAGTCAGAGTCAGACCTACCAAAGTCTTAAACCCCAGCAATGCTCATGAAAATTAACAGTTATAAAAGAAGGCAGAATGCAGCCTATATAAGCATTTTTATTACTGTCCTTAGTTTAAATAAACAAGGCTGTGAATTAAACTTTTCTATCAGGCAGGTATCTCAGTATGTAGGTTAAACACAGAGCATTCAGGTGTGGGATGTAAAGCATTAACTTTTCACTATGCCTCTTAAACAGTGCCATGTAGCAAATATCAGTTATGCCTAATGTATTTAGATCTCCAATATGGATTAACTCCATATTGAAATGGAATATAAGCGAACTGTTCCATGTGCATGGGTGGCACGGGTATTGATACACAGTTGAATCCTATTTAGTGAGTTTTGCAGGTTTTGGTGGGCTGCATGTTTCTAATTTGCAGTTATGTGTGAGCTTGAGTTGCAAGCATTTGAAACTATGCTGCAAAGATACCAAAATTCTTTATTGTCCCTTACAACATGTGCAACAAATTATTATAGATATTTTAAGGACGTATATTCCTGTCAGTACATAGCAATACAATATGAAAAGTCAGTAATTTATAAAAAATGAAACTAATGTGCAAAAACATTTCTATTTTATTGGGATTTTCAATTACTAGATTTGTTTTACAGAAGGTACCTTCTAAGTCATAACAAAAATGGTACATTGCTAAAAATCATCGATAACCCATCTATAACCACATTTTGATTTTTATTTCAAAGTGAAAAACTGTAAATTGTTTCTACTTAGCAAGCAAATATACACCTCATCTCCTGGTCCCCAGGTCACAAAAGAGGGTTATCCTGTCACCACCACTGATTTCTTAAAAGTGTGACATGTATTTAGTTGTCAGTTCCGATCAGCAGCATTCACGAATCAACATTACATCAGCAGCAAAGCACACCATTTTATGCTCTTTTGGAAGATAATTAGAGTTCCCTTTTGTTGCAAATAAGATGTAAAACAGCTATAACTGCTGGTGAACGTGATTAAAGTAACCTCTATAGAACCCCATTATTCTAGACAGATTCCTTCAGATGCATAATTTCCCCATTTTAAGAAAACATAATGCATGCATATAAAATTCAAATTGTCGAGACACCTCTAACAAAAATTAGTTGTCTATTAAGGCATTCTTAGTAGCTGGTTAACATGTAAAACTCTTTAAGTGTATTTTAAAATAATCATGAAATAATAGCACATGTCATTAAAGGTAAACATTTTACAGTGAGAGGTTTGTTCAGACAAGAGCTGTGTATTAAACTTTTTCTTACAAAACTCCTATTAGAAGAATATACCACAGTCTTGTTTCTCTATCAAGTACATACCAGAGCAGCATCCCCCTGCCCCCAGCTCCATAACCATGCCTCACTATGCACAGACAAATTAGGGAACATTGCAATTTTTCAGCATATAATTTATAGCTGAAATGCAGTCATTAGACCTCATGTAATATTGTAAAAAATTTTGTTCATAGAAAAAGTATTCACCTACTGTTGGACAACATTCATAGTTTTTTTATTTGGCACATGTGGTATAATCTTCTACAAAGATTGCTGGAGATTGCCCATGAAAGATCTTTTTTAATAAGGGATAGAAAAAATGGATCAAATAAACCTGTCAATATTAACCCAAATGTTCTCACTATAATTTACCAGTTTTAGAAAGTATTTTTTAAAAGCTGGGAAAAAAACCCCCAAAAATAAGGTAACTTAAAAAAATATATCTTGCTTTCAAATAATCAGTTTTGATTTTATAGTCAAGAAAGGGAAACACCAACAAATTGTTTTAAGGCACAGGGATGATGTTACTAAATATCCAATAAATCATTGTTTAGCAGCACGTGTCAAATTTCTCCTGAATGTAACTTTATGCATACTATGCTCTATGGTGTGGAGAGCTGGGTATAGGAACTGTTCTCAAATGGTGCAGGGCACCTCAGGGCAGCTGTTGAGTAATCTAATTTCAGAATTGGATGGATAGAGTTTGACTCTAAGCACACAGGGGCAATATGCACTGTAGTTCCTAAAATAAGATCCTTGATAATAGTTTGCCTCTGAATTATGTAACAGATAATAGTTTATTTGAAATTTTCAGAAGATAATAAACTATGATGAAAAAATTAGACAAAGATTGCCAATAGAGTGACCATTACTTTTGCTGAATTGTTATAATTATAAAATCAAATCCTGGTTTGCTCTGTTGGGTATCTCAACATCTAAAGGAAATGCTATTAAAGAAGCTTACAAATGAATAATCATTCCCAACAACTCACAGCAGCACTCACAGCATGAAAGTACAAGAAATAAGGAAAGTTTTCAAGGAGGGAACTGATTAGGGAGAGGATGATTCTCTGTCAGAAAAATGTATTGTGCAAGTGTCCTCTAGAGAAAAAATTTTCACCTGAAAAGAAACAGCATTATGAACACTACAGAACTGTAGATTGCAGGACACTGATCTTATTAAGAACCAATGCTAATTTGCACACTGTCTCCCGCTGAACTAGAAGCAAGTTTACCACTGGGTTTGTTAATTTACGCAGGACACCATTATCTTTGGTTGGACTTAATGTATCAGAGTAGATAGAGGTCATTAGCTACTGGGATCATGATTATCTAACATGAATTACAGACAGTATCTCAGAAATACATTTGTTCTGAAGCTTCATTTCTCCTCATGTGATTTTTTTCCCCTATTGGTGTTTAAATTCCATTTGCAAAACCTTAGACATTGAGTATTACACATACACACACACACACACTGCTGGTCATTTTATTTTGTTTTCTTTTGTTTTTTCTTCATTAATTGTTAAGAAAAATAAAGCAATTTCAAATAAAAGTAAAGTTCAAAAGTATGTATTTTGCATTTAATAGAAGTAATAGACAGCCAGTTTGAATTTTAAATTTACATTGGTAGACATAATTATAACAGAAGCTGGAAGAGCCCCATTATAAGTAAATCAATTATTTAGGTAGGTCAGTATTGGGGAAATAAATGGATAAATCTCCCTGCTAGATGGTATACCATACATTTATCTAAACCTTCCACTGGACTTCTGAAGCATGTCCTGCACCCTAAAATGTTGTGAGAGAAAGAGCCTGTAGACTGTCATTGGAATACTGCTTTCAAGTATAGCTCTTCAAAACCTTACATACACAAGAAATCAGCCTATTTAATAAAAATATTTGTATTTTCTGGTTAAGTAAACACATTTTCCTAAAGATCTATGCTCAATCTATTTCACTTAAATGGAACCAACCATCTACAAATTCATTTACAATTTTTAGATCTGTACGAACACATTCCTAATAGCAGGGAATACTTTTGTGTCTCGGCATGATATCTTTAGAAAGAGGTGAATTTTCATTTATTGAATGCAAATACTCATACAAGGTAAACTGCTTCGGCATATATGGAGCGTGTTTTCATGGAAGCTTTGTGGCAACAGGAAAATAATAGAACATAATTGTACAATAAATGGAATGTTGCAGTTTCAAAATTACTCCTGCTATGGTGCAGTGAACAAAAAAGAATACAGGAAGATAGAGATACTATTTGCTGGGTTTTGAGCTGCTTTGCTTACAAATGATTTCATTCCAGTTTTATATGCATTTTAGGAACATCTTTTTCACTAGACAAATATCAATGGGGAAGATATACATGATCTCTGTATACTGAAAAAAAAAGCTCTAGATACTGGAAGTTGTTTGCATTGTTATCAGAGCTTGGTTATCAGAACTACTTCAACTATGTACACTACTTACAGCAGCTATGTTTTTTAAAATAAATTTAGCATACTTTCAGTTCACAGATTTTATATAAATAGGGATTTTGTGTTTTGAAAGTGATTTTCTTTCCAGGTGATTTCTCTTCTTTAAGCTAACAATTTAAGTCTTGTGGTTTGTCATGAATTACCTACTAAGACTATAGTTTTGATTATTTCTGCCAGATCTTACTGGTTACTTAAATAACATGACATTTTTTTTCCTTCTGTCTGCATGGTTGAACTATTCATGAGAAAAAGAAGGACTTGAAACAATAGGCGTGGCAAGCACATGTGCGCAGGTGTTCACACACCCTTAAATATAGTTGTGAAAAGTTAAAATAGAGCTTGTATACTTATCAAATTGAATTTGTGATTGAACTCCTTGCACCCAGAGACCTCTGTGTTTAACTGGTCTGTGATGTACATATTAGGTCAGTACCATTCTGTCAGGTCACAGCTGATGTAAGAACTGCTCTTCAGTGAGGGCATGCCACAGCAAGCAGTGGCACTCAGGAAGAGATTGTTCCCACTACTAGGTGCTCTCTATACCACTGAGATCATGTATAGCAACTGTAAAGTTCTTTAAATAAACAGGTAGATCAGGAGGAATTCTGCTTCCCAAGACCACTCTAATTCTTTCATTTTATAAGAATGTGTTAGGCTTGAGCATATGTATAAACTCCTACTGCTTTAATTGTAAATTTTACTGAACTAAAGAAAAATTTGCTGATATCCTACTTAATTCTCCAGATAATAGACATTATGAATATTTCAAGTAGAGATTAATGACTATAAAGCTAGTTATATCTTAGCTGAGGACAATGTCTTGTCCGTTTATTGACATGAAAATTGTGTTTTCTTGCTTAGATGTAAAGATGTTAAGGCAATGAGGGTGGGAAAAAAGGGAAAATAAAAAGGGGGCATTGCATACTTTATTTCACAACTTTTTTTGTGATATCTTTTGAGCAATTTCTGCAAATACAGCATTTCTATGTAGCATTTCAAGATGAACATCATCCATATAAGATAAAGGTAAAATCCAGTCAATTATGTGGTTACAGCATTTTCAGTGTAATAGAATGTCATATGCTGTTTTAAATAATTCCTTACTATAAACTTATACTTCAAAAATGAGTTAATTTAAAAATCATCCCCATCATCTTTCAAAATTACATAATTTTGGAGCTAGGGACATTTTTTTTGCATGTATTTAGGATTTCATTTACCTTAATCCCTTTGGGATATGCCATCCCCACATTCTGGTTCTCTGGTAGACCTTGCATGACAGTTCTTGCAGCTAACCTTAATAGTCACCACCCTACACTGTTCTCTTAGATGTTCCCTATCACCTTTACCTTTTATACCAAGTCATATTCTTCCTCTATAGTTTTCTCAGCTCCAGATCTTTACATTAAGTATCTTATAAGACACCATGTGAGAAAACAAGGCAGACTGTTGTTACCTTTGTAGTCAGCTTGTTGAAGATTGTGGGATACTAGGATTGTAAAACGTTTGCCAACAGAAGAAAAACCTATGTGAAGGTAGCAATGCATCAGACATGGCACCACATAGATAAAGGTGGGGCTAAAGACTAAAAACTTAGTCAGAGCTCAGAAACTTGAGCTCTTCTGTTCATAAGGAAAATTTTTATTTGCACTTTATATTTTTGAAACAGGTCAGGTGGAGAAAGGACAAAGGGATGAAAGGCAGTAAGGCCTCTTCATACTTGTAGGTCTTGGTCAGATGCTTAGCATTCACACATACTCATTATCTTAGGCAGTATTTGTCTTTTTTATAATGACAATAAATTCTCTACTATTGAAAAAATAATTCAGAACACCCAGATATGCCTTTTTCTACAGAGAGAAGGAATTCTTACACTATGTTATGTTGAACTGCCATTAAATATTCTGACAACACAACTACCAGTCTCAAGAAACTCATTTACCCCAATCATCTACCTCGGGAGAAACAATGTAAAACAGAATTAAGAGGGCTTCTCTGGCAAAACAACAGGAAACTCACAGAAGAGACCTGTTAGCAGCATTGTATGATATACCATCTAAAACAGCTCTGCTACAATGGACCTGGTAGAAGTAGGTACCAGTATAGACTCCAATATATCTGTGCCTATTTGTTATCATGAAGCATAAAATAGAGTTTTGACTTCTATTTATGAACACAGCAAATTGAACCAACCCAAAAAATAAATGCTTGTTGCATTGTAATCCAAAAATGATTGTCAGGGGTGATTAATCTACCACGTTTTGGCAGATTTAAATAAAAAGTTTTCAAAAATCATAGAGAATAAATTTGAGGAAGCGCTTGTAAACATCACAAAGTTTACAGACAAGTTTTGTACTATTGTACAAAGACAAAAAAAAAAAAAAAAAAGTCTCCTGGCATAAGAACTGACAGATTATGTTGCTGTCTGCAATTGTGAAATTGAAATGACTGAGGCAAAATGGTACAGAACATGTAGGTGACGTCATTCTGCACATCCAGGAGGAGGTCACTCTACCTGTGGAGGAAGTGCTGACAGGATGTTTATGTGGGATTGAAGTCAGATATAATTCAGGCAAATGAGAGCAGGAAGAGGGTGTGTAAATAGGAAGTCCCTTAATTTTGTTTAATTTCCTTAATTCTCTTTTTATCAAAACTTCTTTCATACCTGAAAAATTAACTCTTTTCTATGCGAAAATGACAAAAACATAAAACAAATGAATGGTCTTCAAACACTTCAGCTATTTCTATTCAAAATTATTTTAGTTTTACCTTCTTTATTTACATTATTTAGGGAAATGTAAGCAGAAATGCCACTGTCCTTTGACTGTATTATTTTTTTTCCCAAGTAGCAGTGCAAGTTCACCAAATAAATTGTGAGTTGATTAGTTTTTAAAAAGGGGAATAGGTGACAATTTATAAAACATTACTAGCACTGTTGTTAAAAGATTCAAAGGAAGATTTATTGAGAATGATTTTAACTCTAGTCACTTAGAAACTGATGCTTACTGACATATTGTTCTCAAGTAGATACACTATAAAACACGCAAATATAATGATATCTTTGTTATACATATGAGTTACAGGAAAAGGAGTTTTATAATAACTGCAGTGCCTATAATGAAACCATAATATTAGTTTATTCCCCATTTCTCCCACCGCTTCATTAATTCATTTCTTGAAATATATGAAAGAAAAAATACTCAAAACAAGATGAGAATTTTAATGAATGTTTGCTCCTACGTCTAGACAAGTATACAGAATGAGCATAAGTTGGTGAGTTACTTTATGATAGAATACAACAAACAGAATTATGAAGTTGTTGTGCAAATGTCCACATTTTCAGGTATTCACAAGCAAATCACAACAATAAATTCCAGTCACCTTTCACAGATTGTCCGCATTAAAACACTGGCATATACATTTCATAGACTAAAATATTTGTTACAAAAAGTACAATTTGCCTATATTAGGTGGTAAATACAGCAATTTCACGACCATAAGGCGCACCAGACTATAAGGCACACCCTCCGGGAGTCGGCAAAATTTGCAACTTTGTAGATCATATAAGGCGCACTGGACTATAAGGCGCACCTTTTTTTTGCAGCGAGGCTCCGCCCCCAGCTCCCTCCGCGTGGTTTCTGGCCGAGGCCCCGCCTCCACCCAGCAGCCATTGGCCCCAGGCCCACCCGGACCTGGCAGGGGTGGTGCTGCGGGCCCCCAGGGGAAAATTTTAGTGTGTGGTCTTTGGTGTGTGGTCTCCCTGCTTATCTTCATTGTATTCTAGCATGGGCTGTTATTTCTGTCTGCTGTAAATAAATATGATGGGATGGTACCGTACAGTTTCTTTAAGAGCTAAAACACTCACTTTATTTCGTGACAGGTTTCAGTAGAAAGAGACATTTATGTAAATGTCCTTGGTGACTTACACAGACCTTCATGATTTAATATCTTAAAACTGGATCTTTGTTCTGCACTCAAACTGTCCTGCAGTAAATTTCTGGATCCTAGCTTACTTCAGCAGGTAAAAACACTGGGAGCTGGCAGAGTCTGGTTGCGGGAGATTAGCTTGTTATGTTAAAAGAATATCCTACAGAAGAGGGAAACCTATGTCAGCTTTCATGACCAAATTTTTGTTTCCCTACTTTACTGCACCTAATTATTTACATGGGTTTTTGTTTAATCACTGAATCTCCTTTCAAAATATTATTTTACTTCTACTTAGAGCATTCAATGCAGCAACAATATGTATAAATTATATGCAAATTCCACTGCCTGATGGTTCCCTTTTTAAAAAGTAAGAAGAGATTTTTGAAAATAAAAAATATTTATCCTTTGAACAAACAAGGATCATATAGTAGCACCACTCTGCTCCTTAAGAGAGTAGAAAAAATTTAAAACTTCTCTCAACATCCTCATGATCAAGAAGAGTCACCAGATTACTGAAAAGGTAACATTGCTGATTTCAAATCATTTCCTCCTGCCCTCAGCTGTAGAAAATTGGTGGCACTGCCACTACCTATCTAATCATATCAGGAGGTAGGGTTAATAATTTCAGCAATGAATGGATTCCTTTGAGGAATATAAACTGGAGAGCAGCAGCTCCAGAGAACAGAGGAGAAATTCTGATAACCATTTTCAAATGTCAGCTGTTCTTTCATAATTTTTTTCAAGTTCTTATCTGAAGGACCTAGTGCCATGATACAACAACAGTGTACAGCTACTAATTAGCAGAGTCCACAAACCTGAAGAAGACACTTGAGTTTCTTCATACCCATCATCGCTGAGGCAATTTGTCTGAAAATCAGACCTTATTTTTATCAATATGCTTTACAAGGAAGTATGTTTTTTTCCAACAAGGAGTTTTAGCTTGAAATATGTAACTCAAAGCAGGTTTTTAGCCTCTTCTTCAAAGGAATAAGTGTGGGAGGTGAAGGGAAATCATTCCCCATAACCAAAACACGCCCTCCTGAAGAAATGTCAATGACAACTTTTCACTTCTAGACAAGTTAGGCGGTCTGAGCAGTCGTCCAGGGCTGACAAGTTTTCAGTGCCCCATCACTTCAACAGGTGCTTTATGCTTCAAACCATATATATTCTTCTGAAATGAGGTGAAGATTTCAGTCCAGCTGAGTCTTCCTTTATCATGCAGTACTGATCACACAGAAACTGAATGTCACTCCTTAGACTTGTCATTACAACACTCACCTGGCAGTGGGGAGAGTAGAACTCAATTTCTTTGCTAATTTGTTTGAATGGTTTCCTCAGTGGAATCTTCCAACCACTGAATTTGTCTTGTTTGTTTGCACAGTGTCTCTCTCTGGGCTACTGAATAGTTTTTATCAACTGCAAACCACCAAGCTGAATAAGGTACAGACAGTTGTCAGCTTCGTGTTGTGTGTGCCGTGCTGGAGCTGGATGAGCTATGAGCAGGTCAGATGCAAAACTGTAAAACCCTTTTGCACCACTGTACAGCAGAGCCCTGCATCTGGTGTAGTAATCAAATGTAGAAAGGAGAAGTCATAATGAAGAACTAAATATGAAGCGGCTCAAAAATTACCTTAAAAAAAACCTTCAATTGTGTTTGCACCAGTGATCTGAAATTCCTGACAGAACAATATGATCAGAATGCATCATATATTACCCAGGCTGGGGATAATCATTAATTAATTCTTTTTTCAAAAGTGTGTTTATCTATATATGTGCTCGAAGGTTCTATTAGACACTGCATCTAGGACTGAAAACACAGTGCTGCTGGGTCACTTTCTATTATCAAGTGTTAATCAATTATTGTTATAGTCTTGCAAGAAACCTTTGTAATAAAGAAAGTAAATACTTTTCATGAATTTCAGACTAAAAGAGAAATGCAGGTGTATTTCTTTTGTCATTATTTATGGAACTTGACCCAGAATGAAATGCTGCCTTTTGTTAATTTCTACTTATGGTTGGATTTTGTAGTAAAACAAGTAAAATTAGGCAGATCTTCATTGAAGAATTAATTCTAAAAAAAAATAAATAGAAAGTTTAAATAAGTATTTTGCCTTGAGTCAAGTTAAAGAAAAAATATCCTGCATCAATCCCTGCTCCACTTATTCATGCACATACCTGTCTATTTAAAATAATAGTGCTACACTTGAATGAGCAAGACTTGCCTCTGTTAGAAGATCTGATTATTAAAAAGGAGCTTAAAGGAACGAGATCTCCAACATTAGAAGTACACCAGAAGTAACTGAAATCAGTTAAATCAACAATACAAAACAGAGCTTGAAAAATCAGGTACTTTGGTTTTGAGGAAAAGGAGAAAAATAGAAAAAGTAAGTAAAATAATAGTATATTTACCACTCTTTTGGTGAGAATAAATATGTTTTGGTAAGAAAGCAGTTTTTCTATATCTGATTTATCCATCACAGCAGAAGAATTTACACAACAAAAGACAAAACCTTTTAATAAAATTGAATGCAATGTGCAATTACAAAGTGGACATTTCCTCTTGTCCTAGTGAATAACATAAGGATCTTGTATTCCATTTTAGTTCACAACACCTGTGATGAATTATTTGTAAATGCAATGAATAACATTACTAGGAACATGTCAAATTATACGTTGATAATGAATTTTTGGATGCATCTGCTATGTAATTGTTCCCAGCGGATGTGTATTCATCTTCACCTGGCATTATTTTCCTGATTTTGGGGTTTGTTTTTTATTATGCATTTTCATTTTTATCATAATTGTTACAGTGATCCCTATTCCTTTGTTCTAATCAGGTCCCTTTGATGGTGTTGCACATTCTAAACAAAAGAGGAGGGGAAAATACACGAGGCTATTGGCAAAACAAAACACTGGCCTTTATTTGTGACTTTCTAAGTGCCTGCTTGGCCTCAGAAGGTTGGGTGGTGTTGACAGGGACCAGTTGTTTCCCTGAATGCATCTGCCAGCTGCTCCAGGCATGTGTTCTGCAGAATAGGAAGTGAATAAACACTAAAGGCTGCTCTGCTGACAGACAGGTACATGCTGCTTTTACTAAGTGCATCTGAGACTTTTCTTAAAAAGGTAAATAAAGTGAATTAGTAGCATAGGATGTTATGTTTTTCACAACACTCTGATATACAGAAATGCCCACAATGAAAATATCTGTCATCAGTTTATGGTTTTAGTAAGTAATCCTACATTAATTGTGTTTATGCAAACTTTCTGTATAATGTACAGTTTCTCATGCAGAGGTCATTTTTACTTTACAGAGTATACTTGTCTCTCAACATGAGCAATTAAAAAAAGCTGACAAAATCCACTGATCAAATATTGGATATATGAATGCAGAACTCAGGCTTTTATTAAAAGTTTACCTTTCTTTGTGATTTGGTAAATCATTTACAGCATATGCCTGAGACTGATTTCCACTCTGAAATATTTGCTCTGCGCTTTACACCCTTTTGAATTCTATCTATATTGGTATATCCAGCAGCTGATATTTCTGTCTCACTGGGTTGTGGATTAAACTACATGAGCAATTTTAGCCACTGTGAAAAGAACAGTCTGGTTCTGGTCTTTTCCAGATTTCCAGGATTTTAGAGATAAAGGAAATCACTGAGCTTCATATCTAGATCTGATTTTCTCCATTACCCTGAATTGACAGGGATAGGTTAGTCACTGCCTGTTAGAAAAATCTACAGAAATTAAAAACAACCCTTAATTTAAAAAATGACACCCAGAGCCTGAAACAGCTAAACAGCTTTCCTCTCCTCTCCTCTCCTCTCCTCTCCTCTCCTCTCCTCTCCTCTCCTCTCCTCTCCTCTCCTCTCCTCTCCTCTCCTCTCCTCTCCTCTCCTCTCCTCTCCTCTCCTCTCCTCTCCTCTCCTCTCCTCTCCTCTCCTCTCCTCTCCTCTCCTCTCCTCTCCTCTCCTCTCCTCTCCTCTCCTCTCCTCTCCTCTCCTCTCCTCTCCTCTCCTCTCCTCTCCTCTCCTCTCCTCTCCTCTCCTCTCCTCTCCTCTCCTCTCCTCTCCTCTCCTCTCTTCATTGGCATTCCAAATTTTTAAAATGTCTTTAAACATTTGTAGACAGGCTACGTTCAGCCTGAATGTTCCATGAGGTCTCATAATAATAATTTATTAGAATCATAGAATCACAGTTATTTTTATTGGAAGCAACCATAAAGATTATCTAGTTCCAACTCCTTTATCATGGGCAGGACACAAGATAGGCAGGGTAGGGACATAAGATGCTGTACTTAAAAAAAGGAAAAAAATTCTAAATGTTTGGCATTACATAAGGTGATATAATCTGAAGGTAAAATACAACTGGTCTCTTTAATCAGCTGAGAAATGTTTGTATTCAGAATAAATTTAAACTATTTTCCCCCAGTGTTTCAACATCAGTCTCCCTGCATGCAGCACAGCATGCATCTACACAGTATGTACCTAGATTTTTTTCTTTCATTGTGAATGTAAAAAATAAACTTAGCATTACATCACCAACATTTTTACAAACATGTCTACAAACAGGTCTACAAACATATCTTCAAAAAGAGCACTGCATGAATGTAGATTATATTGCATTAATTCACATTAAATTATTAGAAAGTGAGCATTAAATTGACAGTAATGTAGAAATGTGTTTATTTATAAGGCTTAATAGTTACAGTACTGTATCAATACTTTGAACAAGGACAGAACCTCTTAAGAAGGAGTATTTCAAAAACATTAATGAACTAAATGTTAGGGTCACATGGAACTAAATTTTTCTCTTTATTGTGATAGCCTGAGCTAAGGAAATAGAGGCATTTAACCTCATAGTTACTTCAAGAACAGGGGGAGCAGAATCCAGTCAAATATAAGCTGTTGATATCAATGCTTTATACCTATGTTGGAATTCAATTTGGTTTGTACTTATAGAATATGTTTACATTTCACATACAGACATAACTGTTTTTCTCTTCACTATCATTTCATGTCAGTAGGTCTAATATAATCAACAACGAAAATATCTATTCACCATGATTTAGTAAATTACACCAGCTCTTCCAATTTAAATCTGGACTTTGAATTTCTTAAAAAAAAGTATTTCAGATACTGTCTGATATGTATTTGGAATTTAGCCTAAATTGCAGCAATATGCATACTTAGCAAAATATTTAATTTAATCATTCATTAGTCTAATATGTATGTTCCTCTCTGATCCTGCAAATTTCTAATGAGGCGGTTGAACATCCTCAATTTTTGTTCCTCTGGGATTTTTTCATCTGTCAAGAGAATTTTGCCCAACTATATCCAAAGAATTATGAAAATGGAATTCAAGTATCTCAGCTTATAAAGGCAATAATAAAATAAATGCCACTTTCTTCATTATGTTAAACCAATTAAATCCAATTTCTCTTCTGTTTCCATACATAAGCAACAGCTGTACATGCCATCCATTGACAATTAATTGCTTCCAACTGCCTGCCAATGAGAGTGGTATTTCTTTAAATCAGTGACACAGCACACCACCAGCCTCCAAGTACACCAGAGCACATCAGATCATGCAACATGTGTGACATATAACAAGGCATATGTTTCTGCTTGTACAGAAAAGAACAGCACATGCTTCTGCAGTCAGTGCCCTGGGCTGCAGAATGACCACTGACACCACGGGACTTGGCACACAACCTTTCCACAGGTCATCCCACAGGTTCTCCTGGCCTGACAGGTAAGATGTACAGCACCTTTCCACAGTGGCCCTGCTGCCAAACACAGCCTCCTTCAATCAGCAGGCAGTCACTGCTTTGGAAAAGTGGCTTGCCATCACAGAATGGATACTAAATTATTTTCTTTTAGAAGAGGACATATAGCCAAAGAGCCTACAACTATAAGTAGATTGTTTCTGGTCTGGGTTGTTATAGAAATGAGTTTATGTGATCCAGAGACAGCAAGGTAGCCATGTGACTTATAGTTAATAATATATTACATTTTTATTCTTTTTTTTTCCTGTTTGTACAGTTTGTCATAAAGATTTCATGTGACAAGAGATTTTTTCCGAAGATATTTGAGGAGCAGGTCGGGTGGCAGCCGGAAAAAGCTTTTATTGTTTACACTTGAAGTTCAAAAGAAGTAGTGTGTGTGCCAAGCCTTTGTAAAAGCAAACAATAAACAAACATTTTTCAGTGAAAAGTGAAAGAAAATGCAAGGATTTAAAAAGGTACATTGGTTTTTCAGCCTTAAGCCATTGAGTTAAGTTTTTACTCTCTCTATTCTGACATGGTCTTCTTTCTTGGATTTTCAGGTTGTGTGTTTTGTATGTATGGAGTCCAACTTTTAGAACTCTGTGCGTATGAAAGAGAGGAGAGCAGACCCCTGGTGTCCAGTGCACTTCATGTACTCTGATCTGATGTAGAAGAGAAAAACCTAAAGCCTCTGTAACTACACAAATGTAAACCTTGGGTAAATGAGAAGCAAATTAGACATTAATATAATCAAGACATGTTAAAAACATTAAAAGCCCCATGATCAAATACCCCAGTGTTCTGCCTCTGGTGACACACTATGGACAACACACAAGTCCACAGCTTTCTACAGTCAGTTCCCCTCATACTCTCCCTGTTAGCAGAACTGCTGCATTAAGGGATATTAGAAAGCAGAAGCCTCCTAATCTGTGTAAGAGTCATTCATGGACCTGATTCCTTTCTGAACCTGCTCATACCATTTGTCCTTCACAGCCTTCTGTGGAAGTAAATCTCTAAAATGTCCTAGATTCTGCACAAAGAAGTATTTTCTTTGTTCTTCAGATGACTGGTATAGAATTTAGTGAGTGGTCCTTGCTCTCACACTGTGTGGAACTTATTTACCAGTTCCACAGCCAGATTAGCCACTTGTTATTAAACCACAATTCTCCCCAGATCTCTCCAATTCCAGGTTTTTTATCCTCCTTATAAATAGTTGATCCATTGATTATTTTAATTGCCTCCTATGTTCCTCCCTCATTTTCACGGCATCTCTTGAGACAGGGACAAAACTGCACATAGCATCAAAATAGTGGGCACACACATTTTTATACAGCTGCAAAATCATGCATGCTATCTTGTCTGAAAAACCTTTTCAGACAATGTCCTGCATTTTGTTGATTTTGCTTAATACTGCGCACTGGGTTTGTGACCTGAGAGACTTCCCAGGGATGACTCCAAGATACTTTTCCTGACTACTGGATGGTAATTCTGAATTCAGCATCATGAGGTGCAGCTCAGATTATTCTTCCCCAATGCATTGCCTTAGAATTTTTAATGCTGGATTTCATTTGACATATTACTGCTCTGTTTTATTTCATTACCTTCCTTCTCAGCTCTGAAGTTCCTTCAGCCAGTTGGCAATGACTTCTGACCACACAAAATAGCTTAGTATTATCCTTAGACTTGGAGATTTCACTGCACACTCTCTTCTTTTCTCCAGGCCCTTGATGAAAATGTTTAATAAAACCAATGTCAGTGTCTATCCCTCAGGGACCTCACTGCTGAAAATGAAATATCCATTCTGTAAAACTACCAAAGAGCTCTACTCTCTGCTTTCTTTCTTTAACCAGTTTGCAATCCATAAAAGAGGCTCTCTCAGCATCTGTGGTGACTGGGTTTCTTTACTAAGCCTGTCAAAGGCTTTTAGAAAATCCAAATATTTTATGGCTCCTGTATCCTCTTAATCCATGTGCTTACTGACAGGACTCCAGCAGGTTAGAGAGGCTGTATTTCCTGTTGTAGAAGTCATGCTGCTTCTAGACAGTTTCTATCTTTGTGCTCCATGATTGCAGTCTTTATTGCAGAGTCTACCTTCTTACCAGCAATGCAAGGATACGAGCACAGCTCATGGTGCCTGAAAGCTAAATGAAAGATCTTTACATGGGTTTCTTTTGTAAATCATGTCATGCACATGCTATTTGTAATATGTCTGTGGAATACAGCTTTTTAATATCATAAGCATTATTTATTATTACAAATTCATTAAGAATGGAAGTTTTCTACTTGCCAGTTTTCATACCCTGCTGCGGAATTATTAATTATTCAATTAACTCTGAGGAAGGAGTCAGAATAAAAAGGTATGGACATAGAAAGATGCTTTCACCTTGCACTCCAGGTCTTTTCCAGGACCTGCATTCTGTCTGGCAATTGGAAATATGCCTTCTTTATGGATAACAAACCCTGGCACCTCTCACTTGTTTTACAGAAAGGCATACTAGCATATTGGTGTTAGTTAATAGCTTTAGCCACTTTATCCTGATTCTTCTTTAGTAAGAATACATCTCAAGTATTTCTATAAAAATTATGCTTTCAAGTAGGCAGTATTCCTGCCTACATTTTAAACCCCACACAGATTTTTGCCTTGACACTTCAAACACCAAGTTCAGTGTTTCACCTTTGGTACAATCAGTAAGACAAATGTCTGACCTTCCCTACTCAAGTCTCTATAATACTGGTCTTCTCAAAACTGCACTTAAACCAAAGAACATGCTCAATAATTTGATATTTTGCACGTGTCTATTATGAATATATTAAATACACTGCATATGCACAATAAAAATATACTCACTCCCTATAAATTCTATTCTGTGTATACATCTAAACCACAGCAATTTAGTTATTTACTGGGTACTACAAGAGCTATAAAATGCCACTTTCTAAGAATACAACTGAGGCTTAAGTCAGCATTTTTATGATATCATCTGTACTGGGAAAACATTAAAGGCTCAATATTTAATAAACATAATAAACATCCCCATGAAACAAATTGTTCATAAACTACCTGTTTAATTTTTCAGGGCTCCTGAACCACATATTTTCTTATTAGTTGTGAGCCTGCTGGGTTGCAGGATAGATAGGGCCTGTCAGGGATAGAATATAATGTAGCGGTTTTATGAATTATTTCTGTGAGGAAAAGCCTATTACAGCTGACAAGAGGATGATGATATTAGCCCATCATCATTCAGATGGCACCACCCTTCCCCCTTTCATCCATCAGACCTCTTGTATGGAGGCTGAAAGCCATAGAGTCTTTGCATAGCCAACACAAAGACAAATACTGCTCTTTTTCTGCGTCCATGAAACATTTAGTATTTCATTTTGAATCATGGTAGATGACAGTAACAAATGGCCTAATGAATCTCCCTTATTGTCCCTTGTGAATCTGTAGATGAGCTAAAAGTAAAATCTCTGTTTCTTTTTTTGGACATGCTCGTTTGGGATTGAAAGGTTTTCACTGCATTCTAAATAGCATTCCTTGCTAACTGAAAATTAGACCAATAAACCAACAAGCAACTTGCAAACCACACAGCTGTACCACTGTAGAACACTCTTCACCCCATACCTTATCAATACCAATTTTGGGAAAGTGCTTCAATCGACTTTGGCACAATTACTTAAGTCAATATCCAAATGTCAATAAAAGATAATGAAAAACCAATAATAAAACAACATAAAGAAGTTCTGTATTAGAAAATAATAGGAATACATCAGTGGGCATCGTGAATTCTAGACCAATTTTGCCACCTTTTTGTTTTATTTAGAAGAAAATGCACTAACAGTGCCCACACTTTCCCACAAGAATATATTTAAATTTGTAAGATCAGGTGATCTTTGTTTGCCCATGCAGGGAAGAAATTAATAATGTGGCTAGAAATAGTTTAGTGAGCACTATGTCATGAAGATCTTGCTCTCCTTGATCCAGCTGTTACACAAAGTTGTCATTCAGCTGTGTCGGTGATTGTTGCACTTTCATCTACCCTTCTGTGTAATGTCTTAGGTATGATCTGGTCCCTGACCTGGGTTGCTCTGGTGTGCCTTGCCCCCCATGCACTCTTGACCTTCACCCCAGCATGACTGGATCCCACACCTTGTGTAAGCCACACTGGCCCCCTGTGCTAGTGCGGTGTGGCCATGTGCCTTTAATCCCTGGCTGCCTCCCAACTCCAGGTCAGAAATAGAAACATGAGTGCAGTTCCTCAGTGTGCTTTGGTCACCCTTCAGCAGACACCTGGATAAACAAGAGTAGAGGGAGCTGCAGCAAGGTCCACCAGTCTGTCTGATGAGGAAACTAAGACAATAGACTGCATCTGTCCTATAGCACAGGTTGGAAAATTTATTCTCATTATTCTCATTTATTCTTCACTCTGGCTCCAAGACGTTCTGATATTCTATTATTCACCTATGACCTGACCACACTTGTTGAGGTGTAACCTCTATTCTCAGTCTTTCCAAAGTGGTATGATTATGTATATAAAGATTTAAAAAATCATATTTCCTTCCCTTATCTGAATAACTCTTCCCTTCAATTTATATCACTTTTTTCCCTTTTCAAGGGGTTTCATCTATCCCAAAACGTTGTGATTCATTGAGCTTTGCTCTTTAGTAATGTCTCCCCTGATTCCCTCTCATGCAACACTCAAGCTTTCCTTCAGCAAAGTACAAGAGAGAGGAATGGCAGGAACTCCTTTTCATCTATTATGAAAAGTTCGAAAGTACTTCAGCATTAAATGCTTATTTTGTTTTGTCAGGAAACCTAACCAAAATGGTTTGCTTTATGTAGGAAACTTTCTGCACAGCTTTGTTTGTATCCACTGTAAGCACATGTTCATTTTTGACATGACAGATCATAATGGCTCTTTCAGAGCCATTACAGTTACCAAGTAAATCCTTCTTAGTTCAAGTACATGTAATTGATTCCCATAGACTGTAATAGCTCCAAAACCAAGGCAATACCCTTACCAAACATAAAAGCAGTGGCAGGACTAATACATAATAGCAGTCAGTTTTTACCACCATAGTACTAGAAAATGATGAAGTGCTAACAACATGGCTTTTTTATTTGCTGATTTTTTGGCACAAAAAAAGGGTAATAATTTCATAATATTACAGTGGTATGATTCCTGCATAGTCCTGGTAAACTCATAAATCCTCAAATATCACAGTAGTCATGTCAGTCTCCATATGGAACATAAACTAAGGGCTTGTCCATTCAACTTCTTTGCATACAAATATTCCACTACAGTTTGCTGGGGCAAGTGCCTGTATAGGTTTGGGTTCTTCCTTGTAAATTAGGGCTGTGGAATAAAAGCAGTCCACTTCTGCACTCAGAAAGCTTTAGATTTGTATTGCTCATGGTGAAAGTGTGCAAAACCTTCCCCCCAGCAGCAGGGTGAGTAGTGTAATACAGAGCAGGCATTACATTTTTTCATGTAATTGTCTGCTCTTCAGCATGTCTGATAGATTCGATAAACAGCTTGGCAACATACATCCCTGCCTTCCTGCTGCATAAGGATATTCAAAAGGTTAATGTCTTGCTCATGAACATAGATGACCAATGACCCTAAAAGGAAGGAGAGCATCAAATGATATATTGACAAGAAGGGCCATTTTCTTTCAGACAGAGACAATAGGTAAAATACAATAAAAACCTCCTTCTTCTTTTTTTTTTTTAATGACTTTTGAAGAAAAAGACAAATTTTTTTAACAATTTTTTTTTGTTCTGAAAGAGTTTATATTACAATAGAAAAAGGTGCTGTAAACTTCAAGGAGCTAATGTACCCTCTCTAAAGAAGTCTCAGTGGAGATCATAGAAATTTCACAACTCCCATATGTTAATAATATCTTTGAATATAAAATCCAAATTAAAAACTGGAGCTGAATAAAATACTTTTGTTAAAAGTAACATTTTGAAATGCTGTCAGTAACTATCATAAATATTTGAGAAGTTAATATTTTAATCTTCAACTATAGCTCTGAAAACACTTTTAGTGACAGACAGTGCTTCATTAATAGAGTTCTGTATGTCTAATTGCTTTAGGCAAAGTGGGTTGCATTATTTTGACACATGACATGCAATTAGTACATGGTCACACGGCTAAAGGAAGATTTTACACCTTTTTTCCTTCTACATTCAGAGTGGATAATTAGCATATTTTTTCTGCTTAGAATAATCATCAGAGCCTTAGATCAGAAATTGCCTAATGAGGTAAAATTCCAGTTGTTGACATTAATACATGTGACATTTTTTTCAGTTGTAAAAGTAAACCTACTGCTGCTATTTCATTTGCTCTTTCCAATGATTCCTAAGCTATGGGGATTTTTTTGCATCAAGCCATTGAGTAATCATATATTTTCATCAGAGGGAGGGATGAATGAGGTTTTTATATTTTAGTATATTTACCTGATAGTGGTACTTCAAGAAGATTAAATTTGGCTATAACCTGCAGCTGCTGCAGGTAGACTGTAGTTGTGTTAACAAAAAAAGCAAACCACAATCATAATACACAGGTTTCTTCCTTATGAATTTCTTTGATATGTTATATATACATATATATACAGAAAATGGGAACTCGTTTTGCTCAGCTGTAAGACTCACTCTATAGGCTATATGCAACACTCCCATAATGAAAATCTGTCTTTTTGCATAAAATTATTTTGATTATCTTTTGTAGAAAAAATAATGAAGATTCATTGCAGAGAAGCTGATCTACTATGATATACTCAGCCTCCAAAAATTTTTTCCTAAAGGAGAGATTTTGAAAATTTTTTTAAAGGATTATTTTAGATTCTTCTAAATAGATTTTTTCCGCTTTGTATTTAGTACAGTTGCATATAATCAACTTTTACATTGAATTTCTAAACATCATAATGGTTAACAGCAAAGGAAGTGGTTTGGATTCTTGTTTCTTCGCTCCTTATTTGGGTAAACTTACTGTGAAACGTTTACATGAGGTGTGGGATCTGCAACTGAGGCAGATTTTCAGGATCTGAGCTCTGCTATTACCTCTGAGTGTAGAACATGCACAGAGATTTTCCAGAACTACATCAGAGACTTAATGCTGCCTATAACAAAGGGCAGATTTAAGCACAAGTTTTTAACGTTTAGTATCATGCTATTTAATTAAATACATAGAAGAGAGGAATCACAAACCATGCTCCTGCCTTATTTCATAAATTATATTCACCAGGTTTGAAACAGTTGTAGGCTTAGCATTTAACATTGATAGGGAAAAAGGCACACAAAAAAAGGTACAGGCATTTACCTTTTTTCACATTAATTTGGAGGTAAACGTGTAAACAAGTTTACTAATCCCACAGGAAGTATGAGTTTATAGACTGACCTGACTATGTCATAGGCATCACAGGAGACCAGAATGTCCACCCTGCTTAAAATATACCTTTTTTTCCTCTTTTGTGTTTTATTAATAATTTATTTGCAAGTGAACAGTACTAAGGTAATAATAATCTTTTCCTTCAGCATAGGTGTCCCTGGCACACTTCTCCTATTGCTATTTACCTTGATAGTAAGGATTTCTTTAACATCACTTTTTTATTACAATTTTCTACCTCTCTTTTTATGTGTAGCAGTCATACTGATTTTGCAACTTTTTAGATAATCAATAGCTTTTGCTTTAAGATCTCCTTTCAATGCTAGCCCACCTGGTAAGACCTCATGAAAAAACCTAAAAAAAAAAAGAATGTAAGAACCTGCACATCAGATCATCATGTGTGTGATGTGGACCAAGTGCAGCAAGTGAAACAGAACAAGGCAAAACAATAAGGCAATAAAATATGTTAGCAACTGACAGGGAAAAAAATAATGCGAGTCTTCTCTTTCCTTAGCTTCATTTTCTCTTCCTAACTCATTTACAGTGAATAATGTAGAAGTCTATGAAAAATAGGATAGGAGAGGAGGAATCCAAAGTCCATTGGTGGCTACTGAATATCATGCTGATCGTGAAATGTCTACTTCTGACTCCCTGCTCCAGTAACAGCCAGATGCTTGGAAGATGTGTTCCCAGAAGACAAACCTCACACAGATAGTTACTTTTACTCTTCCCTTACATCCTTCTGGCCATTTATCAGATGGGCAAGATGGGCTGGTTATTCTAAAGCAGTCTGACCCTTCTATAGCATCCACTAAATGGTGTATTGACATTGTTTAGAGATAAATTTTAATGAGTCTTAAATAGAACTGATAAGCAATTATATATGACCATTTCTGCTCTGAACATGTGGCATGTAGCATTATTTTATTAATATATTTTCTACTATGCCATAAGGTGGACATGCATCCCTGGTGCTACAGGTAGGATTGTAAAGAGCTCAGAGAGCTCATGTTACACATGGATATGTGTAGTATTACCTACTCCATGTGTGTCCCACTGAATTTTGGAATTACATTGTGCTGCTCTCGAAAAGCTTGTAGTTTCTGATAAGAAAAAAAGCTTTTCTAAACTACATTTACGCTTGTGATGAGATTGTGATAGCAGAGTTTAGTGGAAAGATACAGTCATTCAGCAGCAAGTTAATGAGAAACCAAATGTCCACAGATTATGTTAGACTGCCATAATCTACCACATCAGAGTAAATGAATGAAGATCTAATTGGCAAACAGCACTATGCAGGAAATCAGAAACACCAGAGAGGGAATCTCTGACATTTTTGTTTAAGCATACGTTCACTGATCTTACTCATTTTCTAAAAGCTTGAGAGACTAAATAAAAGAGAACAGAAATTCACAGACTGAACCCAGATGTAGAAAGATCCTCACAACTAAAGAAATATTGCTACAAATTCTCAGAATAGCCTGAAACTAAACTGAATGCATACCAGCAGGATTTGTTTCAACAAGACCAACATGAAAATAAAAAATGTTCAGCATGTTTTAAATGGTTGCATTGGGTTTGTGCTCCAAGGTTTTGATAGCAGGGGAGCTACAGCAGTGAGAAGCTGCCAGAAGCTTCCCTATATCCCACAGAGCAAATTCCAGGAGGCTCCAGGACTGACTCACCGCTGATCAATGCTGAGACAGTCAGCAATGGTAGTAACACCTCTGTGACAACAATTTAAGAAGGAAAAAAAAAAAAGACATGAAAGTAGCTGTGGCCAGAGAATAGAGGAGTGAGAACATATGAAAGAAACAGCTCTGTACATGCAAGGTCAGTGGAGAAGGGGGCAGGAGGTGCTCCAGGTGCTAGAGCTGAGATTCCCCTGCAGCCCTTGCTGAAGCAGCTGTGCCTCTGCAGCCCATGGAGGTCCACAGGGATGCAGAGATCCGCCTGTAGCCCATAGAAGAAACCCCATGGAGGAGACCCACACTGCAGCAGGGGATGCCAGAGAGGAGGCTGTGAACCCATGGAGGCCCGTGCTGGAGCAGGCTCATGTGGACCCGTGGAGGGAGAAGTCCAAACTGGAACAGGATTCACTAGTAGGACTTGTGACCCCATGGGGACCCATACTGGAGCAGTTTGTGAAGAAATGTAACCCATTCTTCACACTGAAGAATTTTGTGGAGGACAGGCTCCTGTGGGAGGGACCCCACACTGGAGGAGGTGACAGAAGGACTCCTCTCCCTCAGGAGGAAGCAGCAGCAGAAAAAATGCGATGAATGTGTAATCCTCATTCCCCATCTCCCTGCATGGCTGTGGGGAGGAGATAGAAAACCAGGAGTAAAGTTAAACTCAGGAAGGAGAGAGACGTGAGGAGAAGGTGTTTTAAAAATTTGTTTCACTTCTCATTCTCCTACTCTGATTTTGATTGATGATAAATTCAATTAATTTCTTCATGCTGGGTCTGTTTTGCCCATGCTGGTAGTCAGGGAGTGATCTCTCCCTGCCTTTATCTCAACTCATGAACCTTTGGTCATATTTTCTCTCCCTTGTCCAGTTAAGGAGGAGAGTGACAGAGAGGCTTTGGTAGGCACCTGGCATCCCGCCAGAGCCAAGCCACCACAATGGTATTCAGCTAGGACCATGATATAAATACTAGATTTTTTTTTTTTTTGTAGTGTTGATCCTGATCTATTATTTCCTCATTTTCCTATTTTTATCACTGGTACCAGCTGGTAGAGATTTGAAATTAGACCTGAACAAATAATTGGATGTTTTGGTTCACTGACACAACTGAAAAACTGGATGTGGGGGAAGGGACTGATCATTTTAGACTGATTAGGCAGGATTATTTGTTTGGTTTTGGTTCTTAGCCACAGAACAATGAGGAGAAAAAATACCTGCTTCTGGTAACATAAAATTATTATTTCATTTCCAGGTTGTGTGCTTCATTTTAGTTTTACAAAAATTTACTTCAAGGAAAATATGCAATATTTCTTTAAAAAAACTTCAAAATATTTTTTTTCTTCCAATTTGATGCTGGCGGAAACTGTTCACCAAATTAGGCATCATTTTAACAAAGATTTTTTTATCAACTTTCTTTTTAATGGAATATACTATATGATCACAAATGTTTTCCTAGCTCTGCTTGAACTATCTCTCGATTCTGGCTTCCAGAATTCATTAAGTAGGAATCATACAGTAATCATTTTGTGTATTTCTTATTCTTAGACTTCCTTAGAGAGTCAGCTCCCTGGAATGCATTAGGGAAGCTATGGAAACTGCCATATTATCTACTTCCTATTCCTTGCCACAGTTCCAGAAGGCATGTAGCAGTAAAGAATCATTGGGACACATGGAAGATATTATACCTACACTGTGACCCTTTTGGCTGGCTGTATCTGGCACAAAGAGCAGTAGGGCAATGCTGAATCTTCATTTTTCGTAATCACATATAAACACTTCTCAGAAATGTGATCAGTTGCACTAGGCAATGTTTAATGTACTTGCATATTTTAGCCTTTTGAGTAGCAAATTAGGTGTGTGGGGAAGTAGCGCAGATGCTTTTCTGATTTTCTAGCTTTGATGAGTTTGGTTTTTTTTTTCTTTGAGATCACCCTTTTAGGGTCACCACATGAATTCCTATACTTCCAGAAAAATGCACTCAGTTGCTTCCTGGCCTAAACTTCTTTCAGCAGCAGCTGCAGAATTTAATTTCAGGATATTTTTTTCAGAGAGTTCTGAGAGTAAAAGGGATCAAATTTCCCCAACAAACAGTGTTTTCTATATACCCAGTCTTGAAAAATTTAGAGATCTAACTAAAGCACTACAATCCTTATGAAAGAAATACAAGAAAGGGTCTCTTCCAATATTTTTTGTGTTGTTCCTCTGAGAACTTCCTATGTGTGCTTGATAGAGAGACAATAAAACACTCATCTTGCAGAATACACTGAATTATACTAAATGTTTTCCTGTCTTGCTTTTTAACCTCTTCACCAGCAAAATTCCTGTAATATCTAATGTAACATGCACATCACTTTATTGCTTTCAAGATACCATAATAATTTCTCTCAGATTATGGTCTTAATTTCCCTCTTCCACATCTTTGAACATATTTTTCCCTTATCTTTCATGACAAGAATGCAACTTCCTCCCCAGTGCCTTCTCTGTAACCTGGACAACCCTATTTTATGCCAAATTGTAAAATACGACTGAAAACATATATTATGAAACAAAATCAGATTCTCTGAATACATTTACTAGGCACTAAATACCTTCAACAATTTTTTGATACCTGTATCCTGTTGTATAGCCACACAACAGAAGTGGATGCATGGTCACTAAATTGGCAAGATTATTTACTGGGTAAGGGCTCAGAAAAAAAGAAAGTTGTGTACTAAACTTGCCGGAATTACAGTCTCATGGATCAGTCAAAGCTAAAATTTTTCTTGGTTGAAGTTGTAATCAAGGTTTGCAGGTTTTCATCCCTGCTCTTGGTTTGATTAAATTGATTAGGTAGTTGAGATGCATAAAATGAAACGTTTTTATTTGTAATTTTGGAACAAATCTGGAACAAATCTTTTTCACTTTGTTATGCAATCCTGCCAAAAATTTCTCTGAAGTAGCTTTTAAGTATATGTGTGCACACACTCACAGATCCTGGGCTTCCAAGGAAATTTGCAGTTATTGCAAAATTAAACTCATCTAAATTCAGAAATTTACAATACAAGAAGAAATAACTTGGAGGTCTTTTTAAATTTCATAGGTCAAGCCTTTAATGAGAATTGGAAGGTGGGAATTGGAATGCTTTCATAAAATTTTCAAGGGCCACAACATTTAAATTATTGTGTTATATAAACAGATGTACTAAATATATAGAGGTGTTAAGAGTTGGCCTCCATTTGCATTCAACAGAGAGCAATGATAAATTTAAACATAACAAATGTGCATCCACCAGCAAAGCAAGTGTCCTTCAGCAGGATACACTGGTGTACTCCAAAAGCAGACCATAGCTTAGTAGGGTAAGGGGGACATAGAGACAGAAAAAACCTGTCCCACATAATGCCATTATTAACACTTCTTTTATTTCTATTTTGAGCTACAGTTTTAAAAAGCAATAATTTCATAATAAATAAAGTCCATAATTTCAGTGTGTCTCATTCCATGTTTTGATTCTGATCTGCCACAATTGTTACATGAAATTACTTTGCAGTTACTTCAACCAGAAACACAAAAAGGTTATGACTTTCTTTTTCAAAAGACAAAATTTATAGCTAAAGGGCCTATTCTTCTCTCAAAGAGCACATATAACACTAATTAAGGGCAATGGGAATGACATGTCTCTACTAAGAGGAAAACGTAAAATTTCATTAAAATATTTGTTAGTAATAATGTCAATTATTAAAGTTTATAGTCTCAATTTAAAAGAACTAGGTCATTTTGAGAACTTTTTATAATATTACTTTTTAATCTCAATAAAAACAATAATCTGAGGACCATTTAGATAGTAGTAGAGAAACGGGAATGGAAAAATTTACATTTAACCCACAAATAAAAGTTGGAAAAGAGTTTTACAGTTATTTCTCATTCAAATATTGTTTCCAAAAATATATGTAACCATTTATATAGTAAAATATACCTCATTATGCTCCTCATTGATAGAAATGTATCATTACAGCATATTAAGTCTCAGTATCTTGGATCTCAAAAATTATTATTTTTAATTTTTGTATGATCCAGTATTCATTAATACAATTAATTAGTAATCATAGCTTGTATTAAATGTTTAAATGCTTCCTCAATGCCTCACTTATGAAATATTTTGCATTCAGTTTTTAATTTTACTTTAGATATCATTAGAAGAAATATGACTGCTTGAAGCAACAAAATTTCAGTTGCATCAGTTTAAGCTTTTATTTTGTAATGCATAACTTGTTTAAAGGATAGATTTTAAATATTATGTAATTAGGCTTTTGGAAAGTTTTTGAAATACAGTCTTTCAGCAAGTAAAAACTTTTCTTATAACACATTTAAATTATTTACTTCAATCATTTGGGAAACTAGCCATAATCATGATGACTATTTAATTAAGGCTTCTGCAGAACTTGACAACAATGCTAATAAAGCAATTGAGGAGATACAAGTAGTTGATCTTAATTGGAAGAGATGACACTATTTACAAGAATAAATGACGGTAGCTAATCTTACATTCGTAATTATCAGTGATGGGCCTGCTTCAAAGGATGTTATGGTTCTTGTTTTCTTTAGCTGAGTTTCCCAAATATAAGTGTTTATTCAGAGTTTACATGTTTATCTGAATTGTAAATGTAGCAATTTTTCACACAGAAAGCAGCTGAGTTGCCTGCTGGACCTCAACACTTCAGTGACACAATAAGAAAAAGCTTTAATATTTGCCACCCAAACAATCTCTCTTCCCCTCTTCATCTTTTGGAGTTGTAAGCTCTAGCCTTGCAGTTTCCCAACAAAGAATGTATTTGATTATCTGGAGCAAAGGATGCCTGGCTGTTTTATAGGAAAACATTGGGCAACCATATCATCTGACATCATCTGTCTGCACCTTGCCAGGTGGAGCTCCATGCACCCTCTGGAATACTATCTATCTCTTTCTCCATTTTACAAACCCGGATGACAAGCCTAATACACAAATAATAGTGCCTCACAGCTCCTGGTATCCAGTTATTCCCTCTACAGGAACTCCAAATATGAATGTAAGTCCAGGAGATGATGTCAAAATTAGTTATTTTATTTATGCTATCAGATTCAGGAGAAAAGAATCTTATATGGCTGTTTTTTTCTTCATAATGTACAAACTGTGTGTTTAACAAGGCCCTGGACATATATATATAATTAAACAACCAGTACTCATACCTAGACACTGTCTGAAAAAATCCAGTGAAAAGCACATACCACAGTGTAATTATGTTTCTCACTCAACAAAGAGTTTATGAGATCTTGTGGGTGTTAACTACTCACTGCTGGGCATTTTGGGGTGGTAATTAAGATATTTGAATTGTCATGATCTCCTGTCACATTCTGTAACAGACGGATTTTCTTTTAGTTTGTTTGTGGTAGCAGGGCAAAATGTATTCTAGAACTGGAAACTTCAACTACTGCTATATGGGGTCTACCCCAGGAAAAGTGAATGAAGCAATTTAAATTTTCATAATTTGGAATGCATACTGTGCTCTGCACACAGTACATCTGAGAGCACAACTTACATTGATAAGCAGGTACTGTAAATAGAATCTGGAGAGAACTTTGGGGGTGTATTTTCAGCTTGGAAAGGATATGACTCTTTGGATGACCACATTCTCTGCAGTGGATCATGGCATCAGATCAAGAGCAAACACTTTTAGCTCTCTCTAGTCTCACTGATAATGGTAATAATTATTTCTGGAAACCTCTGGTGATTTTCTCATTGAAACCTCTTATATCAGGAGAGTTTATCTCCATTCAGCTCCAGCTTTTGGTCTCTTGCTTGACGGTATGCAAAGACCTGGAGGAATGATGGTAACAGTGCTGGCGTTTGATGACTAGTAACACTATCAGTGAATTGTGATAAATCTATTGCAAAGCAAGAATAACCATTCATGTATCAATTTTTCAGTAATCTTCTACATTGCACATTGAATATACAGAATTTTGGTTTTAATGCGGGGTGTTTCCTGTATCTCAAAAAAAAAAAAAAACAGACCCTCTCAGATAATTCTAGGAGAAGACATTGCTGTTGAAATTGAGGTACAATTCCTACTTTGACTAAAATTGGTTTAGAACTTCTTAAATAAAATCTTGAGAAATTTTTTTCATGTAAGGGAATACCAAAAGGAAACAAAAAAGCAGAAAAGGTCACACTGGGTTTCTACATCACTGTAAAAACATTTTTTTAGACTCAGTCCCCACTGAATAGTGTGTGAAAGGCTTTGTGAACAATAGTTAAGCAAATAAGTTTTAATTCTAACAAATGTGCCTATCAAGCTGGATCATTTTCAAAATATTGATGGATCCATTGACATTGCTGTTTCCCCTCCTCATCAGACTACCTCTTGTTCTTAGGAGTCAATTGTTTTCCATACAAGGAATGGGTATGCCTCCTTCCTGCACATTTTCCTGTGGCTTGCATTAGTGTTTTCTAAACAGCTTATCATACGCTATTTATCATGGGGATGACTTTGATACCTTTGTGTGAGATCCACAGACCCCCTCTTTGGATGATTAAATCATGGTGCCTATTCCATTACATCATATTCATAATGAATTACTTCATCCATCAGTTATTGCAGAACTATTCTCATATAATGATAATGATATGGACTTTCTGCACCATTCAAAAGAGGGTGTATAGCAAACATCCCTGCCTTTAACGAAATATGAAAATGAAATTGAAACAGAGAGCAGTCAGCAGCTGTGATATCTGTGAATGCACAGCCAATAATGACATCATTGTGAGGAATGACACACTTTCTTCTACCAACAAAAATGCTGTGTATACAGGAAGTGACAAAACAAAAAGGTGTAGCATGCATTAGCACTATATTCTTCAGGTATTTCCCTATTCTGAATCAAATCTTTCTTCACTGATAGTAGTTATTTCATGGCTTTAGATGCAAAAACCAGATATTTATTGGAAAAAAATTGACAAAATTATTTTTACAGAGCTCTGATTTCTTCTGCTCTACAAGTGTTTTTGTTTAACAGTTCCAAGATAGAAACAGTACAGGGAGGTTTTCACAGAGTTATTGAAATGCTGCATTGACACAGATCTTCAGCAATATCTAGGTCTCTCCTCTACTGTGGGCAAAAATATGGATACAAATGTTTGTAACTTTCCACAATCTCTAGTTGACCTATCCTAATCAGATTATCCTTTATGCCAAAACAGTTTTCCTTGCATACTTACACTAAAATTCTACCATTACAGATTTATTTTCTGTCTTTGCAACCTGTACTTGCAGGTCTTGTATGCCAAATGGCATCCCCTAATGCTGCTTGCTGCTGTCTTTCTACCCCGTGCTACTAAAAATTGGACATAAAATTCCAGTTGTAAATTTTTGGTGCTTTGCAGAGAATAATAGTTACTTCTGGTCTTAAATACAACAATCTGATCTATACATGACAGGATGACACTTGGGGTTGGTTTTTTGGGCTTTGTTTTAGTTTGTTATTGTTGTGGTTGTTGTTGTTTGTGGCATTGTTTTTTGCTTTTTTCCCTCCAATATCATAATTTGTTTTTTCAGCTTGGATCCAGTTTCATTATTCCGTCTAGTTTTCTCAGAATTTTTATTTATGCAGTTAGGTGGGGCTAGGGGGAAAATGTCCCCTTAATACTATACTGTTATTTGTACTAAATTTAGTCTTACTTTCAGATCCTTCTTGCAATTTATCAAGGTCTCTTTGAATTCTAACCATACTCCCCAGAATACTCAGATCCACCTTGACTCAATATCATTTTCAAATTCTGCAAGCACAACTGCAATTCAATTATCCAAATTGTTAATCAAAATACAAACACCTGGATAATGGGACAGATAGTCCCCTTTTTCTACAGATTAAGTGAAATATTACGGAGTATCACACCATGGTGTACACTGGAGTTCTATTTTACCTTAGTATGCTTCGAAAACTGATTTGCACTAATATATTCTGTGGTCAGTCTGTCTTGATGGATGCAGCACCCTACAATGAGCATTCCTTGTCCAGGAGCCCTGTAACTGTGCTTCATGCCTAAGGGGTTAAGCTTAATGGCACAACGATGTTGAGTCCAGCACCACTGCATCCATTAAAACAGTATCTTATTTTAGTAGCTGATAGCAACAGACATAATACTTGTCATTGATTTTATAGGTTGAGTTTGCATCATAATATATTGACATTGTACTTTTATATAAGACTTGCTTCGGGGTGTAGCTGTGTTCTACACTGAATAACAGGCTAATAAAAACTGTAGCAGAAACAGCTTTACGACCCTCCATTGACTTGTGTTTTACATTGTATTATCTTATTGCAGACATCTGAATTAAAGGTTAACAAACACTATTTAATGGGTTGTCGGAATGAATGTACAGTACATGAATACATGCCTAGCAATGTCTATCAGTTATCATACTGTACATGCATTGTGAGTTGGATGAAGAAAAGACAGTAAATGGGTGATGGCTCCTGACTGACTCTTTTTAGTAGTATGAAATAGCACATTTTGTTATACTTCCTCCAATTAAGTGCGTATCTACCATTAAAGCAATCTGTCATCATTTTAACAATGTCATTAACTTCTACAGTGTCTCGCAGATGCTTTGTTCTTCCTTCAAAATTAGCAGCACATACATTTATATAGAAACTTGGAAATGCAAAACAGGGAAAACAAGTTTAAGAAGTCATCATCTGTAAATTATATAAATAATAAAAAAGTGGTTACAGAGGAAATGTGACTGCTTTAAAAAGAAAAAGTATGTAGTATTTAATCTGCAGAAAATGTACAGTAATAAAAATGTACTAACCTATAAAAATATAAATTATTTTTCTCTCTCTGGTAATTATAAGGAAATATGGTTTACCATACTATAAAAATGTACTACCCTATAAAAATATACTAAATTATTTGTCTATCTATAGTAATTATCAGGAAATATGGTTTACAATAGAACAAAAAGTACTAAGCCTGTAAAAATACACTAAATTACACTTCTAGCTATAGCAATTATTAGAAAATATGGTTTACAACTCATAAAAGTGCATTTTAAATATAAGAAGGTTGTCTACAGAGCTACAGAATCAAAAATGAAATTGATTTTTTCCTATATTATTCTTAAAAAAGCTAAACTGGCTTGAGATGGCCCCAGTAAACACAGGAAGACCTATTAAATGCCCTCCTCAGCAATGGGTGTTTAAAATATAAACATATTAAAAAAATCTAAATTAATGGATTATTTATTTCCTGAAAGTTTCACGTTCAAATTAATAGTGATATGTCAGGCTGATGAAGTATCAGCTCTAGAGAAGAGCTTTGTTAGCATTGCACTATATTTTTCTAAATATAGTTAAGCTGTTATCCTTTCAAATTTGATTTCAAACAATATAAATCAAGGATACTATTTAGTTAAAAACTAAACCATAGTAAATTCATCTATATTACAATTTTTAATTCCTTTCAATGATACCAAAGACTACTAAAAAATACATTGAATTTTGTAAAAAATCTGCATAACCTATAGGGAGTATCAAAGAAAAAAATTCAAAAACATTCGAATCACTTAAGAACCTAAGTTCTAATTTCAGAGGTGACTTAGGACTGGATCTTTAAAAGTATGAAGCCTACAAATCCATCACAGGAGTTTTAATGCTTTGAAAAGACTAGAATATAGATAAGTACATACATTTACAAACTTTCAGCCACTCCCTGCTGTCACTTTAAACGGTAGCATAAAGAATCTCAGATCACTTTTGGTAACTTCCTAAATATTAGCCCTAGTTCCAAGAGTAACTTGTCTTCTGACTCAAGAATCATTTTGTGTTGTTATCAGCTTCTTTAAGTACTGCTGTCAGAGGGAATATTATTCTTTTATTTCTCAATACAATCTAATGTTGGAATCATAGAAGTCAGGAAACAGGTGCTGCATCACTTTGAAGGATTTTTTTGTAGCATAGGTATTTGTTGTCCTCTATAATCTGGTCTTTCATAACCTAAAATATATTCTTCTTGAAAGTTCATAGGAATTTGATATAGTCTAGAAGCATAAAAAGCTTTTAATCTCTTATATGAGACTTCTCTTTACATAAAATGATGTTCTGATATGATAAGAGCATTGTGATTTCTTAATTACAAACTGCAAATTTCACAGAACATGGAAAGGAATTTCCATTTTAAAAAAACATGGGGCATATGTTAGATAGGGATAGATATTTCATTTATAATTCAGGGAAGGATAATTGTCTACATTTTATTTTAATACCTTGAGTGTGGCATTGTCTACTTAATTCAAAAATGCAACTACAGTTATTTGTTACCATTTCATTTCAAGCTCTGAAAATAAGAAAACCGTGAGTTAAAAGGAGGAATTAGATAAGTTCTGAAATACTGTGGATGTGAGGATCTTCTAGTTCCATGCTAACAGAAGTAATAGATCAGTCCTGGATATAAAGTTACCTAGGTCAATACTGAAAATCTTGTAACTGTACCATTTTTGGTGTGTGTGAGATCCTCTGGAGAGGAAGAAAAGAGTGACAATCTTTTTCTTTCAGTGTTTCAATTTCTGTATAAAAAATGGATATCCAACTACGTATTCTTCTCCACAGAAGCTAAGGGAAACAGAATGGCCTTGTCATTATCTTGACATAGACCCAGAAAATTCAAGGGGATGTGCCAGTAATTCTACAAGAGCCTATTCCTTGGCTTTCATCCAGCTTGATCCTACAGAAGTTTTGACACCAGTCCAGCAAGACAGAAGGCCTGAGTCAGTTCTCCAGAGAGGCCTGTGCTTTGACATCACTGTGCTATTCAATACACTGATGAGCTGGTGACTTCAAGGGCACATGACAAAGTCTACCACTTTTAGACACACTAGGCTGGAGACCTCAGAGAAACTTATGCTTTCAAATCAGCAAGGCAAGCTAATGTTTCTGACCCAGTCACTTCATTGTTACTCACCACTTGGCAGCTGATGAGAAAGTTACAGATAATAAGCTAGAGACTTCATAGTGGTTTTTCCTCATTTCAGTCTGTTCTGGGTTCTTCTGCCTCAATATCAGTTCAGGGAAGCTGCTAAAGAACTCTGCCTTGTTTTACCTTCAAACTTGTGTGTTCTACCACTGCAGCCTCTCAAACACTAATTCTTTCCCATGTGGTCACCAAAGCAGGACTGCTGAAAAAGACAGAGCATGAGAATTTTTGCCTTAATGTAAAGCTGCTAAAACAGATCTGAAAATTGTAGTCTCAAGGAGAAAAGTAACTGTGTTTCACATAGGCATTCAGTATCTAGCATCCCTTAGAAATTATCCCAGGGTTCCATAAGCACTGAGTTATCGACCATATTAACTGAAACAGAGATTCTTTTGGATGGCCTTTGCAGGAAGGCAGGTTCTCCACGTGATGTGAGAACTCAATATGCACATGCCATAAAATGCTCAAAATTTCTATTTATGTTTGGTGAAAAATGCACATCCTTGTCTTCAAGTAAATTTTTTTAATTTCTTTTTGCCACTTTGAGACAAATTAGATTAGAAAAAAACTGAGAGGGTATAGCTTACCTGGTGATGGAGATTTCATGAGGGAAAAGGAAGTGGGAGAAGAAGGAAACAACTATGAGTGGAAGAAGCTGAGAATGACTCAATGCATGTAGGCAGTACAAGGTGGCAAGGAATAGCAGTAAAAAACGTCTGTCTGTTGGGTAGTCAGATTTGGGATTCCAGTGAGTCCTGAAAAATCTCTCAGCATTGTGACTGTCTTTCATCCTGCTCCCTATGCGAGAGGAAGACAGTATGACTGCCAGTTTACAAGGGTTCCCTCTTTCCCCACTTCCTAACAACCTGGGTCCCTCCCAGAGCTGTTGCTTTCCTTTATTGCCTGTCTGATCAAGTTACTTCCTTCTGACTGCATGCATTACTTACAGGCACCCACACATCTCACAGGTGGCATGTCCCCAGCTTTGCATTTGTATTTTCCTGTAATTTTCACATTACAGGACATAGGTACAATGACAAATCTGGTGTTCTGAGGGAGTGTGGAACAACTTGTCCTCTCTAGCCCCCAGTGACTTGGTAATTTAGAATAATGCAGTACCCTGTTTGGTTCTTCAGGTAACAGTTTTCATCACTTGAAATAACAGGTGATTGTTAATTTTGGAAAGAGTACTAATAACGTGCAAGCATTTTGTATTATTTCCTTGATGAGCACTTCTAACGTCTAGACATTTTATTCTAATAGAATGTTACCTCTCAAGATGTACCAGAAATGGAATTTAAAAGAACAGTAGCTGCAAAGCCTTGCTTGGCTACGCTTCCTCCAGTATTTGACTGTGAAGGATCCATGGCATTTTCTGAGAAGCATTACTGTAGAATAGTTTGAAAAGTTAGATTAGGCACCGAAGATCTATCTGCTAATACTAGAATCACTTTTTATCTTTTCTTATTGGCAGTAACTCACTTTTGAAATAGAAAAAAGTTACCCTTTTTCCAGATGTGCGAAGAAAATTACATAATTACAGGAAAATATATATGCAATATTTTTTTTCCTAATTATTTATTAGGCTATTCATTATATACATATGGCACTATGAAGAAATAGGTTTCCATTCATCTTCCTAGCCATATGACTCAATTCACCTATAATGCATTAACCTGTTGAGGATATGGTGTGACAGTCAGTACAAAATGATATATGATGAACTTCAAATACCCAAACACCAGGTCCTACTTATTGACACGTCAAGAGCATGGCATCTTAAAAAATTACAGACAATGCAAATTGATATCTTCTTGAAACCTCACTTAAGTATCTTTCTGTTGGTATAATTAAACTGAAGAAGCATCTGAAATATATATAAAAAGTTCTAGATTTAAAAGAAATGCTCTGCGAGGTTTTTAAAATAATTTCAAAGTTACATTTTGTAACTTTTTTCCAAAATTTTAGTGAGTGCAGTGAATCAGATGTATTTTTCTATTTTATGGATTTTTATTAGCCTCTGTTGCTAAATATTTTAAATAATGGGTTATATATGTTAAAGGCTTCCCTTACAGAATGGTTTTTCTGGTATATGAGTTAAGCTTCTGCTCATATAAAAACCTTTCACAGATTATGGATTACACTTAGAGGGCAAAAAGGGATAAATGAAGTATAAAGACCGATTATTTTTATTTTTGTAGAAATTATTAAAGGAGATACCTACAAACTATCTTCGCAGGAGCTTCTGGAGGGGAGAAAAGCCACAGCCAAGACCCCATAAACAAGGTGTGTTAAGGGTTGGGAAGGTGTGAAGATTTGCTTGGAGATTCTGCACAGTTCTCCTCCTCCAGGCAGCTGGTGACAAGCTCTCAGAGGTAAACCATTTAGCTCCTAAAGTCAACCAAAAAAACCCCCCAGAGAACACATCAGTATGTTAACACAACTTTATTTTTGTTTCCCTAGGATATAAGTTTAGTGCTGCACCTCTCCCCACACAGCAACATATTCAAGCTTCGAATTGTTATCCACTTTCAAGTCTAAACTCCACAGTATTGCTGTTAGAAGGAAAAAGAGAACAACTGTTTAAAAAAAAATTGAAACAGGGAATATAATGCAAAAAGTACATACTTAATGAAAAAACCTCTAAATCAGAAACTTACCTGATGTCTTGTATGTGCAACTGCAAATATTTGTCCTGGTTGCTTTAGATAAGAAGAATTAGATAAGCAATTTTCCAGGTACTCTCTGCTTAACTTACTCTTTTTATTCATGAAGTGATGTGAGACAAGTTATTAGGAATGAAAAATATTAGCTTCAAAATTCGGTATACTTGAATTTTGTTGCCCTAAAACATCAGCTGTGGTCAAGGGTATTGGATGCAATCCAAGTGAGAAAACATTAAAAGAAAGCAGTGAGAGAATAAAGCAGTTCAGAAATAGCTCTGGTTCGATGAAAGAATAGTTCCAGCTACTACAGGAAATTCATATATAAGACCAGATAAGTTTCTGAGTTTACAAACATTATGTCACTGAGAAGACCGAACAGAAGAAACACTTCACTGAAGTGAGAACTCACATTATGGATCATATTGTATCTCAAGAGCAATCTCTGTGACTATTCAACTAGGAAAAGGAGAAAAAAAAATGACTTCAAAGTTTAAAAAACCACACTCAATTTAACAAGTACATAGAAAAAAGAATTTCTATGTTTTTTTCAGTCTTTGGATTCCATGATATACAAACCATGTTGCAATTTCAGCCTATTAACCTGCTTTACCAACTATAGAGTTTAAGTGGCCACAGTAGAACCCTATAGTATTATCCATAACAATGAAATCCTCCTTTTGCTTTTGTCTTCCTTGCACCAGACCACATATGCATTAATTTACTTTTTATACTGGGAACTGATGTAATGCCATTCAAAGTTACTGGAGGTCTTTCAATATATTTCGGTGGGTTTTGCTTCAGGATATTTGTTCATACTTTAGAGTTTTCAGCACATAAAAGACTAATATGTTGTTTGCTCTACCTTGCAATCAGGCTTTAAAGCCTCCTCATTAATCCAGATTTGTCTTAATATTAATCATAGTACTGAACTGTCTGTCCTCTGTCAATAGGAATGACTATGATAAGTAGCAATGTCTCCTCTGAGAAAGAGTTAATTTTAATTAATCAAGACATCCATCTGGCCTTTAATAGAAAAAATGGAGATTGTCTCAAGGATTGCTTGTTCTAAACTCCTTCCTCACAGTCATGAAATAATTCCAAACCTGGGTCAGTAACAGAAAAGTTACTAAAAAAGAAGAAACAGAATGAGTAGAGATGGAGTAGAAGGGATCAATAATGAGGACTGAAGATGGGGTCAAATCTTCAGGGATTAATTTTGTTCTGATATAGTGTGCAATGGAGTTAATGAATAGTCACCCCCTGGAACCCATGTGTAAAAGTATGAGTATGTAGCTGACATAAGAGTTGAGGATTTCATTTTTGTCAATATAGACTGTAATTTTGCAGTTTTTGTACAAGTGTTTTTAAGAACAAATCCGAATTCTTATCTGTAGATGTGCAGAAGTCCTTTTTATCAATTAAGAAAAGCATGCTAAATATAAAACTGAAGTTATACTTTTTGAATTTCTCTTGTGAGTCTCCAAACATTGCAACTAACACTGGCAGTGATAACTATCTTTTTCATTTAAATGCCTTTTCAGAAGACTGTATGACTCTGTACAGCAATAATTTTGCGTTTGATTCTTGTGTAGCTGTGATCTTTTAGAACAGCATCTTTACTGCACTGAATGCAACGTTTTTAAGGTGAAGGGACTAGCTGAAGCAATGCTAAGGTAATTCTCCAAGATGACAGTGTTAAATCAGCTGCTTTCTCCATTTCCTATGAAGCGATGTCAACTACTCCTTGTTAAACATAGTAAAAGGTAGTTGGTTACTTAAGAGGTGCTATTCCATTACATGATAGAGAAACATGAAAAGGAAACCTTTACTGGTCCTTGTTTAAAAGCACCTTCTCAAGCATGTGGCCAGTGGAAACCTGCCCAGATGTTAGTTTACACAGAAGTATTTTTTGAATGCCCTTTCAGATGATTGGCACCTAGCCAGCTCACCTGCCCCATGAGAAAAATACACATGCAAAACTCAGCTTATTAAAGAAAGAGTATGTAAATGGTGTCAAAGAGGGAAAATGGCAATGTATCTAGCCTAGAGCAGTCTGACCCTATAAGGATTTCCAAGGGCTGATGGAGAGGTCATCAAGCTGCTGTGTAAATATACCCTTTCCTTCATTTTATCTACTGTGCTACTGATCAGTTGGAATATGTCTTCATACAAACATACAAACATACAAAATGGGCTTGGATAAGAAATCCATGCTCTTGGACACATTCACAGGGAAGGAAACGGAGTCTGTGGACACTCTTGAGTCCTTAGCTGTGGGAGCACCTCAGGCTATAGCTGTTGTTTTTCCAATCAACCCCTTTGCCCATCTGTACGTCAGCAGCCAGCTTTAAGGGGCCAGGATGGTGGAGCAAGCCCTGTGGGCAGGAGCAACCAGGTGGCTGCCAGCTCCATCCCTGCCAGTGGTTTGCATTGTTTTCTCCCTTTGACTGCTACTTTTCAAGTTCAAAGGGATTTTTTTTTTTTTTTAACTGAAAACTTAATTTCAATTTTGGTGATAAAATAAATTTTCAGTTTTTATTTTTTCCTTTTCACTTCAGTCCAGTCTCTCTATCCTCTACTGCACAGTAGCTTAATACCAGTAGATTTCACACCTCAGTTTCTAACCTCAAAAAATAACAATGAATAATTAGTTCAATTCACATGGCGTTGTATTTTACTGAGGATCAGATTCAGAAACTGAACTGGAGAATGTAAAACATGTCAGTTGACCTTCCTTAATAGTGGACCAGACCAAAAACCTTGATTAAAGTGCTGTTCATGGTTTATTCGAGAGGTGAGAACCAAACACTGCAGCTGGAGGTTACCTATATTTTTACAACAAAACTGATTTAATAAGAGAAAAGTTTTTCACAAGATCTCTTAAGTCTTTTCTAGCTGACAAATAAGTGAGGAAATCAGTCCATAGATTTTTAAGAGAGTATCATAAATTAAAGTTTTCTTTCTAAAATGTACCAGTTGGCAAAATATTATCAGTTTAATTTTTAAATATATTTTTTTGGTCTACCCAGCTACTACTAGTTCCCAGCTCTCTTTCCATTGCATGACAATATTCCACCTCATCCCAGCAGGTATGATGCTGTGCTACAAGAGCTGCCATGGAAATTGCTGGCGCCTAGGGGGACAGGTAAATAAATGCTGCTTTTTTAGTATATAACAGTTTTCCCAAGTGGGGAAATAGTGTATAACAGTAGCCCAGCAAAGTGGGGGACACTAAGCTATAATGCCAAAAGAATAAGAGTATACTAAAAAAAATCAAGGTTGATGTTCTGATTTCCTTCCCAAGTATTGCTAGAAGAATAGAGTCTAATATATCTTTTCCAATTAAGAATTCTTCTAAAATACTAATTAAGTATCATATTCTTCAGGTGCAATAAACAGCAACTCTGCAAAGGCTGAAAAATTAATAATGATGTGCATGCAGTATCTGAAAAATCTGGAATGCAGTTTCCAAGTATTACATTTCTGCCACAGCAAATTCAATTGCCTGAGCTAAAATCAGTAATATTGGTGCAGCCATGATACTACAAAGAGAGTAAAGATTCTAGTGAAAAGTGAAATCTTTAATAAACATGATTGGGAAAAGAGCTCTAAGGCAGAGAAGAATCAGAAGGATGACATCTGCAGCTGAAGATTCATTTGCTTTCTACAGCTACATTCAATGAGTCTGGTAGAAGAAATTGTGCCCCATTAGATTTGAAGCTCTTCATCAACTTTTGGATGGCTTTGAATCCGCAGTTATGATGCTCTAAATACCCTAACAATTCTGTGTTTTGGATTATGACATCAAAAAACTATCAGTAGAGCAAATATTTAATCTAGAGCGAATGGTGAGTTTAGGTGCATGAGTAGCAATTGAGTAGGAAAAAACCACAAAGAAAATTTTCAGCTTTAGAGTAAATTGGAAAGTATTTCTAACGTTTTAATATCTTAAATATTGGTGTATCTTTACTTTCTTTAAAATATTTTCTGTTTAATAAAATTTTATTCATGTGTTAAAAAGCAAAAATTTGCACTTGCCTTTGCTACTGTGTTGCACTTGACCAAAACTGAGAAGCTATGACTATTACTGGGTTTTATCTGCTTATGGAAAAAGCCTAAAATATAGGAAAAATATAAGTGGTCCAACTATGCCAGTTTGAAACGGAAGCAGAGCTTTTAACTTCTTGAAGAATTTTCTGAGGAGAAAGTGTTGCTGAAGAGAAAGGTTGAAGAAGGAGTGAGGAAGAGTGCTTTGGAAGTATGGATGGCACTAAGGTATCTACACACAAGGCTTCTTCTCTGAAAAATGTTTAAAGATATTGTTCCTCTGGTTGCACATTACTCTCTGTAGTTCTTCCTCCAAAACAAATTGATGTTATGAATGCAAGATAGAGCTAAAGAACCTTACTAATCAAATCCTGCATAGTGCATTCACTTGCAATACATGGTACGATAAGGTTTAATTTTTTTATGTTTTATTATTTCTTCACTTAGTCAAGAAGGAAATAAGAGAAAAACAAGTGTGACTGACAATGAAAGAAACTGCAAGAAACAATTGCATCCAGCTCAGAAGCAGGAAAAGGCAAAGTAGAGAAATATTTCATTGATAATAGAGGAAAAAAATCAAGTCAGATATTTAGAGGATTAATTAAAACTACTTGTGTTCTGGGAAGAGGAGACCTGCCTCAGGCTGGTGCTGATAGACCTCTTTAATAAACAGGAAAAATCTGGTAGGTGTTACACATAACCATGATGCATAAACCCTATTTAGTTCTTGGAAAATATCGAATTACAGTAATTTCATATCTAAGAAATGAAACAGCACAGGTTTGAATTGTTGGTGAAATCTGGAGGAGGTGATTTTGGGCAGCTGATCATGTGGTAGGGGATGGTCTCTGCCTGTCTCCGAGGGGTACCCAGTGCATGAGCTGTCTTCAGTAAATGAGCTCCCTCTGCTCAAGTCCCCTCCAGATCTCCAACCAACACAGGAGGCACAGCCATCCTAACAGAGCACGCTTCTATTCTGAGTTTGACAGCAACGTTTCTTCTTCTCCTGGTTCTCTTTTCCATAGGCGGCAGCACGTTAGGAGAGCAGGCGTGATGCTCCTCTGCACAGGATTCAGCAGAGCCAGCCAGGGAAGCCAGCACCAGAGCTGCCACCCCACCTGCCAGAGCAGACCCTGCCTGAATCCCTGCCACAACTGCGAAACCAAGAAGATTCATGTAGAACTGCGCAAAATTTTTCAGTGGCGCATTTGTGTCATTCAGAAGTGCGGATTTAAACTGGATACCATTATTCAGAAACTAGTGTGATTTTGCAAAATTATAAAATTCTGAAAATTTGATATAATGCTACTTCTCTATAAAAGTAAAGTAGGAGGGAAAAGAAACTCAAAATGGTTTGGTTTCTATTTCTTAAAAGAAAAAAAAAAAAAAAAAAGAAAATCCTAACTTGAATATACTTTAGAGGAAAAAGCAATCCCTTAAATAAAAGGTGACATGAAGTTGCCTGACTTTTCTTGTTGTAGCACTACTTACAAAAGGCTAGTGAAATGACTTTAATAGTTTGTAAGGCAATCCACAGTCTTTAGGAAATAATCTGCTTCTTGTCTCATATATTGAGACTAACATAAGTCAATAGCATGAATGGTATTTTAATATTCAGTTTAGTTATTTTCTAAACTCTGCAGATAGAGTTAGGCATTATGAAAAGTGTAGCAAGGGCCACCTCCCAAAGAGAACAACTTGGGAAAGGCCTCAATTCACTGAACATACACTAAAGGAATTAATTCTTAATTAGATTTATTACATAATTGAGTTTCTTAAGTTGTGTTTGGAGATTCTGGAGTACATATTTAACTACAAAATTTATTTCATTTGATTAATTTGTGGGCAAACAGAGAGGATGAATCTTCTCTGTTTGAAAGTTTTATATCTCTCTGTTCAAGCCTTGGATTTAGAGTTTTTGTGAAAATCTGACATCAGTTGCAATGATTTATGAATCAAGTGACCTTGCTGTTGGGATAGTTTCTTTCAGTACTGTTGGGCCTTTGGCATGCTGGAATTAGACACATGACATTTAACTTAATAGAAGCTTACTGGAGAAACTATAAGGCAGCACAATCCTAAATATAGCTGGAATTAGTAAAATCTGTGCCCTAGCTTTTAGCTGCTAAGATGCTATTTTGAGGATCACATCAGTGTTACACAACTTCTTTCGTCAGTGCTAGGTATCACAAGACCAAAAAGAGCATATAAATGTAAAGAAGTCGTGCTTGTGGGACTGAGAAGCTGTTGTCATGCAAAGCAGAGAAGCACCAATAGGGGTTGGTTCAGGGACAGAAGCAACAAAGCATTCCAAGTCACTTTTCTCAAATTCCAACATCCCTAGTCCTGGTCGTTGTTTACAATGTTAATATCACATGGTATATGGTGTTAGCTATCTTCTTGGATGGATTAGCTTTTAGTCATGAGGTACCCAAGGAAGATTCAGAAATTCACAACTTGGCATGCACATGCAGCATTCTAACTGAGGGTGAGCTGGTTTATCCGTGCATGGATCAGACTGTCAGAGTGGGATATGGCACACACTCCTCAGGGGTGGCAAAGGAGCTCTGTCAGCCCCTGCCTGCTTCCTTCAGCAACATAGAAAACTCCTAAAGTGTGGCAGGTAGGGCTGCTGTAGCTGTGCTTTGCAATTTCTTCTCCTGCCCTTTGTTCCTGGGTGCTGTGGACACTGGGGATAGCCACACAGATTTGGAGAGAGTTGAGGAGAGAATGTGAGCTTATTTAATTCCATATTATTTTCCCTTTTCTAGCAAATTTGCCTCAGGGGGAGCATGGTGCCTATGTTTTAGAGGGCTCTGCTCTAATACTTTAAAGGGTGGAATAATTGTTAAGGGGTTTGCTCTGATAGATAGTCTAGTAGCAGTACTGTACCATGCTCAACAGACCAGTTCAATGGTCTAAAGTGTTTCCAGTTGTCTGCATTGCACAATTTCATTTACTTTGAGTAAGTAACAATTTAAAAGGTATTGACTGAATTCACCACCTAAGGTGACATGATATGGAAGGTTACCACCACTAGCTGATGTAGATTTTATAGCAAACCCCTGTTTCTCAAATGCTGAGTTGTTGTTTAAACTCTGGTGACAGTGACTGAAACTGGTAGATTGCCTTCTGGTAATATTTCTATTGGACAACATGACAAGTTGAATTATGCTGTATAACAAATTCTACATACTACCACAGCTTTTAGAAAATTGTTTTTGTCAGCTAAGAAATTATTGATTGAGTAAAAAAATATTTAAAGTCAGGCAGTAAGAAAACTGGTGAAAAGGTTAGGTATAGTGTACTTTCCCAGAAATTGCCCCATAAATTCTTCAGTTATCAACACTAAGACCATGATGCTACCTAAACTTCCAGGTAGTCATCTCTAGCTACAGAACATGTGTTTTAGGAGTCTCAATTTTGGTTGTACAGTAGACAAAACAATAAATATAGCTTCTTATGAAATTAAAATTACATTAGTGAAGCTTGTATTTGTCTCTCTAAGTTAAAAGAAAACAGAAATTTATGGCATAGAGAGTCTACTTGTTTGGACTCTGCATTGAATGCAGAGTTGTCTTTCTGTTTAGTACAGACTGTAAGGATGGGGGCTTTCAAGAAACTGGCAGGATAGTTCCAATTAGGATGTCTCAAAAGTGTATTTCGTGGGCTATACACATACATCTGTGTTACATATTGACACGAATTCTTAATTGTTCTATGAATACAATTCCTTGAGACCTTGTAACTTAGGGCCTTCAACTCTCCCCTAGTTCCTGAAAAAATATCTTACTGTTTTAAGAAAAATGTAGATAATCCCATCTCTCAAAACCTGTCAATTTCCAGATCAATCCTTCATTGCTTGGTTTTCTTTCCTGGTATGACCTGATAGTGCATTTGTGTAAAGATTCTGTTAGCTTCCATCAGAGCAGTGGTTATGCAAGTACTGCTGAGCTAATGTTCTGCCACATTTTAAAGCTTTCTTTGTGCCTGCCACTGCTCTAGGATTCTCAGAGGTTTCTGAAATGGCATGTATACAGAATGTGTGAGCTATGTGAACAGTTCAAGCATAATGTCTCTTCTAGCTTCAGCTGCTTTCAATGTCTAAAAATTTATTTAGTTGCATATTCCAGCCCCAGATTTTTTTTCTTTAACAATATGATAATATCAGGCTATTGGTGTAAATACACATGCAATTGTCAGTTAACCTCATGCTATTATTTTCAGAGTGCCTGCGGCACTATATCAGTACTGTCAGAGGAAAAATACCACAGAACAAGGTATTTTCACATTCTTTTCCATGAGCCAAGACACAAAATGTGCTCATTACCAGTATGTGGCTTTTTACAGTGCAATATTAATATGTCTGCAGCTATCCAAAAAGCACTGAGTATGTGTGCAAATCAGTAAAATGTAAACATGTGTTCCTGAAGAGACCAGGTGCTGCCAAAAAAAGAAACAAAAAAACGTCTGTGTGCAAAACTGTTCAAAAAGCCTTTGGCCTAATTTCAGTCCAACTTTTCTTGATTCAGAACAATTGCAGCTGCTGATAGCAGGTGAAGGTGTTGCCCAGAATTGCCTAAAGTCATTATGTACCACACTAGTGCACTGCACCTGGGGACTGATGAGAAAAAAAAACAGGTTCCAATTCTACCTTTGCTGCAAACATGCAGAAATGACTTGCTTAAAATTATTTATGACACTTAACTAATATAGCTAAATGCATCCCTACTGTACCTTATGAATGAAGATGGCCTTCTGTGTCAATTGCACCACTACCTGATAGATAGTGATGATTATGGACATTTACCTCACAGGGATGTTGTCAGGATACATTAGTTAATGTATGTGTGGTGGCTTAAAAACATTGAATGCTACGTGCTGGGAAAATAAATCATTATAATGGTTTTAAATGATCATTTTAGAGATTTTTCTCTTTTTGCATACATGCATCTGTTGATTACAGGGACTTCTCATGTGCCTCTAGAGGGGACTAATACATATAGGGGTTTAAACACTGTGGGACCATATCTCTTGTTATGAAACCTCAAAAATTCCATCAAGGGACATCTGGAGACTTGCTGCTTAAAGTTCTTACAACAAATTTTGAAGTTTAAGTGGACAAGATTGGATACAGGTGGTTATTACCATATCATATCTATTACCATACCTAATACCTGTTTAAAATGTCATTATGAACCAGTAGTAACTTTATTTCATTGCTGTATGTCCTTATGCTATGGATGGAGTTATTATATCCTTCAATGTCATGTAAGGTGTAATCACCTCTCATAAAAGGTGCTCCTATTGTAGACATTGACAGACTGTCATAATTATGAGACATATATTTTCATGCTGAGTAATGGTAGTCAGGCTAATTTTTAGCAATTTCAAAGTACAGTAGGCCTTGTGATACTTTATGAAGACAAACCGCCATTATATTTGTGAGGTAGGTGAGATAAGAGAGGTCAGAAGTTCTATGCAAAAACAAAGTAGATCTTCAGAGGGTCATCTAATCCTCTGGTCACTGAACCACTTTGATGAAGTCAGTAAAGTTACACCTGCACAGTAAATTTAGCCTTCTGTATCTATATTTGAGGGAGGTGAATGTGTAAAGTAATACTTTATAAAAGTCTGAATAGCCTATATTTTGTGAAAATCTCCCTATATTTTTTTATATGAAAGTATCCAGTAAGTGAACTTACATCTGGATTGTGAGAGAAGCATTGTAACATATAAAAAGTAATGCCATCTTTTCTGGGACAGGGTCTTTCTTGACAAAGCTACAATTCCTCATTGGAATTCAGATACTATGCTGGTTCATTTCCTGTAGAAGTGTTATCAGGATTGTTCATACAGTTTATGGGAAGAGATAGTTGTCTAGTTGTTCTGCCAGACATGAAATGTTGACTTCCTGAATGAAGCTGCTCCCTTTCTTAGCCATTATTCTGCCCTCCAAAAACATTTCCAAGGTAGGGAAGCCTGATCAATTAACTGGCTTTCAGGTCATTGCAAGTTTTAGCTCAGTAGATTAAGAAAACCAGAGCACAAAACTATCAGAAGGAACCTTTTAATCTGTACAGCTCTAATTTTTTATGTGTATGTGTTGAGTCCTCACACAAATGCACACATAAAATAATGAACTGAATGACAATCCACCCTGGTAATGAGCAAGATCACTGAAGATGATAAAGTGGGTTACTTGACAGGCACCTGAATGCCTGGACCAGGTCCTCTGTTTCTCATTTAAAAAACAGAGGGGTGAAATATCCAATAGCCAGTCACATACATTATTCCCACATCTTGCTGCAATTAGCAATCCTGTTAGGAAGGGTTTGAGGACGCAGAAGAGCAATTTGAAAACATTTCACATGTCTGGAAATGCCAGACCATCACATAATTTTCTATTTGTTTTCTCTAAGTCCTTTCCATTGAACAGTTTGATGCAAATAAATTAACATTATTTGGAATAAGAACCTTAATCTGAGGTTCATATAGGCAGTAGAGCCAATATTTATCACCTTTTTGGACAGTGGAGCCATGTCAAAGATATAGAGAACAATGCAGCTGTCTTTGTGATACTATTTTTCACTTACCTGTGTTTTTAGTGCTAAAGATTTGGCTGTCAAAAGCTGACAACAAAAGTTTGACAGGTGTGATACTGCCACTCCTGCACCTCAGTGTTGGACTTGGATGCCTAAAATGACAGCAAGTACTTGTGATTTACCCACAGCTGTTGACTGCTGCATGGCTGTGCAGGCACCACGGCCATGTTTTTAGAGGAATGCATGTAACCCTTTATGCTTACAAATAGGGGACTCCCATTTTAATGGTCAGGGTGCAATTTGTTCCCTGTTGTTTAAAAATAAAGCTTCTCGTGCTCAGGATGAGAAAACTCTCATACCTCTGAGAGTATACTTCACAACATAACTTTAACTCTGTGAGCACATTCAACTATGAATAGAAATACCCACCTGTCAGTCAGTCAAGGTAGTTTAAAATACCTGTTCTGCAAAAGCCTGTGTGTCATTATAGATTTAGCAGTACGAGCAATGTTCTCTTTGTCAAACAATGAAGCAATATGACTAATTAACACTCACTAGGGAATCTGAAATAATGATCTCTCTCTCTCTTCCTAGAGCCAATTACCCCAAATATTCAGATTAGCTACCCACTATTTCTCTGAAAGAAATGTCTTGCTTTCTTTTTCTTTTTAATTTAAGGCATTATGTACCATGTAGCATCATGTTATAGGATGTTATGTCACATCCTGACAGCTTACAACTAGGGATATGCTGAATTTATTGGATAGTTAATACCTTCATGAATTAACAAGATAACCAACTTTTCAGGATAAGGAAATCTGGGAAACATTTGCAGAAATTCCTTCTATGTCTGTAGGGAGAATATACCTGGTTGATTTAATCAGCTGTACTACTCCATCATGGCTTCATATTAAGATAATGTTTAAATATATATGTTTATTTATGCAGACACGTAATTAACATAAATGTATTATCTGATTTCACAAATGCCTATAAACTTACATGATGGTCCATCATTGTAACATAAAACTATGATGTCTGAAAAATCCTTGAGCAATTAGATACTTCCAAAATTATAATTTTGTTCCAAGTTACCAACTTCATAAACAATTAGACCACTCACCAAAGTTAATTATCTTTCTTTTATATGGTAAGTGTACAGCATTGCATCAGCAACTTTCTTATTTTGTATGGAGGAGAGAGGCTTTGTATCCTCTCGCAGGTGAAATGAGAAACCAGAAAATTGTTTAGACATAGCAGTTCTCAGATTGCAGCTTTTAAACCTTGGGCACCTGGGTCTTATGTAGAAAGCAAAACAGTGTTGGTCCAAAGGCCACGAGACTTAATTATAATTAATACAGATATATTTAGCACAATTAAGAGAGAAACTTAGATTTCACAAACTAGAATCTGAAATAAAGGAATAGAACCCTAAAAACAGAAAATATTTTAAATATCACAGCTTTCCAGAGCTTAATCAGGTCTGAAGAAAGATGATTTTTGTGAACCAATGTCTGAATACCCTTTCCTGTTGGTAGAAGGATTGTGTACTCTGTTTTACAGAAACAAAGCTGTTCTGGGTGTTTTTCCCTCCCAAGATGAGAGGTTGGTTGGGTGTGTTGCCTGTGAAGCTTGATAGTACCTATTGCAGGTTACAAGTTGGGTTGAAAGCAAATTGCGTGAAGGAATTCAAAATGTTTCTCAGCTGCCCAGAGATTGCTCTGACTATATGGATGTTTCCAGATATCTGTGTTGTCACTCCTACTGAAGGTTTTCCAGTGGGCTGAAGAAAAATCATGAGTCACTGGACCGAGTGGAGTGATGAGTATGATGAAATTCTTTGGAATTTATGAGGGCAAAAAAGGTCCCAAACTTGTCCTTGTTCCATTCACCCTTGAGTTATGTATTTTTTCTACTAATTGTTTTATGTCACTTGCACAGAGACACGTCTGAGCCCAGAATGATGTGAGTTGTCTTACCTACAAATTACAGTCATGCTCATTTAATCCGTTGTTTATTAAAAAAGAAATTTCTATGTCCCTCTATTGTAAATTTTGTACATTTCTTTTAAGAAGTGGCAGAAAATCAGTAATAGTGCATTGTTTCCCTTTTTTAAGCAACATGGTTGAGAAGCAGGTGTCCATCTTTGCAATTCATAAAGTGACTGTCATTCAGTTTATACTGAAGATTACTTTGAATTTACTGATCAGATGTAGCTTTAAAATAATGTTCTTCTATCTATTATGCAACTTGAGAGAACATGAAATTTGGTTCTCAAATCCAGCATTTTTAAGATTGTATAAACTAGGTGACAAGCAAAGTTGTTTTTGCCATGTTGTAGAAACATAGAAGGCTGCTTCACAAACACAAATTTATGTTGTAAGGGTTTTGAAATTTTTTTAAGAAAATGCTTCATTTTCAGGGGAAAAATTGGAAAATCTGTGTGATCTGATGCACTGTTTTCTTGTGCAAAGATTTTCTTCTGATTAAAAATACTTAGAGTCAAAAACATTATTATTTGTGCTACTGATTTAAAAATACCATGTCAATGATGCTCTCTATTGTATTTAAACTTTACTATCACTTGGTTAGACTTTAAAATCATTCCCTGGGCCAGAGGTTTGTGTAGGTAATATAAGTGGTGCTTGACACTGATACACATGTATATATTCAGAAAAACGCTGTCTATTTTCTCACTTGTACATATTACAACATGCAGCAAGCATAATCAGGGCTTGTCAGCCTGACGTGATAGGGTGGATTAGCAGAAGTTATCCAGCTAAGGCTTGAGCATTTGTGCACTAACTACAGAAATAGTGTCTGTATCAAGCCTTGAAAAGAACATATGTGGACATTCTTTTATTTCTACGTGTGGCTGACAAAAATAAAACTGGCTGGGACTGACAGAGGTAGAGACATCAAGGTGACATGTGAAGCTGTCAAGTGGGAAGTCAGTTTAAGACTAAAAATACAGGGCAGCTTCCATTGACTTAACTGGAGTGCACACTATAACTTTAAGCAGGGAAGGTATGCTATGCTCCCAGTTTTGCAAATTTAATTTGGGATAGATAGTACTTTAAAGATACTCTGGATCTTCAAATTTATAACAGTTCAGAAGAAAAGAACACAAAGTGCTATGTCCTTTAAATCTGACTCAAATCTAAGTTTTCTTTGTCATAACCCGCTTCTAATTTGCTGAAGTTTAGCATCCTAAAACTGATGGCTCTTAGGAAGATCACTGAAAATGATCAGTTCTGTCAAATTTAGACTTCTTCAAATTTGCCATCCTGCTACAGCTTTCTTTCTCAGACAAACTTTTGCCTATCAAAAGGCTGAGTCTAATAATGCCATTTGCAGTTGCACCACAAACCTCTTATGCAGATCCTAAGCTGCTGGCACTGAGGGGCTGCCACTTGCCACTGTCTTGTATTGCTGTTTTTCCGCAATTCGGATCTTTAGATGATTAATAAAGAAAGTAGTAGCAGCTTGTCCTATTTAAGGATTTTTTGCTATCATAGTGCCAGAAATTGCAAAACATTGTCATATATATTTTACAGATAATAAATGTTACAGACATTTAAGGATTAAATTCTTTGTCTTCCCTTACTTTCTCAAAAAACATCAAGGTTTTTTAACTGTTTCTTTGGATCTGTGTTTTACAGAAAGCTGTTTGCTAGCTGGCATTGTAAATGGAATACTGATTTGCTGCAGCTTCCATCCCTTACTAGTGCTCCTGCTGCTCTCCTCTTCTATCTTTAGAAACTTCCTTTTTAGACGATGAAAACAGAATAAAAAAACAGAAATGTATTTAGTTTATTCATTCTCTTTCTTCAGGCGGCATCATATGTCCCATATTATGATGACTAATACGATAAATTATATGGCATGGAGACTGAAACAAAGGTACTTACAGCAGTTGGAAATACACTTCTACAAATAATGTTTCATTACCTTTTAAACTAAAAGTTCTATAAAAATTATTAAAGACTCTTGATATTCAGCAGACTGCAGTTAATGCATCTTTGTTCAGAGTTGTGTGGGATTTGTCCACATGATTACAAACAGAATTAAGAGAGCAGCATGTGTGCATGGGAACCCAATGAACCACCTCGTTGTTTCTGTGATTACTTTAAACCACAGAGAAATACTTGGAACTCCCTGTAACTACACAACAGTAATTTTAAGTGACCAAGGTATGTTAATAGAGTTTTCTGCCCCACTTCTGCAAAGCTAAGAGGACAACCATTAGTGAATAACCACAAAAATGTTCTCTAAAGTTGTTGTGGAACTTATTTTACTTAGACTCAGAAATGCAAGGGCCAAAGAGCAAAAGTTTCTTAGAAACAGTGTGTGAAACATGTATAAAAATAATAATTCTGAATTTTTTATATGCTGATCTCCTCCAGTTCTTTCTGAGCTCATTGCCATAGTCTTTTTAAAAGGATAAGCTTTTAGAACCATGACTCATTCAGGTAGAAGTTAATTACTTGTGACTTTTGTGAGCAAGTATGAACAAAGGCAAGTAGAACAGGCACAGTCTTATGCAATTTAGAAAGAACATTTCTACACTTTAGTTTCGAAAGCTGTGTTACTAAAATTGCTACTGCCATTGAAGCTTTCCAGTATGATACCACCAGGACTGCAACATTTTCCCTTGATAGCAGCCTAATCACTGCCAAATAGGAAATTATTTTTGAAACAGGTGTTTGCTGTCCTTTTCGTCTTCTTGTGTTGCTGTGCTTACTTCTAGGGAATTACAGAGTGTGGGTCAAGCCAACTATTGTTCTGCTATTCCAATTGAGAAATAGCTACTTCTAGCAATGATAATTTTAGAAATTACCACTATGGTAGGAAAATGCATCGGTGTTCTGCAGTTGACAAATACTGAACCTTGTTAAGAGGACATCATTTTTTTTGGCTCTTTTTCAGAGCTGTATCAACTTTCATGGCATCTCTTTCAGTATCACCTTTGGTTCAGTGTTTGACTTTCTAGAAAAGCATATCCAATTCTGTACAGTTGCAGTGGTCTGATAGGAATTTGCTGGAGCCCAAGCTGATGCATTTCTTAAAACTCTGCAGTGAAGTGAAAACGATAGTTTTAATTCACTGCTATCCTGCCATGTGTGGCCAACAGACTGCATACATGTGGACCTTTGGAGCTGGAAAGCACTGGGGTTAGGAGGATCAGGTGCTCCCACTGCTGGCTCTAGTTAGCACAAAGCAGAGAGGAAACTCAAGAAATTTCACTGCCCATTACAGCTGTTTTTGAACTCTGAGTCCCTGTCTCTGCTAATCCTGCTGCTATGATTACAGTGTTTGCCCCTGCAAATATTTTTGGCTCAGCAAAGTTACCTCTGTGGTTGTCTAGTGCAAACTCACCCTGTTGGCTCACACTCCCTGAGGTCTCACTTCTTTTGGACTCATTATAACATTCACAGTCTTTTGTTTGTTGGGTTTTTTTTTCTTTTTTTTTCTGTGCAGAAATATAAGATTTCTGACAGAGTTTGTGCTGCATGCTGTTTCCCTGTGGAGTTTCTTTGCTCTTGAAGGTCATACATTCAAATAGTTTAACTGTATTTTGTTTTAGGGGATGAATACTTTTGTTTGGATTATGAATTAATGTATGTTTCAAGACTCAATAAATGTAATGAGATGTTTCAGGCTATGCATTTCTCACTACCTAGAGAAGTAAGAAAGTTCAGACTGTGTTTCTCTAAAGGACTACATTAAAAATGTGAAATTTAGAAGGTAAGGACACTCACTCGTGATTAAATATGCATTGGTCATTGTAGGATACAAGAGTTCAGTTATGGAAAAGATAAATGCTGGATTCATTCATATGGTTTCTGCTTATATTCAGAATTATAAAGGTTAATTGTGTGTGGCTTTAATTTTCATTCTTTCAGTGGAATCATATGTTGATCACTACCACTTCAATAAAAACATTTTAAAGAAAACTGTGCATGCAGTAGAGGTGATAGATGGAGACAGAAATAAAGTCCTGCATGATTTCAAGTTTCAAGTGATTTATCTTGCTAAAGGCTGCATACTTAGTGCAGCTAACCACTTTGGTTAGATTGATACAGTTGTTGTTTTAGAGCTTGTCCAAATAGCCTTTTATGTTGCAATCAAGTAATAGATGCAAGATTGACAAGTTACAAAGAAAAGGAGCTTTCAGTCAACAAACAGACTAAAATCCATTATTGTGGTGTGTACACTGTGTCCTGGACCTGTAAACACATCTTCATTGATCCCATAGAAAGATAGAAATATCTCCTCTTGTATAGTTCAATCAAGACCCTTTTCACAGAGGCAAAGTGCAAACAATATTGAAAAAGCAGAAAAAGACTGACATTACAGTCAAACAGTAAATAATGGTTGTGCTCAGGAAGCCTATCTATAACATTTCAAACTGCTGTCAGCTCAGATGAAATGTATAACCTCTCTATTACAACCTAAAGAAAGATCAAAACACAGGTACTGTACTTTCCCTTTACTGTCATACCCTTTTTACCAACTGACTAAATCAATAAGAAAAATAATATTTTTTTCAGTTTTGCATGTTTTTGGGGTATCTAAGACGTAAAAAATCATTGGGAAAAAGATTTGCTCACTGAAGTTTTCTTAACTGTAGTGTCTGACGAAAAATATTGAAGCACTTTTAGTTCAGTTTCATGTGGTTTAGCAAAGGTATATGAAACAGATGTCCTGATGAGACATTGTTCTTTTTATTGTTTTTTAAAATATATTTTATCATCTACATTAAACCTATATTTAAAATTATATGTAAAGCCAGAATCTAATTATATAATTAATAGAAGGCATATTCTATTACTTTGGGATTTTTTTTTTTGGTCTAGAAACCACACACAGTGAGTTCACAGCAAGTGCACCCCCCTGGTAAATGACTAGTTTAGCCACCTCTCTCACTCCACGTCCCCAAATCCCATTTAAATCCTTATTTGAAACTTTAAGTGGAATTGAAATCTAGCATAAGCGTTGGCGTCTCTCAACAGTGGCAGTGAATTTCATGCATATTGTACCAGGTGGTGCTCATAATGGTGAGGTTCTGCCCATGGATTAAACACGGACTATAAAAAGATCAATTTGCTGTTTAAAGTTAATATTGCTCCTCTTGACCTGTAATCTTGATGGTATGAAGCTGGTCCTCACTTTCTTGAGCACTGAAAAGGGGCCTTTATGCAGTGAATCATTACAACCACTGGCTAAGGTCACTGGAAATCTGTCCTAACAGAAACTTGGGAAAATGCATGGAATTATGATATCTTTTGGAAATACTCTTTTATGCATTGGATTGGAGGGCAATAACCATTGCTGGCTGACATCTTAAGAGGTACTGCAGGGGACTGTGATTACTGTGCTTTATTAATCTACTTCTGTAGAGGGATTGCAGGCACCTTTTCTTTGCAAGATCATGGTAAAAATTTGTTTGGCAGCATTTGGTAAGGGCGTAATAACAGCATTTGCTTGGGCCAAGTAGTCTAAATTCACTTGGCAGGTGTTAAAGACTCAGAGTGTTTGAGTTTGGAAGGGACTTTGGAGGTCATTCACTCCAGCCCCCCAGTCCAAGTAGGGACACCTAGAGCTGGACCAGGACCATATCCAGATGGCTTTTGAATATCTCCAAGATCAGAGATATATCCACAGTCTCCCTGGGCAACCCGTGGTAGGGATCAGGAATCCTCAAGAGTAAAAAAGTGTTTCCTGATGTTTAGGAAGAGCATCTTGTATTTCAGTTTGTGCTCATTGCTCTCATCCTGTCACCAGTATTTATAATTTTTCATTATCTTTTATTGCATTGTTGCTTGCTTTCTACCTAGAAACAGTAAGTAGGGGATATCTTACAAGAAAAGTCCCTTTTTTATTAATTCCTTTTTGTTTCACAATATAAGTGATGCAACTGCTGAAGGAAATTTGAAATTAATGTTGGGGTGAAATCCTGGCTGCATTGACATTGAGGGTTATGAGACTGTTGCCAAGACTGCAGCAGGGTTGAAAGTCTTTGAATCACCAGATCCTTCCTGCTTATCATTTGCTCAACAATATCTGACTTCCTCACAGGACAGGGGATATTGTGACCCTAGATTAAATTTTTAAAATATCCAAATATTTAAAGTCCTTCCAATAGAGCAAAAGGCAATAATTATTTTGTATTACTATTGTAAATAAAAGATAAAATAGATAACAGTATTTTCATTATGACAATTAGTAGGGAAAAATTATAGGAAAATGATAGTGTATGTTACATACTGCAGCTGTTTAAAGTGAAGGAGGGTGAGAGTGAGAAATTTCCAATCAAACAGCAGAAAGTTGGATGAATAAATGAGCGGATGATTAAATAACAACATCAAGAATCCTGAGCAAAAATATGGGTGGATTCCTTAGCAGACGCTGTATGAATTACTAGATGTGGTTGTGTGGCCTGTGCCAGGGAGAAGGCTGCACTTAAAGATTGTGTGTCTAATTAAGCTTGAACTTTGCACTAAAGTTTCCTGTTTCCTGTTTATTCGTGGGTGGGTGGTAACAGCTCACTCTTCTGTTTGTTACTAACTCTGATTGTTAAATTTATTCATTTTCTCCAGCATCTCTCTGCTGAAGGCAGTTCAGATGAAGGGAAATTTCCATGAAGTATAATTTCTGCAGCTGCTTGCAAGAGTAAAACTATGGCTATTAAATTAAGGGAGTTAATAGATCCTGGCAACATTTACCAAAAAGTTAAATGGGAAAATTGAAGTTATTAATAGCTTAGAGCCTCAAAAAGACTTTGGAGAAAAAAAAGAAAATCAGAAAAAGATTTGCAAGCTTAGGACAACTGACAATGTAGCAAACACTTGCCTGCTTGTTATGTGATTCCTCTGGTAGATGCAAGACCTAAATTGAAGGTCTTCTTAATCAGTCTGCCTAGGTTGCCTACATTCCATGTAGGTGCAGCATTAAAATGAATTTTTAATTTTTTACAAAACTGAGCTAATCGGCAAAGTTTTGTCCTGCTCAGGTATACGTCAGGATAATTAAAGAACTTACCTAGAAAATAGGACTCTAAGATTAATTGAAGTCTTGAACCAGTAACTCCCATACTGCATGGATGTAATGGACACTCTCTTACTGATATTTGGAACAATGATGTTTCCCTCATTGTTTTTGGTTTTTTGTGGCTTTGCCTTTATTTCCATAAAAATCCTCGGAAAGTGTTTCTTTCTTCTTGTAGTAGAGTAGTGTGGAGGGAGAAGTCTTAAAACCAGAAAAAAAGTCTGTCCAAATCTCCAGCTATAGATCCAGTTAAGAACCGTGGGATATAGAACTGTTACATAATTTTGAGAGTCATGCTCTGCTTGCTTATTTGTTGCCTTATCCTTCCATAAAAATAAACCAGAGAGAAGACTTTCCAGCCATGATTGAACACTGGATTAAAATGTCTAGAACAGAAGTGATGGAAATCTTAACTGGATATTTAAGATGAAAATAGTTTTAGTTAGCAAGGCTTGACCTCCGAAGTGTCAGATGTGAATGATGTGCCCCAAAATATTTCATGTCAAATTCTGAAATGCAAATTTTGAATCAATATGAGCTTGTTTTACAGTTCCATTATTCTTTGTTCATGATAAGTCTTCTACAGTAGGACATGCCAGGGTTAAATTGAAAAAAAAAAAATCCTAATTGAGGTTTAATATCTGTTCAGCAGCAATGTCCTTTATGCTTTAGTTAACATAGTCTTATTAGAAGCTGCTCATTTTTCAATTTCTTTACTTGGCCATCAAAATTTACTGTGAGCTGAAATTAATTTGGATTTGGAGCACTGATTGAATAACACAGATTTACAGTTTTGGATTCTGAAGTGGAGGAGTCTGTTCTTTATTGCTAAATACATGGACTGTGTTAAAATATCTTAATCTGTTTTCATTTTATACTCCATGTTTAGGATCGTCCTACCTCCTCCTTTTAGGCTGTTCCTCAGGAAGAACTCTACAGGTAACCTCTCTAGAAAGGCAAGAGAGTAACAGAGTTTATCACCAGGATATAGAAATATATAGGATGTTTCATTCTATCTCCTCTAGATAGTTGCCCAGGCCTTCACTTTCAAAAAAATAATCAGGAATTTCATTCAAAAATAACAAGAATGGAGGAGTTTACACTTGTTAAAGCAGTAGTGCAGAGGAACAACATGTAATACAGGGAGTAGTAAACGTTTTGGTTCAGTTTCTTAACCTGACACTATTTACAACTGAGAAGCAACAGGTTACCCAGGGAGAGATGGTTGCTCAAAGTCAGGAGAGATACTTCAGTTAATATCAGTGGGATTTATACCTAGGATTTAAGAATTTACTACTGGAATCTAAATATTCCAAACCCTAACTTCACTGAATGAAGAACAGCTTCTGAACACTCAGTATTTATCAGTCCTGCCTATACCCCACCAAAGAAGATCCCTCAAATAAAATGCTTGGTGGTCTGGCAGTAAAATATGAATAGGAAAATTAAAGTGATCAAATAAGTTATTTGCCTATCTGTAATGAGGATATCTGGGATCGCTAGGACAATACCTTTAGACTACATTGAAAAAAGAGTAAATATTGAATTGGTGAACAACCAGACATATAAGACTGTAGAAATTTGCTGATGTTGCTTGAGAAACAGTTGATTTTCAAGCACTTATAGACTGCTTTCCAATGAAACACCAAGAAGATCAGTGCAAAGCAGTGATTTGAAAGCTGGATTTTTTTTTCTTCAAATGGTTGTTATTATTTTTCTAAAATAATATTGAATATTAGCAATTTGAGACTATGCGTTTCCATAGAATGCACATATAATACACACCCCAAATAACTGTTAAGCATTCAGTTGATGCACTGAGTGTAGAAAAACTTATCCTAGGATACCTCTAAAATAAATGGAGGCAGCATGCACCCCAAAGAGTAATTCCATTCATTTGAGATCTGAACTGCCTTTTGGCAGTGTCTCCCAGTCTTCAATGTGAGTATAGAGAGCCTCAGGACAAACTTACATCTAAATCCATCCACCTAACTTAGGTGCTCCAGTTAAACACTGAATGTTAAGTGGCATAAACCTGAGCACAGTGAATTGTGTAAATTCTCACTGATATTTAATTCAGTCCTGTCATAGACCAAGGTCATTATAATAATAAAAGTGAATTACAGTCATTTTTCCACATACAGCCATATCAGATAGCCTCAAGCAGTACTACATGTAATAATTAAACAGATACTAACCAAAATAGCATATTAAGTTGGAAAAACAAGCAATGCAATGTAGGAATATTGTTGCTGGCATCAAATTTTATGTGCATATTTATTTTTTAATTAAGGGAACAAGAAATACATACAATTCTTAACATGAAGGGAGGTATTTTGTATTACTTCTGGCCTTTCAACAGATTATATTTTAAAATCAAATGATAGAAATTACTTGTAGCTCCTTTCCCTATCTTCTGTTATGATTTGTTTTTAATCAACTAACAGTCAACCTTCCTGCATCTCAGCTTTCATTCAGTTTTCTTCAGTTACCTGTTCTTTATTGTTGTATGAAATAAGACTAGGTAATGGATTTAGGATTTTAACACTGGACCGACATTGTAAAATACACATTATAGGATGTTCAACCTCTGGGAGAGAGACACCAACTTAAAATAATTGATAAACTATCTCTGCTGGGTGATCCTTGTTTGAGGTACACTCACTGATGTGTTCTCACTGGGAGGGTGGATAGCTATGAAACAAAGTCCTTGAAAAATTGCTTGGATTTCATATGACACCCAAGAACAATATAACTTCCAATAGTCAGTTATGCAGTAAGATTTTTGTAGCTTGCTTTCTGTAAAAAATATCAATCATTTGTGATTGAAAAATGAATCTGTAAAGTTAACCTACTCTGTCAAATTTGATTTATTCAGAGGTAAACAACATTCCAAGAGGATTTAGTGAGCCTGTGTTTGGCAAAGGGGTATGTTCAGGTTGTGGCACTACATAGATTGAATGTCCAAACATTTAAAAACTCTTTTATCACTGGCCTGAATACAAAAACGACAGCCTTCATTTGGTGACCTTAGAATGTCCCTGCTATTTGTTATGGGCTTTCTGTATTTAGTTTAACCTTCCATCATGCTGGGGTTAAATAAATGACAAGTTGTTATTTTTCTGATTTTTAGATTAATATTGAGCCATTAAGCTATAAACATATTGAGCAAGATCTCAAGCCAGTGTAAATCAGTGTAGCTTCATTGTTTCCAGTGGAGCTTTGCTGAATTGCATCAGCTGAAGAGCTATGCTGTTATTTGGAACAGTGCTGTATCTCGCTATGAAAATACACAGCTTTTGGCTGGAGTGTTTAATCTGTAAATCACAATATTGTCACTCTATTTCTCATCCTAAGCTCTGCCTGCTCATTCAAACATGTCTTTACTCCTGCTTACAGCTGTTCTCCCCTTTTCCTTTCCTTCACTTCTGAATACTTGGAACCCAAATAATAATCTGGGTAATAAACTGATATTTTTGAACAGCAAAATTTTGGAGTGGTAACTCTTATCTCTGTTCTTATAATCGTGGACCACATTTAAAGAAAAAAAAAATCAAAGCCTGAGGTCAATTTCCCCACTATATTTACAATTGAAATTACCATAAGCATGCATGCAAATGGAGTGTCTGAATGCAAACCCAGTGAGATGGATGTCTGCCTAAAACAGACGGGAGGTAATTACATGCAGAAATGTCACCGAGCAATTGCGCGCAGACCTGTAGCCTCCATTTCAGCTGCTTTTAGCCTTTGAACTACTTCCCTTCTGTTGGAGGCCACACTACACCCTTATGATATAACTTCTTGTCTTGAGGAAAACAAGCATTTTTGGTTTTGTATTCTTTCATTGTTTGTTTATATTTACAACAGGCAGGTGGTTGTTGTTACTGCAGGGAGAAAAGTAGCTAAAGAATTTACATACAGACACACTTTTCCAAATCTATAGCACAATGTGTTGCTGTGTTCTTCAAGCTTTTAGATACTGACTCCAATTCACCTGGTGTTTCCTCAGATCACACAGAACCATTTATACTCTGATTGTAGAAAAGTGTATGCCTGGCCTGCTACTCTGAAATTACTACATTTCGGCCTTATGGTCTAGGGAGTTGTGGAAGTGGGGTGTTTTTATCTGACAAGTGGCAGTGGTCTGTGGTTGTGCTACTATAAAGGCAGTTTTAAAAAATTACATCTAAAAATAAAATGGCCTTTGAAAAAACAGATAAGGAAGCATGTAAATTATTGTAATTTTTTTAAAAAAATTTCCTTCAGGTAATTAATATCAAACTAAAAAGAGAACAAGTTAAATTATTGTATTTCTGTTGATTTTTAATTTTATAAAATTGTGTTACAATATTTTTGATAAATGATACAGGTTTATGCCAATTTTAATTTTATCAGATTTAGAAGTCTATCCTAGTATATAAAACAAATTTTCCTCACAGAAAAGCAAGTAACAAGTTTTCGGTTTATTGTATTCCTTCCTTCCTTCCTTTCTTAAATCCAGTGCAAAACATAGCCTTATCTCCTTTTTGGATACTGCATATGATGAATGTCTAGTATAAACCTAAATCTTAACCTAAATCTAAATGGAAATATTTATCACCTACCTAACAAGTTTTTTTTTGTTTTTTGTTTTTTTTTTTTAATGCTGAAGCCTTTAGCAACTGAAATTAAGTTGTTTTAAGGAAACTGATGGGCATGGCAAAAGCACAGGTATAATATACATATTTGCAGAACAAATACTACATACTTTTAAGTATATTTCTGTGAACTTCAAAGAGTGCATGAAATAGATGGGTGGTTATGCCTGCATGTAGAATAATAAATATAAAAATCACACATTTATGAACCTTCATACTTCTACAGCCTTTTTTCGAGACGATCTGGTTATGCATCTGCTCAAGCACTGTTCAATAAGGAATCTGAGATACTGTATGGTTTACATCGTCATCCAATAATGTGACAGTTCTTGGTCTGTGGACCTGCTGGAAAGGCTCCTTTCAGAAGCTAATTCCAATTAGAAGCAGTTGCCAGACATTTCTGCGCCACCTGCCTGGTTCTCTGTGTGATGCACAAAGTTACCTTTCTGTTTTCCCAGTCAATGCATGAATTTTTTTTATTTTTCCTCTGGCCTAAATACTCCACTCTTGAGCTGCCTACTTTGCAGCATGGTGGACAGCATTCAATAGTGATTACTATGTTTCTAAATCCCCCAGGCCACTAAATTACTTCAGAGAAAAAAAAAAAACGGTTTTTGAGGAGTTTCCATATACCATAGTTGATCTTCTGTTCATGTGGGTCCCTAAAATGCTTTTATTCATGCAGCACAATTCCAGGTGCTTTTGCCTGGAAGTGGCCAGACATGGATGGGTCTTGTGGGCCAGTGTGCTGCCTGGCTCTAGGAGCTGAGCCCAGTTTCTTAAAATGCTTAGTTTGTGCATTGGTACAATGTCATGTTACATTTTTTGTATTATCTGGTTAAGAAAATAGTTTTTAAAGTCACTAGGTCTTTTTTTTTCTTTAATTTTTTGTTTGGTGGCATGACAAAAAATATACTTACCATTAACATGACATACTTCAGATTTGCCTATTCAGAGGTAAATTTTCTTCATTGTTTAGAAAATACTGTATCTCAATGCACTATTTGTGAAAACTGTAGGATTGGTTATAGACAGGTATTGCAAGACAGATCCCCTAAAAGCACATAGCTTGTGACCTATGATACCATTGCTGTTAATATTCCTGGGCCTCCATATGGGAAAATAAGAACTAAAAAGGGACATCAAAACTAAGTTTCAATGTGACCTGGTATAAACTGCAGAATTTCTCAAACAATGAATGGATACCATACTAATGTGTTCTGCCACTAAGCTCCTTTGTTCATTCCCACATGCAAAATTGTGCACAGAAACTCAGTTACAGTGTCATTTCCTTTATCACCTTCAGTGTGGGTGGCTGAGTTGAGCTGAGAGCCTGGACCATTCCAGGTACAACACATGTTCGACCATCACACGTAGTGATGAGACCTGTTGAAGTTGTGTTCCTGGCAGCACTAAGGAGCTGACCAGCCATTTGCCTTGGAAGCCTTTCCACAAAGTCAGGAAGCTCATGATAAGATACTTTTCTGTGGTGACCTCCAGTCCCATCCAGCCACTGTTTTCCAGCAGGCAGTGATTTTCTTGTTATGAATATTCATTTCTTGTTCTTCAGTGTGTAAGTTTGCATTTTGTTATGCTGACATTTTGCATGGATGGATCCAGCATACTATGTCATCTTGACTGCTCACCATGGCTTTCCTGATCTCTGTGTTACCTGCCACTTTTATCAACCTTGATAGTTTATTTACTGCCATATGGTGGATGCAAATTTTAAATAAGGTCAAGCCCAGTGTCAGTTTCACATACTAGACCCACCTTCATTTTCTGGTAATTCTTTGCTGAAAACCACCTGTGGGATCTGTCTGCCAGTCAGTTATTAGTCCATTTAACCACACAGCTTACCCTGCCTTAAACTTTACTCTTCCTTCACTGGACAAAGCTGTTTAGTGGACAGTTTATTTGGTTTATAGCTTATCATATATCATCTATATCTATATCTGTATCTATATAATATCTCTAGCTCTAGCTCTAGCTCCAGCTCTCTACATAATCTATATCTATGTATCTATATCTACGAGCAATGTTATATCCGCTCTTCGTGTTTGTAACAGTTGTGTCTCAAGCCTTGTTTCCTTTTGAAAACAGATGTATTTGTCTTCATTTTTTTCTTTTTATCTATGTCCTCTGATAATCACTTCAGAAAATAGTTTCTGATTTCTACTGAATTTCATACACAATATCTGTTGGATAAGTTACCAAATAAAATTAAAAATGTATTTGAGGTCCAAAGTGAAGAAGGATTCTCTGATAATTCATATCTTAAAAGACACCAACCAGAAAGCACATCTGGGAGAGATGCTCATTTACTGCTCCCAGTGCACCTGAGGTCTGCACTTTTGTTGATAGTAAACAACAGAGAAATCCATGGAAAAGTGAGTTTTATTGCTTCAGATGATGAAGAGTTGAATGGGATTTTTGACACTATTCAAAAATAATAATAATAAAAACACATACCATAAAGTAGAGAAGGAGAGAAGTTAAAAGAAGTGTTAATATAGATGAAGGGTTCTGCAGAAAAATTTTTTCATGTCAGTCTGGGAAGTAGAGACAGTTTACCCACACTTGGCCCACACTTGATAAACTTAACAGATTTTTTGGCAAAGATATGGGTGGCTCCATAGACAAGAGGACAACCTTATCTACAACAAACATAACCACATTCAACTTATACAGGCTGTAACTACTGTGGTTGATGTTGCAAGTAGGATACATCTTTTGGTGCAGTATGAGTGCTATAAAGGGAGAAGTATAAAGAAAAAAATGCAAATTTCGCAGTAGACAGAAAATTATTTTCCCCATAAACCAGATGAGGCCAACGAAAAGAACTGTTCCATATTTGAGGGAAAAAATTAATTAAGGACTGATGAATATTTGTGGCTAAAGACACTCAGTTGGCTAAAAGTAAAAGAAAACTCTGGTTCATTTTAGAGTGCTGTTGCTCAGCTGCTGACTGTAGTTACAAAATTCTGCAGGAATCAGAAATAGAATACAGGTTTCACAGTGGAAGTATAAACTGAAATATCTGAAATACAGCTACTACATTGTTTGGTATTATTGAGTTTTTGTGAAAGTTTAGATATCTTAACTTGCAGTTTGATTTATCACATCATCTGGAAATGTTCACGGCAAGGTTGGATGGGGCTCTGAGCCCCCTGTCTAGTGAAAGGTGCCCCTACCCATGGCAGGGGGTTGGAACAAGATGATCTGTAAGATCTCTTGCAACCCAAGCCATATTATGAGTTTATGGTTCTATGATTCTATATACAATGCATTTGTTGTTTTCAACACAGCCCCTCATGGACAGTAATCTGCATCGCAAGGCCACCACATATAATTCACCTAAATTAAGAGTCTTTCATCAAAAGAGATTGACTCAGACTTGGTCTGTAGCAGCAGATGAGCTGAACTGCTTTCTCTTCACTCCACTGTTGCTTTTTAAAAGTGTGGTGTACCCTGACCAATGTTGAGATCAGTGACAGGGCAGAGTAAGTGCTATTACTCTCAGTTTGTCAAATTCTCCTTTCTCAGGTTTGAGGCTCAATGTGCAACCTTCTACCCTTAAAGCCCCTCTCATTCCATAGACACTGCGTGTGTTGAGAAATAAGAAATATTTTTTTCAGATTATTACGTGTAACCATGAATTTTCACTCTCTGCATTGCAGTGGTAAAGCAGGAATAGAATGCTGACTGGCACCAAAAGACTGCGGGTTTTATAATTAACAGAATCAGTCTATGAACAAAATCCTCATCTTTCACTATTCAGTTTTCATTCACCATATCACGCTGTATATGTAGGAATGCATAAAGTGCAATAGGAGTGCCAAACATTGACAGACCAGTATGTCATACACTCTACTAGGTGGTTAGTACTGGATGTGCCAGGTCTCAATCTCCCTCCTTCACTTTCTTCATCACTTCATATTGCAGATTGTAAACAGGACTCCAGAGTCTCTGCTTGCTTCATGTGTCTGGTGCAGGATGTGATGCTGGACAGGAGAGAGCAAATGGCCAGTGCTGTACCCTGGGCCTGTGTTTCTTAGTGATGCCCAGGGCTGACCCAACATTAAGAGCCATTGTTCCATATAGCTGGGTGCAGTAGGTCTTCTACAACTGCATTAATGAATAGGGCACGTCCCTTATGCCCCCCCTCATGTAACTGTTGGTCATATCCACCCCTACTCATGTGCCATGGGGTTCTCACACCTTAGCAGGTTAGAAAGTTAAGAAGTCTATTTCTGGTTTGTGGAAAACCATAGTTATGCAACTTCCAAAACAGCACTGTAGAGTATCTTCACTGGAACCAGAGAAAGCCTCAGGTTTCAACAGGAGAAGGAACAGAAAATGGAACTCAAAGTGACTGATCTGCTGCTGAGGGACAGGATGCAGGGTTACTGCACAGATTACGGGCTCCTGAACATGTCTAATAAAGCTCTGGTTAACACAAGTCTGCTTGCTTGTCATGTTACCTAGGGCAGTAACAGAACACATGTGGAGCCCCAAACCTGCAGGCAGACCTGGAAATGTAATAGTGGATGACAGAGTGCTCACCCCACCATGCTGCTCTGGGGATCCCTGCCAAATGCTAACATGCCTATCAAGGAGTCATGCTGTAATTTAAATGCTCTTCTTTTCAGGCCTACTTGGTAAGAGACATGAAGAAGTTAATAGTGTTTTCAGCTGAAATAGCTTCCATAGAGAGTTTTGGTGTGGAATAAAGGAGAACGCACATAGCAAATCATAGCCATCATGGATAACCTACAGAGTATTGAATGTAAACGCCATATTTGCTGGGTAGTGATTTTCACTCTTTTTTGCACTTTCTTTTCTGTGTTAATACAGTAGAATGGAACATAGGTTTTAAAAGGGTCTGCTTTGGTTTAACTTTTATTTCAAAAGGAATTTCTTTGATTCTCTTTGGAAACCATGCACATTATGACTTTCAAAGTAGAGTGCTTGCAGCATTGATATGCTCATTGGCTTCAATAGCACCAGAGCTCCAGTTTTATTTAGCTTTTTTTAGTGGTATTTGTCAGGTTGTAGGCTTTGTTGGGTTGCTTTTTTTTTTTTTTTGCAGAATATGCAAAATGGATCAAAAGAGTGATTTGATCAAAGTAAAAATATTGTGCAGATTTCTGTGTGTGCAAAATAGATATGGACTGACGTCATCTGACATTTTCCACACATAGAGCTCACCACCACTCCATAGAATATTCACAATACACTCCTTGATCAATATTGTAACAATTACAGAAAATGCATTGTAAATATAGTAGGGAAAGAAGCAACCAGAACATAAATATAATGACTTTGTTTACTGGAATAGTCCCTGAGCAAATTGTAGTCCATAAGAAAAAAAAAAATCCATAATTTCAAACCATTTTCCACAATTGACAGCCCCGGGAGAGGAAAAGATTAAGGAACAGAAAAATTCCCTACCTTGGTAGTAGAGAAGACTCACTTGTTTTCCCTTTGCTTACCGTCATTAGCTTGGAGCTGCAGACTGTATTATTCAATTATTGTATATATCTGGTAAATTACTTTGAAATGTCATGATGTTTCAAAGCACAGTACAAACCAGATTTTGTGTTGCACAAGACAGTTTCTTATTACTGTGGTTACCAAGTTTCTGTGTGGCAGGACCCAATGTTCAGTACTTACAAAAAATTATAGTCTTAGACTGACACTCAGTCTCTTGGGTGCGTGGTATAAGGTAGGTGGTACTGGTGCATTCCATATGCTCTTGTGAATGGGAATAAGAATCTGAGGTATCCTGATTTTTCTAGCAGTAGGACTTTCTAAAATAAATATTCTATAATTTTCTTTATTTTAGTAGCGGTTTCTTCTAAAGTGGATCCATATTTTTTAATCAACCCCGGGGTTATCTTTTTTAACATAACAAATAGGTTAGTTTCTTTCAGATATGCTATATTCTTTAGCAATTTCTGTTTCCAAATCTATAGGAACAAGTCTAACCATACCCAATTAGAAAAAGGAAAGGTTTACTTGTATAATAGGAAATTACAGTAATTTCACGACTATAAGGCGCACTGGGCTATAAGGCGTACTTTTTTTTTGCAGCGAGGATCCACTGCCGGCTCTCCCCACATGGTTGCTGGCCAAAGGCCCGCCTGCACCCAGCAGCCGTGGCGCCGCGGCCCCACCTCCACCTGGCAGCCATGGCCCTGCTGGCTCCCCCCACGGCTCGCGGCTCACACTTCCAGGTTGCTAAATTTCGGAACTTTGTCCATATATAAGGCACACCGGACTATAAGGCGCACTTCCGGGTTCGGGCCAAAATTTTAGTCAAAAGGGTGCACCTTATAGTCATGAAATGACTGCATCTTTGAACCTTCTCGATTGTGTTGCTGTTGGAATGCATACACAAGAACACAACATTTTTCTGGTGAGAAGGGTCTGAATATTAAGTACATCTGGAGATTAAGTACATCTGAAGAAGCAATTAAAATCTAAAACAAATATGAAACTGTTAAGTTCACATGCACTAGAGCCTCTTATTTGCAAGTTTTGACCAATAAAAAATACTAAACACTTAATTGCTGAAAAATTTACCTTCTTGCAAGCAGTGCAAAGTAAGCATGGAATAAATGTGTGTTCTATCTTAATATACAGTAGAAGAGACCACTTAATTCACATTCACAGGCTATTGTGGTTAACACGGTGTAAAGGAGACATGAATGGGAGAGAATGTTATGAATAATGGCATTTGTATGGGGAAAATGCAGGTATGAACCTGCATACCTGTCTGTTGTTCACTATTCATAATGATGCCTGTGAGAGGCTACCTGGAACAGAGGCTAGACAGTGGTAAAGGAATAAAATAGGTATTTATTAAAAGGCCTTCAAAGGATACACCTTGGGCAGTACAAGAGCCTGGATGTGGCTACACCTAATATGGACCCAAGATGGAGGCAAGATGGATGCCTGGTCCCCAGTTTTCACTCTTTTATAAGTTTTGGTCTATTTACATATTTGGGTCAGCTTCAGATTATGAAGTCCCATCGTCTCAGATTGCTTTCCTCAATTCTCTGCTGTTTACACTTCTAAAGCTGCAACAGTGTCCTTGGTTCTCAGGCTGGAAATGGATTGTTTTGTCCAACTAAACTGTGAAGAAAACTTGCTAACACTTTACATGAAGTTCCGTCACACACTACGACAGTACAGAATCTGAAAATTATGAAAGCTAAAACTTAAGGCATCAATAACTTGCCAGTCTTATGTCCAAAATATTTGAGTCACCAAAAAGAGATGCAGAAGAAAAAAATAACTTGAATGACCAGTCACACTGAAGAATACACTGAAGGAGTCAAAATTAACATATTGCAAATAATTTTTAGCCAGATATTAATTTAAAGATAGCTAAAAATGAAAAGGTGGGTAGCATAAACCAGCTGCTTCTTTAGGGCTAATATGAAGGTCTGTGTTGTACTGATTATACACAGTGAATAGTTCAAGCCAAGTCTCATTTTTACATCCCTTTAACGCTTTCTGGCCCAGACAATTCCATAAGGTAGCCATGTCATGTGATGCATGGCAATGATGCAGTATCATGGTATTTCTGCAGCAACAGCAAAAAAGGGCAGTATCCTTACTAGCCACATAGGATTCTTCTCTTCTTTTGGAGAAGTTTGATGGCTACAATGCTGTGAGCTCAACTTTGGAAAAACAAACCGAAAAGGTCTCAATTTTTTTCCTGGTGTTAGGCAATTCGTGGAAGTTCCCTTCATGCCTGAAGCATTGCATTTATCTGAGAGAGAGTACCTAAAATAGATGTCCAAAGTAAAGTCTAATGAATCTAGGACAAAATGCTCATATCATTTTAATATTTTGAAGCAATTATTGTGCCTGGCAGGCTTTTTTAAAACAAAGTTGCACAAGTCAGATGCACTGGCCTCAGAGGGGATACACAAGTTTATAGCTGCTGAGAATCTGGACCTTTTTGTGACAAAAGTAGAATTAGATTAAGTTCATTATTCTAAATGTCACTTTTATAATAAAAAAAAGGAACTTGACAGTGACTGCATGACAAAACCTGCTGTGAAAGGGTAATGAGGGGTAAAAGACAAAGGAAGTCTAAATAAGTCCTTTTACCACAAAACCAGAGAATAATAATCAGAAATTGTAATGGATGTAGAGGAGAAAGAGAAATCTATATTGGGCACTTTTTCTGCCTGGAAAAGACTTATTTAATTTAATAGGGATTAAATCCAATAGGTTTCTATGCAGCATGTGAAGGATTCCTTAAAATTATTGTAGAGGAAAAGTATCACTTTAACACAAAGCACCTGAATTGTGTTCTATCATTACACTCATCAGTGTGGTAGTTTTGCTTTACCTGCATGTAATTTCTCTGACTTTTAAAAGTATAATCTCAGAGGCGGTCAGAGAATTTATTTCTGTGCACATAGGCTTCTTCAGCTAGTTTTAATCTCACTAGTGTGCTTGACATTAACTAAGAAGCAATAACTTCACTTTTTTTCACAGGATAGCCACTTAAATAAATACGTTGTAATTTCGGTAGGCCAGAATGTTCCCTATTACTCTAGGTGACTGTAATTTTTTTTCCTTTTAATGAAGAATGTCCTATCTCCTAGCTGTTATCTTCCACCCTTGCCAGTTGCATTATTGTTTATTGTTACATTGTCTGGCATCATCTATAGGAGTCTGGGAATAGTGACTGAATAAAATACTTGAAATGGTACTCAGCATTGGAATTTCTTTCTCTATTCCATTCCTTAAAAATATTATTAATGAAACCTAAAGTAAGATTCCACACTATTTAGTGACAAACAGAGAAAATTGCCGTTTTAGATTCCTCAGTAAAGTGAAGGATGTTTGCATATAGTTATTTATTAAAGCAGGCCCCAAACAATAGCTTAAAAATACTTGTATATCGTTAAGAGAAAGTGGGAAACTTAGGTGAGGAGAATATTCTTTTCTGTAATTTGTATTTATTAATTCCATATAGTTTCCATCATCCTTTGGGAAAGTCAGCTTAGATTAGTGGACTACTACGCACCAATGTACAAAAGGGCAACATGGGTTACCCTTTGAAAAATAATGACTCTCATGATGAGTTTTTTATTTTAAGCCAGATGCTTAAAATAATGGGCAATATATTGCTTGCTGTAATGCCTATGGCATGGTTTGCAAATAGTACAGATCGAAAAGCCTACCATATAGTTCTGATGAGACCAACCTACAAATCAATTTTCCAGAAATGAGAATTAATAGAACAAGCAATAACATCCTAATTTCTACATGACAGCTAGAGTAACACTTAAAAACATCCTGCATTACACATAAATACACCATTCATTTTCACAAATGGAGTCTGTTTCAATTCTCAGCTGTGGGATGATGATTTGACTTGGAGCAAAGGCAGCATAATTGGGTAACAGCTGAAATGTGCTTCATTGTAAAGGGTTGAAAGATCCATTGCTGGATTTTCAGGAGTGTGAATTACAATTCCAATAATATCAGAAGCAACTAATTCTATTCTTTAGAAGTGAGGACATAAAAGAAGTTTTAGGTTTTCTTATTTCAAGCTTTAATTGAGGCCTAGGTTGTAACTCATTTTCATCCCTGAATGGGTGGTAAAAACATACACAGTAGGTAATTCACACTACCTCAAAAACTGTTAGTGCCATAAGAAGACTAATCAGGGTAAGCTTCCAGTAGCAAATTATCAGCTACAAATTAAAACCTTGCCGCCTGTCTGCTAAAAGCAACCTTTCCCCCCCATCCCAACATATTTGTCTGATTAGTAACTGTTGGATTACTACAGAATATGAAGAATAGGGGGTGATCTGAGAAAGCCTTCAAAACATTATGTTTCATGAGTGAACAGGGAACAGTTTTAAGCTCTTATTTTTGTTTTACTGCCTCATTTATGGCATTTTGAAAATCTACTGGTTTTTTTCAATGACACACTTGAAAATAAGTCAAGGAAGCAAGATTGATATATTTTTTATTTAATTTGTAATACGTCATTCTAGGCTATAAACTAAGGGAAAATGTGCATACATTTGGCAAAGCAGCCATACTGCTGTGGATATTTATTTAGAAAGTGACCTATCCCATCCTACATGTGAGTCCTTTGCCCTTTCCAGAGACACATTAAACCAAAAGAATATTGTCTGTCATTAGGAGCCCTGAATTCCCTGAAATTTTCAGGCAGTTATCATGCCTAGCAGAGAGTTTCATTCCTTTTGAGGTAAACAACCGGTTTAATTTAGTGCCTGAATCTATATTTCTAGTTTTCTGTTGTGCTTGTCATAGCAATCTGTTTTCAAATTAGATTTGAAGTCAAAAGTAAATATAATTCCTTACTCCCACCAATAAGGGAATGAAATAGAGAAGTGATCAAGTTATAGATAAGATCTAATATGAAACATAGTCATTTTGATCTTATACCTCTGAATATCTTTCCTGAAAACATCTAAATAAAAAAGGGAAGGGGGGACATGATTATTTAAATGTTCTTTTTGGAATTAATATCACTGTTCTCTTTCCTAGCTCGTGAGTTATTTAAAAGTGCTAGAAATATTTGCACTACACACCGAGAGAGCGGCTTTTCTGATATTGAGGGCAGGGGATTTTAGAAATCACAGGAGACTTGCTCTCTGCCTTAATCTATCCACACAGAGTCAATTTACAGTGGTTTGGGATTTTTTTGGTGTTTTGTTGGTTTTTTTTTTTTGGTATGGGCATTTAACTTAAAAGTACAGTGATCCCTGAAAAAAGGATTTTCTGCACTCTTTTCAAGCCCCTTATTTGTGGATTGCTTTATACCTAGTGTGAACAAACAACTTACACTCAGAAAATGTCATGAATATCCTTCCCAAATGCCCATTTTATGCTCTGGATTCTGTTTCATAGACCTGAATTCCACAAAGTGCTTAAGCCTGCATATAACTCCAAACGGTGTGTTCGCTCTTTAGCTTTAACATGGGGCTGTGTGCTGTGCCTTTCGGCAGCTAGTCATTATGGACTTTTTGGACTGCAGCGGTTTAAACAGCATAGCTCGTAGCTTCTGTGTGTCAGGTGAATTCTTACCAATAGCCAGTGGGATAGCAATGTAAGCAAATAGAGCAACATTTTTAGGGAGGGTGTTTTTCATCTGAAGTTAGGTTATGTGCTAAAATTGTAACCTTTGCACTTTGTCCAAAGCCTATTTAGAAAAGAAATAGTGATTATTTATACATTTGTCATGGACCCTTTTAGTTATGCATTTTTTATTTTCAGCTGCTTTCAGTCATTCCTGATGGGGGAAAAAAAATCAAAAACCCAGGGTAAGACTTATTGTTCTGCTGGTTCCTCTTTGTCTGGGAGCCGGTAGCACTGAGCAATTCCATGACAGTGAAGTATACAGTGTATTTAATCAAGTCAAAGAGTACCTGAGCCAAATTAAATGAATCTGTTATGCTCCTATACTTCCAGATGCTTCTCTTAATTATGCTTCCTAAGTGTTAGAACTTTTCATCAAACTAGTTATCATCTTGCATCAGAGCCTGGGTGAGTCCTAGACAACCAAAGCAAAACACAATACTTTTATTTTTGAGGTTCCTGACTGTTCCTCATATGTGTTAAGATATACATGAATGCTCATTAAATCTACTAAGATAACTGTTTGATGTGTTACTCAATAGACGAAACATAAAACTGTTCTTTAAAAAATCAGCAAAATTGCTCGGAGGAACAACAAATTCATACATCAGCCCATTCTTTATGTTCTAAAGTGCAATTTACAGGACTGAACTAAAGCAAATGTCATACCTTTAATTCCATAAAAAAGTTATGTACAAGTCTATTATTCAAAATAATCACATAACTGGGAAATTCACTGAACAGCTACCTTTCTGCTCAGCAGGGTGCCATTTTATAGACTTTAAAATTCACTAAGTTCAAGCAGCTTTCGTTCTCAATAATACATGCGCTAAATATGTCACATTAAAAGTGCTTTTGGCATGTAAATGATCCGTTTTCACATAGAAATGCTTTTAAAAGAATCTGAGCTCACTTTTTTGGAAATTATAAGTGCATTGAATTTCATTGTCCTACAGAACCATGTAGAGTTGATCGAAGTGAACTACAATGACAAACCAACCCTTGTCAGCCCTTATATTTATGTATCATTTGAGCTGTCAGAAGTATATTTAGTTGCATTTTCTTATACATATTTTCTACTCAGTTCAAAAAAATAAAAAAATTTGGTGTAAGGAGGGGCCTGTGGGTTTGCTTTTCTAGGCCTAAGTGCTCACAAGCACTTCCGTGTATCAAAAGTTAACATTTCACTGGAAGACTTGCAACATGTTAAATTGATTACCTAAGCGAGTTAATTTTTTTCTTAGAACTCAGCAGTACTTCTACTACTGCTTTAATGTTGAAAGATAAGGCAAATGTTTTACAGGTGATTTAGGATGCTTATCCTCCAAAGAGCGAATTTGGAATTCTTATGCATAATATGAATAAAACTGAAAGCATAATCTCTGTCTCTCACTGCTTCATTATACTGCTGCACACTGAACAAATACTCCATACTCTGTGTACTGCAGAGTGAGTTTCTTTCATGATGAGTTGATTGTAGCTATTCCCATTCTCTGTATCTCCATGTAAGGGACCGTGATAATGTCAGGCACATCCACCTCTTAAAAATCTTTTGTTCTTTCTTATTAGAATAAGTAAAGCAAGCAGAATGCTGTTTGGAAGTCATTATGGTATTATTCTGGTTGCCTATAATACAGTACATGGCTCCAGGGTTCTCACAGATAGGTGTTTAAGAAAACAAACTGTCAGAATGTTCACTTCTTATTTTAAATACAGAAGCCAGAATTTGTGAGATGACTCAAAAAAAAAATTAAACTAGAGAGACATGGTTTCAGAGAAAGAGAAGAAAAATAGGAAGGAAGCATATGTATCCATAGCTGCAACTCTAAAGGTAAAAGCGATACCTCTGGGCTGGGTGTAGGATTCCATTTAACTTGCGTTTAAAAAGTGAGATGTACCTTGATTATACATTAACATTTATAGGGGAACATTTCTCCATTACTGTTGTGTGTAATTCACTGTGCAAATAGAGCAAAAATGGGGAACAGTGGTGAGTCATAAAGGCAAAGGCTAAGTATCTGTGTTTGGTACATTTTTAATTAACATTTAAAATTCTTTTGTGTATTGATAATATAATATCAACCCTTTTATCGTTTTGATTTTTGAGTGACACAGGAACTGAAATATTTTTCTGTCTTCTGAGCCAATAGAAGATGAAGAGGCATTTAGACTTACATTTCTCCTCTTTCTTGGACATGTTCCTTGTCTATTATATTTTATCTAAAATTCATCTGAACTGGGAATATTGGTTGATCCTTTGAACATGGAATAACTGACAGAAACACCTTCAAAAGCATTCAAGCAAAATACTCCAGCCCAGTAATGGCTGCCTGTCAACTGGTTATAATCAGCCATCTGCTCCAGACAGTGCCTCTGGAGAAGCATTTGGCCAAGGCACCCCTAAAGTTGTCTATTTGACTGTGGTGATGTGTTTGCTAGATGTCAGTGGACATTTTAAGCCTTCAGAGCTCTCAGATTAGGTATTGTACATTTTTCTTACCAAGCATCTGATTGCTAGATTTCTACTGCTTTTGTAATACCTATTTAATAATGAGGAAAACCATTGTATTGAAGTTGTCAAATATTTGTTTTACCGTCTTTCAGCTTTGTGTAATTGTTTCAACATCAGTCATGACATTGTCTTACAGATACTAAGCCACAATAAGACATAAAAAGGACAATAACCTACTTAATCCTGGTTTTCCATCAAAAAACTGCCCTAATCAATGTTTAGGATCTGAGTCTGAACTGATGGTATCCACATATTCTTACATCTTAAAAATAGATAAATGTCTACTGAAAGAAATGCTTTACAATGTCCCTTCCAGGAATGAGATGTGAAGAATGACCTCAGAAAATGTCTAAACATGTTCATACAAATAGTCTCTAAAATATCCTGAAATATGGAGTAATTTCTTGAAAAAATGCTACTTTAATATGTGAAGTATTTATAAATTCTAGTTCTCAACAGCTATAACTCAGTATGGGATATTCCTTATATCTGATATATAATCTCATACATCCTATGGAAGTGTCATACAGAATAAATAATACCCATCTACAGACATTGCATTTACTTCCTTAGAAATCAATGTAAAAGCCAATAGTGTTTAGTAAAGAACCAGATCTTTTTTGTCTATTTTTAATCTTTTGGCATAATATTTTATCATATATTCTTTTTTTTTTTTTAATTTCATGAAGGCAAGTAGTTTATAAAAAGACAGATTTTAATTTTAAGTAAATTCTATAGAACTTTTTTATAAGGATTTGTTAATCCAACTCAAAATTGGTACCAGGAAAAAGTGCTTTCGTATATTTCTGGTTTCATACAAATTCTAACTTTGTGTCTGGCATTCAAAGCCATTTATGGGGATTTTTGAATTACTGACATTTTTAGGCCTTTAGATGTTGTGGATGCAACACTGAAAGTACTGATTTACTTTTTAACTTTCTGCGGTATATTTTAATAAAAAAGAAAGTGAATAACATTGCTTAACTTTGAACATAAAAGAAATCTCGGTCTCATTAAGTCAACAGTAATGCTCTCCTTAACTTCAAAGGAGACCATGATTTCATCCAACATATCTAACAGTTCCTTAAAACACACAATGAAAATCACTTTACAGTATTGGCAGTCAGAGTAGGCATTTTGTATGCATCTCAGTAAAGAAAAAGCATTCTCACTTATTTACTAATGCATGACAGCTAAAAGTTAAAAGAGCAGAGGAATTTTTTTGAGAGACATTGTGTTAAAACTCAGCGAATATTTAGTGTGCACTGCCTCCATTTCAAATAGGACTTAAAATCTATCCTGTGAAATCAGCATTATGTTATTCTGGGCACTCCCTTAATTGCTGGCTATGAAGTGTGTTGCACGATTTCTCTTAGTGAGGGATCAGTGTTCAGGGTATGTGGGTGAAATACACACAACAAGCACGAGCAACCCAATGGGCTCAAAGCAGAAAACACTCCAGTGCAGGTTCCAGAAGTGTGCAGTAAATTCAGTCACCTAAGATTAAGTGTTAATGCATATTCTGTTAGTCATTTTCTTATGTTAATAGTAAAGCAAGTCTAGAGGCATACCTTGAAAAAGAAGTGCCAGAAAAATGAAGAGATTGAACAGTTGCATTATAGTGAATTTTAATATGGATATGTGCAATTAATTTAGTGTATACCTTAGCTTACTAAACTTGAAGTGGGACAAAGGACTCAAAAGGAATAATTTCAAGGCTGCAGGAAAAACATGCAGAAAATTTTTATGTTATGTAGAAACAAAGAAAACTCACCCAAAAGCTAATGTTTTCTACCACTGACTCTGATGGTATCACAGTCATTGTCAAGAGTAGCCTTCTAATAATGTAGGTATAGTTTGAGAGAATTAATTGAATACATAGTGTTTCTGACCTTCTGGAACAAAATTTTATGATTGCTTATGTGTTTATCTGTTAATTGCAGATAAACACTTTCCATTTAATAAGAAAAGGTTTCCAAACCTCTGGTGAATTATAATAGTCTTTATCTGGCAATATTTTCTGCTCTGAAAACTGTTGTATACTTGGCTATAAATTGATTTCAGCTGAGTCCTTATATTGGTAATTTTTTCCAACTTTCCCTTTGCAAAGCAAAAGAGATCTAACAACTTCCACATTCCTATGTTAACACCAGAGGAGTAATCTGCTTATGAAAGGCTGAAAAGCTTTTTTATTCTCTCCTCAAAGAGTATGACTGATAACAGGTTTATAAGAGTGGTGTGGGATGATGATACAATACACCATCCTCCTGAATCTTACAAAAACTAAAAAAAGAAGTGTTGTAGATGCTGATGGACAATTTTGTGTCTGGGTCTTTGTCAGCCAGTCTCTGTTCTTCATCTGCAGAGTATGTCAATGAATGTGTCATTACTGCATTCTCCCCAGTGTTGGCCCACGCTGGTTCTGTCTCTGCAGCTCCTCACTTGTGTGTAGCCTGTATGCCCATCTTCAGTCTCCATATCTATATCTAGCTCATTTATTTTGGGGAGGAATTTTTAGGAATTCTCTTTCTCAGCTGTTAGTTATCACAGTTGGTCTGAGCCATGCTGTCTGCTGACATTAACACCACTAAGGCTTTTTCAGCTGAAGCCAAGCACGTTGTTTAAACCATTGCAGCATCACCATGAAGTGTGGCTTAAGCTACCACATCTCTATCTTCACGTGAGAAACAACAAATGCTGAGATTCAGTTATTGTGCCAGTGATGGTGAAAGTCAATAGCAGGGTCCACATTCTTCCTTCTGTTGAGTTGCTTACCTCTGGCTCAGCTCAGTCTCCACTATGCATTAGTATTTGATGTTCAAGTGATTCCCAGGAGCACTTCTAGGACAGATTGAGCATTGCTGCAATTAAGCACTTCTAAAGCCTTTTGAAATTTTACAATAAAAATATAAAACCAAAAAGATACTGATATATATATATATATACACACACACACACACATATATCCTACTGGCATTAAAAGCCAACAAGTCTCCAAAATAGAGCATAAGGAAACAAAAAGGCCACCATTACACATGGGTGCATAATTAATGGTGCATTCCATTTTTCAATGAAGAAGGGGATGAAAGAATAACTTATTTCCTTAAAATAACAGAAATTGCCTTTTGAAGATAAAATTGACTTTCTGATCTTTACAATATGCATTCAACAATACTGCAGAAAATGTGTGCTTCAATAAATTGTGCTATTGTTTGTGAAGAGTCTCGTATGTGCCCGTGTCATAGAGAAATTCTTTGTAATTCTTTAAGTGACTGTAATAACCCTGTTTATTCTGGGGTTTGGAGAGTTTAGAACTGCTGTGCAGAAAGCCTGCAGCATTCTGTGAAATCACTATTTGTCACAGCAGCCATTCACTTGGACCACAGCTTCCTCCAGGTTCTCATTTCATGCACTTGGCCATGGGAATACTAATCTCTGACTGGCATCCAAGAGCACTACTGCAATACAACCACTGCTAGTAACAGTTAGGGTCTGTCTGCATAGTCACAAGAATCGATGGCTTAATTTTGGATGACAGTCATGCTTCCCATTCTCTTGTGTTGATATTGCTCCTCTTCTAGATGTCCCCCTCTCCACTGTGAAAGATCATCTGCTCACAATACAAACTACTGCAGCTGAAATACAAGTGCAGTACTCATGGTTTGGGCTACTTTAATATACTCTGATTTGTTTGGCAATTATGGATGCTCAGTGGGTGGTTGATTGTTATAGAAAGCATACAGTCATCTCTGAGGGGAAATCATAAAGTCATCACTGAGATCTGCTAACTGAGGGGCAGGAAAGTCTACACACACACCACAGTAAACAATTTCCTCTCCTGAACTAGGACATGACTGTAGATTAGAAACATGTCACACATGAGAACTCAGACCATTAGTTTCAGGTATAATAGTACCTGACCACATTACTTGCACTTGAGGGGTATCATGACATACTTCAGAAACAACAGAATTTGTCAAGTTTGCTGATCTCACTGAATCTGATTAATTCTCGTAGTCAAGAAATTCAGGCTATATTGTCTTTCTGTCTGAAAAATTATTAGCATTTGTTGATTAGGAAACAAAAACTGCACTCCATCTCAGCAATGTCAATTTTTTCTAATATTGGAGCTAATCCATATATATAACATAAGGAAATAATGAGATACCTAATGGGAGCTCAAACACACTCTTTAAATATAGAGTTAGTTTTGCATTTCAAGATTCATCATTTTGTTGTTGCAAGGTTTGAAAATAGGTTTTGAATATATTTTGAGCAAGAGTGAAAAAAAGAAAGAGATTACCTAATGTTTTTGTTTACTATGCAAGGCCATATACACACATTGAATTATTAAGAGCACTAAACATTTTCTGCTGCTCCTGTTTTGCAATACAGGCTTTGCCTGCTTTCTGTTTGCTGCTTACAACATAATGACATCTGCTGGAAGAGGTCACTACTAAAAAGGTGTTACCAACTGAGAGAGAAGTTGAAATCCAATCTGGATAAACGTATGTTTGAATCTTTACTAGTTATCACCTAAACGTGTATTTACAGCTGATGGATAAGTAGGTGAAAACATTATAACATAGTAGTACCTAAAACTGTATCTTAAAAGTGATATTTAAAATCATAAGGGGAAAAAAAAAAAAAAAAGAAAAAGTAAGCCAGTGTTGAACTTAAAAATACAATTATATTGATTTGACTCATTGAGAATAGAGTTGATCAGTAAAAGCTGTTTTCTTCCATGTAAAACATCTTGGGTTCAACACAGTGCCACTTAAGGCAAGGAGCCAAGGAAGGACTTCTGGGGACCTTGCATGATTTCTGGGAATTTCTTTCAGGTCTAGAGCAGGCAATTCCTATATTACCTAGAAATCTGGAGCAAAACTAGTTAATCAGCTGTTTGTTATTATTACTGCTGCAGCCCTTCCCATCTCAGTTACACATCTTTCAATGAATTTAGATGACATTTTGTCTGGTTACCTGATGAAATATGTTTGGTTCACAACAGTTTGAGACTCTCTAGGAAGAAAAACCACTGTGTTCACCAGGGAGAGCCTGTGATGGTGCAGCCCATATCCCTGACGTGAAGGCTGTCTGGGGTGCCATTGTGACTGTAAAATACCAGTAACTTGAAGGTTTATAGGAAATGGAATAATTAGTCTTAGGCTCAGAAAAAAAAAAATTAAACATCGTACAAATCTGAAGTCTTGTTTCTGATTTGTTTTTTTCTGGATACCTATGACAGATGTACTTCTTGACTTGCACAAAAAATGTTGTTTGCTGCCATTTCTTTTCTTCTTTCCCAGTCCCGTTTTTTACTATAATTTTACCACTCATGTGGAAGAATTGTCCTTTAACATTTAAGTGCCATAGAAGAGACTAAAGTAAAAAGTAATAAGCAAAGATGTAGGCTACCTTTTAGGTACCATCTCAAGTTAGAAAATATAGTTACTCTCTTTATAATGAATATACTACCATACTATATCTTCATATGGTTTATTCTCTCTGCCTTTGAAAAAAATGGCATATTTCCTGTTTTTTTCTTTATGTCAATCTACATCAGTGATCTAGTCAACTAACAAGTACTGATGTAGGCCTCTAAAAGCTTCAGTCCCCATATTGAGGCATGCCATGCTCTTTTATCAAGCCAGGTCTAAGCAGTGGATTTCTGCTTTGGTGGTCAGGAAGCCTATAGTAGTCACCAATCACTCACTGCCCTTTGTTGCCTCAGTCTCTTATTCATTATCCACAGGCTTTTGACTTGCTCATGTCTGTGCTTCAAGGAGAGCTCTCCACACTCAACCCACTGCTTGATGTAGAGGGAGGGCAATCCCTCTGCCTCTCCTTCCTCCGCCGTCTGTTCTGAACAGCCTGTAACCATCAACAGCCACACTCCTGCCATGGGATTCATCCTAGTTTCAGTAATAACAAGAAGAACACAGCTTTCCAGTAGCCCCTTGCCTTCCAGCTCCTCCTATTTGTTGGCCATGCTGTGTGCATTGGTTTAAAGGCACCTCAGCTATCCTCGAGAAACACACCTTAATTCCTCTGAGATAATTTTCTGGTGTTTCCCTCTCAGCTTTTATTTCCTTAGGAGTCCTTGCCTTGTACCCTTAAGACTGTGGGCATGTTCCAGAGTGCTTAGTGCAGTTCAGAGTCAGCAAATGGAAGATACACTTCAGTTGGATTACTGATTTCACTCCCGAACTTGACATGCTGCCGCTTGGTTCATCTCTGATGAGTTTGATTTCATCCCCTTCCCACTTCAAACCTAGATTAAAACCCTCTCAATCAGCCATGACAACTTACAAGCTAAAATAGTTTTACCCCTTTTAGACAGGTGAACTCCATCTGGCCAAGAATTCCTGGTACTATACAAATCACACCGAGAGCAAAGGCTCTTTCCAAGGCTACTGAATCTCTTATGACTTCATGCTGCCAATCAACATTAACATAATTTTATGTTAAAGGTTTGAAAAATTCAGCAATATACAAGCAGGATGGATCCACATTCAAAAAAAAGAAAGCGTGAATTTAATAGCAAAGCTGCAGATAAAACTTTAGAGGTCAAAAATACACAGAAGAACAATAAACACCACAGTGATACAGGAAGCAGTATAATGAACAGAATAAACATTGTACTAGCAGTTGAAAAGTAGTAAACACTGCTGAGATATTAATCAAGAGGGAATGTGGTTTATGGCTGGTTTTGCCTTGAGACAGAGTAAGTTATAAAGCCATTTGTATAATATATTTTTGTTTCTAATATTTTCACAGCCACCAAAATGAATATTTAATAAAATAATTAAAGACTTACCCTTTTTGATATGATAAGAAACTAAGAAACAAAGTCCCATCACTAATAGTTCATCTTTGTGGGAATACTTATCATTATTTTGACACAAAGACTGAATTATTCTTGAAAGCAAATAGAGAAACAAGGTCTCAAAGCTCTTGGATTTTTCTTTTATTGCTGTCATTGTCACTGCATACTCTGTGGCAACGTAACAGCGGATAAATTAAGGCTCACAGAATCAGATAATCTCTAATGCTCCTTATGAGAACATTTTTATCTTTATGAAACTATGTAAAGGATACATTTAATTTCCTGTAGTTCTTATACATAGACTTCAGATTCTTTGATGCCCTAGACTTGGAGGGATTTAACTGGCTAAAAAACTAGATGCTTTGATTCTGTACTTCCTTTTCTACTCCTTATCAGTCATTTACAGAAGCTTTTCCCCCAAGGACTTGTTTTTACTTAGGGAGAAATGTACACCCCTAAGAAAAAAAAAAAAAAAAAGAAAAAAAAACACCAAGAAAAAAACCAAAACATGATACCAAACAGCAAAAGAGAACTTTTTCCCTCTTACAGAATTCAGGGACAGGAAGTCTCTGAAACAATGCTTAAATAATACTGACCCTCAGCAGCACACACACAGCTGGCAGTATTTAAAGAGCTGGAGGAAATGAATCAGCATCTAACTAAATCTAGGCATTTCCAAAGGCCAGAGAATGGAAAGTCTTGCCATAGTGGAAGCTTTCACTGTGAAGGTCGGGTAGCAGAACATTCTGTAAACTGGCCTTCATCCTTTTACTTTACACCTGAATTATTTTTAAGCCACCTAGGGATGCCACAAAATCCTTTGTGAACAAATGGTCTAAATATATTGCAGAAATGAAGCCAGGTCATCTAAAGGAGTTACTGGTGTGAGATGAGTGTTTTGCAGGTTTTACATACCAAATGAAGAAGGAAGCAACAGAAAATTAACACCACTTAGAGCCAAGAAAATACTGTTTAAATAAGCAATCCAGATTCTACATATGTACTTCATAAATGACACAGATGGACACTTAACCTCCAGTCTAGTGGTTTAGCCTTCAAAACACAGGACATAACTTTCATCAGAGCTTATCCTCCCTTTCCTAACTGGGCAGTAAAGATGCCAAAAAAGATAATTCCATGTTTGTGATTTTTGTTCACAGCTACTTAAAAACCTCTAAAGATAGTGGAAGAAATGGTTGGTGCTTGACACAAGAAGGAGTCTTTTTTTAATTTTGGAGAAAGTCACCTTAAAATCATGGTTGTTTGTATTACAAAAATAAACATGCCAGTACACATTTGGGACTCCATATGACTATTTTCTTCCCAATAAGACAGTATGTTCAATGAAGTATAATACTTGACAGTTTTTAGCAAGTAGAGAAGTCCACTTTTCTTTACCAGTAATATCCTTTCACCTCATTATAAAACAAGAATTGTCATACCAAAATCGAAGACTTGTCAACGGAGGGAGAAAAATCATTTTTAATTACTGTATGGCTAAAGCCATCAGGATGATGAGAAATGGGAAAGCGTGATAATTGAAAGAATTATAGGCAATTCTTGAATTAAATCTTGTAATTTTAGTTGTTATTTTTCTGTGTGTTTCTATATAAAGAACAATCAAAAAATGCGTTGGTTAGTGGATGCACTGGATAGATTCTTCCGGAGTATTACCATGTATATTCCAGCCCTAAAATAAGCCCTCTATTAAGTAATTTTAGACTCTGGAGTTCAGCAAAGATTTAAGGATCAGTCAGTAGCAAAAGTCATTAAACAGAAAAGAAATACTCAATTTTGTTTTAAAAAATCAAGCTAATAATAATAAACTATTCCCTTCTAATATACAGTTTGTATAGTGGAACTGTAGCGTCTATGCTTAGGCAGGTCCCTAGATTATCTGATAAGACATACAATACAGAATAAAATGAGTATTAATGTCAGGTAAAGTTATAGAAGGGCAAAAGCAGTTGAAAAATAATTGATTTTAAAATGTTTTTTTCTTCTGATAAATGTGTTTACTAAATGGAATGTCATTCTTCCTTTTGTCTTTTAGGGTATAATGATTCAACAATACTAGAGTACGTACTTACTAATTGAAGAAATTAAAATTAGTAATTGACAATAGTGTACTTAAAGCAGCAGAAGTAAAAAATTGCCATCAGTTTCTCAGTATCAACATACACATCTTATTATGTTTCATTAGTACTTTATCTTAGTCGACTCACTGTTCCTCCTTCAGAGAAGTCTATAGCATGAACTAAATGGGCCACATTAATATGCAATTTCCACCTGAGAGTGAAACTGCAGTATAGATAGCCATGGCTGGGTGCATTTTCACGAGTAGCTGCTGGGCATAATTTAATCCTTTTTAATAATTTTATAGATATAACCTTTTACTCAATTGCTCACACTGTTACATTAATTATTAGTAAGTGAAAATATAATTTAAGCATAGGTCAATAATCTATGATACATTTTTTTAATATTTCTTTCTTAAGGAGCCCTATGTAATAACAATAACAAGATTTTTACTATATTTTGGTGTATGGATTAGCAATAAATATTACAATGTCCATGAAGGATAAATATTAAGCGGGATTTATAGAGAAAAATCAAATTGGTTTTCCAAGTACTGAATTTATCATGGAAGCCTGAGACCTGTGCATGTAATAATATAATACATTAAGGAAAAATGGTATATCAAAGTTCTCAAAACTTTAACAACAGACTGTTTTAACATTTGAATTAAGATGTTTCTAAAATTCGGGCTTTACGTTGCTGAGAGAGCGCAGCTGCACATTGCACACAGAAACACAGCCTTCCACCAGATAGGAAAGGCTTTTATTGTATGGCAGGCTGTGTCCACACTTCTCTTATAATCATTTTCACCAGCTTGCATTTAGCAACCTGGACCTTTAAACTCCACAAAGCCAAGGAACTGGAGCCTTGTGCTGCCTATTTTTAGGCTTTGTGCTGTTTGTTGCATTTTCCCTTTTATTAGCTTGTAAGACACTTATAGTTTTTGGCTTTTCTGTTTATTAGTTTTGTTTTCATTTCTTAGTTCAGGAGATTTGACAGTCTTTCTTATGAGTTCAAAATGTTTTACTTCATTTCTTAGAGCACAGAAGACTTGAGGAAAAGTAAAGAACAATATTTTTAAACATAGCCTGTAAGCTTGGATATTGAGTTAAGAAAATACCTAAACAGAGAGATCTTATATCTGATTTTTTCATAGGCATTTATCCAATTCAGCTTAAGGTTATTAGGAACAGGTAAGGAGTTTGTATGTCTGAAAAGAAATGCCATCTTGAAACCTGAAATGAAAAATTAGAGAGAATTTAAGATAACATCCTACCATTTTATTTGAAGAGGTTCCCATACTTACACTAATTTGAAATCAGTATATGTGTTTCATCTAATTAGTATTTCACGTCAAAAACATGAGAGTGATCATAATCCAGGTCTCTTCCAAGGGAAAAACACTCATCCCATTCTCCATGAGAAGAGGGAACAAAATCTAGGTCTTCTACTTCCCAGCCTCCAGCCACCAAGATCTTAAAACTGAGGCATTACTGCCTTCTTTCTCGTGCATATATTAAGAGAATCAGATATGTAAAAGCAAGTCAGGCTAAGTCAAACTGTAAGAAAACTTATGGAATAAAATCCTTGTGGGAGCTCAGTCAGAGAGAAGCATTGATTTCTGAATGTGAGCTGGGCTTGCATTAATAAAATCATTATTATTCAAAACTACCTAAATATGCAGATGTAAAACTAGCATCCAGGTTCTGATTTTAGGATCCTAACAATAATTTCTATTATATTTTTCCATTAGCTGAGCAGGGCTTTGAGGGATCATGACTTATCTGTCAGTCTTGCTTGCATCCTCATTTCTTTGAGTTTCTTAAGCTTAGAGCAGAAACAGCCAAAGATTCTGTTAAAATGAGACATACTCACTAAACAGTCACTAAAAAAATCTGGGAAAATATATTATAAAGATTAGTTAATGCAACTGTTCATTTAAAGATGTGAGAGGGGGAGTTCAGCTATTTTGCAGCTGTAGAGAAGTTTATAGAAAGATAATAAAAAATCTTCTTAGGTAGGCAAATTCCTTCTTTGTGCTTGTTTTGGACATTGTAAGCGGAAAAAAGCTTCACACCTGCTAGGCCTGCTACGCTTGTCTTTGGGTCAGGAATAGTCTTTCTCTGCTGTTGGAGAAAATATACTGCTTGGAAAGGTGGATGTGTGATGAGAGCTATTGAAGTCTTTGTTAGCTAAAAACTTGCAGGAAGGGAGTCAAGAAAAAAATGAAATAGTTAATTCAGAATGTTTAGTGAAAATAAATCCTCCTGCTGAAAATATGCTGCTTGAGTGTTTTAGAGCCAAAACTGAGACTCAGTAAGAAGCAAATAGGAACTCAGAAGCTTTGCTTCTGGTAATTACATGCACCAATTTGTCGATATGTGTATACTCCTTAATTTGTGTTTGCATCTATTAAATGCATCTGTTGAATTAAATAATATTTAATCTGCTAATTATCTCTTTGTAACTAATTCTGTTTTCTCTTTAAGGAGAGGTTTATAGCTGTGCAGGTGACTCAGCATCTTCATTCTTGGTGAGTCTCCATTCCCATGTCTCATTCACTTGATTGTTTTCTTTCTATGTTCACATTTGTTAAGGTACTTTAAAAATTGTAATTACTCTTTACAACACTGCTTCAAAGGACATAAAATTACAGAGAAATAGATGTATTCATATTAAGTGTTTCAAGGCCAAGAGGAGAGCTCATGCATGTCTGGAGTCAAACAGCACCATCAGCTGAATGAAAACTCGACTGCAAACCAAATTATAAAATAAATAAATACCTGCTTCATGTCCATGAGGAAAACACAGTTGTAGGATAGGATTCTGGAAGGTTTGCAATGATGGAAATGTGCAAAATAAAATGAGTCATCTTTTCAGCAATACAAGCACCATTGACTGTTCTGCCTTTAGATAAGGCCTAAATGCAGTATTTCTTGATTCGACCAAATATTTGAATCATTTGTGTGGCACAAAGGTGCTGACAGGGAAGGTGCTCAGGTTGTGACCTGCTAGATAAATCCTTGCTGATAAGAGAGCATGAAAGACAAAATCTTTTTCTGTGTGATTTTTACTGCTGATATGCTAAAAAAACAGGGTTGTTTTTGAATTGTGCAATTTCTATTTTGTTGAGTTTTAATCTTAAAACTATGGTCAGGATAGCAAATAATGTAACTTCAAGCATGAGAACAATGAAATATTCTGAGATTAAATGTTCTAAGACACCTGGGAAAATTGCAATGGTCTCCAATATTGACTTGTTAAAAGTAAATTTCATCAAAAGATTTTATGAGTTCTGAAGACAACTTTGGGCTGCATAGAGCTGGAAGCTGGGCTCTCATCTATAAGGAACCAGTCCGGTCTATATGCGGTACTAGATATTTGGGGGCAATACAGTAATATGTTCTGAACAAAAAATATATACATCTAATCAAAAGTGGATAAAGGTAAAAGATTCCCTGCTGTGCAATAATATCTTGAACAATAGTATCACTTGCACAGGCTTGAGATTTTTACCTGGCCAAGTGGGATTTATATAATTTGGTATGTTTTTTCAGTGTATTTTTGCAAGTGTACAAGTGATACACATACCAATGTTATGTACAAAACCTTTGCATCTATGTAAGCAGTGATCCCTTAGGGAGAGATTACTGGTTGCTAGGCTTAAAAGATGAAATTCCTTTATTTTCTGTAGAAGAAAACCTAAGTCTCTAAGGACATGATCTCTGTGCTATGGGAAATTAAAACTTGTGTTTATTCTGACTAGTCTGACTTCCCTTCCACTGATGGAGCTCAGGAGATACCACCCTGCCACACAAGTAGCTCTTGTTGCCCGAATCTCATGCTGTTTTAAACAGACCAGTTTAGTAAAATAAGAAGCTACCAAGTACTACTCATCATTTTTCTATTTTAACTGCACCTCAAGGTTGAATGACAGCACATATTGATAGGTGTCTTAATCTAGAAAAAATTCAGATGCAGTCTGTGTAAAGGACAGCCTTCATGACCTTTATTACCCTTGATAAAGGCCATCAAGGATGTTCTTTATTGGATAATCCTTGAGCTTTGCATATATATCAAGCAAAAAAAAAGAAGTGCAGTGTGTGAAGGAAGATATTCATGTCTTTGGGCATTAGAAAAGAAACAAAAGAAATTAGGTATACAACATCTCTCCATATTATCAAATGCATCCTAATCAATAATGCATTTTGACTTTTTTACTATTGGTATTTTATTAGGGTATTTTCTCAAATACTTTAGTATTGCGAAAGGGTATTTGTTTGAAATTGTCACTGATCACACAGAGAGATATGATTTTTTGCCTGTGGACTGCATAAGTGTTCAGCAACCTATGGTAATATTTTTATTCCAAATTAAACAAATTTAAAGAAACTTTCCCTAGTATCTAACCTAAACCTCCCCTGACTCAGCTTTGTGCCATTTCCTCAGCACTGGAGACTGAAGAGATCAGTGCCTGTCCCTCCTCTTCTCCTCATGAGGAAGCTGCAACTGCAGCAAGGTCTCCCCTCAGTCTCCTCTTCTCCAGGCTGGACAAACCAAGTGACCTCAGCCAGTCTTCACAAGGACAAGATAACAGCGAAATTACAAAGTTTTGCCTATGAAGCCATATTTCCCTTACACTCTACCTTGTGAATATTTAGCTCCAGGGCAACTGTATCTTGACTTCTCAGATCAGAATCCACTTTACTGGATTTATATAAAGACTTCATCAATGCCACACACGAAAAGCTAGGGTGCGATATTTTTTAAGAAGTGAAATTGTTATTGCTCTACAAGAGAATGGTCTGCAAACAGATTGGTTCTTTTTACACCTGTGCAATTTTTCAAAAGCGTTGTATTGACTCAGCTATGTAAACTTTTCTGTTGCTCTCTCCACTTCTGTAGTTGGATCTTTGGCTTGGAAACAACTATTGATTTATCTACATAAAATCATACAGAATAAATATTCCTGAACCATGCATGAAGTTTTACTTACATTACTATTTTATTGTAAATCTGTGGATGTTTTATACAGAAATTAAAATTCTTTATGGAGTTCAAGTTAAATTCTTTAGGTTTTTTTTCCTAAAAAAGATTTCCATTTTAGTAGTGCACTTCTATAAATAGTTATTTCTAATGAGGTAATATCTACTGTGGTATTTACAACAGACATACTGGCATAGCCAGCCTATCTGCAGTCATAGATATATGAATGTTTCTTCCAGGAGAATATGGTTTGTTAGCCAATTATAAACAACTTTTAGAATAATTTAGCTGTATATTGGCATTTAATATTCATCAAGTTACTGAAAATTTTAGCAAGCTTTGTTTCCTTTTCATGCACTTTGAATAGCATTTTCATGATCAAAGTTTCACCAGCAAGAAGTTAGGGGTATGATTTGTCTTTTTGTCACTCAGTAAGAAAAACCCATAAAATACAATTATCTGGGTTTCCATAATACAAGGTACAGTTGCTTACATTAATATGAGAGAAATGTATCATTTCATGCTCTTAAAAACAATGAAAATAGATTTATTTGGTTCAATTCTCTGAAAACTTCACATTAAATTACAATCACTGTTTTGAAGAGATACAAGATGCATCCTCATCTTTCCATTAATAAATATATTAATCGGTGTTAAAAAGAGACAAAAGTTTCTGAAGTTTGGTAATATGTAATTGTCAACTAAATCAGCTTGAAATTCCTTTCCAAGACACTTTTATACCTAACTAATGCCAAAAATATTTGATGTCCTGCACCCAAATGTTTATGTGATCTGTACACACAGTGGACATCTGGTTTTCTCACTATCACCCTCTATAACCTATGTTGGTTTGATTTGTCTAAAAAGCAAGGAAGACATTTGCTGTGATAAATTATTGGACATGCAGTGAGCCATATAGTCATTGAAGAGCTGTGGATAAGTCATTTGGTTAAAACTCTCATTCAAAACAGTGCTGAGGGCAGCATTAATTTGGATAAAGTATGTGAATCTGGATAACCTCCACAATCTCTCTGGGCGGAGAAACTGTGGTGAACCCAGGAAACCATCACCATGATGGTCAGGACCCAGGGATTGTGTTCTCTTATGAGTGGGAGAGAGAGATGTGCCTGCTGGTGAAGAAAGACAGCCTAAGAAGCACTCTGCAACCACCCGAAGGGGAGTTACAAACACCACAGTATCAGACACTTCTTAGTAGGGACAGGTGGTGCAACACTAGGCAGCATCCTCAGGGAGGTTCAGTTTAGGAAATTGCTTGGTCATTAGGAAGTTGATGAAGGAAAATACTCAAAAAATCTTGAAAATTTAATTGTATTAGTTTAATACCATATTTTAAATTTGTTTCAGGATTTATTTATTCCTCTGGTTTTAACATTTTATGCTGTTTCTCTGCAATGAATTTAATTTCTGCTGTTACTTTTTTGAAAATTCAAATTAATTTCATGATGGAGAGCTTGAATCCTCCAAGCATAATGAATATATCTGAATGCACTTATGGGTGATGAAAAATAATAAAAGTAATCTTCAAATTATCTTCATATTTTAAATCCAGTTTTTATTAATATAAAGCATGTTTCCTCCATAAAATATTTCTTTGAAAGTAGGTTAAGAATTATCCTGGAGATTGGAAGGAGTCAACACCATTTGCATTTGCAATACCATTTTTATGTAGTGACTCTTCAGGTTATTGCTATACAGAGAGTTATAGAACTCTCTGAACAACACTGTTCCCATTTCTGGTGAATGGTAATTAACCTTCAGGTTATGAACTCATACAAAATAGGCTAAGGTTACTGTCATCCAAATAAAATACCACAGCACAATAAAGTCTTAGGGCAAAGGATCCAAGTTGTTCACTGTGGACAAAACAATATATTTTATTTCTTTTTCAAAGCTTCTGTATTGTAACCTGCTTTAGACTTCAGCAGATTATTTGTTCATATACAGGGACAGAGTGTGAATTAATGTGTGAAAAATGCAGGAGTGTGAGGATGGGGTTGTTGCAGGTATTCTGTACTGGATTCACCTCTGTGCTGTTAAACCGATTCATTCTTTCACAATGAGGAATGATAATGGCTCCCTTATTATGCATGCAGAGACAAATGAATGCAACCATAGCATTTACACATAAGAGGTGGGACCAGAATGTGCACAGACACCTGTGCATTTTTTTCCCTATGATGTGACCACGGACTTGTTAACCAGTGGTGCCATCCCACCTCTGCTTTCCTTCTGTGCTGTTCTGTCCTTGGTGTGCAATGCCAGCCCCTTGGGCACTATGTGACACATTTTAAGGATTGTTGAACATTCTGAGCTATTTCTGCAACAAATCATCACAAAACTGTGCAGCACAAAAGACTTTTTTTGATTGTGACAAACGCCTTTAAACTTTACTTAAACTGCCTCACGAAGTATGAACTTCTAGCATTAAATATATCCTGGTGATAAGAGAACTTTATTCGTTAACATTATCAATTACATGAAATTTGAAATCAGTATGTTACTTAACTAAATTTGTTGAGTCAACCCATCACTTGCTGGATGACAGTAAAATGTCACTTATATTCGGTTTAGAAAATTTTTATCCAAATATATGAGCATTGTGGGTTTTATTTATTTCATATTTTATCTTAGTCCTCATCTCTCAGACACATCATGGTGAGGTTCCAAGTATTTTGCAAGTCACTTTCAATATCCTAATCCTGGCTCCAAAGGCTTGCAATCAAAATAGAAGAGGAAGAGAAGGGAAGAGAGGAAGGGCAAATACAAATGACAGAGTTATAAGTGGATTCTCCCGTGGAATCAGGACAGAAACAGGGAGAATCATGTGTGATACCATTTTTCCTTTGTGAAAAAAAAAAAAAGTGGCATATGAACATACTGCTGAGGTCACCTTTGTTCTCTTCCTTCTCCTTCCTCTTCTTAGGTTCACATTAACCTTTTTTGTCTCATCCTCTATTTTTTAGCTTGGATATCTATCCCCTTGTTCTGTCTTCTATTCATTTTTCCTGTTCCCTTGTACACTTCATGTCTAATTTGTTTGCAGTCATCCAAAGAACAAGTGCTTTACTAAGACATTATCCAGAGACCCCTAAGCTCTTGCAGACCTTATCAGCTCCAGAACTCAAAAACTATAGGCATTTCAGCACAGGCGTGCACTTGGAGCAGTGCAGTGATAGTAGGATTGATTGGTCCAAGAGCAGAACTACATTAAAGCTCCCATTTTGGTTTTGTGATCTGGCCATTGGCACTGTGTAGAGGTGCACTGTGGCACCTAGTGTACCAGATTGCTTAAAGCAAATCTCATGACTGCTGGTCATTTGCAGTGTAGTGTCACCAAGATAGATGCTTTGGAAGCATTCTAAATGGAATCAGATTTTTTTAGGGAATCAGAGTTTGGAAAAACAAATATCACTTGTTCTATATTTCCACACTTAGAAATCCATTTCTAAGAGTGAAATCTAGTCACTCTTATTGTGCTCAGTATATTTCCCAAGTAAGAAGAGCAATGTGGTGAGTGCTGTATTAAAGAAGATCATCAGAGGAACTCTGAAAAGCAGAGGAAGTGCAGAGAAGTTCTGCTACTCTCTGAGAAGAGTGTCATGGAAAATCCCAGACAGCACGTAGAAAGCAAGAGTTCATTTTGCCATTCTTTGAGTTCTTATTCTTCTGTAGCTTACAAGTAAACTTCCCTGCTTCACCTGCATCTGGAGGTTTTTGTGATATAAGGGAGTAAGGAACCCTTGCTGACAGGCTGTGAAGAGAATTAGTGCTCATCTCTTCAGAAGTCTTGCAACTGGTTTGCACTAATTGCAAACTCAGTTAGATAAGAAGTCAAGAGTTACTCATTCCTCGACATTTTATTTCCCTTTTCCCTTCACCAGACTAGGGTTACTGAAGTTTTATTTCAAACACAGAAAATTGGTAAAAAGCATAGGTTATGTTGGAAAGATTGAAGCCCAGGGAGAGAAGTGTCTGTGAATCTCTGAAGGAAGTCATTATTCAGAGGATTTGTCGTATTAAAAAGCATTGAAAGAGAGGTCTGCCTAGATCCTTTGTTATGTGGGCCATCTTTAGAATTTGGAAAAGAAGTATAAATTCAGACAGAAGTAAATCATTGCAAATACTGCAATATATAAATATTTATTCATAATTTGCTAAATATTATATTTTGGTGGCATTTCTCAGGCTTAGTTAAAATGATCACATAAAATCTAGAAGGTAGATTCAATTTTTATTTTTTGTTTCGTTGGTGAGAGGCAAGGAGAAAAAATAAAACAGAAGGAAAATGAAGACTTTCAGACTGGTTTTGTACCCTATAAAACTGAGAGATTGGAGACTGAAAAGCAGCTACAAAATCAACATTGAGTACCTACTGGGCAACAAGGGGTTTTTTTGTCTCCTGTGGCAGTATCCTGAAGGTTATCTGTCCACACTGTTGGCTCTTTCAGTTAGGATTGGGAATGGTATTGTTATTAATTGTGGAGGTTTTAAGCTTTGTGCTTGTTCTGTTTTGCCTTATAATGAATGCAATTGCAGCCAGACCTTTTTCCGACTTATTTATAATCTGTGAGTTGTAGTTGCTCTAAATGTACCTAAAGTTAGTGTTAGCCTAAAGATTTTTCTTCAGGCATGTTAAATCAAGAGAAGTATTACAGCCCTGTCATGGGGGTGTCTGCCTCTCCACAGTTAAAGCAAATAGACATTGTTGGTAGCAGAATGTGCATGTAAAGACAAACTTGTTTGTCACAGCCTAATCAGCACTTGTGGGTGACATTCCTGACAATATTGCTGCAGGTTAAGTAGTTTTAGTGCTACTTTTCCCTTGATATCTTCTGTGAGAAATTTTTGTTGATCTTTGGGAGTTTACCTGCTGCATATGACTTCAACATTTTGCTAAATATTTTCTCTTCCTTTATCCTTCTTTTTTTTTTCTTTTTGAGTTAAACATTCAGACATACATGGTTTTACAAACATGCTACCAAATGCTTAGGTTAATTATTTGCTCAGTGCGATCAGGATTTCCATCAATAAAACATGGGTATAGCTTATGGATGTAAGGGTTTGAGTAACTGACTTTTGGCTGCTAATTCTTTACATTCTTTAGCACCAGATTTGACTCATTAAAATATTTCAGGAAAAATTCACTGTTCAAAACCACCCATATAATAAGCAGTTCTTTTTTCAAATACCCAATGAGTGTTTGGCATATTTCTTTTGTTCAGAGTTCAGCATTGCTTGTGCTGCCAGACTGCCCACGTACTGTCAGACCCATTCTTCAGGATGTTTTTAATGAGTGGCAGTAGAGTTTAGTTGCCTTTGGTAGCGCTGAATGAGGCTAAATATGTAAAATTAAGAAATAAGTTAGAAAAGCTGAGTGTCCTTTTTTCACTTTGTTTTCTCTTTTTGCTTCTGCTACAGTTTTCCAAATTCTATGACCATTAAAGCAAGATATACATGTTAATACCTGTTTACATGCTCCCACAAAGAGTCCAATAATCACTTGTTAACAATGAATGTGATTTCTTGACTATCCCAGTGTGAATGTGAATCTTAGGCTATGCTAAAAATAATGTAATGAATCAACTTCGACTGCCTTTAACAGTAACCAGATAGAAAGGAGTTAACTGAAGGACTACTGGAGAGCAGGTCAGTGAACACAGGCAGTTATCTTGAATGGCTAGGTAGTAAAAAACTGAAGAATCAAAACAGAGTTTATATTTTTCATCTTTCATTCTTTTTGGAGATATATTCTTATGCTATGACAAAAGAAGTTAAAATGGAATTGGGAAAAAATTATTGTTACAAACATGTCTGGAGCAGTGACTTTAGTATTATGTTACAATCCAATAAGTTTCTTTCTTCAAATGAGTTTCACACTTTTCTGTTGGTTATTAATCCATCTCTGTTATCATCAGTGTAAGGCAAATGAACCTATCTGTTTACCCAGTGGCTCACCAATGGAATATTGACAGAGAGGAAGGGCTTGAAGTTGCAGAGATCCAGGCAGGAATACCCATATGAGTTCTGAAATGTTCTGCCACTCCACCCAGCCTGGTGATGGACTATGCTGTAGTTAATATACCCCTCTGCATGTCTGTGTCACTGCAGGTGAGCACAAGTTATCTGCAGGTTCTGAAGAATATAGCTGAAATTCCTGCTCCCATGTGAACTAGGCAGTCTAGTGGGCAGCGCTGTTATTGTGGCAGCCTTCTCCAGCTGCATGGGAGAAGAGGTTTCTGATAAAATTTGTCAGTTGATTCCACATTTCATGACCTTGGAGCTGACTTTTGAGAAGGGCTCAGGAGCAGCACAAGCAGGCATAGCTAGGCTGACCATAGGCCTTCGCATTTTCTTATTTTGAAATGACAAAATTCAGCTTTACACATCAAAATAAATTAGGCCAATGACAAGAAAGAAGAAATTAAAACAATCACTGATTGTTATACTAATACTTTTAGGTTTTGTTTATGTTAAGAGAATGACTTTTCTTTTACAGCAAAATGGGGAGAGAGGATTTGCCCTTCAAGTCAACCAAAAGTCTATTGCTTTAATTCCTCATTGCTGCCTTTTTTTGGCCTTCAGCATCAGTCACAGTGTTTACCAGTCAAAGTCCCAACCCATACACCAAATATCAATTCAAGAGCTACTTAATCTATGGAAAAGTAACTGAGACTGTCTTTGTATTTGACTGAAGCACTGTGGGGAACTAAGAACTGGATTGACAAATTAGACAAAAGATATTACTAATCCTATTCACTGTATACTGTTTAATATGTATGAAGAGGATTTATAACCAGTTCCTGAAGAGTTACTTTATCATCGGTTTCATTTGTAAAGAAAAAAAATAGAACTATGTTGCAGGAGACTTTTTTCCCTGTTTTTTGCTTCCAGAGTTTGCTCACCTATATCCTGTCTTCTGTTGACAAAGGATCACTTGCTAGGGAAGTGGAGCAGTTTGTTGATCCTCTAAGTAGAACCCTTATAGCAACACTTAGTATCACCCTTTTAAAATTTTAGTCATCTGCCCAAATGCGAGCTTACTCACATGATCTCAAAATAAAAGAGATTTTTATCTCAGGAGTGTTAAGTAAGCACAGGCAAATCTAAAACAGACTTCTGCTGTACATGGTTTGGCCAAATGTGAGTGAGAAGCTGTAAGCACTTACATTTACCAACTAACCATCCAAGCACCAGAAAAAAAATAGCAGATGTTTTCAGATGCATAAATGATGTTTTCAGATGCAAAAACTTAAGAATGGATTTGTAAAGAAGAAAAAGTAACCAGGAGATATGATCTCCTGAGTTTAGCTCATTCCTGGGCTTATCCTGTGGTCATTGGCTAGCAAAACAGCCATTGAAGTAATTCAGAGCTGCTTAAAAAATGAGCCAAAAATTTTGTTCTGATCCAAAGCTAACTGAAGATAACAGAGAGGTGGGGTTTTTTTATTATTTTAATGATTTTGTTCATGCTCTGCATTTTATAAAACCAAACAAGAAAGAAAGGCATGTTTCTATGGATGAACCTAAGAGTCTTAAAAACCAAAGTCTCCGTGAAAGTGAATGGGACCTAAGTTTCTGAATAATTTTGAACTTTTAGTATGAGCAAACTCACCATACAATTCTGCCTGAAATGCTTAGAACAGTTTTTATCATTACATAGTCAAGAAAAATTTAAATTGATACCTGCCGCAAAGTTCAGCCAGATGTATTAAAGTCATTAATGCAAACACATTATTCATAGACCATGTTGGTTTTCTTCCTTCCCCAAATCAATCATTAAACCAGAAATAATTTAGTTCCCACCAAGCAACCCCTTGCTTGCTTTACTGCATTGACAATTAGTGTTTTATACACAGTTGCCAAAACAGTCCACTGTTCTGTGTACTTCACTGAGGCATTTCTCTCAATACCAGCAGAACATTAAATTTCAATACCAAATTTCCTTGGAGCTGCTCTATTTTGCTGAGGGAGCATGTCAATTTTACAATATACAAATAAAAGAATATGGGATGTCTTGATGCTTCTGTGAGTCAGCTTAAGAAATGAGAGGAATACTCTCCTTTTGTCTTGTGAATAGCTTAGGTAAGCACAGCATATCATCCTTTCATTATGAAAGACTGAGAAATACTAAAAGTTTTCATCCAACTGGGGTCTCTGTATACACACTTACATCTTCAGTTGTGTTTCCAAGACATGTGATAGCATTTGAAGTCTCTTTTGTTTTCCTGATAACATTTTCATGGCAAAGTTTTTATAATTTTTCTCTCCCTTTTTTTTTCTTCATCTATTTCTTTTTAGATAGTCTATCTGAATGAAGAATTAAACTATATAATACAGCCTTATTATAGGCGGAACAAAATGAAGATGATCTGATGAGATAAATTGCTGAAGGTTAATAGCTTTTTAAAAATCAATCTTCCTTACAAAGGAAAAGGGTAAATGGCTTAGTGGATGAAGCCTTGCCCTCTCACCTTTCTGACCATAGTTCAAGTCTAAACTGTGAGGGTCCTGCGTTACATGCTTTATTGGGCTGAGATCAGTCTCTAGTGGGCAGGAGTCTGCATTACAAGATTCATGGGTGTATTTTTCCATACAGGCAGTAGCAGCTCGTGAAACTGATGTGGACTGCTCTATAATCTCCCTAAGCAGTGAGGCTGATGCACAAAGTTAGTGTCACCCTGCACAAAGCAGGGACATTCCAGCTGGCAGTCCTCTGAGCTGTCCCCGTGTCATGCCCTGGCTCTGGAGTCAGACCTCCAGAGCACCGTACAGCTTTTTGTCAGCAAAAAATATAATGGTCTCCACTTAACAAACAAAAAGTAGGTGACTTTTTAAATTATAATTAACAGATTACTAGAGAGCTTTAATAATCATAATTGATCATTTTTCATATCAAGTTCAGGCAAAGAAATAATTTATCTCAACTGTTATTCATAAGGAAGGCAAAAATTCAGAGAACAAAATAATTGAAGTGTCAATTAAGAAGTTTAAGTAAAAGTGGAGAAATTAAAAAACCCCAACATTTCTAGCATAATTTATTAGCATGTTAATCAAGTTTTAATCAGATATTAGTCTGATAATTTATGTATTCCCATCAGTCATGAGCATGAAATGACTACTAAATAAGCTTCTTTCTGATTTAGTTTTAATAATATGTTTTAATAGAAAAGCACACTGCATTCTGAGCAGCAAAATGAGCAATCCAGACTCTCTACTGAATAAACATATAAGGCATACACATAAAAAGAGCTTTCAGTTAAGGAAGCTGTTGCAAGTGTGATTTTTGTAAGCAAAGATATGTTCCCTTGAGACCCAACTAAAAGCAGAATTCCTTAATCTTATGGGAAATTTTATTTTCTAAGCCAAAACAATGTAGGAAACGCTTGTTATTTAAATGTGAAAGGAAAGTGTTTTAGTTCACCTGTTTGGCCTTTGCAGCAAGATACACAGAGTCTTGTGTGAAAGTATTCAGCTGAGGGTCTGTGTATTGTGAATGTTTTGAATAAGCTTAAAATCAGATAAATATAATGTGTGTTCTTGCTACTGAAAACACCAGGCATGCTTTTAGAGATGAATAATTAATATGCAAATATAATTTGGAAATAATGTGTATGCTAAGACTTAGGACTTGATTGTATGTTAAAATGTGCATACATTCATGACACTCATACTCATCCCAGTGCTTTTTAATGACTATTGCCCACTGCTAATTCAAAACACCTGCAATTCCCTTTGTTTTGATCAAAGCACTTTTTCTCCCTTGAGACTGATGGATGGCTTTGTAATTTGTGAGGTAATATGTTAAAGGTCACGAGTTAATATGTCCAATGGAACTTGCTCTTCTACTTGCCTTCATCTCCCAAATAGGCTTATTTTTCTGTGTATCTGGAACCCCTGTTCATATATACACTAAATGTATGTGTGCTCACACTTAGGCATGTGTTTATGTGTGTGCATCTCAGTGTGTACACATATATATAAATGCACAGAGTAACCTTTAAGAAAATTTTCTCTAGTACTTCTTTTTGTGGCAACCTATTGCTGTTTGTACCAAGTATTATTCTTCTTCTCTTTAAAATTAAAATACCCACAAAACATGCATTTACTTTCAGCTATAGAAAATGCTAATAATGCTTTTAGAATGGTCTTTAAAAAGTCTAATTATATCATTTAAAAACGGAGAGACCAAAGGGCAAGCTAAATTCTCCTAACATAAATCAGACTTTTTTATTTCAATGACTTTAAAAACCTCAAATGCAGTAATTTTAATAGCAATGAAAGAATGAATAAGTCATAACTCCGCCTGATCACATAACTGTCTATAACTGTTATTAAATGCTCCAAAATAAGTGAACTCATTATGTTTCTGCACTGCTTTTAGCTAATCTAAGATTCTGCTCACTTAATCATGCAGAAAAGGCTTTAGCACAGTTTTAGACCCTCAGCAAGGTCACTTCAATGCCTTTTTTTTTTCCTGTTCTGCACTGATCATTTAAGAACAGCACTTTGACCTGAAACTGATGATCTCTCATATAAGCTTGAATGCTTAACCCCGAAAGGGCTGTGTTTCAGATGTACATTTGCACAGCCTATTGTCATATTTGCTGCAAACTGAGCCAGACTCTCTTTTCAAGGAAGGAGGAAATGCCAATCAGAATTTGTAGATGTTGTGTGCATGATGGAAGTACATTTTATGATATCTTCAGAGACTTGGAGTGATTTTTAAAACACTTGCTCCTGCTATGGACTCTTTAATGAGTTTTAATTGGCTCTAGGTATGACCATCACATGCTGTTTTTTGCTATATGTTTCTCTCAGACAAAATATAAATCTTATATGTAGAAATTTCCCAGAAATATAATTCATTTAGGCATGATAGTTCATTTAGACAACTCTTGACTACAGTGCAACTGTAAACACATCCAAAAGCTAGAGAGCAAACACTGTTCCCTCTTTTCTTCATGGTGCCTGTGCTACAAAGCAAAGTGCATTTTTATGTCAGTAAAGTGTCTTCAGAAATCAGGAGTAGAGGTGAAGTTCTACACCACTGTAGCTAATGCAAAAACTCTTTTATTGATTCAGTGGCAGCAGGCTTGGGCTTTGAATCGCAAATGAAGGCAGTAATTCTCAAATGCTAGTAAACGTGCTGAGCTTTACTCATCTGCTTTATGCTGTTGATATCAGCAGGATGACTTCACCCGAGTAAAGTTGTAGAAAACTTAATCCCACAGGCATTTGTTTCCTGATGTGCACTTTCCTTTCTCTTCTCATCTGGGCAGGAGGAATAATGCAGCCATAGCCCTTATGGAGTGTTTAGCAGACCTGTTTTAAAGGTAATCATCATCCAGCAACACTGTCTTCTCTACACATGGTGAACAAAGTTGTCCTTTATAGTCCTAAAAGGCCATTTCAAAAACGTTCTCTTTTTCTTATTATTTTTCTTTGTTATATTTTAAAGGCAGAATAGAATGCGTTTAGCATGAATGAGAAAACATTCATGTATTTTCTCCACATCTTTTCTGAGTCTTAGCAATATACAAACCATATTTTTTATTAAATTTAATTACTAGTGAAAATAAGAATAAAAGAAAATAAATCACAAGGACAGCATTCAAATTCTCCAGTGCAGCTTTTCCAGCTATCATGGAAAAGCTGTTGCAGTGCTTACCTGCAAAGGACTGGTCCCTACCAATCACTGTCCCCCCACACTTTGCTGTGAAATGAAATTTTCTTCCTTTCTACAGATATAAAATGTACTCTGTGATTGTATAATTTCTGGCCATTCAATGCTGCTTGGAGTTAGAGCCATAAAATCTAGACTGTAGGTCTATTATGGTTCTTCCCCAGAGACAGTGGGAAGAAGCCCTCCCTGGCCTCCAGCCCTGCAAGGAGGAATGGAAGCAGTAAGAGAAGGCATTTATACCTCATGGCAATGCATTCATTCTTCAGATGACTTGAAGAATAGCAAGGACATGTAAAATGGTGTCCTCACTCCCTCAGAACGTGGGATGATGGGTGCATTTACAAAAGAGGTGTGCTTTTCAGCTGTATGGAAAGATGGCTTTCCCTGTACTGCCATAAATTTGATGGCTCTCTCTGCTCCTCTGGGCCTTGCATCGGCCATGCCTGTTTCGGAGACACAAGTGATTGTTTAAAGGTAGTCTGTGGTATTCAACCATAAACTTTTCAAGACACAGACTATTCAGTGTTTAAACTGTACCTAAGCACAACTGGTCCCAGGCCTACAGGCACTACTGCAATGCTCTTGATGTAAAGGCAATATAGTAATTCCCAATGTAACAATGTACTTTGTATATAATAAATTAGTATTGTTGTATTTTCTGGGAAGAGCAGCATAAGAATTACATCGTAAATATTTTACAACAGAGCAGAAGGTTCACAAAAGCAAAAGAAACCTGAACAAAAACACAAAAATGCCCCACTAAACCAAATAAATAATGGAATGACCCTTCAACTGGATATAGAATAATAAAATAATGTTATATTTTAATATTGTTTGCTTGAAGACAATTAATATTTAATTAAAATGTAAATTTTGGTTCATGCTATTTAGATAAATGCCTGAGCCTTGAATTGGTGCTCCATTTCTCATTTTAGATAAGAAAGACTACAAACAAAGGTTTGAGGGAGACAATATGCCTCAAGAAGAGGAAGGAATTTGCCCAGTTCCCATTGGAGAGGTGTTGTAGTCAGAGACTCATTTTTCTGCTGCTTTTGTCATGTCCATTCAGGAACTTCAGCAAATGTGCTTGGTGAATTGTGCATCCAGGGGTTTGCAGAGCCCTTTGCTGTTGTTGCGCCCTGTCCCACATTCTGTCTGTGAAATAAGGCCACTGAAGCACTCAAACAAGTCAGATTCATACTGCCCCATTCTGCATATGATAAATTATTGTGACACCGTGGTACAGCCACTGGGCAATGCCACAGAATCACTGCTGCAAGGAGAATTTCTCCTATTTTTTAAGTCTGTACGCTCTTCTACACAGGCTAGATTTTCACTGGGAAAACAAAATCCAGCTGCTTAGAAGCAAGAAAAGACACATCTTGGACTGAATAAATAAAAGCTAAATATTACTACTAGCATGGCAAATGAAGAGATTTTCTACAGGCAAGAACAAAGCAAAATCCTATTCTAAGCATTTCAGAATATAAGAAGTATCTGCATCCAAATCAGAATTGCATAAATGTGATCCACATTCTTAATTCACTGTATCTAAATCCCAAAATCTGATGAGAGAGTGTGTGTGTGTGTGTGTTATGTTAATGGGAGAGGAGGAATTCTACCACATTTCATTTCTGTATTTTCCCTCTTGGGTCCACCTGAGATTTAGGAAATGCTTTAGGGCCAACCAGTAAGCAGTTCTGCTAGTAAAATTACCACATTCACGTGGTAATGATTTATAAGGACATAGCATTATTTATGCATAATTGCGTAAGTGCTGTGTATTAGCAATCATGTTTATAACCCCCAATGTTTAGCACATTTTTGCATGAATTATTATGCATGTGAAATACTGTGAAGTTGTTTTAAAATATTATAAAGTATTTCCTCCTAATAAACATGTTTGCAAATATCCAGACTGGCCTGTGAATTAAAGCAGGGTGAGAGGCATGAATCTGTATTTATTAAAGTCAATGTGACTCCAAAAGGAATCACATCAAATTCTAAAACCTTTTTTTTTTTTTTGCCCCCTGAAGGATTGATCAACTATGGAACTGAAACTGATTAAATCAAAATTATCATGAAATAAAAATATCCAGCCATGCAAAATTCTGACTCTAGTTAGCCACTTGTACAGTAGTTTCACGAATACAAGCCGCACGGATTATAAGCCGCACTTCCGGTGCCTCGACAATGTTGCTGTCTTTGTCAATAGATAAGCCGCAACCCGAATATTAGCCGCACTTTCGTTCGTCGCGAGAATCCGTGCGCAGCTTTCACAAATTGGCCAATTAGTAACAGGATCGCGGCATAGCGGGCTTTACTGGCTCGGGGCGGGGCCAGGAAGGCTCGGCCCGCTCATGGTTGCCGACGGGGCCGGCCGGGTGGTGCTGCCGCCGCCGCCGGGCTCGCTGGCCCCCCTCTCCCGTCAGCACCGCACCGCCCCGCTGCCGCGTTCCCTAGCCCTGCCGGCGGGCTGCCGCCGCCCGGCTCGCCGGCCGCGCCGCGTTCCCTAGCCCTACCGGCGGCCTGCCGCCGCCCGGCTCGCTGGCCGCGCCGCGTTCCCTAGCCCTGCCGGCGGCCTGCCGCCGCCCGGCTCGCTGGCCACGCCGCGTTCCCTAGCCCTGCCGGCGGCCTGCCGCCGCCCGGCTCGCTGGCCGCGCCGCGTTCCCTAGCCCTGCCGGCGGGCCAGCCGCTGCCGCCCCTGCCAGGCTCGCCAGCCGCCCCCTCCCATCTGCACCGCCGCCGCGTTTCCTCGCCCTGGCCGGCACTGCAGGCCCCCGCACCACCGGGCTCCCCCACGCTGCTGGCCCCGATTCTGCTGGGCTTCCCCCGCTGCCAGGCAGCCCCACCCGTCGGCCTTCCTGCTTCTGCCATGCTCCCCTGCACTGCTAGCCCCAGTTCTCCCGGGCTCCCCCGCCCTGCTGGCCCGGGCTCTGCCGCCCCCGCTGCCCCGCCCTGCTGGCTCAGGCTCTGCCGCCCGCCCCCACACTGCTGGCCCCGCCTCTGCCAGGCTTTCCCACCTCTGCCGGGGCTGGCCGGGCTCCAGCTTGGCTTGGGGCTGCCGCGGGCTCTCACTTCCGTGTTGGCAGCTTTTAGAATTTTGTTAATGTATTAGCCGCCCCGGAATATTGGCCGCACTTCCGGCTTTCCACCAAAATTTTGGTCAAATTGGTGCGGCTTGTATTCGTGAAATTACTGTAACTTTTTCCTGCTAATTTCCTTCATAGTGTTAGAGAACCAGATCTGAATAAACTGCTTATAGGGTTATAGAATAGAGGCTACACAGAATTTTAAAATGGTACTTTCCATTTTTGTTTTTTAGCAGTAATTCTTTTTATTTACTATTTCTATGCAGATATTCTTCATGCTATTCTGGAGCAAAAAGAGTTATAGTTTGAAGGCCTTATTTGCCATAGAGAATCTTATTCAGGATGCAATTCCATGTAAATTTTAATTTTAGAAAACACATTTTTTTCACATCTGCCAACAACAAAGAATTTGGACATCCATTTTTTGCAAGTATTTTGTGTGAATTTTAAGGAAGTTTGTGTTAATTTAAGGTTTTTCTGTGGAAAGCATTAAAAATACATAAAATGGTTTTCTTCATTGTGGTTTACTCTTTGTTCTCTCAATAACATCAAAACCTTCTCAGGACCTCATACATCCAGTGTAAATCTAGCATGAAAATAAAGAAACTGTTCAGGGTCCCTGACAAACAGCTGAGTTAAATTATTTCATTTTTGAAGGGTTTTATAACTTGGAGGCTCCTCCTCAGGTTAAGAAGTCTATAGGGCATGCTTACACGTCTCAGATTCCTGAGAAAAGTAGCTGATGTTTTTGCCAAGCCTCTGTCCATCACACCTGAAAAATCATGGAGGTAAGGCAAGGTTCCTGGTGACTGGAAAGAAGAAATCAATGCTTCCATTTTTAAAATGGAGAGAAATGGAATTTCACATGAATGAACCTCATTTCACTGCCTGGGAAGATTATGGAGTAGGTCCTCCTAGAAGATATGCTAAGGCACATAAAAGAAGGACATGATCCATGGCAGCCAACACAGCTTTACTACGGGCAAATTGTGCCTGACCAATGTGGGGGCCTTCTGTGATGGAGTGACAGCAATGATCATCACAAGGGAAGAGTGAAAGATGTCATTTATCTAAACTCCTGTAAGGCCTTGCATATAATCCCTCATGACATTTTTATCTCTAAATTGGAAAGACATCGCTTTGACAGCTGGACTATTCAGTGCATAAGGAATTGGCTGGATGGACGCAGGCAGAGTCGTGGTCAATGTCTCTAGGTCCAGGGACAAGTGGGACCCCTCAGGGTTCTGTCCTGGGACCACTACTCTACAATATGTTCATCAACAGCACATGAGATGAAGTGTACCCTCTGTGAAGTTGCAGGTGACACGAAGCTGAGTGATGCAGGGACACAACAGAAAACAGGATGCCATCCAGAGGGACCTGGACAAACTTGAGAAGTGGACCCATGAGAACATCATGAAGTTCAAAAAGTGCTTCAAGTAAGTGCAGGGTCTGGCACCCAGTTTGGGGAAATCCCAGATGTGAATACAGACTGGGAGAAGTCAATGAGAGCAGCCATGCAGAGAAGGAGTTGGAGTTCTCATGGATGAAAAGCTGGACATGAGCCAACAGTGCACACTCACAGCCCAGAAAGCAAACAGCATCCAGGCTGCACCAAAAGGTGAGCAGCCAGCAGTTTGAGGGAGGTGATTTTCCCTCTCTGCCTTTGTGAGACCCCCCTGGAGTGCTGCATCCATTCCTGGGGTTCTCAACACAAGGACGTGGTACTATTGGAGTGAGTGCTGAGGAAGGACACAAAGATTATCAGAGGGATGGAGCATTTCTCTCAAAAATACAGGCTGAGAGACCTGGGGTTGTGCAGACTGGAGAGGAGAAGGCTCCAGGGAGATCACATTGGAACCTTAAATGAGCTGATAAAAAGGAGGGAGATAGATTTTTGATACAAGCAGATGGTCACAGGACAAGGGGCAAAGGAAGGCAGGTTTGGAAGAAATTTTTTACTGTGGGGAGTGAGGAACTGGAGCAGGTTGCTCAGAGAAGCTGTAGATACCACACCCTGGAAGCGTTCAAGGTCAGGAAGAATGAGGCCCTGAGCAACCTGATTCAGTGAATGGCATTCCTGCCAATGGAAAGGAGGTGGAAACTAGATGATCTTTAAGGTCCCTTCCTACCAAAACCACTCTGCGATTATGTGACAAAACCTGCTCTCATATGTAAAGTCACACAATACAAAACTCACTTAGTATGTAGTATGAATGTATCTAAAAAATTAGTCAAATGGTCAAGAAAGAAAAATGTGCTTCCATAGTGCCCTGGAGATGGCTAAGTGTGTCTTCATTCTATCAGCTTCAGTTAAAGGGAGGAAAACTCTTAGAGGAACCTGGTGGGGAGAAGACATTAATCTGTGTACTTAGACTAAAAAAAAATTTAAAAATTAAAGAGTAGGCTGTATACCTAAAAATAAAAATGTGGGTTTTTCTAGACAACAGTATTTTGATGAATTCTTATTAATTAAGCTAATTTAATCTTAATTGTTGATAAATCTATCAACTTCCTACAAATATTTATTTCAAAATCACACATATGCTCTATGGTGATACATGAAAGGAGCATTGCAAATAACCTATTCAAGTAATGTGAAATATTTTTTCCAAAACCTGAAATGAGGTGTTAATTTTTGCCTTTTCTAATGGTGTATTCCTGCGCAGGGAGGAGAGGAGACCCAGCTGGCCTTTCTTTAGTATGTATCCCTTGGACAGTGATCACTCTTATGCTCAGATTATCTCAGCTGGTCAGAGCATGTTGTTAACATGCAGGTTGCAGCCTGGATCCCCACATTGGCCATTCTCTTACAAGCTGCACTCGATTATCCTTGCAAGTCCTTTCCAATTCAGAGTATTCTGCCATTCTATATTCTTATCCTGACCGGTCCTTTCGCCAGTCAACAGTCTAAAAGGGATTTGGAGATCACTCCATAGAGTCAAGGTGTTGTATTACATGGAAGCAAGTTTGTACTGCTCAGACAGCACAGAACTCCTCAAGCTGGCTTAGCATCATCCCAAGGTCACTTTTGGGCTGATGTATATTCAATCAGAATCAACTCTTTTTTTAACCCTTTAGTTAACCAGTTAACTCTGTTCCTTTTTTACCTCTTTGCCTAAGTGCCACTATATGCAGCATAGCCAAGATGACCTTCTGCCAGGCAGTCCAAGAAAGAGAACACATCTCAATAGTTCTAGACAATGTAATGCAAAACAGCTTTTAGATTGCTTCAATCTGTATTTTGGACTGGACAAATATGAGTGTGGCTTCAATTCTGGAGATATTTGAAGGTCAAATTCACATCACTAGTTCATTTCCAACTAATGGCTTTCCTTATTCTGAAGAGAGATATTTCCAGTGCTACTTCTGCATCTATAAGGAAAAGGATGAATGAAATCTTCCCTTCAAGTGGCAAGTAGTCCTTATACAATAAATGTATGGGTGGTAGTTTTAGATCTGGAAAGTAGAGGGAAATATTTAGATGGCATGCAGTTAGTATGGATTATTTTCCCCCCAAAATTTGAAAAAAGAAAGGGAGTAGAAGAAGGCACTTATCTTCTTCAAGCCCATCTTGAACATCATCAATTATCATTGAAACAACTGGCTGATCATAGTAGACATAAAGGAAAAAAGGAATTATTAATACAAGTCTCTGACCAATGATGATGTCAAATCCATAACTTTATAGAATTTGGTATGAACACTTGAGAAAAAGCAAGCCTGGAGGGTTTTCTGTGTTTAATTTCGAAGCAGACTGAATTTTCTAGCTTCCAGTCATTTTATTGAACCTACACTTACACTTCTGTATTTTGGTAAAACAGAAGTTATTCAAGTACTTGCAAACACAGGAGTGTGAAGACGCCTAAGATCAATGTAGATTAAAGCTTATGTGAAATCTATGAAGACTCATTGACCCAAAATCCAGGTCCTCAGTTTTGAGGCTTACTAAGATCTTCACTGAAATGTCTTTCACATTACCGATCATAGCAATTTTTCTTCACTAGTGTAAAGACCATTATTTTTTTTCAGATATGTACTATTTTTGTCCACATTCTTAGCATGTCAGCAGGTCCTATAAGGCAATATAGGATTTAGCTTGTCCATAGGTAGATGATAATCCATTGAACAAGCATGCTGTTAAGTCAGGTTATTTACTGCTTTTTGGGGAGGGGTGGGAGTGCTCCTATCCCACACCACTATTAAACTAACCATAGACTCTAAACGTAATGATAAAGCACTTTACTCACCAGGAAAATATGTTAGGCCACTTGAAATATTATAGGTGAAGGTACTGCTGTAATCCTCAACATCTCATCACCAATCAGTCCCCAAAATTCTTTATGATTCAACTAAATGCAGGTGAAAAAAAATAGTTTAGTGTCCTCTCTCCTGCTGATCCTTATTTGGCTTTCCCCATTTGTCCAAGAATGACCACTGGAGAAAATTTTCATCAAGGGATTTTTTTACGCTACCAAGCTTTGAAATGAGCCTGTCTGTATGATTCTGTCTCTGTTCTCTGAAAATTTGTAATGAATTTGTCTTACAGAAAACCTTAATTGATCTTCTGGGATGTGTTTATTTACTTCAGTTCTTACAATATGTTTGCTTATTTGGATGAATTTACCATAGTAAACAGAAGAAGGCATTTACTTCTCAAATGTGTAATTGATGTATTTTTTTTTTCTTTTTATGGGTAAGTGTGATGTCTAACTCAAAAACTATTTCCACAGACATGAAAAATTTTCAAAGTTTTGTTTTACTTCACCGCAAATGCATTTACTTCTGGTGTGGTCGTAGTACTACCAGACTTTAATTTAGGTCATGAGTGGAAAGTAGACTCAATCATATTCAAGGGGACAACAGACACCCCCAAAATATTCTGAGTCAACCAGGATAGCAATGTCCTGTCTCCTGGAAGCAGTGCCCCTTTCATGTTCAAGAAAGGTCACAGCTATGTCAGTACAAGCTAAAACAAAGTAAAAAAAAAAATTAATACATTCTACTACAAATAAATCCTGTTTTTTCAAAAAACCAAAAATCTTATTTTGCTTGTTTTATATACAGCTATTTTGTTAGAAAAAGTGACCAACAGGGCATCACACAGCCCATGCTGTGAACCAGATTCACAGAATCTTATTTTATTTTGTGTGTGTTTTGCAGACAAAGGTGCTAATCTAAGGAGCAGTTTTCTCACATGTGCTATGCTTTCAAGAAGAAGTGAGTATCAGATTCTTGGGAGGATTTTTTTCTTCTTGCTTTCCTACTAACAGATTTTTAACAGAGTGCAATGTTTTTCAGATATACGTGACAAAAAGCATGCATAGGGATTCTCTTTAATTGGTAGAAACTAGTTGTTTCTCTATCCATACATTTTAGCACATAAATCAGCTATTTTTAGGAACTGTTGGGAATGTAAAACCCTCTCCTTTTCTTCCTCTTCTCCACCTCTGTTGCAGGAGAAAGGCCAGTTTCCTTTACACATCCATTGCTTGTTAAGTGCATTCATTCTTATGGGCTTGGCTAGTGTCCTTAGACATAATATCTTAACGTACATATGTTTTTAAGCAATGACTTGCTTATCTTGACAGCATCACTAACTCAATTTGTTCTTAGAAATATATGGAGACCGAATACTAATGTAATAGAAAGTGGAATTAAAAACAAGGTACCAGCACTATGTTCTATTGTTTGCTTGAGGAAGTCCTGGTTTTGTCATGCTTTCTCCATCTCTCTCCCCACCTCACCTCACCAGAATTGTCAGCTGTTCCAGAACAGTGTAAGTAGTCCCTTTGTGAGGTGCTAATGACCTTTTCTTGATTTTGAAACTTACCAGGAGTTAAGCAACTCGTGGATGCACATGTGCATCGGCTCCTAAGATCAGTTTTCTCCAGCGAAATGCATTGTAATTTTATGCAGTGTTTAATCATTATTCCTATTTTGCAAGAATATCAATAAAATGTGTTATAATGTTTAAATAAAAGACATTCTCAACCAAATGATCATAGAAAGCATGTTTAAAAAGATGTCAGCTTACATTTATACAAGTGATAGGAGCAATCCACACCAACTGGATGCAAACCACACAGATGGCTAGCAAGTTAGAGTATTTACAAACGCCTTGGATATTTTAACATTCGCACTCTTTCTACCTGCCACAGCAAATTTGAACTAGATTTTCCAGCTGCTGTCAGATCCAAATGCAAGAGTGTCCTTCATTACAAGCACCCCTACCAGGAATCCTTGGCAGTATGTGTCTGTCTTCCCTGTGTATTCTCTCCCCTGTTGCTTGCAATTAGTTGATACAGTATAAAAAGAAGGACTGCAGAATGATAGAAGCACAGATGCTTTGCCTTGCCTGGTGGAGTATGAGGGTTTGTAGAGGCAAGCTGGATGTCAAAAATGGAGACAACCCCTCCCTTGCTTAAAGGAACCAAAATCATTCAGGAAACTGTGCATGTTCAGCTTCAGGCGTGTAATTATGTAATAGACTACAGTGATGAGTAACAGCTTGTATTTCAGTGTGGCAGAGGTAGTGTAATACAATGTTTGAAAACATGGTTTTCTCAGTCCCATCCTAAATCACCACCTTCCCCTACACTGCTTTGCATTTCATACAACCTTTCTGATTAGGCAGTGTTTTCTTTCTACTTTAAGTACTCATTATAACAACTTAAAGAATAACACCTAAATTAGACCTATGACTGGTTTTTATAGTCATAGCATTCTGACGGTATATATGAGTGCCTTAACAGCTGTAATTGTTTGGGTTACTAGAGGAGCCTTATTTTCAACCAAAAGAAGTTTGCTGACTTCATTACTTCTGTAAACAATTCTTCCAACAACTCCTTTACTTCTGACACATATCATCAGAACCTTTTGCTGTTGGCAAACTATCATTTAATGAAACATCGGGAAACATACGGTAACATTCATCTAAATGAATCTCTCATGCCTAAATGGGTAATATTGAAACATAAATATTTTTGCATTTGGGAGACATTCCCTTGAGAAAATCATACATAAAATGGAAGCTCTATGAGTAATGAGTGACAGTTTCTTAAAAGTTAATATTTTCTTTAATCTATTTCCATAACAGGAGAAGAGAAGAAAACACAGTGCTAAGCATAAGGTGTGCTTTTGGGATTAGAGAAACAATCTCTGCTAGTATGTATATCTCAGACCACAGGGAACAATACACACACCAAAAACACATTTTTATTTCATTTAATCAAATATAGAGGTGTCTTAAATATTTTTCCATGTTATTAAAAAGGATTGAGGATTCCTTACCTTTTCTTTTTTTCTTTTTTTTTTTTTAATAAAGAAAAGTAAAACTGCCCTAAATGCTGGACTAGACTCTGTGATTGTCATGTAAGGTAATGAAACCATTAAATGCACAGTATTAAGAAGAGACAAGATGCAATTAGCCAAGAAATTACTCTGATCTCAGTGACATTTTCAAAAAATCATAATACAATATACATTGCAGGACATGATTGACAGTCTAATCCAGTTTTGATGGAACATAGTCCACATACTGAAAGTAAAGCAGTACACGGCCAGATAAAGCTCACAGCTGTGAATCCCTGATATGTCCTTACAGTCTTGTCACCCAGGAAATTCCTCAGGTTTAAAAGATGATGAAAGTATCGACCATTAATGACAGGATCATCTCCTACCCTGAAATAAAATGTACTAATCCCTTTTGCTAGGTCTATGAATTCCTAATATAAATTATATAAACTGTAGTAATTCATCTCTGTTAGCACAGTTGTGTTTGGAAATTGTACAGCAGTCTTTGCCCTATTTGAAATGCCAGATGAAAGCAAGACATGTTCGTTTAAGCTGCAGCATAAAGTAATTTAACACAGGGGACAGAATAACTTCTGGATAATGAGCAGTATATATGTAAAAGAAGGAAGTTCTGAAGTTCTAAAGTGGCCTGATGGATTTATGCCTGATCTTAGAAAGAGGCCAAAAATGTAAATATAGGAAGTATGGTTAAATGCAGGTGCTTTGTTAGACATTTGTAAGATGATTTAATGATTGAGTCATACAGAATACATCCTCTAACTTCAAAGAGACATACAATGGTCATTTATGTCTTACAAATAATTTGGATGGTAACCTATCCATCATGTTAAAATAAGTAATGTGGATGATACTGGATTATACTGCAAGGGAGAAAAATAAAAAAATTAATCTGAAGTGACATTTACAAACACATTTGAATTTCTGTAATCCATTTTTGATAGTACATGGGCTGCACATGTCTATCAAGCTGGATTTGCAACCATGTGCTCATGTGTCATTGACACGTATAGCATTGGCTAGACAAACAGTCATGGATGAAGTCAGATAGTTAACCATCTAAAGGGCATTCAAGGCATCTGTAAATATTACAAAGTACAAGGCTAGTGGTTGGGTACTTTTCACGTAAGTAATGACAGTACAGAAATGCAAAGTTATTAAAAGAAATATCTGAGATCCATGGATGTAAAGTAAAATTCTTCAATAGCAGTATTTTTTTAGTTTTAAGAGTAAAGCCAATAGAGAGAGAATATTGCTAATAAATAATATTTTCAAAACCCCATATTTGTTCTAGAGGTAACTTTTCCGTGTTTGGTAGCCTTTCAACATTGTGCCTTGGACAAAAGTCAACAGCAGAAATCATCGCACTGCACAAGCACACAAAGCAGAGTCCAATGTTATTAAGGGCTCTGAGAACACTTCAGGAAGCAGAACATGAGAGACTCACTTCTTTTATGTCTGGCTAACATTGCTTTTGCCAGTTATGTTCAGAATCATTGCAGTGAGATCAAAAGCTAACACTACAGTTAAGTTTCTGTAACTTGTGGGATTAAAGATATCCCACAGGTATGATGGACTACAACTGATCCAAACTCTTCAAATTTCAGCAGGTTTCAGCATAGTTTGAAATATGAACCAAACCAAAATTGATTGCATGCCATTCTCAAATCACCCAGAGAATCCAAAAAAACCCTCCACAAAGCAGCAGAAATCTATTAGTCATTTGAAATGTTCAAATAAAAATTCAATAGATAATGTCAGACCAAAAACCAGAACTCAATTTTGAGCATCTACCCAAGCCTACATGCAAAGAGGTGACTAATGGATTATGCCACTTTGTGAGTCAGACTTAGAAAAATACTGCATTTCTGTCCTGAGGATTTGATTTATTCACGCTGGGTAGTACTAGAGATGAATACAACTGGGGTGTAAGTAGCATATATTAAATGCAGGGGTTTGTTTGGGGTTTTTTAAAGGTTTACTAAAAGCTGCAATTTTGTGCTAAATTGTATTTTAAATATGTTTGAAACCCGAATAGCCTCTGGATAATTTTCATTTGTCCATGTTCTATTTATACCATTCAACACAGATATATTTTTTAATTATCTTATCTATCAAGACCTTGAACATTTGGAAATACTATTGATATAAAGCAGAATTTAATGACAAGATTTTATTGCAATAGTGCATATACAGGAATACACTTAAGATTACTATCATAACTAATATATTGCAATGCTGATAAGAAAATGGCAGAAAAAGAATGCTTCATAATTTAGCAGCTTGAAACTAGGAATGTATCTTTGATTGCACTAAATTTGGTCATAATTAAGACCCATCAACAGCTCCTAGGAGGATCTCTGCACACCACAGCATCTGATCCTGGTCCAGAAACACTGCAAGTTAGAAAAGTGTATTATAAAGCAGGGCTGCTTATACTGCTCACAGTATCTTCCATAAGTCTACCATGAATTACTTAGAACTCAGCAAGGCTTCCTCAGGGAAGATTTTTCTGTTTCTGTTCTGAGTCAGATACTGTGCAGTCTTTACTCACTGTTATAAATTAGCTGTGAATGTGTCTTGCCTACACAGCTTCATGTCAGTAGGTTCTGTCTTTCTCCTTCTTTTTTAAATGAACAAAAACTGAAGTAGATTTCATTCCAAATCAAGGAAAAATGAAAGAACACCTGTATTTCAAGGTCTAGTTTTTTCTTGTAATATGGGTTTTCCCAAGTAGAGAGGTAGAGGAATGAAAATGAATGTCTTGTGGTTTGAATAGTAGGTGCTTTTATGTTCAACGACAGTACAATTGTATTCTTTGTTTTTTAAATATAACTGTCTTTATTTGAGGTAAATGAAGATTATCGGCCCAAATTGTTTCAAATTGTTTTTGATTACCTATGCTATAATCTTTAGATGAACAGATATTCAGAGCTGCCTTTTTCTTTTCCCATGTGCACAATGTGATCATGGTTTTCTATTTTTTTATTACTTAGGGAATATAATAAAAGAGAATAACTTTTATTTTAACTGTTTTAAAAGTAAACAAATATGTCGAGCTTTTTAAAAATAACAAATACATTGACATTTTTGGATATTTTCCTAGGTTTCAGTACTTTGTCATTTATATTCAATTTTTAGGCAATCAGCTTCAATTCTGGCATAGTAATTTATTAGAGAATCCAGATTCCTTTAAAAAAAATCAAAACTGATTATGCCAGCAGACTCAACATGAGGGTACAATGCAAATGCAGTTAGTTTGTTGTATGAGTTTTCTTGAAAACTTTGTTTTTCATATTTGTCTTGGTAATCTTAGATTTTTAATACATATAATATTATATATTGTGATAAATCCTAAAGTTCTTTTAAATGTAATTGTTCACACTGCAAGTTAAATGACTGTCATTTTGCATGTGTAATTCCAGCATCAGATACACTAGATATCCTTTTATATTTTTTCTGCTTTTTTATTAATTTTGCATGATCTATTCTTACTTCTGTAGCAAAATCACAACAGCTAAAACCATTATTTGTAAGTAGTTCTAAAAGACCCAAATTTCTGTTATTAATATTCTGAAAATAAAGAAAACTATAGGTGTTGCTACCATCAGTGCTGAAGTAAATGAACTTGCTCTAAGGCTAAATAAAGGATAATGACAAATGTTTATACTTTATTCAGAAGGTAATGCCCAGTGTTTTTATTTGGCCCAAACGCCTAAGTAACTCCAAATGCAAAAAATTATGTATTTACTGTGTTCTGAACCCTCAGTGATGTTACATATACTACTACAGACTTGTTGATGTAATATTCAAGGTAGGAAAAAGACTAGTGATGGTCTCTAGCCAAAAGTAGATATTAATAATAATTCACAGGGTATAGCACCTGACATTTTCAAAGTTCTGTGTAGTCATATGAAAAGCATTAGAAAAATATGAAAATAATAAATCATTCTCAGTCTAAAAGGATTCTGTGTGCTTCTACAATTAAAAGAGTATAATGGAAGACCAGCACTCTGTGTTTGGAGAACACGTGTGGTGGGAGAAACCTTGTCCGCTTAAAGGCAATTTTAAATATTTTCAGGATTTGAAATCACTTTTTGGCACATCTGTTATGGCTAATTAATTACTTTAATTTGCTTCAAGTTGTGTACTTGAAGATGAATAATGCACAATGGCGAGGCTAGGCTTTGGGAGGAAGACCTTTGGTAGTGTATACAGTGTGCTGCCTCATTACAGAGCTAGTTATCTGCGGGAAGTCTGACATTGAAAGGTACTACACGTCCCATAACACCCTCCCTTAACTGTGATGATTGTAGTTTCTTCCTAAAAGTGATGATTAGGAGAGAGAAAAACAAAACTGAAAGCTGTATGAATATTTCATGTAAATGTAAGCAGGCACTTACTGGACGCAGACCTTGATTGATGCCAGAGTGCCTCTAAATGCCTTGACATTGAAGGGTTTAGACTTCCCTTTCTACAATGACTGCTTCAAGAGCTGCAGTTAATAGAGGAATACAACTGTATTTCACTGAAGAGCTCTTTATTACAGGCTGATATTAAACAAGACCACAAGCCTTAAGTTTGAGCAAGTGAATCTACATACAAGACTTAGTGGATATCTAAATGAGAGAAGATAGTTAAGGTTTCCTCTCCCTCTGTCTTCCTGTTCTCTACCTCAATTGCTTGCCTCAGTTTTAAATTCCTTCCTATGAAGTAGTGAATTAGCAACATATGAGGAATCAGCCAAAAATTGTTTTAGAGTACCTCTGTTCAACAGAGCTCCAAATGGAAATGTCTAAACAATTTCTTACAAGGAGGAAAGTGTTTTTCAAGCATATTGAAATTAATCTAATTATTCAGATTTTAAAACTTAGAATTTAAGAATTTTTCCCAACAAGGAATTAGAAATGCTGTTAAAACACTGATCAAAGAGAAAAATATCCATTCTTTCAGGGAATGGTTTATCTTTTGCTTTCATAGGGACGGAAATATTTCTGTGCATGTACTATGCAAGAGCCCAATTCTGTCATACTTTTGAAGTGGCCTCTTGAAAAGACAGTGGCCTTTTTAAATGGAATATTAATGTATGCAAATAGTATAGAATCTGAAATTGATGTTGTAAAGGAATAGTCTTTCAAAATCATCAAATGAAGGAACCATATTTTGAAAGTTGACAGTCAGATGTTTCATGGTGAGTGTGAGATGATGATCATAATATGTGTTTACCATGTTTTATTAATAGACAAACTACCCTTTGAAAAAAGCTCTGTGACTACCATACAGTTTCATCAGGATTGTAGACTAGACTTTACACATACTATTTTTTTTTTAAGCCTGATTCATAAAACTCCTTATTTACAGCTCTGATTCATTTAGGCAGAAATTTTAATCAATATGTTAGTAAAGGAAATTGAATGATTCCTCACCAGGAAATATCCATCCTTCTGTTTTACACATTAAAAGGCACTTCTGTTTATACCATCTGAAATCCAGTACACCATCAACAGGAGGACTGTGGGATCACTTTTTCATTCCCCACACAGGTTTCCTCAAGTACATAAAGGACAGAATTGACTTTTCTCAAGTATCCATGCAGGGGTGTGTTCTTAAAGATTTATCCTTCCAGTAAGATTGTTCCTAAGAAACAGTTAAGCTGGTTTTGTCCAGTATTGTCACAGAAGCTTGAGTAAGTTTTCCATAGAGTTTTTTCACCTAATTGCTAACCATACTAGCAGAAGAAAAGAAGTACTTTTTTATCTTTTTTTCTTCTTTTTTTTTTTTTTAAATCATTACAGCACATCATCTCCTTTGTGCTAGATTTGGGCACTTTCACTTAATTTGTGTTTTGACATGAGATGTCCAGTAGCTAAAGATAAAATAGAATTAAAATTATATTTTAAATTATTTTTTTTCTTGTATCACACTGTAAAAAATAAAGCAAAAATGAAATAGTTAGGGTTTCTTCTAAATGAACTTGTTGGACCTTGGCTGTTTATAGGATATTAAATTATATGTAAACAGAGATTTTTATGCCTTTATCACACTGACGACATGTAGATATGATTTCTTCTGAAATAAAGTACCTGCATTAATTTCTATTGCAGTAAGCAGGACTTTTACCTATTGGTTTAGCAGCAACTGTCTTAGTTATACTGGCTAGTATATTTTCCAAATTCTCACATATTTGCCTCTTACTTTAGGAGTTTCTGTATTACCTAAAGCAGAAGAGAATTTTACTCTAAGGTAAAATTGTAGGAGATGCCACATGACAGCCACTGAAATGTGATTTCTATTTTACAATAATACTCTTAAATTGCTGCTAGTTGTATATTGGTTAACAAGGTTCTGAGCACTTTCCAATTGCGAGCAGTCCTTATGTGCCTGTTCATGCCCACACTGATTTTGTGTTACTGAGCTGACCATATATTTTCAGAACACTGAAGCCCATATGCACACTTATGCCCATATAAAAACATCATGCAACACTGGTTTTAAGCTTGTGCAGGTGGATCATGACCACAGAGTGAACTAACAGAGCAAAAGTGAGCCTTGGTGATGTTACAGCCTGGTTGTTTCTAAGGAGGTGTAGTGTGCCAGTATTTTTTATGCACTAGTGAGAGGGAAGACAAAACCAGGAGTACAAAGCTGCATGGAAGGACTTGAAAAACGACAAGTTAATGAATACTGGATCACTTTGTTATTAAAAATAAACGCAGATTTAATCTTAACATTTCATAATCAGTCATGCATCTGAATTTAATAACTGTAAACTTGGACTCACATCTTTGTGCACTAAAACTGAGGCTCTAATTACCTACAGATGCAGCCTGTTCCCGTGTGTCCTGAGCAAATGAGGAAGTCACTCCTGCTACCTGCTGGAACGACAGGTAGATGGTTATTCAGGCAAGAGCAGTAGAATTTTGATGCCACTGTTAGATATTTATGAAAAGAGATGCGTTGAATTTTATCTCAGTAGATCAATTTTCAGGACAGAGTTCTTAACAGTGTATTCATAGGCTGGGTACAAAACCAATTTTATCTGCTTCACTGGTGTGTGAACTGTATAAGGAAAGACATCTCTTTACTCTCTGATAGCTTATCTTCCCTGGTGACCATTTATGCGTGCTCTTGTAAATATACATATTTTACAGAAAAAGCTCTTTAAACTATCCTTCGAGATGACCTTGAAATAGAAGCATTTGAATCTTCCAGGAAATTAACAGCAAAGTCTCTTTTGATAATGACTGGTAGGGTTGGAAATGCCACTCAAAGTAGAAGTAATAATCAGTGCTGCAAGCTATTTAATAGTACAGGTCTATGACAGAGTAAGATCTTTAGAAGGAAACACACAAAAAGAAAAATATACCTACTTTTCCATCCAAAGTTTCTTAGGAACTGATAGATTTTTTGAAAATAGTTTTTTTGCAAAGTGGGGCTACTGTTTAAAAATATTTAAAGTAAACAGGAAAAATAACCAGTGTAGTTTTTTTATCCTGCTGGGCACATAAATACTAACTAAACTTAGTTCTTTTAATAGAGAAAATAATGACACTTTTCCATGTGATACCTTGAAAGCATGAAAATATTTATCACACCAACATCAGTAATTTCTTATTATATCTTTGTGTGTAATTCATTATCTTTATTTCAGTCCCTTTTTTATCTACTTTGTTTTCTCACTTTTCCACCAAACAAAGCTTTTTAGAGATTAATTCCCCCAATTAAAATTATAGGTTCATATATTGTAAATATATGTGGAGGATATATGGTGTGTATAATGACATCACCTCTCATATCCACTGCCTTGACTTATAAATAAATCCATATAGTCTCCTTTTATCTATACATAAACAGACTTATAACTCCATGCCCAAATTTCCTCACACAGATGCACACTATAAAAATACTCCTCTCTATAAATGTCTTCAGGCATAAGCACTTTGTCCCTAACAAACGTATGCTTTGCATGTGCACGTGCACATTTCACTGAGCACACTTTCCTGTGTTCCTCGCCAGCCCACATCAAATGCCTCTAGTTGCTTTTTCTCATGCTGTCTCTTCAAAGACGCTTATGTAAAAATTCTCTCATTTCTCTGTGTCTATAGCTTGTACTATTCATAGAAATATTCACTTTCTGTACACAAGCACACAAAATCCATGCAGCATTCATTATGTACATATGTAATCTTATGTAGTAGCAGTTTGATTAACCATGGACTCATGTTAAAATTTTGTAGGTAGAACTTTGAAACACACCTCTACAATACAAGGTATTCCCTTTTAACTTCACTAACAGTGTCAAAATAACTCAAAAACAGTTTAACAAATGCACTGGAAAGAAACTGAAAGATAATTGACACAACAATAGCTCACTTATTGCAGTTTTGAATTCTTGAATTCATACCTTACTGTGAATTTTACTCATCATTAACACTTTTGAAAATATGAGAAATCAAAGACAGGTTGAGCAGTGACTTTGGGACAGGCACCCAGAAAGGAACATAGAAATATTGCTTGAAGTTGTGGGAGAGACAAACTTTGACTGCAACTCGAACTTGCAAAAGATACCTGGAATAGCAAAGAAGGCATCAGTGTGTGAGCAGCATCCAAAGTACAAGATGTGGGTCCACGGCTGAACAAGTTAGTGTAAGCTGACAGGTCAATTAAATATGATACAGAAAAAGCTGAAATACTAAATCTTTCTATGCTTTGGGGTTCAAAGGTAAAGTTAACCCCCAAGTCTCAGTGCCAAGAAGCAACAACAAAACAGTGAATTAGTGAGTGAAGAAGAGAGTTAAGAGCTAACTGCAGCTTTTGAACATATGAAAGTTTATGGGACCTGATAGGATGGGTCTGAGGCTGCTCAGAAGGTTGGCCACAAGCACAGCAAAGTCCCTCTGTTTCACTTTTGAAAGGTCATGGAGAACAATTCCAGTTCTCAATGATTGGAAACGCACAAATACATACCCACCTCCCAAACAGGAGATCTGGGAAACAACAAAGGAGTCAGCTTCAAGTCAGTCCCAAGATTCATTATGAAATAGGCCCTCATAGAAGCTGTTGCCATAAACATGAAAGACAAGTCACTTGGGAAGGCACAACATGGGTTGGTCAGTGGCAAATGATTGATCAAGTGGTTGCCATCAGTGATGAGGTAACTTGCTCAGTGGATGAGGGAGAGCAGAGATTGCCATCTGGCTTCATTTCAGCAATACAGCTTCCATAATTCATTTAGAAAACTACACTATGATAGATCCTAGTCTATAAGGACTATGTCTATCACACAAAGAGAGTGATAGTAACCATTCAAGAATGGAAGTAAAATCCATGAGTTTGTCTCAGATATGCCATCACTGATATATTACGTCTACCTTAACAATTTGTTAAACTTTTCTAAATGTTTTCTTTTTTATTTTTATTTTTAATGAAAAGCTGTGGATTTTTCATGCTATTCATGAATATAAATACTAGCAAATGTACTAATCAGGTAGAAAATATTGGGGGAAGAACACCAGATATTGTGTTTGCTTTATCAAAAGAGCTTGTTATTAATCACGTGATAATATTTTTCTTTTTAATGAGAAACACTGATGTATCTAAGGTAGAGTTGATGGGAATCCATCAAATTTAATTACGGTTGGGTTGGGAAGACTTCTTTAGATGGGGATAAGACACAGCAATTCAGAATAACCAATAACCCAGTTATTTGAGGAGTAAAGCACTCATACGCAAGTTCTTGTGCCAAGTCACTCAGAACAAGGACTTTTATATCTATGCATGCACCAAATACATTTACAGTTGTTTAACTCAGAAATAAAAAGATTTTGTTTCAGTTGTGTTTCTAACCACAATAATTTCCCATGAAGTATAGTGGCAGTTCCTTCTCAAAGGGTAGGCAAAAAGCAACCCTACTGCAAATAAAAGGCACTAAGAGAAAGTGAGTTTAGGTTGTCTGTGCTATTCTGACTCTTGTTCAATTACAAATTCAATTATAAATACCCCTTCCTACTGAACGCTCTTCTTCTCTCCAAAATGCTTTTTAAAATCTTCTTTCTTGCTTACTTTTCATTAACACCACTGTTTTTCAAATTTCTGAAGTAAAATCCTCACTTTGGCTATTTCAGTGAGAAAGCTCATTGACCTGCAATGAAGATCAGATTTTGGCTCGATTTGGTCTAGTGGCTGTACACTGGGTTCTATAAGCTTTCAGAAATGTTTTGATGCTGACCTTAGACTAGGCTTACACTGTGTAAAGTGTAGAATTTCAGTCTGCTTAACTAAAAACACTTACATTCAAACCAAGTTGGACTCTCCCTAGATGTAACCAGAGTGTATGAGATATTTTTCCTCTCAAACTAAATTCTGAAATAATTCATATTTATATTAATTATGAAAGCCCACATTTTTGAAGTCCAAATCCTTTGTGACATTCAGAAAATTATTAAATTTCCATGACTAAAACCAATGAACATCACTTTAAAGTGTAAAAAACATGCTGCTTTTTGACATCTCTATTTTGAGATGGCATCAACAAATATTCAGGTATAGAGGCAGAACAGGTTTTCATTATTAACAGTTGCATGGATTATCATAGACTAACTGTCATTGCTGTGTTATTTGGAATTTTTTTTAATCCAGTAGCACCATATTGCTAATGATTGAAACATCTACCAGCAGAATCTTTTCTAACAGCAGAGAAAAGCCATGAAATTGATTTTAATTAGCCTTTGGAAAAAAAGGAATTATGTAGAATTCAAAATCCATTGTTCAAGTCATATGCCAGCCAAGCTGTGTAAGAGGTTTATGCCGCTAACTGGACATTAGGGACCCATGTTTGTGTTCAGAAATGCACTAACCATTTAATAGAAAAATGTAAGGGATATGTTCCCTTACAACGTATCTGTTTAGGTAGTGATTTAATTATGATTATAATTGTAACGAAGAAGCAGACAAAAGCAGAGGCCAAATTCTGTTCTCCAGAGCAAAGTTCAAAAGGACTATAGGGGTTTTTTTCAGAGATGAAGAACATTTATCTGCATCATATGTTAACTATGCCTGCATCACTGCATGTGAGCATTCCACAAAAACATGGTTGAGATATTCTTAAAATCAGGTCCATTCTCTGCTGAAAAATAAAAATCAGAAAGCAAGTTGTTGACAGATATGTCATGCCAGATCCAGAAACCAAAGCCAGATGCTTTATGTATTTTAATTTTTTTAGTAGCCTAGGAGGAAAACAAGCAAATCTCCATACAAATGCTTTTCTTTGGCTAAATGTCATGCCTTTTTGCATACTAAAATTTAGACATCAAAAGTCGAATAGGAATAAACTTTTCTTGCTGATTTACAGGTGTAGGAATAATCTGACCACATGGAGTACAACATTAAGAATTCTGACATACACAACTGAGCTTAAAGAATTTTAAGTTTCCAAGCAAAGATTTCAGAAAACTTCTTTTAAATATACAAGACAGTGCAACTGAATGAAGAAAATGTTCTGAATTGCAGTAGGAGAGCCAACTTAGTAAGATTTTTCTCATTGAAATGTCATTGTTATTTAGGAGAATACTGAATACAATTAATTCATTTATTACACTTATGTTTCAACAATTATTTCCACTTCTGATGGTTCAGAAACTCTGAAGCCAGTATTTTTTCTGCAAATTTTGCTACAGGGTCTTGCTGGAACTATATGGGAGATTTGCTTTGGATAACCAAAGCTGTCTTTCTGAGTTCAAGATTTATTATGTTTATTAACCATATTTCATGATAAACAAAAGTCAAAGCCAATTATGTAGGAATTACTTCTTGTGATCTGGTGAAACAAAATGTTAGACTACTTCAAAAGAAAACCAATGGAGAAAAAAGTTAGACAAGGACAGAAGGCAAGCAAAAAATAGAAGGCCCAGATAGAGGTTAAAACCACCCAGTATAGTGAAGATCCAAGTATTTAAAGATGGCAATTCCTTCTGATCTGGAAAGTCGATTACATACTGAGACTATTAAAAGTACAGTAAATTCACGAATACAAGCCACACTGAGTATAAGCCGCATCTCTGGGTGTTGGCAAATATTTCGTTTTTTGTCCATAAATAAGCCGCACCTGAATATAAGCCGCTCTGTCGTTCGCGGCGAGGACCTGCGTGCAACAAAGTTGCCAAATAGTAACAGAACCGCGGCATGGCGGGGTTTACTGGCTCAGCTAAGGCTGTGCAGGCTCGACCCGCTAGGGGCTGCTGACGGGGCCAGGTAGCCCAGCCCGGCGCTGCCACTCGGCGGGGCCACTGGACTCGGTCACCACGGCCCGGCACTGCCCTGTGGTGGTAGGCAGGGACGGAGCCCCCCACCGCCTCCCAGAGCCGCGGCAGTGGCGGCGCGGGGCCCCCCCATCTCTTGCCCGGGCTGTGGCAGAGGAGGGAAGGAAAGAGTTCTCCCTCCTCTCTCCCCGCCCCCCGTGCTGCCTGCAGGCAGCCAGGCTCCACCCGCGGTGCAACAGAGTAGCGATTTGTAACAATCGCAAAATGCCGACTTTGCAGCTGCTCGGCTCAGCACTCTGGCTGGCACTTCTGAGGTTGTATTAGCCGCTCCTGATTATTAGCCACATTTCCGGTTTAGGAGCAAAATCTTAGTCAAATTGGTGCGGCTTGTATTCGTGAAATTACTGTAGTTTAAAAAGTTCAAGTTTTGAACATTCCCAAGGATGGGATTTGCTGAATCTCTCTGTACAACCTGTTTCAGTGCTTCACTTCTCTTACTGAGGATTTATTTTCTCATAATATCCAATCTGAATTCATCTTGCTGCTGCTTCCAGTTGCTGTGATTCATCTTTGTGTGTGTACCTCTCTCCTGTGACAAGAGTTTCTCTTCCTTTTCTCCATGACTCCCCATAAGGTACAAAAGACTGCAAAGAGAAGTCAGGCAGCCTCTCAACCGCAAGCCAAAGTTGCCTCAGTTTCTCTGTATACTGGTACAAATCATATGTATGTGCGTACATATCACGTACTCAAGTCTAATACACGTCTTGGTGGCATTCTGCTGGACTCTCTCCAGCTTCTCTCTCTCAAGGGAACAGAACAGGACGCTGCACTCCAGGTTCAGCCCATGGACTCCAGGCAGAAGTGGTTAGTGGCATTGCCTCAAGGGTGTGTGCCTGTTTCATGACCAGGGTGCTGTCCCCCATATCCCGCAGACTACTACTGCATTGCTAGTTAGTCTGCAATATGCACTGCTGGATGGGATTATTGCATTTGAGGAGGGATTTAGTATTCTTTAGTATTCTTCTTCCTCTTCTTCATAAGACTGGAAAACATTTCAGTAAGGACTTCCTTAATATGCCCATGTTTTTCTTGAAAGACTTCTATAATAGCCTTGAATTAAGACAACATTGTGGAGTCATTTGGTTTTAGCCCCTAAAATATTCAGGGCAAGTAAGAACTCTTTCTACAAACTTTGACGCAAATGATCTTTCTATCGTTTTGATATTTTGTTTAGTAAAGCTTTGGGAGGGATGCAACAGAATATCCAATTTTAGAACAACTGATATTTTTTTCTTTTTTTTTTGCTAAGGTTGTCTTCTTACAAAAGCATTTAATCCAATATTCCAACCAAGGGTAGCCCTTTTAAATATAACACAGACAGGCAACTGCTGTCTTAAAATGCGAGTTTTAAAACCATCTGCTATCAGTGACATCTGCCCATATTCCAATTGGTAAATGCTCTTCCTTTTTTTATGGAACGATGCTGCTTTTTCTCACCTATTGCAAAAATACCATGCAAGCCTGGCACTATAGAAGAGTTTCCCATTCATTTCTATTGCAAGCCCACAGGAACCCGTGGATAATGTCACTGTTTGGCAGCTGGCTTTGCATATTTACATATATATGGATAGATGGATTTTCTTTTCAGTGTTAATTTGAAAAGGAATTTAGAGGACTGACACACAGAACTTTGGTACTAGTTTAATTTAAATTGTTGAAGCAAAATAAAATAGCAATCTATCAAGTCAGTCCTCTTAGGCAGATTTTTCCTTAGAGCAAAAATGACCATCTTGGTAAGTCAATAAATCAGGTCTCAGTTCAGTCAGTGCAGTCTCTTTGGAAGCAACCCTGTTACACAGATGAAACTGAGGCACCCTTAGGACATAAAGCTTCTCCTGAAAACAGCTAGGGAAATGCTTCACCAGTGTTGCACACTGCTTCAAGATAGGGCAAAATACATTTCTATCACCAGGCTTCTATCAGTATATAAGTTCTGTTTGCAGAAGCATTTTAGTCCAAAAATATTGGTACCAAGAATCACATAAATCACTCAGAAGAGGAAGCGAAGTTCTCAAATACTGTAGATCAGAGAATGTCCATAATCATTACAATTAAAGGGGGAGGAGATGGGTAAGGAGAAGCAAAAAACACCAAAAACCTAGTATCTTTGTTTTGACTGGGTCAGTAGTCATGGTCCTACTTAATTTTACCTTAGGAAATAGATGAAAAATTAAACTGTACAAATGATGAATATTTCACCCAAAAGAGATGATCAAAAGCTACAATGCCAAGATCTCCTCAAGCTGCTTGTGGAAACCCTTAAGAAGGTGATTTACTGGTCTACCTCATGTTGTTAAGATTCAGCTTTCCAACTTGCTCTACCTTTCTAAAAACTCTTTAAAAATCTTTCTTCTGTTCATTAATTTGCAAATTAAATTTAAAATCCAATATATTATTTCCACTTCTCGGTGTGTTTTACCTCATATTACAAAGGCTGTCGTCAGAGGTGAGAAGAGTGTACAAACATTTTCAAAAAAGAAATGGTTTCTGCCTAAATGTAGACCTTTAAAAGAACCTTGAGTATTTTAGGCTATATAACAAATTAGAGTTTTTACTTTGTTGACCTGACAAAGGCAAATTATGAACAAGTCCAGAAAAACATAATTCACAGCAGGAAAGATAAAAGACCCCTGAGTGAGAGAGGTACTAACGGTCTTTACAGTAATGCAGCAGCAAGAAACTTAATTCAAGAGAGCTTTTCATAATTCTTTTAATATTTCTTTTTCTTTATCACAGCATAATACCTGGCTTGGCAACAGAAATGTTAACATTTGGGGCTCTATTCTTCAAAATGTCATGCTCTATTAACACTATTTTTCTCTGGGATTTACCCTGTCAAAGATGGAATCACCAAGGAGTAAGGTCTATGGTTGTCTAATCACTAAATCCCTCTTCTCAATGATGCACAAATGACTAAGTACTTTTGGTGCCATTTTCAAGAAAGAAAGTTAAAACAGGTCAGTCTCAGGTTAGGGTAGTAGGAAGCTTTTCCTGCACATGCCAGGTGTTTTATATGCAAAATAAACACAGAACCCTCAGGTGTTTAAAAATAAAAAGTATGTAACTAATAAGTGCATAAGGGCAGCTCTTCCTGCTGTCATCTTGTTTAAAGGCATTTACTAAGTGCAACTGTAGACAACAAAGTTCCTCACACAGACACGCTTGTTTTACCTGTCCTTGTGATGTACATTTGCATGGGTGCTGTTCCTTCTGTTCTTTCGAGGATGTGCAGCTGTGCTTTGCTAGAGTTCTCCCCTGTGCAAGGAATGCTTCACACCCAGGAAAGGAAGGAGATGAGACTCCTGAGTGCTGAGACCCCAATATTGCCTTGTGAGACCTCTGCGCTTACACAGTTGCGTACCTCGACTGCATGCACTGCAAGGCTTACACAGAACCTGGCTGTGAGACTGTACTGCTCAGGAGTACCTGCATCTTAACAAAGGGACCAGTGACGTTAGGCACCTTATGTGCTGGACTCTGAAAGGACAGAGGGAGGCTATTTTTGCTGGCAAGTTGGAAGAATCTTACCTTTTTTCAGTCTCTGCACGTCCAGCATTTGGACTGGCAACTTGGGATGAGTACTGAACCTGATCCACAGCATACATAGTCTGTGGAGGCAAAAAATCACAGCAGAAGTCAAATTAGGAGGAACGTTTTCATGATGGAGAATGTTTTATAGAGTTCTGAGCAAGTACTGGGTTTGAAAAATGGAGTTGGAAATTTTACTGTTACTGTCATTTGACTGAGTCACATGGGATCACGTTTGGACAGAGGGTCTCGTGCTTCTTCCAATAGTTATCAGATGCTAGGAAAAATAGGAAACATGGATGTGAACCTCTGGGGAAAGGCTATGTCTGACCAGCTACATGCAAAGGTAACTTTCTTCAAGATAGGGACATAATTGTGAATACTATCTACTTAGAAGTTATTCCTTTTCCATTTCACTCCTTTAATTTTCTATCTTTCAAAATATTCCTTCTCCTTAAAATATTTCTTTGTCTAGAATCTAGGATTCAATTTACATGGAAGCTTTGAAGGTTAGTTTTTGGACAGTAGTTTCCCCTACAAAGTAGTGGCAAAAATCTCTTTCTTACATCACTTTTATACTGGAAAAATGCTGAGCAACAGTCAGAGCATTTCCTGTTTTGTATAAGCAAGAAGCAAATTGGACCAGCTATTTAGATGCAAAGATACATCTTAAGGAGAATATATTGGAATAAATGGAGAGATTCTTAATAAGGGAAGAGAGGTTGCACTTAATAGAAAGAGCATATAGAGACCCTGACTGTGGCTAATGTGCATAAAAAATTCAGCCTGTCAGATCCTCACTTTTCTAATTCAGTAATCTAAATAATTTATTTGACATTTTAGCTCAAGATGACCTTTCTTGGGAAAAAATTACTGTTTTAAACTTTTAGCAAGTGCAACCACTGCAGAGGAATGCTGTTGAAGTCTGCATTTTCCCAAACGAGTAAAGGTTAATCTTGTACAGCTCAAACACATTTTTGACCCTTTTAAACAAGTTCACAAAAGTCATTTAATTTTTTTAATATAATTTCAATTATATTGCAATATTTGTGTTAAACGAGCTTCCTCCCTTTCTCCTCTTTTTTTTTTCTGTTTCTCAGAAGCCATTACCCATGTGTTCCGATGGGTTTAGGCAAACGAATTGTTTTGAGTGACTAAAGATACATTCTACCGAATGTTACTTATAAAGTTCCATAAATCAAGTGAAAATATATGGTAGATTAATAGGTGCGTAGGTTAAAACAGGCACTAGTAATAGCAAAAAAATGACTGTCCAGAGGTTCACAGCTCCCAGATTGGTCACTTGACTCAAGTGATCAGCCTCAGAGCTATGCCACAAAATATGATCATGTCTGTCTGTCCCTGGATTCTCTTCCTCTTACTAAACAATTCTATATTTTGCAGAGGGCATTTCAAAGGTTCTACTAAAGGACATTTAGTGTAATTTTACTTGCCTATTTCTGATAATTTATCTAACTTTCCGACAGGTCACTAAAAAAATCTTTCAATGTAAGGATTAATATACCCCCAATTGTACATAATAAAGGCTATAATTCTCTCAGGGTGTTCAGGTGACTTTATAGGGGTACATTATTTATTGTCAAAAATGTGAATTTGCTAGAATAGCTGAAATATCACAACGGTTTCAGAGTCTGTGCAAAATCTGCAGTGCAGCTGTCAGCTATGAGAGGACCTAAGTAACCAGCTATCAAAGAAATGGATGACCAGCGCTACTTAAGCCTCTCATGGGAGAAAAATGCAGGGTTTAGTGTTGTGTTCAAATTAGATCTTTTCCCCCCACATTATTTTCCTCCCCTAATTTGCATGACTTGTGTGGTTTCAGATCATCATATTACTCGTATTGGTGTGCAACTGGAGTAATTTCAGTGTAGTCAGTATGAAGCTAGTGAAAGTTTGATGTCAGAGGAGAAGCAGTACACTCATCTCTGCTGTGATATTCTCTCCTCATGTCTCACTGATGTCAGTTAGTGCTTTCTTTTCTGACATAACAGTGGGGGTTTGATCTGATACGCCCGCACATACCAGTCAAAAACTGCTACAGAAACAGGGAGCTGAATGATCAGTGAGGCTTATGTTCCTAAGGCATTTTGGCAGTTTTAAAATCCAATGTAAATGTATTCAGCCTCTTACAGGCTTTCAGTATTATTAACTCTTAATTAACAGTACTGGGATTATCTATCTTGCAGATAGTGTTAGAATTGCAGAAGCAACTTAGTTTGCAGGAATTATGTCAGGTGTGAAACTGCATGGAAGACTCTGCATTACTTCCAGGGACAGCCTGTCACCACTGGAGTGGTGTGGCTGTTCTCATGCCACACACGGATAAACCTAGTGAACCCTTCAACTCTTGGTACCATGCTAAAGCATGGAAATCCAGCCTACATTGCTCTTCCACACATTCCAGTAACAGGAAGCACCAGGCAAAGCCACCCCAGCACTGCACAAGGGTGAGTTTATTACAGCTCTGGCTAATTCATGAACAGTAAGAACGCTGCATATGCATCTATTACAGTTGCTCCATTAACCAGGAAAATGGAGACTGGATTTACGTGGGAGTTAGCCACATTACCTTAAGGCATGCCCACTGGCTGCTGTAAGGCATCTAAGTTTACAGAAGGCAAGCCACAGTTACTGGATAGGCAGCATTTTATGCATTGCTTGTATTTCTCTATCCCACATGCTTTGGGCAACTCTCAGCCTTCTCAAGCAGATGACCAGAGAGCACAGCCTTGTGCAGTGGAACAGTATGGGGCTGCAGTTTGTGCAATTCATGTAGTGCTACTTTGCACCATATTTGTGAGATGTGGATGGTTTGGCTTTATCAAAATGTAAAATGTCATGGAAAAAGAGGAATAGTAAAATTCACAGCTACTAGGTAGTGATCACTCCACAGTTAAACTTCTCCAAGAAAATCTTCTACTTCAAAGTTTTATTCAGTGCTATTCAGTCTGAAAACTGTTAAAAAGGGGCTGATTTTGAGCAAATTAAATTGGACTAATAGGATTAAATTGAGAATTCAAAACTGAACGTGTATTACTAACAGGAGAAAATGTTTTGAGCACTTTACTGGGTAAGGCTAATAAAAGGGAGCTGTGAGCAGTCAACTGCTTACACTGCCCTATAAATTTCAGTGATGTTGGGCTTAATTGCAAAGTGAGTGAGTGTATGAAAGAGTACTGGTGTACTGGTTTCAAGAAAAGGGGAGTCCTGCTGCCTTGCCAAAGCTGACCTGAACATGATGTCATTGATTACTAGGTGCTAGTCCTGGTTACTTGTTCGTTAATCTTGTACTAGCTTTGTGTCTTCCTTCCTACATGTAGAAATAATGTAGTATTATTTCCTAAACCAATAGGTAGTATTAGATTGTATTAGAAGGCTCATTAAGATTTAAAGTGTCCATAAATTAAGTCTCAGACAAGGTTTAAGTTTAAAATTATTTGTTCTTTAATTTTAGAAATGTGTTTTTCACTCATGATTGAAGTATGAAGACACTGTAGCTCTCTGTTAAGAGAATACCTTCATAAGAGCAGGACTACTTTTTTTTTTGTCTAAACTCTGACAGGGATTTTTTTTTTTTGTTATATAAGTTGTTATCCTGTTATAGACTGAGATCTTAATGATTTCTGAGGACCTTGAATCTGGAACTGAAGCAAAGACTAAATGCTTGTTATTCTCATTACCAGTTCTCTATAACATCTAGATTTTCTGTATTGTAAACCTGTTGCTGTTTCATACAGTACCAAGGCTCTGGGAATGACTTCATGATAAAGTGAGAATGAAATTATGTTTAAATCTCCTTCCCTGTTTCCATCCTCATTATGCAAATTACATGTCTTAAAACTGTCTACTTATCACTTATAAGTTTGGCTAGTTCTCACATGACTTTTCTTGAAAGATGTTTCTAAACATCTTTTTCCAAACTGATTTTCTTTGCCCTTATTTATTTCTTATGCATTTGTGATGACCGTGAATTAAGTAAAAAATGTCTTGGGGGCTTGGTGGTGATGTGGCAGATGGCGATGTTTATTCTGAAGTTATTTAATAGATATCTCAATAGTCTTCATAGGGAAATACATGGAGAAAAATACCAAGATATATAAAGACTGGTCTGTCGTGTTTGTGGATACTGATGTTCAAGAGCATTTCTTGGTATTCCTGTATCAAATTTATTTAGCTGTGCAACCAAGTTGCACTGAGGAAGAGGTCATTATTCAACAGGTTTATTTCCAACACTAAATGAAAACTCTGAATTCTCAACTGACCAGCCATTGTCTTCCACGCAGTGTTGGACTCTTCCCATCCTTAGAGGAGATAATTAAAAATGCAGATAAGGCCATTTGTCAATTTTAAAAACAAGAACACAATATTATCATTTCGTACATGAACTCACAAGAAGGAAGCCAACAAATCTATTCTGTCCCACTGCACAAGACGGAAGGATTTAGTCCTGGTTCGTAAGAGGGACACCATGCATTTCTGAACATCCATTAAAATCCCTATTGTCCCTTAGGTATAGGGCAGAGATATGACCTTACATCTGAGGGCAGTATAGTGCTCAAAGGTCTGGCATGAAGGACAGTTAAAAGTACAATAGATTGTTATCTGCTGCTCCCCCAATCATTTGGTTAAGGTCAAGAAGCTGCTAGTAAACACATAGTATGATTTCCTAAAAAGGCACCTCATTCTTTATGCCACTGAATGGCACCGTGACACATAAAGGTCAACCCTAGTGACCATTAAATGAGCAGCTACTTAAGACTGAAAAGCAAAACTGGTTTCCAGATGCAGCTGGGGAAAGGCTGCAACCAAGAACTCTGAACATTCCTGATGTCTAGGAAACACAGGAGCCTTAATCAGATTCTGAATCCCAATAGTGTGGTTTGTGCTACATGTTGTATGTCTGCATTGTATATTTCAAACAGCTTATCAAGTTAATATTGTACAGTATTAAAAATGTTGTTCTCTGTTAAAATGGTCATAAAAGTGATAGGAATCTGAAAATCGTGTTAGTTCCAGGCTTGTCATATGACTGTATCTCCAATAATGTGAAAATTCAACCAAAGAATATATTGTTCAATTTCCAGACACTGTGTTGTTTTTATGAAACTATAGTAAAACTAATTTGTGGCTCAAATTCCCAGAATATTCATAAGTAATATGTTTGTGGAGTACAATAGGGACATTCTTGCATTTGTGCTGCTCATCAGTAAAGAGCACTGTCATAACATCTCTACTTGGTAAAACGTAAAATCTAAATCCTTTCACAGAGCTCAAATTTAGGTAGCTATCCTGGATACCACATTTAGGTAGCTGGCAACCATAGCTGGAAGCAAAGAGTTAATTAAGAGCACCTAACATAATTTCCACCAGAGTTTCAGAGTAGGGACTCATGTGTTTACCGTGCAGTATTAACAGCCATCTAACAGTCTGGGAAACAAGATGCCTAAAATTTGTTTAACTGCTAGGGGTTTTAGTCTGAAAATGATCTAAATACCCACTAAAGGTGACTGTCATTACTGAAAATGCTTGCCTGTCTGATACACACGAGTCTCCACATCTGTGTTGTCACTAAGAAACCGGAATTGCTGAGCATTTGCTGTTTCCAGTATGCAATGGATGACATAGTTGGTGTATTTTTTGTTACGATCATCACAACTTGAGACTGTGGGGCACAAAGCATTAACCTCAAGCCCTGCCTGAAAGTTATTTGCAAGATACTTATACCCCTACACACTGTGGAAGTATCAAAAACGAATTTTTTATGAGAAGGCTGAGTTGCACTGTTGTTCATGAAAGAGACAATATTTGTCTGGATTTCAACATCTTAAATGGAATTATCTGAAGTGTGAGAGATGAAATGAACCATAATCTATATAAAATAAACAGACAATATGCAGCTAACTAGAGAAAAGAATTTACAGTCTCTTATACCTAAAGCATGTTTAATTGCAGTCCATAGTGGTAGCAATGTCAAATTATTATAAACTGCTGACTTCCTGGAAAGCTGAGTGAAATAAATCTGGTGACCTCTGTCCAGTTTACACTGACAAAAAACGTTTATTTTTCATGGAACCCACACCAATTTTTGATACTCATTGGCATCCCTCTTGGAAACCTCCTTGTCTCACAGACTGGAAAGAACTGAACTGTCCAATAATATGTGAAAGTGCATCCTCCTTTTCTAGTGCCTCTGATAGGAGCATGTGAAAAGTAAAAGAAAGTTTTCTCCCCATGGATATTAAACTCACACTTTTCCTCAGCTTTCAGGAGCTTTTCTGTGCACTAAGTGCATAGCAGTTCCCATGTTCAAACAGATGCTCTCCCTGGATATGTTTCATTTTTTCCTGGGAATTATCTTCTCATTATTTCCCTGTCATCATTACTTCTTCTTTCTTATTTAATGCAAGAACGTGGTGGGACATATTGGTTCATATGAAGTTAATCTTAAGGGCAAAGTAAACCTTTGGCCTAAAATTTTCTTCCAAGAAGAGAGAAGCACAAGGCTCAGATGTCTGCTTGGGCTTTTGTGCAGCTGTAATAAATTATTCACTAATTTACTGGCAATCAGACTATCTGATCTGCTGTTTGATGGATAGCCCAGTAGGTAAAGAAAACCCAGAGAATAAGCATTGTATTCAAACTTGTTACACCAGGTCAGGCACCAAAAATGAGAATGATCACATGATTTGTATTACATTGAAAAATCTAGTACTCCATTGTGCAATACTTTCCAAAATTCATTAAAACCTCTTAGGATGCAAACATTAAAATACCTGCCACCTACAGCTGATGTTAGCATTCTTTCTTTGCAGATTATTGGGTGGGAAAGGAAGTCCAGCAGAAAATTTGTAGGCAGGCTTAGTGATTGCTAAAGGATAAAAAACCCCAAAAATACAGACACAGGCATAGGCACACACACCCTCCCAGTACCTTCCTTTCATTTCCCTTGTTGTGGTTTGTTTGTTTTAATTCCCCTGTCTTGTCTTATATGGCTACTTGCTTTGATTTCAGAGATGGAATTGCCTTCCAAGAAGACAATGTTTTTAAGCAAGAGTTGCATCAAATCAAGAACATTTCTGAAAAAGCTTCACTAGACAACTTGTTCAGGTCCTCCCAAAAAACTCACCTAAGAGGTAGTGTGTGTTCACACAGCATTTTTCTCTGAGAAAAAACCAACAGGACAAGCATATGGCAAAAACAACCAACGACCAAAGCTTTGACACACATTTGGAGAAGATGGTTTTCACCTGAAGACAATAGAATGTGTTTTTAGGTGGAAGGCATTCAGCCTATTCTCTGTTATTCAGAAAGAAAGAGTAATATTTCTGGTCCACCCTGCAAGCTGCTTCTCCTCCGCATGGCACTCCTCCTTCTACACCAAAACCCCCTCTCCTGCCAGTCACACTTTGCTTAAAAACAATTAGTTGTGGTTTGCTGTTTTATTTTATTTTTTCAGACAGAAAATGTACTGTTGTTCTGTACATGTTTTCTTGCTGTCATACTTTACAGACGATTTTCTTCCTATTTTCCGAGGCCTGAATCTGCCTTTGGTCACACTATTTGCTCCTCTATGGTCACCTCTGAGAAGATTAACCCTTTCATTAAAAAAGCTTGGCCAGGGTCAAACTACCGCCTGGCTCTGGACTCCTACATCCCTTTGATCTCCCAGCTATGGAGAAATTATTAGCAAATTCTAAGCCTTCCCATGTGATTTGTTTTTGTAAATTTGTAGAAATTATTCCTAATCCTATTACGTGGCCGAGGGCAAACCTGCATTAAATATATGAGACTTTTTGTTATGTGGCAGATGGATAATAAAGGAATGCTGAATGCAGCCCATTCCAAGTTATGGGAATCTGGACACTTCATCAGCATTCACTTAATCCTCTGCCATGGCCTACGCCTTTGATGAATGCTCTCATTTATGACCACTGATGCCACTCACTTAATTTCAGAGAAGAAAAATAATACCTAGCTGTTAATGTGAATATTTGAGTTTATAGCTGTACAATGAATAATTGTGACATTATCAAGGGAACATCTTCTTATACATTATTCACTTGTATAGACCACATTAACCAGAGAGAGGAAACTTTCAGTTTTGCATCTTCCATCTTCTTTGGAAGGTAGGCATCATGCAGACAAAAGTCAGTGTCTTAACCCAAATTCTAGCTGACAGTCCGTATCAGCCCTCACTATATTTTACTCATTGTGGTGCCAATCTCCTATCTCACCAATGACATTTTTTCAAAGAAAGAGTGGATTTCCTAGAGACTCTACCCCATGCAACTTCCATGGCTTTTTATTGAATAGGAAAATGTATCCCTCCTTTTTTGCTTTAATACTGTTGCCATGTAGCATGTCTGTAAATTTAAGCTGAAAATTAAGACAGCACACAGTTTTTGTTTGTACTTTATAAAAATGTGTTTTCATGTATTTTAAAAATAAAACTAAAACAAATAAAATCCCTAAAATTCATAAAATTAAATCTTCAGATTTTCATTACTCAGCTTACAGCTTTTCCATTCAGAACCACAAATATTAAGGTCTGAAAAATATATTAATTTATTTTGTAGTAATCTGTGTTTTCCTGAGGTAGCTGGCTTTTTTAAGGACATTTATAATACATCTGATCTCTCTTCAGGTTTCCTTATTTCACTGGAGAGAAAATGTGATTACAATCTTAATGTAAATATTATTTTTAACTGGAAATGCTTCCATGTTTTAAAGTGTTTTTATTTACTTTTTTGAGTGTATAGCAGAATTTAAGAGTAGGAGTTTGCTATGTTTTTATCCTCCTTTTCTGCAAGTGTGATAATTTTAGTTGGTATTTAATGGTGCTAAAATTCTAAATGTAGAACCCTGCTGTCCCTTTTAGTTTGCATGTATAAAATTCAGAGGTAAATTGAAGTTCTGGTAAATCATAAGTGTGAGAAATGTTTCTAGATATAGTAAACTGTAATAAAAAAAAACCAAGTTAAACATCTTTTCCTGGTGGGAGTTTTCACACACTGTAACTAATTTGCTTGAATCAACTAGAATATTCAACGGGAATAAAAATGTGTAGTTTATTTATTTATAGTACGTTTATTGATCACTACTTTAAAATGTAGCATAGCAGCCTAACAGGACTGACTTCTTCAAAATGAATATTCATAGGGGTCCCGTGTGGAGTAGCTGCTTCACTTATCCTCTTCCCCACTGCCACCTTCTTTAACACACAGGCTGTACAAGGCACAAGCAAGATTCTGCACACACGTTTTATTTTGTGTGTAACGAGGCGCCTGACAGAACACAGAACCCTGTTAAAATGGAGGGATTTATTTGGAAAAGGGATTGTAATATCTTGTGCAATGTGTCCATATAATTATAAGGATCCAGGATCTATTTTTAAGGTAGAAAGAAATGCAAACTGTTCCGTGATTGTAAAATGATGCAATGATGAAAGATTGCAACTTAATTGACTTCAGGGAGAAGAAGACATGGCCTTAATTTAGCATCATAATGGGCTGAACTAAATTCTCACCTACTTGCATCTCTACACTGATTTCAGATGCTTTTGTTTCCCTCTCCCACCAAGAGCTGTTAATCTAAACATTTCTGCAAAGTCACAGTATTATTTCTAAAATATTCTATTTCCTCTTAGCCTGAATTCTTGGCAAAAAAATAAAGTAAGGCATAGATTGACACAAGTGAAAAACAAGAACATCAAGCCTATTAACAGTGGGTCAAATTTTCCAATTAATGTTTTGGTGAAAATTTCCGTAATTTCAGTCAGACATTTTACTTGATATAAATAGTCCAAAAATTGAACTCCCCCCTAAAATTTAGTATAAACCGTAATAAAAATGCTATTGAAGTATGTCTAAATTGAAACCCAGAAATGGCAAAAAAATACACATGAATGGTCTTTAAAGGTGGTGGGTCATTATATATTAATTGTTACTTATATGTTTTGATTCATTCTTGGTATAAGTAATGGCTAAGTATGGCAATCCAGATTGGATCAAAGTCTGGAATTTTTTCCGAATATATGAGGTTTGAGAACTAAAGTCACCATGTATTTTCCTCACCAAGCATGATGTCAATGGAAACCTGTAACATTTACCTGTGGTGGGGCCAACCTCTCGGGCAATAAATGTCAAAAAAATCATCCTTTATTACTACAATAAGAATATAAAAGCTTCATTATATATGATGCATGATCAGTATCTGGGGATTACTTGCTGTAGCAGTTAGGGCTCTACTGAACAGGCAGATAGTGGTCAAACTCCCTGTTTGCTATTAAGTACAGATTACTCTAAGATCGCACTGTTAAACCTAAAATGTATTAAACATCTTCGATAAACTATACACCGGAAGTGATTATAAAAAAGTGGAGGGGCAATATAAATATTTTTGTTGTTAGTTCCTATCATTCAGGCTGGCAGTTAGAACATTTTATTTTTCAGAAAGTGAAGGGGGCTGTTTGCATTCTTTTTTACAAGCAGGCTGATACAGACTGGAAGGCTGTTCATTGAGTTTTTCCTTATGATTTTAATGCTCCTCTTACAGGGTTTCTTTGAAGTATTTTAAGTGACTCTAAACAAAGCCCTCACCAAAGATAATACTACTGTAAACCAGTGCATTCTTTTCATATCTGGAATGAGAAGGTAATGAAAGCATGCTGGTGTCATGACTCAATCTTGCAATCAGAGGAGCTTTCTTCAGTATAAACCATAGGTAGGAAAGAGAAGCTACAGAACCAAGAGAAACCTCACCATCCAAGTTACTGGCTGTTTATTACTGGGCACTGAAAGCAAAGTGAAAATGGCCTGCTGCCCACATCTGTGGGTTTCGTGATCACAGAGTAATTCTCCAAACCCAAAGCCTGAAACAACTGCCTTTATTGTAAAGTGAGACACACTTGTGGCTTCTTTCTCATGAGTCTGTTTTCTAATGTCATTGTCTTTGAAGCATACAGCCTTTATCATGCACAATAAATTATACTTTGCTGTAATGTTGCCTTGCTAAAATATGCTAAGAAAGCTTTGAGCAATATTTACAAATAGTTTAAGTGTCATAACAATACACCCACTACTCAGGCTTCCATCGATTTTACTGTAATAAGAGTTGTAATAAAGGATACCACTTTTAAGCATTATGAAAGTATTCTGTATAAAGAAAGGTAATTGGGAGAAAAATCCCTAAACCCTATATCAAAATCATTTTGCAAATTCTACAATCACAGCTGTCAGAAAAAGTAACCACAATCTCTCTTGTCTAAGAAGAGTTATCTGGTTCTGTGCTGTTGCTGCTGCTTGTCTTTCTTTCTGTCCCATATAAGTTGTTAATTTACTCAAAAAAAACAAACCCAGCTACTACCACAATTATGAAAAAGAAAAAAAGTTGCTATAAATAAATTTGTGTTATGCTGCTGAAAAGAACAGTAGCCTTACTTTCCCATTGAGGATAAAGTTCCATCCTGTATATCAAGTGTTAAATTCTGCTGCCTGTTACGTGAGTGTAAAGCTGGTGTAATTCCTCTGCCACAGAAAGAAGCCATTCAAATTAACATCAGTTCAAAAGACGGAAGACCCAGACCTTCCCCCAAGAATTTTAAAGTCATTCCAATACATTTATTAATAAATACTTCTGTTGCATCCAACTTGATGTTTTTAAGACCTTCTTAAGGAAAATAAAGGTATTTGAAAACAAGCTAAATATTTTTTTATCTTTCCACCCTTATTTTTGCTTGCTGTTTTTAATGCAGTATGGAATATGCCTGCTACACTTGTCAGTAACAAGGGCCTGTTTCAGCCTCCTGCCATCAATGGCAGTGATATGGGGTGAATTTTGCTTAGTTTTCTTCTAGCAGGTTGCTATAGCTGTCGATCCACACCACTTAGGTCTTGACAGAAACATAATCATGTTATATGGGTATATACAGAATGAGTAGTTAAAGTATATTAGAAAACATATAGACTGAAGTGGATCATTATTTTCAGTCTAAGAAAGCAAGGCACCAGCTGAAGGCTGCTTCACTAGTTGAAGCTTGGTGTTATTTGGTTAACCAAAAGGAAATATGGTGTAATCTAGAGAACCCATGTTCCACCTCCCAAAGATATTGTCTGCTTTTCTACTATAATGGGTCTGTGGATGTAGTGACTTCTTGAACCCTTTCTCTGAAGCCAAAAGCAGCACTTGTGAAAAGAAAAGCCTAACCACTCTGGCCACGCCAGTGTCAGGTTCTCAAGTCTGACACTGCCAAGATGCACTATATTCTAGCTGCATTTTTAGCATAGCAACTGGGGATAATATTTTAGGGGAAATCTGAACTAATTTACCCCACAGTCAAAATTCTTCCAAAGACTAGTATGTATTTTCACATTAATAGCAATGTTTAAATCTGTTGCCCTCCTACCATTATACTGATATCCCTGTAGAGATTAATAATTTTTTATTTTCTGAAAAAAAATGCAAACAAATGTTTTGTTTTGCAAATTATGTGTATAAGTAGGTTTACTTGCAGTTAGCATAACTTTTGGAAGGAAATAGCCTCTGCATTTAATAAGCAGCAGACAAGAATTGTCCAGTGAATTCCAGGTCAGAGTGTTTGTTCAGATAAGCTACAAAGCAAGCTGTGATGGAAGGGAACTTGCAGGTCCCTGTCTAGTATTAAATTTTCAGTCTTGATGTGATTGTATTATTTTATCTCTGTAAATTTAGCACATTTGATATATGGTTATAGCCCAATAAATGTAACAATAAATATCACATTTGTATTCAATTTCAGAGGTCTCCTTCCCTCCCTCACACCAGTAGCAATGGGTGTGATCCTATAAGGCTCTGACTGTAAATAATCTGATTAAATACAAGGTTACTGATGCACTGACAATATAGAGAGTCACAGAGACTGTGGTAAGATTCAAGCCCCCAGATGTGTCTCCTTGCCTCAGTCAAAGCAGATGTATTTGATTCTGAAAAAGCAATGCATAATCTATTTTTGTTTGTTCAATAAAGGAACCGTATATTTACCATATCTTTAGGGATTACTTTTTATTGTTTTCAAGGAAATAATTTCAATGCTTACAAATTGTTGGATGACATTCCCTCGTACATTTCTAAATGATATGCAGGGAAAAAATTCTTGTTCTAATCTTTTTATTTAGAATAGAAAAGCTATGTGTAATCTAGGAGATGAAATAAGATATCTTTATTAAAGAGGAACATTCTAGCTCTATTGCACTTACAGGTCTGCCAGTAGATCCATTAAGGAATCCATTTTTCAGACTTTTAACACTTGTCTATATTCGAAACTTGGCACTCAGGTTTATAGCCCAGGAGCAATTTGTGCTGCTATTTACAAATGTCTCTTGGTATTCATTTAAAAAAATGTTTTTCTATTAAATGCCTGAAAATCATTTGGTTATTTAAAATGCAAATGGGAACAATATTATAAAGAGCACTGCTGAATACTCTAAGAGTCCCATGTTGTAGTCTGATAATACTTCTGTTATATGAAGTTTATCATATTAAACCATTTTAGAATGAGCTGAATGTTAGGACATGTGGCATTTTTTTATATTCGAGAGCTTATGTACCAAAAAAAGAGCTGCTTTCCTTTATCATTTAGCTAATACATATTTAAAAAATTGTGTATGCACTCATTTGCACATCATAACCAAAGATCCTCATAAAGGTATGTCACAGAGACACAGAATCACCACGTTGGAAGAGACCTTCAAGATCATTGGGTCCATGCCCTAACACCTCAACTAGACCATGGCACCAAGTGCCACATCCAGTCTTTTTCTAAACATATCCAGGGATGGTGACTCCACCACCTCCCTGGGCAGACAATTCCAGCATTTTATTATTCTTTCAATAAAAAAACTTTTTCCTAATATCCAGCCTGTATTTCCCTTGATGCAGCTTAAGACTGTGTCCTCTGGTTCTGTCAGGCCACCTTTCAGGGAGTTGTAGAGAGTAATAAGGTCACCCCTAAGTCTCCCTTTGCCCAGGCTAACAAGTTTTATAAGAAAAGGTAAAACAATAACATATGAATTTATATACTGCTGTGGTTTATTTCAGTACCAAAACTATTAATATCTAACATCATAGCATAATGCAGTTTACACTACTTATTTTAGGTTTTTTCTTAATTAATTCTAACTTAAAATACTAAAAATTAAAACAATAATAATAATTCTACCTAAGCATGTCATTATATTGGGGAAAGTGTAATAGACCCAAGGTAGAACAACCAACTTAAGTCACGTCACATCTTCCAGTCTTACTGTCTGAATGTAAATTGAAAGGTATTTAATGCAAATACACCTTTGCTTCTTTGTTTATAAATTTTCATTTTAATTTGTTCTTCAGCTAGAAGTCCAGTTCTTCTGAAATTAAAATCACCATTTTATTGTCTGGACCGTGCTTGCCAAGAAACGCTGGACCAGGTGATCCTTGAGACCCCCTTCTGAGCTGGTATTCTATGATTTGATTATTTGTTCTGAAAAAAAATCTTTATCTTAACCAGATGTAAGTTAAGAGCTCTGATGACTTTTTACTGTTTTATACAAATTGAGAGATAACCCTGGGCTCATAATAAATACATTTAAAGTTGAGAAAGGTTGGAAGAATAGCATCTATAAACTATTAATATCAAACCTCATCATAAATAAAGCTCTATTCCTACTTCCTCATCTGAATCCTTTTTTTTATTTAATAATAAATAAACTTCATAAATAGAATTTTAATAATTTCTTATCAGACTGAGTTTCTTAATTTTGTGTAAACTACTGTAGTCTGAGCTGGAAGCATTGAAGAAAATATTACAAAGAAATGAAATCCAAAGTCAAGTGGTCTTTTTACCTTCAGGTCATTTCAGATTTTAAGGGTTTAGAAAAGGCCCATCAAGCTCCATTTAGATTTCAGGAATAATTCCTTAAAGCACTTCTGTAAACAAAATGATTCATAGCATAGTTTTTTTGTTCAATTTTGTAGTTGCTGTTCCTCAGTTAAGTGTACAGGGGTTTTTTTTTCAAGACTGTACTTTTCACTTCTGCAAACCTAATTTTTAGTCTTGGGTTCTGAAAAATCAGAGGCTATTTAGAATACAATAAAGAATAAAAATGTGATCAATTGTAAGAAGTATTTCTGTGAAGTCTGAACAAAGTGGGAATCAGAATTGCAGCCCCAAGTATTTAAATAAGCTATTACAAAAGGAGTGCTAGGAACCATTATATTCCATGATTTCTTGTGAATAATAGAAATGCTCTCTATCAAGTATTTTTACCTAAATGGAATAAATGTTTGAGACAGATGGTGTTCATCCATTGTAACCTTTCATGCCACTAGTGTTGGTATTGTTACAACTTCTTCTATTAAAAACATGCTTTGAAGCTATTAAAAATACTCTAAAACCTACAAGGAAGTGTAGTTTTAACCACCATACATTAGTGTCTCCATCTTTCAGTAGTGTGTCATTTATGCTTTAATGACATCAGTGTAGAATTTCAGCATTCTTGCACTAAAAATGCCTGTCATATACAAACAACATTATGGCACTTTCTGTATAATATGCCTATAGTAGTGCTATTATTTAATGGTGTGCTTTTATATTGCTGAAGTTTTAAAGGATAAATGTGCCTGCATCGTATACTTGTGCTGGGGCTAGTAAATAGGATTGCTTGCTGTTAATGAGATTACCAGACCTTCACCTCTAGTTGTGATGGCCCAGTACCACTGAGATGGAAAAAAAGTCACATTTATGACTTCAGTAAAGAGTAGAAACAATCTCTGAGTCCCAGTTTATCAAACCTCCTTTTTATGTCTGGAGCTGTTTACTGGTGGAGCACAATCACATGATGTAAGAATTTGGCTGAGCAGGGTTGGGTTTGCCCAATTTTCATTTAGGGGCATAGAGCTGTTCACCATTTGGGCTTAATTCCAGCAGGCATCCCCACTCCTCTCACCATATTCCAAGTAACAACCAAATTAAGTATTTTCATGGAATTCTATAGTTAAATTTAGGAAATCTGTCCTTTATGACCTCACTGTGGTCAAATTTGCTGTTTAGACACAGGTGAGAATCTGTCTCAAGTGGGGATCAACCAAGAAATAAAGAGAGGAAAAGTGCTTGTTTCCAGGCATATGGAGCCATGCATGCAATTGCTGTTTCCATGCAGCAGCACTACATGAAATAACAATAACTTTGCTTGTAAGGGCACAGTTTATTGGATTTGGTGAGATCTCCTCTCTCAAATACATCTGCTTCTTGTTCATGCAACGTGAGAAATGTTTATGAATTCAGGAACAAATATTTCTTAGAATGTTTTGTAAGACTGAAATATCTGCAGTGGCTTTCTGGATGGAAAATAGGCCAATAGAAAGATTATTTGTGTGTGCCTAATTAGTGAACAAGGCAAAAAATATACATTTTCTCTTTGTAGTACTGAGCATAAACTTAAATTATTATTTTCTGATCTAAAATGCAGTTTTATGAAAGTGGTTTTTTTATACCGCATTACACACTTATAAAAGCATTCATAATACTGCTTTTAAAATTTTTTCAATTATGTGTTCTCTTTCATATTTTGCACATTCATAGTTTGCATATTTTTCAGAAAGTGAATTTACTCACTGAATTAACAAAGTGGATTTTCAGATAAAACATGAGATATCTTGTCTGGCTACACATAACCTGTATATATCCAATTCAAAAATAAAAAAAAAAAACTCGAATAAAATCTTACCAAGGGAATCCTTACCATTAAAATGTCTATTACATTTATAATATATTAAGTACAAAAAATATACTTGAATTTAAATTGACTGGAGGTGTAGGGAGTCTTTGGGCTAAAGTAAAATTTTAGAAATGGGGGATAGGTGAATCTATCCCATCACAAGAGAATGTATCCTTTAATAATGACATCAGTTTCACATCCACTAATGTAGTTCGAGTGCAGTAGGTTATTTAACTCCAATGAACCAAGCTTTCAAATCCAGTTAAATATCTCCTTGGCTTTCTTTTGGGAATGACATGGCACAGTCTTGGGAAAATGGAGCCCTTTTAATTCTGCTGACCTCTGTCACTGTTCGTATCCACCACATCCAGGTCAGTGCTGGCAACTACTGCAGGAGTCCTTGTCACAGTGTTGGTTACACAAATACCTGGTCCCAAATCAGGCCTACAGCCCATCTGCTTATTACTACCGACTTCCATTCTTAAAAGAAAGTCTTAAAGCTGTTGCTGTAGCTTGACATTAAACCTTACTCAGTTTTAATAAGGAGTATTAATTGGGATATATTTTCACCGATTCTAGGGTAATTTATTCTCATAAATGAGAGGATGATAGCTCACTAGTTAGCATGCAGAAAAACTCTTTTATTCATTTAGATTAATTAATATAATATGATAAAAGTGCAAGTCTGCCACTGTAAGAAATAATTTTGTATGCATTTGGAAGAAGATGCTGGTTGCTCAGAGGAAGCAGACGCCTTAGCTGAGATGCTGGGATTCTGATCCCATGACACTTAACAATAATTACCAACTATACATGCAGCAGAAGTACTAGCAATTTTGGTACATTTAACCTGCAAACTTACTGGTCTTTAAGCTGAAGCAGGTGGGATAATCAGGCGAATAGAAACCCTTCAGCTAATGTTTGTTGTTCAACACACACCTGTGTGTGCACTTCGAAGGAAAGTCTGTCTTGTTTTGCTGCTGAGGCAGCCACAAAATGTCAAGATAATCTTAATTTATCCATTAAAAATGTAGGCCCATATTTAAGAGTCATCAGTAATAAAGGAAAATATACTGAATCATTTCAAGTGCATGCTAATCATTTAATGTAATAAATGGAGCAACTCTAATTATCTCCCGAGGAAATGATTTCACACTAAAACAATGGAAATGAAGAGGTTACTTTGGGAGCATTATACACAGCTGAAAACTACTCATCTGAATCTAGAGGATATTTCAAATAAATAGAAAGGATTGCTTATGCCTTTTCAGTAAACATTTAGTGCTATGAGAGAAAGAGTAAATGATGGCAAGGACACTTAGTGATTTGCACTCAGGCAGTGAGGCTTTCCCAGGTACCGTTACACAACCAAGCGCTGCTCCTTTGCACTGAGACACTGGTTAACACGAGATCAATGTCATAACTGCAGGTTCAGAATGGGGTTGAAGGGTGAACAAGAAAAGTAATATAGCTGTCTTTTATATTTGTTAATTAGAGTCTGCATTAGAATCTGTAGATTTTCAATTGATAATATCCATTTCCCTTGAGGTCTCTATGACTCTTTATTTTTAAAGGGATAAATAAAAATATTTATGATTTTTATCCCCAAACTAAATGCCATGAAAGCTTATTTTGGAAATTCAGCACATTTTTAGACGACAACAACAACAAAAAAAAGCAAACTTTTGAATAAGGTGTAAGAATTTCTCAGGGAGTGGGGTTAAAATTGAGTTTAATGATTCAGTCCATTCCCTCCAAGGGAACTGATTTCACTGCAAGCTAAAATGTTTTGTTAAATTATGTACTTCAGTTGCTTGGGTGTTATGTCTCTCTTGGAGAAGCATATGAAATGAGCACTATCCTCCTAGGCATTTTAAAAACACATCCACATTAAATAGAATATATATACAGTGGTTGAGCATACAGTCTTTTTAAACTAGATAACAAAATGATTTTGACTTGTTTTAAAAATCTTTTTTCCTTAAATGACTCTAAAGCTAAGACTAAAAGATAGATAATGTGGACTGAAATTTTTTCCCCTTGCTTTCAGTTTCGTGGAGAATAGCACATTATAGGTACTTCCCTTTGTGCAAGAATCACATCAAATACCAGGAAATATACATCTGTTTTGGCTACATATTTAACAGTATGCTTTCCAGAACCATCAATTTACCTTTATTAATACATCAAGTGCAGTTTGTTTAAAATGTTTGTCCATTCCACTGCTGTGCTACTACAGATATTATTACCTTATACTTATTACTAAAATTGGATAGGATAGAAGGGAATACATCTCTTTTCCATAGTGAGAGATATGACCTAGTTCAAGACAAATTAGTGCACAGTGATTCTAGAAGCATAAATAGACTGCAACTTTTTGAAGGTCTGCATTTATTCTGAAGCTGACAAGAGTATTTCACAAGAGAGCAGACAATTGTTTTTTTATCGTAAGATTACTGTTCATCATGTACAAGAAAACAATTGTTATCAGGTATGAACTTAATTGGAATCAACTGTAGCAGCATTCACAGGAATTTACCGAAATATCTGCCATTCAGAGCTGGCTTACCATAATATTCTCTATGGAATAGTTGACCACAGGATTCTCATTCACAAACAGCCAGGTTAAACAGTTAAATGCTAGCAAATCCTGCATAGCCCTGTGGGAAATTTCACTTTAATCCCGAACTTATAAGAGGACAATCAAAGCCCAAAGCCTGGGTAACAAATCTGATCCTCTGTTGCAATCTGTGTCCTCATGGGAAGGAGAGAGATGCTCCCTGTACAAGCCTGAGATGGATAAATACCTAAATGATGAGATAGATGGGGAATGCAGAAGAAGCGTCTGGCTTCAGCCATTCGCTTCCAATTTCACATTACATTGTGAAAGGCAATTCTTGTGCAGCTTGGGAACAGCCAGTCCTGATTACTATAAGTTGAAGTGTGGCTTAAGGAATGATTAATGACAGTGTCAGGAGAAAACAAAGCACAATGAGAGTTATCTCTAATCCACCTGCTTGCAGATGCTATAGTAAGGGAATGAAAATGGCCCCGGCGAGCCCTGATAATAAAAAAATCAAAATAGAAAGGTGCAAAGCTGTAGATATGTATTAATCTGATATATAAAAACTAGGTCTTAGCTTGAATAAAGCATTAGGCATGAATGGAGCCCCATAGGTGATAGATATTAGAGCATAGTGGACTTCACATTGTCTGTTTTTTTTAAATCAAACAGAACTGTTCCCTTCAGTATTGCCTTTGACATTAATAGGTTGGTATTTGAAAAGTCACAGTTCACTAGATGAGCAGGCTTGTGAGTTCAAGCTCATTAAACAAAACCTTTTTGTTGCTTAAAAAAAAGTGGCACCATACCACCACCTTGTGGCTTGGTGATGCAGCGGCCCGCAGAGGCGAGAGCTGCGTTCCCAGTTCCACACACACTACATACAGTCAGATGAAGCACATTTAAAATATCGCCTTCCTTTTTGAAAGGGAAAAAGCTCACAGCCTCCTTCAGCAAGCACAATACCTCTGAAAGGTGGCCTGGCCATTTCAAAGGGCTCTTGGCCAGTTTTCCAGGTAGGTTTGCTCTGATTCAAAACTGGGGCTATTGCGGAAGAAGGGGCAGTCACTTATCACAGCTCTGACTGAATATGCACATTGTGGTGGTTTCTTTCAACTTGATTGCAGCTACTCAGCTTCTGTTCCTTCCTGACTTATCCATCTTCCTAAACTTCACATCAACTGGGAAATCTTGCACAGGCTGCTAGTGAGCCGAGACCTGGGGAGACTCCCAGCGCAGAGCTGACATCCTGGCGCACTGCTCGGAGCTCGCTGGTGTTCATCAGACAGGGCACGTCCCTCCAGATGTGCCACTGACAGCCTGCACACCCACAGAAACTCCAGCCTTCACATCTGAACTACTCACTTTGCAGGCTTCATCTCCTGAAAAGTAGATTTTGCATTGTTCTAGGGAGAGCACCACTGTGTCTTTTCGTGAGGTAGAATTGTTAAAATTCTAGGCACACCATAAGGTTTCCTAAAACATTGAAGCTACCCAGGAATCTAAACATTTTCACTCTTGTTTGGGCACATATTCTCCCTGTGTCGCCAAGGATACTTTGAAAATTTTAACCATCATCATGTTAGTCAGGAATATAAACTGAAACAGAATACTTCCTGAGGCCTGCTTCTCTGCCACATTTAAAGGTATTGCCTCTTGTCAACAGGGAGGGAATTATTTGGCCCCACTGAGTTCAGAAACAAAAGTCTCATTGATTTAACTGAGTCAGGATTTCAATCCCAATGGGTTTTGCCCCCTCCTTTTCCTTAATATGACCAGAAACAAGTTAAATGTTAATTTATATTTCATGGAAGTATTTTAATATTGGAAAATCTAATGAAGATTTAGCACTTGGCTTTTAATGAGGCTGACATAACTGTCGAAAGAAAGCAAATACATTATTTTAATTGATATTAATTCATAATTGCTCCTGATTTATATATTAAACAAAAAAGAAAGTGTCTTTTCATGCACTACAATTTATTGTGTATTCAACCACCATTTACTCAGGATCTTCTGGCTTTCTTTTTTTTTCCTTTCCTCATGTGAAGGGTATGATGGAAGCTGCCATGTAGAATCGTACAGCTGCTGCATATGCTATAAGTACTGTGATCACATCACCCTTATTTTCTGATGACGTGCCTCAAGTCAATTCTATCCATGTGTCTTTGTCTCCACCTGACATCTCCTGCTATCATAATAATCATGCTGTATGGTTTGAAGCTTAAAGCTTTTGTATACTGTATTTTCTTAATAAGGCCAGGGAGCCAGGCAGTTTCTGTTCTATAAAGATATATTGCTATAGGAAGCAAAGGGTCTCAGTTGAAAATTTTTTGATCAAGAATTGACACCAACAAAAATCAGGGGTGTTCAGCTAAAGTTTTGATTAGACAATTTTATAATCTGGGTGGGGAAAATAGACTTGGATATATATTTGGGTCCTGATCTCCTTTTCTGGCATTAGGGTCTCAAGGTGTTTATTCAAGCTAATGTTTGGAGTGGAACAAAGCAGAGGTTATGTGAGAATTGAAAGTGAGCTTACCAGAGTAACAGCATAGATTAAGGTAATAATTCAGCCAAGAGAAAGTTGTGTTACAACTGAAATGCTTTATATAATCATGAAGGATGTTTAGTCAAAATTTGAAAAGTAATGCATCAGTGTCATTAGGCAGATATTTTACCATGAAGATGTGATAGCAAAATGCAAAAGCATTTAAGGGTTAATTTGTGCGCTCATATCCCAGTATTGAAAAAATGAAGTTACCACTGTCAAATGCTTGTCTGATATGCTTTTATACCAGTCTCATTCTCTGTTTTCCTCTTCTTTGCAATCAAATGTTTCATTCCCTTCAACCTCATCCTCCCTTCCCATGACATTAGTTTCTCTCTTGATCCTGAGCAGCCTTCGGGAACCTGAAAGGTTTCCTTTAAAAGATTGCACTGAGCTTTCAAATGTCTTCTCAGAAGCATGTTACCTTTGGATGAAATTCTGGTCTTGATGCATACTCTATTTTAGGTCTGTCTTCCTGCTTTCCTTACAATGTGTGCACCCAGGGATTTTCAAGCAGGATTCTGCTCTGAATGTAGAGTTCCTGAAAAACATTGAATCCTTGCATCACACCCTGTAAGATCTGAAAGCAGGCGCAATCTCAGCAGAGATTTACAGACTATCACAAAATGTATTTTAACAGAAGCTGAGAATCCTGTTACATAGTGTTAAAGGCAAGGGGTGAGAAAAGGTAGAGGATTAGAAGATCAAACTTCTTAAAAGAGGGTTCAGATTGGTTTTGAACACCTGACAGAGATTTAAACTCACTCTTTCCAAGCTGTTTTTGTGCAAACAGATTCATCTCTGAGTTGCTAGGAGTGACGTCTTCTTTTATTCAGAAAGCTCCCTAACCAGTTATTACAGAAGATTTTACATGAGTGTTCTTCTGGCCAAAACTCATTCCACTCTCCAAAGTCAGAAACAAGCCAAAAGCAATAATGAATAATATACAAAGGGCAGCTGGTCTGGTTCTGGCAAAATCAAACTAGACTCAGCTCCAAACCTCCTTTAGATACAAAGCTAAGCCCTGCAGCTCATAACTATTTCTACACTGGGTTTTCATATCTGCCTAAATTCCCCACCTTCTACTGTATGTATATCTTGGGTAAGGTATTCTTTTTCCTCTCCTTTCCTATCCTTAAATTGCGTAGTGCTATTGATTCAATTATAGTTATTTGTGATAATATGCTTGAAGAGTAGGTGAATATTGAGTGTACCCTGCAGAGAAGACTCAAATTAGCACCTGGTGGGGAATTTAAAACTAAGTATGTTAAAATAGAGCTACACTCACTTCTTGTAAAGCAAAGTAACATTCAAATTATTTTCTTGTGTATAATTATGGAGTCTTCACACAGGTTCTGTAGTTTATTAGTAAATCATGTGCTCACTGATGTCACCATCACAGGGAGCATTCTGAGGTAGGACATGATATGGTACCAGGTTAAAAATCCTGGCAGTTGTTGTGAGGTAATGTCGAGATCCCTATCTAAATTGCATGCTAGGATTGTTTTTAAAAAGACTTTTATATATTCCCACTTTATCACATAGTGACTTTTAAGCCATCTCCTTCAGCATATGCTAACCTGCAACAAGGTTCCTTCTTAGATTTAGACTGGACAACGTAATAGCAAGTTCAGTTGTATTTACCTGAATTAAAAATATTTTCAGCCATTTATGTGGACGCTGCTCCTGCTGTGACTGCATAAAACAACAATAATGGAGCCATAGAAACAGAACATTGGAAACAGAATCACTCCTCTGTGTTCAGTAGGTGTTGAAACTCAGTATATTTCAATTCTGATTGGAGTGCTGGATCTTTCTAATTGGAGGTTGAATGTGTGAGTGATCTTCATAAAGTACATGCTACTACAGTATAGCCTTTTGAATTCTTTTGCAAGAATCCCAACACCAACAGCTGGTCCATATGCAGTTGACAATAGACTGAATGTCTTGGCTAAATATGTGACTGTCTTCAGCAGTGCATCTACAACATGGACAGCAATTGTCAATGAAGTGTCATATAAGGGCTGGTATATTCCTCCAGAGAATCACCTACACCAGTGTAAACACATTTATGCTGATAACTTAGTCCATGTTGTAGCCTTTTGTTTTTTCAGAACATTTTAAAAAAACCCTGTGTTTTTAAGGAATGAATTGAGGTATGCAGTCTGGAAAAGAAAAGAAATAGAGCATAAAATGAGGGTAGCTCAGATGCATTTAGCATCTATAAACAAAAATCAGCATTCACTCAGATAAATAGATTTCCATGTGATGTTCCTTCTTTCTCTCTTTCTCTCTTTGTTAATCATGAAGCTTTCTTCCTTTTTTTTTTTTTCTAAAGCTAGTGGTAGATCTGCTCCTGGCAGTATGTTATGTTCAACCATTAGTTTATTTTTTAAGACTAAGAAGAGATATTTCTACATTATAAATTATTTATAAACATAAGAACAAAGGGAGGCTGTCAGGGCTGCTGGTACTTTGAGAAAACAGGGGAAAAAAAGACGATGAATTTATGAAGAATACAATTTTACGAAGGAAGGAGGAGGGAGAAAGCCACTACTAATTATTAACATTCATCTGCAGACAAATCCTGAAAGAATAGGATTAGAGGGATACATTTACATCTGTCTGTCACAAAAAGAATTCTCATTAAAGGTTTACTAGACTGTCACAAAACTTCTTCTAATGTTAAACTTGAGGGTCTCATGGGGGAGAAGAATATCTCACTTTTGGCCCATCCAATGAAGTGATATTAAAACAAACAAAAAAAAAGCAAATAATAACACTTGCATTTTTAGTAAGAGCTCCAGCTGAATCTGCTTAGGTGACACTAAAGTTGATATGGCATGGAAAAAGTTTTACATGTCAGAACAAGTTTCAGTAGTTTCTATTTACACAGCCATGTGTACTTTGAGACATGATATGACTGCCACAGCAATCACTTTGTGAATAGCATTCATCATCTGGACGCTTCTTTTCATCTATAAAAAGAAATCTGCAATAGGTTGCTTTGACAATTCAAGATGCTGAGCCACAGTTTCTTTGCTTTAAAGAAACAGACATTAAGGTTAAATACATTAAAAGTGCACAAAAATAAACACACTGTGTACGTACAATATGTTGACAATAGCAAACTTCAATCTAACTGTAGTTTTTGATCAAAGAACTGAATCTGTGGAAAAGAAATCCTGAATCTAGCTGAAGCTGTCATTTTCTTTTTCATAGCAAACTAATTTATATTGAGCACACATCACTGAGGAAAAATCTAGAACAGTTTTATATTACTTGAGCCATTGTATGTGGCTGTATTAGTAGGGTGTTCAGACAGCTACTCAGGATCATACATATCTTTTACTGGAATAGTATTCCAGTTAATTAGATTGTGGTTTATGAGCTGGTTTAATTAACATATGCAATGGCTTGCAAGGGAGAAAGTTATCATCTTGAGTATTTTGTTAGAGGTAATCAGAATTAGCAAAGAAAAACATTTAAAATTCTTCTAGATCTGTCCCTTGCCATGAAAGCATGATACTCTTCATTGTACCCAACCAAAGCCAGGTTAAGATACAGCCATTCCAGTTAGTATTTCTCTTCAGTTTTTGGGTCAGATTCAAAGGAAACTTATAACTCTAATCTCTGTTTTTCTACACATTTATTTTTCTTAGTGCAGAGTGGAGAATATTCCCTAACATGTATATTCAAACCTGATTGGTGATTATTAGTGACTACTTTTACTAGAAAGAATTGAGACAGCCTAAAAAGGCCTGGTTTTCAGAGGCTAGTTCCCAAGGTCTGCTGAAGTTTCAGCTCTCTAGGTCTCTCAGCTTGGGTGCCCAAAACAGATGCATCCAAATGTAGGCCCATATGTTTGAGCATGTTGCACCACTATATATGCACTCCCTGGCACTGTTGAAAAGCATACATTCCCTGCAATCCTCCTACGCTCCTCCCTCTGTTCTGCTCCATTTAGGTCTGTGCACACAATCTAGATTTCAGGTAACCCAAAAGAAAAAGTTCTTTTTTATTCCTGTAGCTGAAAAATTAGACAGGCAAGTCTGGAGCCTACAGGCTAGCCCACCTCTGAGCATGTAAATCCCCTGAGTATGCCATAGCTGCTTACCTGCAAAGGCATTGAAAGGAAATGCAAAAAACCTTATAAAACAGGAGTTGTATAAGCAGTAATAATAAGATATTTATTCTGAACTACCTAGAAGAATTGATTATAAGATATTTTACTGTAAAATTATTTCTAAATTTTCCTGTCCTCAAAACTTCCTCCACTGTCTGTAGCAGTATAATCCACCTGAGCTATAAAAGTAACAAAGCAAAACTATCCCTACAACTTTAGGAAATACCTTTATACATTCTCAAATGACTTTCTAAAAATAAACTGAAAAACATACAGTGGTGTCCAGCAGACAAACTCTTAAGCAGAGGAAAAAAAAAATAAAGCAAAACAGTAAAAATGCCCAAGAAATATGAAATTAGAAATGTCAAAACCAATTGGATTTTATTCCTCTTTCTAATAACATATCTTCCAGATTGCTCTTCTTTATGTTCTTTTCGGAGCTCTTGCTAGATATTTTAGGGCAAATAACTCTAGTTTGATTAAATAAATATTTAAAGGGTACAACTGTTTTCTTTCTTGTGTTCCCTATCATGCAGCCAATTATCACTAATCACATTCCAAAGAACAGAAAATACATTCATTTAATCATTTCATAGGGGATTAAATTTCCCATGTTTACAGCTGGATAGCTTCTTTCCCTTACTCATAAAGCAGGCATTGGAAGACAATTGAAGAGGTAAATGGTGAGACATGTAAATATCTACACTAAAGCAACAGTTGAATATTTACTGTGTATTTTCTAAGATATGTATACATTTGCACTTATTAAAGGTAAGTGGAAAATAAAATCCTTGGATTTTTTATTTTAAATTTTGGCCTTTGAATTAAGAGGTTTTTATTTTTGTGTCTGAAATAAACATCTCTGCAAAGGATAACTACGTGCAATACCTTTACAATCTCCTGATAGAATTGATGTAAAGTTTCTTGTAACTGAGGATTTATGTTAAATGCAAATTCTTCTAATAAATGGATATACAATTTTTAAAATACACTCTTGTAGGTTGGTACTATTTGTTGGTAATTGTTACAATGCAGTTCAAATATTTTTGTTATGACTTAAGGATGTTTATTATTCAAGTGGTCTCAATTTTAGAAAATAGGAAAATATGTAGCATAGATAGGTTAAAAGATAATTACTGAGACTCATCAAACACACAACTCTCAGAGGACAATTATTGAATCATAATAAAATTTGGAATCTGACTCAAGAAGGATTTGTGTGCAAGTGCCTGTGCCTAACTCCTCCTCTGAAACAAACCCTTTGCTATCTCTGTGCAAGGGCAAGACATGCGCCTCTAGAATTTCCTTTCTGTTTGCCAACACAAACTTTTGGGCACATCACACAGACTTTCATGTTTAAGCCTGACTCCACAGCAGCACTAACTGTGATTACATGGGGATCTGCTGCCTCCAGACAGTCCACTCTTCTCTGCTAGGAAGAAGTCTGCACAGCTGTGATGCTCGGTCATCTTTTCTGTATCCTGGCACCAATTGCCGCTAGTCAATTTTATTGCAATTTTCATAAACTGCATGTTTGATCTTCTTGTTTTATGATTTACATTAATTTTTGTGGATATGTGAATATATCAAAATGTTACTTTTCCTTAAAAGTAGTTGTATAAATTTTGCATGTTATATTTCATTGTATAGCGACAGACTTTATATTTCTGCTTAGTATGCTGTAAAGTGGGAGAAGATTTCTAAAATATTGTTGGAAAGTAATCCAAATTCCAGCAGATTTCCTAGGCTTTATACTGAAAGCCTTAGGTGCCCCCTTTTGGTATACTACAGGAATTACGGGCAGGCTTTAAACAAAAAATAAAATCTGGGAGAAGCACAAATCTTCACTTACAGGAATCCTGTGTTGAATGTTATACAAATGGAATTTGAAGAAAAAACAAAAAATTCATATGAGTTCCTACTATATGGTTTACTTCAGTATACATATGCATATACAACCATGCTTTGACATTAAATTCTAAAAATATTAGTCTTTGATTGTGATGGCTCAAGAAGTATTTATACTTAAAAGCAGTACACCTGGAATGCATATAGACATGGAAAGAAGTCTAACTCACAGAATATTTTCTGCTGAACCGAACACTGCAGTTATATCATACTGTCTCTATGGCTTTCAGTGACATGGAAACTCACGTAACACTAGCTAGGTTCTAATTCCAACATCTACAGTGCAGTAAAAGGTCAAATTAATTTCTTTCATATGTTATATACAGTTACAAATGTGGAGATTGTACAAGTTTAGCTGATACATCTGTGTTGGGTCATCTTGGTTTAGGTAATATTCTATCCAGGTGACTGTCTAGTCTAGTGATACTTTAATCCGTGGAAATATTCTTTGTGCTGATTCTCTTTGGTTTTAGTTTGGGTCCTTAATCTGTTAAAGAATTCTTAAAATGAAAGAGTACATCTTGTCAACTCCTCTTCCTCCATAAAACCTCCTATTATGATAATTTGAGATAAATCCAGAGTAATTGGTTAACTCCAAATTTGTGCTGAGAGTGAATCTCATACATCATTAACAAAGCAGTTAATTTCAGCTTTAAGTAATGTGTAAGTAATGTTTTCTATCAATTTCAATAAGAAGATCAGTAGAAATTGTTGATTTAGAGGACACCAGTAGGGCAATTGTCTTTTCTTTGAATTTTACCTTTCAGCTAAAGGAAAACTACCGATGCAGGAAAGAACAGATGCACTGAATGTACATGCTCAACAAAAACAGCAAGAAACATGAGTTTTGTACTGGGCCTTATACATTCTTCTCAGATAGTCTCATACTCTTCTGCAGAAGTCAACCTCTGTTTCTTCAATCACATCATCACTGATGCAGGGAAAGATGATTCAACCTAAGCAAATGGTCCTATGGAGCAGCATTTTCTGTTCTTGTGAGGGATGTTTGAATCAAAAATCTTCTCCAAACACGTACGAACAATTCTTGTAGGAAGTGAATACAGCACACAGTATCTGTTTTCTTCCTCATAAAAGAAATGGTCTTTGTATCTGCTTATTGCTGTTGCTATTATCTCTAAAAGCATGAGCTGCAATTTTACCTAGAACTAGCCGAACAGCAGTTGAATATGAGTGACTGTAACTTTGCCAACGTACATCAGTACTAGCTTTATGTGCAGACTGAGGGCAATAGGGCACATTGTCACATCAATTTTTAATCAGGATTCTCCAATTAAATCAATGGACTGTACTGTTTAAAAGTCAATAATACGGTAAAGCTTGGTACTTGACTCAAATCGACAGATTTAGAGGATAGCCAAATTCAGGATGACTGTAACATAAATAATGGAAGTCGCTTTCAAGTGCTCTCAATCATTTAGCTCATTCTAAAATGCAAAGTTACAAACTGCACATCTGATGATGCAGTTAGACTCCATTTGTAAATACATTTCCTATAATGCGGGATGCGATGTATTATTCATAATATAATGAAGAGCCAGGTAATATGGAGCAAAAAAGGCAGAGTTTTGTAAGCAGGTAGGAGACAGAGGAGTCATTTGTTATATCATTGTTAGCTGAGCAAGAATTATGATATGATATGATATGATATGATATGATGATATTCGGTATTCTCAACAGAATTCAGCCCTTAAAATGATAGTAACAGGAATATTTGCCTGCAGACCAAGAGCAGCCACTAACTGTGAAGAAAAAAGAAATGGAAAAAAAGTGATCCTGAGGGTTAGTGTGTCTAACATAAATTGAAAAATTATTAAACATACATGTTTTCATTGTGAGTTTCTTTCATTTAGTCTTTCAGGATTATAATCCCATTTCTCAATATCTTTTTTCAAAGGACAACTTCCTGTGAGGAAGAGCATGAAGTTATTCAGAAGAGTCTGTATTTATCTATAAATTGTTGCCCTGAAATGAAGAATAATCTGGAACTGATAACTTAAAGCTAGGTGGACTAGGTATGTTTCCCTCTATATTTCAGAAAATGCAAAATTCTTGATAGTTACCAATTCAATGTCAGAGACCTGACTCATTAGATCCCACAGATAGAAGTACACTGCAAATTTTCCTGAGTGTCTGCAAAAATGACAAGGGTTGGGGTCAAATATGCAAATATGCTGATTTTGTGAAGGCTAACAAAACTTATACTCACTCTTTTGGAAGCAGTATTAGTTTTATCTACACTGGTTGATGCTCTCAGCGGACCAAGTCATGATTAGTACAGAGTGCTTAGCTCCATTGCCCTTACTTCTCGCCCTTTGCAGTTAATTTAGCCATGCTGGCTACTCCAAAAATTCAAAAGTCTCAATGAGTCGCTCACAAAATTGAGAATTGCATTTACACTACATTTGGAGGGTTATTTACCTTCTTGTTCAAAGTTTTAAGACTTCATGTTCTCAATCTATTTTGGCAACTGTGAAGCCTAAAAACAATTTTTTGGAGTGAATGAAAGCCAAGAATCTCATCTAAGTCACAATTTCCAGAATTATACCTTTTAGCAAAAACAATAAAATGAAATTTTGATTTTGGTGAAGTCCAGAAGGATTTTGACACTAATGTCTCACTGGACAAGATCACCCATCAGAATTGTGAGGAATTTACAAAACTGGAAAACCTGACTGAAGATAGGAGTTTGGGGTTAAAGGCAGGAATTAGTTACTGTTCTCTGTGGCTTCTGTGACTCGGTTGTCTGCATTGAAGCATGGGGTTCTTGGGATCCAGTAATGTGTTTCAGTGAATTTCTAATGAAGACCAGAATTCTCATCTGGTGTAAATTCTAAAGAAAGTTGAGTGCCTAGAGTTGAGTGCCTAGAGTTGAGTGCTTTTTTGAGAGTGAATATGCATTTGTTATACAGCAATTGCATGGAAAAATAATTTGCCTTGTATTGAAAAATCTGTAGTCAGGCAAGAGAGTGATGTACCAAAATACCTGACTTCAGGGTTCACCCAAGGGGAACCACAGGTTTTTTTAACAAAGGATGCTGCAGTTGTCTGCAGCAGAGATTATAAAGAATATGATGACAAGAAGGAAGGAGGGACACTTTAGACGAGACAGAAGGGCTCAATACTGTGGATTTGTTCTTTTTACCCCAGAATGATAAGACAGCAAGAGAAAATTGTGCTTTGTATTTTATGAAGTCGAGAAAGGGAATGGTGCAATACAAGCTAAATGCAAGAAAAATGGTGAAAGTGAGAAGGCGTCAATCACATTTGCATCCCATTGTCTCTATCAGGGTTGATGGTATTATAATGCAACAGTATTCCTTTGTGACTCTATCATGGATCAGAACTTCAGAGATCCCCAGTACTTAGCAATACCATCTCAATATTCCCTGTTTAGATTTTACATGCTCAACAGAAGCCATGCATTCAAAGTTTTTCTGATGTCATAGTGCCCCTACACCTTTACTAGGCTATCTAACATAATTTACACTCTTTGATACATCCTACATCTTTCTTAGTCCCTGATCTTTCCACATTTGACTTCTAGTCTCGCCCCTCCATGGATTTCTGAACCTCCAATTCATGTTGTAGGCCTTCGCTATTCTTCCAACTCTAACTCTCTAATCTATTCTATTCAAAATTAATCTGAGATGAGATGCAAGGTCATTTTGTGGAATCAGAATGTTTTTTGCAGGGATTTCATAAAGATGTGGGGTGTACATATCAGAAGTCCATCTCTAGAAAACTATGTTGTAGCTAGGAATGAACAATTCCTAGAAAATACAGATGTATAGTAGTCATAGCTTAGAAATTATGGCTTTGTTACAAACCCTTCTTTTCAGCAAAGATTTAATCATTTTAGTCCATTCATATACCCCTGTAGTAAATTAGTGCAGTGGTTTGAGTACTCCTGATCAATAATTAGTATTGCTTCACCTTCAAACCTCAATATCAATTCTGCTTCCCAGACCCCACAGCAGTCATGGCTCATACCCATCACTATGATGCCATTTCAGATCAAAACCAGCAGTCATAGACAACCTCCTAGTGGTTTGGGTTTTGATGAGATGAGAAACCCAAACTCTTTGATTTGAATTAAGGGTAGAAGAGTTTTGAACTCTCATACAGTAGGTTGGAGATTCCAGCCACTGGGAAGGCTGTTACAGGTTTCCTCGAGATGAGGAAAATTCTTGAAATCTCAAACATTTTAACAGGCTGAGAAAATTATTTTCCACTCAGTTCTAATTAGATCATAGGCTCAATGGAAATTGTAATAATTTCTGACTTTGAAAAATGTGATGTCTCATTGGCTTGAACAGCTAATCAATGATTGAATTCACTCAATAGAAGTTTACTTAAGAAACCAGAAAACAGATGTTATGTCGCATTCATTTTGTTATATGGGCTCAGAAAGGTAATTACTACCATGACTTGGAAATCCTGATCTTTGACAACTGAATTAAGTTCCTGTGAGTATATACTGCGTGTGATGAAAAGCCCAGGAGTTGTGAGTTACACATTCAGGAGCTGACCTAAGGGAGTATTTCAAGATTTTTGAGATTCCTACAGGGGTCAAAGTTTATTCCCAGCTCTAGCCAGTTAAATACTTCTTGTGAAAAGAAAACAAAATTTTAAGAAAAGGTAAAAAGTCCTTTTGCATAGAATCAAAGTGGAGATGTTGTTAAAATAAAAACAACCATGTGGTGTTAAAAAATATTACCAAAGGTATTTCTGGATCTTTAACTGTCTTTGTAATAACCTTCTGCTTGCATAGTCAGCAATTTTACTTTCAAAATATGAGATTGGAGTTTACAGTAACATTCATGTGTGAACACAAAAGAGTATAAAAATATTAAAAATAATTATTTCTACATACGATCTCTTTTCCTCAGCACATCTTACGACAAACAGTGCTAATGCAGTATAAGTCAGGAAAGGTCTTCAAGGAAAAAAGAAAAGGAATTCTTGTTTAGAAAGGAATTTCCTTTGTTACATATCTGAATTTAACAGAAAAGTGATTAATTTGATGTCTTAAAAAAAGCATCAATATTTGTGACTGTTGATGTGAAAGAAATCGTTTGTCAGTCTAGAAACTGGTCTTTGCTTTATTTGCATTTTTAAAAGTTATTGGAACATTATTATTAGTAGACAGTTTTTTAATATACCAGTTAAATTCAGGTCCTGCTTCACGATTCCAAAGATGTATGAGACACAATAGCTGCTATGATTCTTTTCCTTTCCTGAACACTTTTGAGAGAGGCTTGAAAAGAGGTGAAAACTGTATTTTTAGCACTCCAGTGAGTAGATCAATTGAGTAAGAAATTGCTTTTACACAGTGGGTTTTTTAAGCCTAAATGTGATCTAAGCCATAATATTAGTTAAAAGATTTTCATTTGTATTGGAAGGAATTCAGAATCTAGGTAATCCCCAGTAACTTAGAATGACTTCCTGATTAAGCACTAAGTTTTCATTAAGTCAACTACCACTTAATCTTGTTTATAGAGATAGTCTTCTGATCCTTTTGGAATGTCAAGTAAAAGGACATTTTCCAGAGTCTTAAGTTATTCTGAAATGAGTAGACTCAAAGAATTACATCATGATATTTAGCAAATCCTGTGACCTTAACTCTTTCATTGCTTTAGGATATTTTATTTTTCTTCAGAAAAGTACACGTAGCTCACTCACTCAGTGAAATACCACTTCATTTATGAATATGGCACAGACAGAATTATAGCATAAGGGACCTTTGTCAGACCCCAAAGAAGAATTTGCTTTTAGAAAGGAAGTTGATGTAGACTTTATCATGTGTTAAAACACCTCTACCTGAGTATAGTAAGCCAGGAAAGACTATTGTACATTAAATGGTTTAAAATTACTATTCCGTTTCTCTGCTGATACTTCATTGTTTTATTTTAGTCCCTTGATGTAGCTATAAAAGTTTTGATGCTTACAATATCTTGCTAAAATTATTCAGTCCAGAGTCTAGGCAAAAAGTTGTCCAAAATGTTAGTGTTGGTTTATACAACCAGTACATTGAAATAGTGCAGCTAGAGAATGTAAAAAGGAGATGTGTTTTTTGCTACATCTGATATCTTATATGTCACTAAAACATTATGACCCTTGCAACAGAATGGAACAAAAATATATGGTTTAGCTGATGAATAGTCTTTTTCCTTATTTGTGCATTGATCTTTACTATACGCCACTATAAGGTGACAAAAACATTTAGGCGATAATCCAGTAATTCCACAGATTTTATCATAATTTTCTTTAGTATCTTATACTTGAATCGCAGATTTCTACTGTAAATATTCAGTGTTTTCTATCCATCCCATTTTACTTAGGAGATAGTGATCAAAGTGATACATAACTGGGTGGCTGATTGAGACTGTTCCAGTCAGTCCTGCAAAGATGGTCTTGCAAATTCTTAAAACAAATCTTGTAATTACGAGTTAATGGTACAGAGGTTGTAAGGAAAGTGTCTGCAAAGTGAATGCTATTTGTTAAAAAGGAATGACCTTTTACTGCTAGAGATGGTGATTTCTGCAGTGATCTATCTGTGCTGCTTCAGCTCAGATTTGGAATGTTAAAGAGGTTCATGTGGTAATTTTGTGTTTTGACTGGCATTTGCTGCAAATAAAGTGACTGAAGAAAACTGAAAGAGAGAGAATAAAGATTTCCCCGCTAATTCCTTCCAGCCCAGGGAACATTCAATAAATCGAAGAGACAAGAACCAGGAACTGTTACCCTAGTGTTTTATAAAAAACTTTTGTTAATGGTTTGATACATTCAATACCTACTGCACCATACAATGCTGAAAGCTTTTGCACAGCTGAAGCAACTTCATTCCCTTTGCCATCGCAGTAAATGCAATCTTCCTGCAGCCCACACTGATACAATCAATCTTTTCCAAGTGTCAGCAGAAGAGTGATAGTCTCTTCATTATTATCTCATTGCATGTTACCTGTCCCTCAGATCTCTCAATTACATTACTTGTATGAGGATTCCCTCATATGCCAGGATAGTTCCATTAGGCAACTTGTTCTAAGGGGAACAACAGGTACACTAGCACAAGAGTGCCCGCTTGGCAGACCTGAGGACAGGGATAATCAGGGGAGGGCAGTGATAATCAGGTGAGAATGGCCATTTCTTTTTCGAGCAGCGAACAGGATACGAGCTTCTCTGTCATTCTCATGAAGTCTAGGCTACAAAAGAAGTGTAACTGCTACCAATTCCACAATAAAAATCTGTCTCAAACATCAGGGGTTTTCATTTAGAGATGCCTACCTCAGGCACTTCATGTGAACCAAACATGAGCACTGTGACATTTAGCTGCGCTGTCTGTAGCTACTAAACTTCAACCCGACACGAGCATAAACCAAAACACTGAACCATTCCACTGCTGGCACCCATGGAGTGATTGGCAGAGCATAGATTTGCTTTTCTGCAGGCTGGCTATTCCTGCAGTGCTCCTCAGCATACCTCAGATTCGTAGGTAAAGCAGAAGAGGTTAACATTATGAGCTTGAGGGGTTTGGACTACGATATATAAAAATTGAATGAGGGTCTTTAAGTTATCAGAATAACTGGGGTTTAGGTGAGATCATCTGCTTCAGTAATATCATTCAGTACTTTTCAGTGCAAAGATTCAAAGAGACACAGACCTAGTAGACCAGGTATAACAAGGCAGTACCAAAGAAATTGTTTAGTCATTGATTGAGGGGCCGATAAGCATCTACCAGGTATCACATTAGAAAGAGACAACCTGAGATTTTGCAGGTATCTCTCTGATTAGTGGCACTCTGTGTGTGTGCTGTATGGGCTAAGTGGCAGCTACTGGTGAAACAGACCTTACAGTGGATTTGGCGACAGTAGCTGGAGTCAGAGCAGGATGTGGTGCCCCTCGCCTCTGCTGCCAGCAGCCAGAGTCAGTGAGAAATTCAGTGCAAGAAATGTTTGGACAGTGGTCTCAGGCACATGGTGTGATTCCTGTGGTGTCCTGTGCAAGGCCAGAAGTTGGACTTCGATGATCCTTGTGGGTCCCATCCAACTCAGGATGTTCTATGAGCTCAGACTTCTAAATTCTGAGATGGGAACTGTGTATCCCAAGTGTCAGCAACTGCAGGAAAAAGCATGAATGAAGTGGTTTGGCATCAAGCCTGAAGAAGATATCTCATCTGCAGAAACTGTAATCAAAAATTCTAGATGGATACTCTCAAGATATTCAGAATTTGACATTATTTCCTTGACTTTAAGATCAGAACACAGGACGGAAAAAAACTAGAAATCTTCAAGAAAAAAAAAGTCTTGTAATTTGGAATTGCCAGTACAAGATGGAAAGTGGAGACTTTTGAAAGGGTTCATCATTTAAGTGAAGTAATGCTTTTGGTTATTTTAAAGAATCATTTAGAAAGTGACATTCTAAATTTACTAGATTTGAAAATTATTAGATCTTAAGGCAGAACAAAAACCATTGTATACATATATGTTCTGTCTGTAGGGAAAAAGTATCTTGCTTTCAGGGAGATTAGAGTATTAAACAAAATAATTTAATGACATATTTTCTGCAATAATTTAAATAAAAATTTGGAGATAATATTTGTATTTTAAAAACATTAATATTTTTAAAATATTATATCTCTATTTAATACTTCTACATATTGCCTAATGAAATATTAAAATCAGGAAAATAAATTTGTTTATATCATCACAATGTTCATTTGAATGAGATCACAATATATGTACCTAGAAGGGCATTAATTAGGCAGCATGTAATAGTTTACAAGACCTGCTAATATATGGGACTTCTGGGAGCTTTTTCAGATTGCAGCAATTGATTTTGTCACAGAGCCAAAAAGCGGAGAGGAGTTGTAATATTTTTTTCCTCTTCCCAAATCATACCTGATAAATCTAGTGGTAGCCTTTCTTTTCTTCCCCCCTGTTCAAATCAAACCTTAATTGCTCTGGCATCAAGGTCAGACAACTTGGCTAGCTCTGAAAGGTATCAGCTGTTTTTCTCATCCTTGCTGAACCTCTTTTAGACAAATTTTGCATTGTTTTTTGTGTCAGTTTTATCGTGGAACATCGTGCTGCCATCTGGAAAGAAAAACACCATGGTACAGGAGCAGCTGGTGAATGAGAATGGCCAAATAAACATTGGCACTCACACTGCCATTAGGTGAGATAAGAGGATTGAGGCCATGCCAAAAGAGACAGCCCAAACTGCTGCCATTATCCTTCACTGTCGCCTTCCCCCTTATCTGTTTCAAAACACAGCTATCATTCATCTTAGAGAAGGGAAACCAAACCTATCAGGTGTTGGACATACCGTCCTGAAGCCTGGAAAACAGAGATATCCATGGTGAAAAGCATCTGAAACATCTTGCAAATTGGCTGAATGACTGGATACTTTTATTCCCCTAGAAAAATAACAAGAACGCATCATATTTCTGTAATGATTTCTGTCATAGAAACTCAAAGCACTTTAGTTGTAAATTATTTCTGTAGGTGCTTTGAGAATGGGTAAGGAGATACTAGCTTTATTTTCATAGGCAGGGAAGTTGAGGTACAAAGAAATCAATACCTGATTTGAAAGATATGGGGTAAGCACTGGGTTGGTGTTAATGCCAGGATTAAACTTTGATTCTAAACTGCTTTACATTTTCACATAGCAACAGACCAATTTTCCTTCCAGAGACTTGAGGCTAGAGCAGAAGTTTAAAGTGACTATGGACATACCCAACCTTAACCTCCAGAAATACAAAGCATAATCACAGAATCATAGAGCACCACATTGGAAGTGACCTGCAGAATCATCTGGTGCAAACTTTCTTGGTAAAAGAACTGTCTAGACAAGACGGCCAAATGTCTTGTTTAGTCAAAATTTAAAATGTTGGGGAATCTGCCCCTTCTCTTGGGAGATTATTCCAATGGCTTTTGGTTCTCATCGTGAAAATTATTTTCTTTGGGTCCATCAGAATCTCTCCAGGAGTAACTTGTACCCATTACTCCTTGTCTTTTCTGTGACTCCTTGTATGAAGGAGAGTCTCCATCTTCTATGTAGTCACCCTTCTAATACTGGAACACAGGGATGAGGTGCCCCCTAGGGCTTCTTTTCTCATGGTTGAACAAGCTCAGTTCTCTCAACCATTCCTCATATGGCCGACTCCCCAGTCCTTTTGGCCCATCTTTTTGGCCCTTCTCTGAACCCTCTCCAGCCTGTCCACAGTGGTTTTGCATAATGGGGACCAAACTGCATGCAGCATTTCAGGTGTGGAGGAGAGTGGGACAGTGGTTTCTTTATCTCTGCCGGTGATGCCCTTATTCATGCAAGCCAGCACCCAGCTGCCTGCCTTTGCTGCAGCAGCACACTGTTCACTCACAGTGAGCATGCTGCCCACTAGGACCTCCAGGTCCCTTTCCACAGAGCTGATCTCTAGCCCAGTAGATCCCAGCCTGTGCTAAACTCCTGTATTATGTTTTTCCCTGTACAAGAACTTACACTTGTCCTTGTTAAAGTTCTTAAGGTTCTTGTTTGCCCGCTCTTTCAGCCTATCCAGGTCTTCCTGCAGAGTGGCTCAGTCAATCAATTCCCCACCCAGCAAACAGAACACTTGTCCAGAACCATAACACATCAGTTTCTCTGGAAGGAGGCTGTGGGAGACCATACCAAAAGCCTTGGAGAAATCCAGGTAGACAGCCTGCACTGCCTGCCACACATCAGCTAAGCAGGTTACCTTGTTGCAGAACACAATCAGGTTTGGCAAGCAGGATTTGGTGAATCCATTCTGGTTTTTTGTAATCACATGCCTCAGCTGACTTGTGATATGACCCAGGAGGATTTGTTCCATAACTTTCCTGAGAACTGAAGTAAGACTCACAGGCTTATGACTTCCTGGATCTTTCTTTAGTCTCTGATGTAGGGTTGTATTCTTATTTACTTGCTGGAGGGCTGAATTAGCATTTCAGGACTCCCTTCTTTTCAGACACACATCAAGGTAGTGGACAGAGGAGCTACATTCAGCTATTCATGACAAGAACTTTCTATAAGGTGGAAAGGCTGATCTAAGTCTGATTCTTAACTCTTAGACAATGAGTAATCAGTAAGTTTCTCATTTGGAATCAGAGTATGTTAGCTCAAGTTTGCAGGTTGGATCAGTTGAGAATCTATTTACATTTGGTACAGAATGGACACGTACAGATTTGCAAACATTAAGAGGGCCTAAAATTGCCTATAAGAAAATAGTTCTGGGAAGTTTTACTTAAAATATCATTTCTTTTTTAATAATTAAGTGTGATTGGTTGTGAGACAAAAGGCTAGGCATTTGAAAGTGAGAAATTAAGGATGAATTATTCCTTATCATTATGTCTGTCTTGCTATATCCAATAAAAACCCAGTTGTCCATGCAAATTTGACTGCCAATAGTCTTTACTCACTGATGGTTGTTTGGAGGAGAGTTTAGTAATCTCAATACACTTCCCAGTGATAACAGCTGCCTTCCTCACAAAATCCCATATGGTGCTAACTGGCATGCCTGTCAGTTCTAGTACAGCTAACATCATGGTGTTAGCATTGCCTTTCCTTTGCGAAGAACACCGTCACTGAGGTACTCTAGTGAGGCCTTCTAGAGCAAGTCAAAAACAAATGACCCCAAAACACTTGCTCTGACATAGTATCTTTCACTATTATAGAAGTATAAGCAAAGACTATACAATTAAAAATCATGTTTTGCTTTCTTCTGTTTTCTATGCAACTGCAGAAGACCAAACAGCCACAGCTCGTGAGCTTTTAGCAGCAGAGAAAGCCACCATCACCTCTGATCACCTCTGATCTCAGCAATAACACAGGCTACAAAACTTCATGTAATTTATATGGGCTGGAAGCAAAACCAGCCAGTTATACAGAGAAACAAAAGAAGCCTTGCTTCCTTCACAGTCTGTACCGCTCATATGCAACCTGCCCTCTTCTCAGTTCCTTCCACTTCCCATGGTGTTTGTTCATCCCCTGCCCTACTGAGTTCCTTCTGAGGAATTCTACTGGCCACATCTATTAATTTTGTTTCAAAGCTCCCTGTAAGCGTGTATTGTTTAGCTCTCTAATACTACTTTCTACAACGGGCTGGATCCTCCCTTCCTTTCTCTCTGCAGTTGCACTGGTTTAAGTTTCTTTCCTCTACTGCTCTATTCAGATGCATGACCTTATGCCATTATGCCTTTACAAAGCTGCTGGAAGAAGAAAAACTCACAGAAGGGTGCAGTGTGTCACATTGGCCTAATTTCTTTAGAAAGTTAAACTACTTACCAAACATCAACAGCTTTGGGGGAAGTCACTGTCATAGAGAGCAAGCACCCAGCCCCACAAGATATGAACATCAGGCAGAGCTTTTAAAGAGTCCAATTGTCCTGTCCAATCCTTACCCCAAAGGACTTGCCCTCCATTTGCTATTATCCCAGGACAGGTTCTGTACACCATGGCAAATACTGATACTTCCTGCTCTTAGCTTTTCCACCAAAAGATTAAAAATACAAATTAAAATACAAGACAGCAAAAGATGCAAAATACAATGAAAAATGTTTAAAGTTCATTTGTTCAAATTTTTTAAAATATTTTAAATAACTTTGACTCTCCCCATGCATTTGCAAATTAACATTACAGGTGTTTTACAGTTCTACCAAAAATTTCAAATCCAAACTGAAAAACACTTAAAACCTTACAAACAAACAAACGAATATAAAAATCAAAAATGTGCTGGTGATTGAAGCAATGCCATATTCCAAGAGTACACTCAGAATGATAGTGGGCTGATTTTTGGTGGGAATTATTCAGATAGTTGCTAGTTACTCTAGTATCTTAAAAACATGTTCATTCCCCACAAGAGAAAACACTTCAGAGGCGTGCTTTACCATGTGGTATCTTCTAGCACCATTAAACAATATAATTTCAGATCCTAAAAATAATTTATCAGTTTAGTATTATGCCTAGATTAATTAGCCTTAATAATCTTAATAATAAATGTAGTAACTTTGTAAAAAAATCTTGTCCTAATATAGTCTAATTCCGCCTTTTTGGTATAATATTAACTTCAGCCTCTTTTAGTAAATATTTTGGTTTTATTCATACAGACAATGCGATGGTAACTAGCAGTGATCAAGAAAGATGATTTCTATTTTGAACCCTTAAAAGCTATTTATCTGGGGGTTAGTTTCCCTTTTTTTCCACCAGGTTTTCTACTACAGGGTTGGAAATTCTGAAATTTCACTTAACAGGAACACAGGACAGAGGGGAGGTTATAAGGATGCAAAGCTCTTGCATAAATATGGCTCTGGACTTTCAGATTATGTAAGACAAAAAAAACTTGATTAAGATGCCAGCAAATGGCATTTATCATGTTCCCCAGCTGCAACATCAGTCTTCTACTCAGAATCATTGGTCTGATGGTTATCTGTGCTTGGCCTATGAGAACTGATTAACAGTGAGGTACACTGCAAATATGTAAAGCAGAGTTACAATGGTTGTAAAGTGTCATGTGGGGGCCAAAAGAAGGAATTTGTGCTTTCTGTGCAAGATATGGCATTGAAAGGGCATCAACAAAAATCAAAGAGCATTTAGAAGGCATGAGGTGCTGCGGATGTTATTTCTCTTTGACACTAATACTCTGGGTGATTCTAGGCAAATCATCATATCTCCATGTTTAGTCTTGACATCTGTAACACAAAAGTAGCCTCAGTAACAACCCTGATAAAATACTTTGGGTAAAAATGCTTTGAGATAATTCTTTTTGCCAATGAAAGCAGTATGCAAGGCCTATGTTTTCCTCTTGGTTTTCATACAAAAAATTCAGTGTATCTTATGATAAAATTATTCTTACAATTGTCCTCTGGTGAGGCTGCAATCTGCTTTTGCTACCAATTGTTTATCACAGCTCCAGCAATTAATCCTACGGACAGGTTGTTTTTTTAAGAAATTACTAAACTTAGTTTTCAGTATTCTAAATCTAAAGCTGCAATGAGAAACAAAAATAAAGAGCCATCACTGTGTAACAGTCTGTCTCAGGCCATATCTTGTCAACAGGTCATCTGGAAAAAGTAAAAAAATTGAAATTCTTACTCTAGGTTCTGTCACAGTAAAAGATTCAGAAGCTCCACTATCTCCATACAGTAACTCAAGGCTGCCTTGCTAATCATGAGAAAAGATAAGTAATTCTGGTGCAAAAAAAACAATTTAAAAATTATTCTTTAAAGTGAAGACCTGCAAATGCAGACAGTGTGGAGCCACTGGAATCTGCTTTGCACTGTTCCCTTTTATTTCCTGGAGATATCCTTCACAGAGATGGAAGGAGTGGATGCATCAGAGGAAAGAAATAATAATGGTGGAGAAACAAACTAAGTCCTGTAAGTAAAATGACTTATTTGTAAAAAAAAATAGTAAGCTGCCCTTCCAGAGGGATTGAACAGAGGTTTTTGTCTTGTCTGGTTATTTCATCATGAAGATGCCACAACTGTGTTTTCTTGGGTTCCTGCTATACATATGCTTGAGTTTATGCTATATATTTCACCTATATACTGCCACTGCATCTGGAACCATCCTGTGTAATAGTGTCCAACTTAGTCTACCCACAGTACCTCAGGTACCAGTAGCAGTGTAGCTGCAGCAGCACAGAAATCATTGTGGTCTGCAAAAGTACCCAAACAAACTAGACAGATAAATACACAGAAGTTTCCCTTCAGAAGATGTGCACACTACTCAGTCTTCCCAGTATCAAGATCGGTAGCTTGAGCTTATATATGTTCAAAAATAGTGTTTAAATTGCCGTCATGTATCCTGCCAGTAGGAGTTGATGTGTTATATTCTTTTTGTCCACGAGATGTCAATGTACCCTAAGAATTCTAGGGTATGGAGCTTTGTTTCTTTATAACCTAAAGCCTGCCTATGCCAAGGCCATTATTCTTATTGTGTCTAGCAAATCTCACTGCAAAATTAACAATAACAACAATAATAACAACTACCACAGAGATCATTCTCTCCAACAGAAAGAATTCTTGGTAAGGGTACATAACTTACATTTCATACACCACGCAATCTCCCTTTTGGTATGGATAGACACCTGAGCTGGGGTGTGCAAAATACATCAGGGTGTGATGGTGAGGAGAGCATACATGCCAGAAGAGAAGCAAAGTCTGTTAACTTAGGCATTGTGCCTGTTAGCTTGAACTCCCAGACTGGGGCTGCTCAACATCTGACTTGTTGAGAGTGTGGGTGGAATGAGTCTATATGTATAAACAGCTGTCTGTCTTTACTGACACATTAGAGTACTAAAAATGGTTAGAATTAGGTTTGTGGAAATTCACATTATTGCCTGTCTTTATTAAAGCTTTAAATTCACTGTTATTTACATGAGTATATCGCTGGAATAACATGAATGCATTGAAGTAAAATTAACTAGTTAAGGAATAGAAGGTTTTCCTCCTGATTATAAAGAAAGTGAGCTCTTCAGAAGACAGGCATTTGACATATGATAGTTTTTTACTGTGTTTTACTGCCTTTCACTCTTTAAATATTTGTTGCAAATATAGCTGAAGAACAAATTATACCTGCCTGATACCTGAAGCCACAGATACTAGATGGGCTGGTGTGGTCCTTGCTCTGTTTTAAAGTGAGCTGGGATGGCACGTAAGGCCTACTTTAGAATGAATTTTGATGTATGCCAGCAAGACCTAAGAGTGGGGATTGATGTATCTGCAAAGGGAGACGCCAGGGTGGGTACTTCCCTGGCAATGCTCCAGGAAAGAAGCAGACAGCATTTATGAATGGGTTTCGGTAATGCAACAACTGCTGCCAGTTTGTTAGAAGTCAGGTTTTGCCAAATGCCTGCTCATTTTTTTCCATAGACCTTTAATATTTTCCTTCAAAAGAGTAGGATGGAAAACTAATTGCCTTTGTTTTTTTGTTTTGTTTTTTTTTTTCCAACAGAGAAGCTAAACTTGTTCTTTCTTGCATATTTTAGAAAAGTATATAGTTGTTTACGGTAAATTTTAAGTAGCGCATATTACAATTCATGCACTATTATTTTCTCACATATTAATACTGATCCCTTCTGGATCAATATTTTCTGAAATCTAAAAAATCAAAGCAACATAAAATGAGTTCATACCAGTTTTATGTAATCTCTGGGTTTTAGGTGTCTAATACACAATGTCTTGATTCTGTTTTCACTGGGATAAATCTGGGGTAAAATTCATTAATATTTTGTTTTCTGCTAGCCAGTAAAGAAAGATGGGCAGCCTTGTTTCAGTCTGAAGCAAATTTAACCAAATGAATGGAGATATCAACAGAAGCTTAAAAATTATCCGTATTTTATTGTATAATTACATTGTCAATTAAGGAAGAAGTGTTTATATCCTTTCCTACAAACATAAGCGAGAGAACTACAGCTGGATGTGATAAATGTGTAATGAAATGAATTTATTTTCCTGATTTCAAGAAAACAGCATTTCTAGGAAGAGTTCAGTAAAAAGGATGCTCATGGGACCTGGTGTTCTTAATGCCAGGGTCCCACATTTGGAACCTGAGACCCCTTCAGGTGTTTGAGTCAAACACTTAAGTGTTCTCTGCAAGGTGGTAGCTGAAATCTGTAAGGTGCTATAAAGGATGAAAGCCCAACTTTTATAAGGGATGATAATATTATCTTCCAACCTTGCAATGTATTGTTATTGGTTTGGGTTTTTTTCCTGGTCCTTTTATCCATACGCATTATAGATACAGTGTTACCTATGAACTCAGTCCCAACTGCACCTTCCTGAAACTTCGTGGTTGTGCCAAAGGTTGTGCCAAAGCCAAAAGGGCCTAAAAGTCCAGATGAAGTTCTTTTCTTTCGAGCTGAATTGATAGAAGATTTGTCTAATAGAACATAAGGAAAATGAGGTGAGTGAGAATTAGAAACTATGAAATAGGAATCAAACTGATTTTCTTTTGACTGTTTCATAGCATTTAAATCAGCAGTACCTTGATGTCTCTTAAGTAGGAACTTGCTCAGATCCACCTCTGGCAATCTCTGTACTTGGTCTCAGTCTCATCTCTTCCTCTTTCCCACTCTTGGTGTCCAGGAATACTACTGACAAGTCACCACGATAATAAATTATTCCTTTTCTTTTTCTTTCTTTTGTTGTTGTTGCTGCTCTTTTTTAATTACTTCGATAAGTGATGAAATAACAATGTGCTGTCCTTCAAAAAACTTTTTCCTCAGTATAAGGTAAGAGCAAATGGGACAGATAATCTCTCAGAGCTGGGGTTCCAGGCTTTAAACAGATACAAGCATCTGCATCTCAAATACTCCCTTCCAATTTTGATGATCTTGTGATCAAGACCACAACTTTCAGAGGGCTATTTTCTTCTTTAAGTGAAAACTGAGTGTCTAAATAGCTGTTTAAAAAACGTCCTAATCTCACAAAATTATTTTGTACCTTGTTTCTCAGGTATGTGCCTTCCTTGCACCTTTGCATATAAAAAGGGAGGTGAGGTAGTTTATGAGCTTAAAGTGGAAAAATTCTGTGTTCAATGGGAAAGACATCTGAGAAGTCATAGCAACCCAATGAAATCCTCATTTCAAACAAAGTATAGTGCACCAGAAATGAGAAGCAGAGTAAAACCCACATTTATGCACCCACTAACCTGCATATGCCCTCCTCTCAGCAGGAGAGTAATCTTTAAGGAAATTTTAAAGATGCTGTTTTCATAGGACAGTGAAAGGCAAGAATAGCCTCAAACTCCTTTTAGACTGCTCTATAGGGTAGAGGTATGCATGATTTCACTTCCTTCCTGCAATTAATCATTAAGACATTTTTTATTTAACAAAAAGACCTTCTATATGCAACTTCTGAATTTGCGGCAATTATAATGGTTATTCATTTCCACCAGACTGGTAAGATAGATCAATAGACAACATTTTGACCTCAGGCTGGTGAGATGCAGACTTTGTGTCTGTACTGTGTGAGACCTCAAACAAATCACTTTGACATAGATATCTTCAAAAATACCTAGGCATACCTGCAGACTTAAGTTTATTTCAGGTGACTGACAACATCAGTGGATTTTGCAATGGCAGTGTTTATGACCAGATCAGGGCATATGAATGTCTAAACAAATGTAGAGTTCTCTATCCCAATAATTGTCTGGATTTTCCATGGCAAATAAAGAGAAATGGGCACTGAAGAGTGTGATTCATCTGTTCTCCAAGCAGATGATTCATGCCCTAAAACTGTCTATTACTCTCCATTGACTGGTAAAGAACTTCAGTATAGTCACCTGTACTTGGGTAAGAGGCTGTGGGCAACAGATCTGAAAGAGTGGCTCCTGGAACACCTGGATAGTCACCTGAAGAGTGTACAGTGTGTCATATAACTGCTTTAATTCTGTGGCTTGTGACAGTCAGCAAGGCTGTCAGTAGCTGCCTGAAACTTCATAGATTTACAAGGTAACTCTGAAGATGTGAGAAAAGGGTGATTGCCATGTTCATAGCCACGCCTGAGACCGTTCTTATAGAATGTGCAGAATATAGCACTTCTGTATTTCATTAAAGCATTGAGGAGAAATACCCAAAAGATTGTGAGGAGCTTAGCTACTATAGTGTGGCAGGCCATATAAGGGCCAGCTGAGATAGATAAAGCCTGCTGTTTAGAATTAATGTGGTTTTGTACATCATGATCTTCTCATAGTACTGCCTGCCAAGTGTACTACAAAAGCATTTCAAGTACGATTAAAAAAGTCACTCTGGAAGCAGCCAAATTGCTGCTGATCAGATGTACATTCTGAGAACTAAAATATTTTCTATATTTTGGGGGTTTCCCTTGTTTGTTTTCTTGAAGTTTTTTTCCAGTCACCTCCCCAATTCTATCTTTTTTCACTAAAATTTTTTCAGATTAACAAAAAACTGTTCAGCATGTAAATAGTGATTCAGAACTATTAGTAAACATCTGTTAAATCGGGCAAGAGCCAGGAAAAACTTCAGCTGGATTAGAATTGTTCTTGAGAGAGTTTGCAAGGGAGTGAGAAAGCACACAGAGCACAGGAGCCAGCCAGAGTGTGTTCACATTTGATTTCTTTCTCCTCCCCCACCCCTGGAACATTACTGATAGAAGGAAGCAAATGGCTGAGGCCCTCATATCCCAATGGATGTAATGCCCTACAGATTGGGTAAGACAACTAACTTGTGCTCCACCCCTCCCATACTTTGCTGTTTTGCGTAGTGCACGGATATGAAGAGTGTTACGGAGAACATAGCAGCTGATGCTTTTGCGTGTTTTGCCCCATAAAATATTTTCCTCTCCAATGTGGCAGCATTGCATTGCCTATCCACTGACCTAGAAGCTGCTCTTACCTCTGTAGAAGGAAGATAATAACATTAAGAATTTTGAGAAGCAAGTTCTGGCAAATCCTTCCTCTGAAAGGAAAGATATTTCTGCCTCCAGCTGTCCATCCCATTTCTCTGCCAGGAGTTACCACAGAGTCAGTAGAGGGGAAGATGTGTAGCACTTCCGCTGAAAACGCCCAGTGTCCTAGGATAAACCATTGTGGAAGACAAATGTCAGCTGGTACCATCTAGATGCAGTAGTTAAGATTTATATATGTTATTTCTGCTAACTTCGATCCAGGAACTGTAATCATTGGCTGGGGGTAGACAGATACCAGTAATGTCTTAACTCTATGCAGCTCCACTATTACAGCTCCAACTAACTTGAAATTTCAATAATGGAAACTACCATGAAATCTCCATACACTCATGCATACAGCCCTAAATGGTATTTGCTTTCATAATGGCACAGTGTCTATCCAAGTGTGAAATCTGAATGAGGCTATTGCAATATAAACTGGAAGCACATAGCTGTTCATTCAGAGGAGCTGGGGCAGAATGCTATCAGTCTGTCTGAATCTGTTCATATGGAGTTGCCATCTGTTATCACAATGCCATGTTGCCCAATTAAAACAATATGACTGGATTACAGTATTTTGAGTAGTATTATTTGGTAGATTGTCTCTGATTCTAAAAAATCTATCATTCCATCTGACTGCCTCTGCACCTGCTAATTCAGACAGTGTAAAGAAATTGCAAGCTTTTCATTTATTTACTGCATGGCTGTAAGCTACTTCTGAGCCTGAAAATATTTCTGCATTTTAAACTTTTTCTGACTTTGTCCAGTAGTCATTTCTCCATTTTTTGACCATGTGCATATATTTGGTATAGGAAAAATTACTGCAGAGCTTCTGTATACATGTGGCTACTAAGGAGATGTAAGTTAATCAGGGTAGATGAAAACCTGTTTAAAAAAAATTATTATTTCTACTTTTAAATAAGAGATTTAGATGCAATGTTCTTCACTTCTTTCCTGGTTTGGACTCCTAAGCTGATAATTATCAATGTCTTTTCTTCATACTTTTAAGTGATTATGGCAGAATTTCTGACTTTACAGAGTTCTACATACATAATATTTTCTGTAGCATGCAGATGAACATGCATTTTGGGGTTAGTTGAACTTCCATTTTTATGTTTTATTCTGTAAAAGACAAGTAATATCAAATGCAAAATGGATACTATTAACTGAAATCTCTGTTCTTAGGAATAAAAACAACTATTGATAGGAGAATTAACATGATGAGTTAGAGTGTTAGAGGAGCCTATTAATCAAATACTCTATTATTTCAGATCTCTGAAGCACATTCATTTTACATAAATAAAATATTCAGTTTGATAACTTCAAAACCTAAACCAGTGCTGAACAAAAAGCCTTTCAAAATGTGTTTTATAACTTTATATTTTTCCTTACAAAATTTTTGATTTAAGGAAACTAGAATATTCATCAAGTTAGATTTCTGAGTTTCTATTCCTGAATGGCACCATGAACAAAATAAACCAACTTGAATTCTCACCCAGTTTAAGCATAGTTGCTCGTTGTAGTGTAGTCTATGGCTATTGATGGGTCCCTGAAGTAATGCATTAGTCACTCTTGGGCCAATCACAGGGATGGACTGCATACCCATAAAATACCCTCTTCTGCTATTCTGAAGGTATATACCACATCATACATAAAGTGTTGATATTGCTGCTGTAATTAATGGAGTTAGCCATGACATTCACTTTCACAGAAATAAAGAATCACTGAATATACTGAGTTGGAAGGGACCCTCAAGGATCATGGAGTTCAACTCCTAACCCTGCACAGTGTCATCCCCAAGAGTCACACCATGTGTCTGAGAAAATAGCCCAAAATCTTCTTCAACTCTGTCCAGCTTCGGGCTGTTCGGATCACTTCCCTGGGGAGCCTGTTCCAGCGTCCAAACACACTCTGGATGAAGAACACTTTTCTAATACCCAAATAAAACCTCCATTGACACAACTTCAAACCATTCCGTCAGTCCTGCCACTGGTCACCACAGCAAAGAGATCAGTGCCTTCCTCCTCTTGCCATCACAGGAAGTTGTAAACTGCAATGAGATCTCCCCACAGTGTCCTCTTCTGCAGGCTGAACAGACCAAGTGCCCTCAGCTTCTCTTCACGTAGTTGCCCCTCCAGGCCCTTCACCTTCTTTGTTGCTCTCCTTTGGGCACTATCTAATAGTTTCATGTCTTTCTTATATTGTTGCACCCAAAACTGCCCCCAGCACTGGAGGTGAGGCTGCCCCAGCTCAGAGCAGAGCAGGACAATCCCCTCCCTTGCCCGGCTGTGATGCTGTGCCTGATGAACCCCAGGACAGGGTTGGCCCTCCTGGCTGCCAGGGCACTGCTGATTCATGTTCAACTTTCCATCAACCACGACCCCCAGGTTCCTTTCCATGTCAGTGTTTCCCAGCCTCTCATTCTCCAGTCTGTCTGTACATCCAGAGTTGCCCATCCCAGGCACAGAATCTAGCACTTTCACTTGTTGAATTTCATTCCGTTGGTGATTGCTGGGTTGCCTAATTTGTGGAGATCTCTCTGTAGGGCCTCCAGGCCTTGGGTAGAGTCAACAGCTCCTTCCAGTTTTTCATCATCCGAGAATTTGCTTAGTTATCACTTCGAGTCCTGCATCTAGGTCATTAATGAAGATGCTGAAAATCACAGAGCTCAGGATAGAGCCCTGCAGAATCTCTCTAGTGACAGAGCACCAGTCTGATGTCACCTGATTCACTTCAACCCTTTGCATCTGACCCATGAACCAGTTGCTCACTCATCACATGATGTGTTTATCCATCTGTGTGCGGCACAATTTATCCAACAGGATACTGTGAGAGACAGTATCAACAACTTTACTTAAATCTAAAAAGATTACATCAGTTGGCTTCCCTTGATCAGTTAGGTGAGTTACCTTGTCATAAAAGGAAGTCAGGTTGATAAGCATGTCTTTCTTCTCATGAAGCCATGCTGCCTGTGACCAATGACTGCTTTCAAGTGTTTTTCAATACCTCTCAAAATAACCTTCTTTATAACCTCTTCGGACACCGAAGAGAGACTGACAGATGTGTAGTTTCTGGGCTTCTCATTCTTGCCCTTCTTGAAAATCAGAATGTTTGCCAGCTTCTAGCTAGCTAGGACCTTTCCGAATTCCCAAGGTTGCTGGAAAATCATCAAGAAAGGCTTTGTGATGACATCAGCTAGCTCTTTGAGGACTCTTGCATGCCCCACTGATTTGTAGGGATCTAGCTGGAGCAGCAGATCCCAAACAATTTCAGGGTTGACTGGGAGTTAATGATTCTTGGAGTCATGGTCTGCCAGAACTGAGAGCCACTTGGTCCATCATCCATGTTGAAGACAAAGGCAAGGAATGTGTCAAACACCTCTGCCTTGTTCAAGTCCCTGTTTATGAGGTGACCATCCTCAAGCTATAATGGGACAATACTATTTTTACACTGCCTATTGCCATTAATATACTTGAAAAAAAACTCTTTTTATTTTTCCTTACAGTTATGATCAGCTTCAGCTTCAGCTTAACTTTGGCCACATGAATTTTCTCCCCACAGTGGCAAGCAGCAAATCTACTCTGCACACTGCTACACTTCTGCTTTTGTTTTCTATCACATCCAGAGATCCCCAGTGATACTCATGTGGTTTTATTATTATAGCACGGAGAGGGAAAGGTACCAAAGGTTGGTCATGCTCTATTTCTCTTCCTCTGTCAATCAGCACTCCTTTAGAGCTACCACATATACGAGATACGTGAGGCTCAGAAAAGGACTGAATGAGGAAGAGGGACTGGATAAACTATTCCTCTGCTTCCAGTGCCATGTATAACCCACTTTGCTCTGAAATCATCCCCAGACAGTTTTGACCTCCAACAAAGTACTAATATGCTCAGATTAGTAAGGCGTGAGAAAGATCCCCATTCATAAGATTTTTTCTAAACTCCACTGACCTTTTACTCAAAACACTTAGGATTAAAATACTCAGTGGTAATACGAACTTTGTATTCTGAAAGGATTCACATGGTGTCACCAACCACTAGTCTATGACAGTATTTAAGGCTTGTTTACCTATGCTTTATTTTTAGGATGCAACCTTTTTGTGGTTTCTTTCCACTAGTATTTTCCCAGTATCCCATCAGCACAGACCTGCAATTTGGTTTTGAGGATTCTAAAAAAAAAAAAAAGCAATGAGTCTCTGAATGACAAGTCTGGAGTGAAACCTGAGTCCTGGACTTCATGCCCACTTACAGAGGTTTTGGTTAACTTTTGCCTGAAGATTTTTTTATTTTGTATTTTTCATCCTAGCTTACAACTAGGACATTGCATCCTAGTGAAAACTAAAGGCTCACAGGGGCTTTTAAACCTATGTGGAAAATTATTTAATATTTTGTAATTACATTTCCACTTTGCAGGAAAGCACCCTGTATTTGTTTAACCTTTATAAAATCACTTTTATTTCCAGGAAAGGTTTGACAAAAAGCTTTGTTTTAATTTTGGATCTTGATTGCGTTTCATTCAGCCAAAAGATATCAAGCATGAAAAACAGGACTGGCAACATCATTTTCATGACCAGCAGACCTCTGGCATCCTGGACTCATCTTTTAAGCATGCTGTCTATAAGTATAAATCTCTATTTGAGATAAAGCTTTTCATCTAATATCTCCTCTTCTCTGTGTGTCCTGTTTTATACACTGGTACTCCTAAATATTTTGTGAGATTCTCAATTTTATTGACTTGAAATGGCTTGGTTGATGATGTTGATTATAACATTAATCTTTGAAACATAAAAGTCCATGGTGGGCCATCTAGACAAAATTATCACCTGACTTGTCAATAAGCATGGATTCAGAAGGTGTCAATCCAGTCCTTTTTGTCAAAATGGTGAGGCTTTGAATATTTCTTAAGGGCAAGTTCAAGTCTGATTTCAGAACATACTTTCCATAATATGTGAACAGCTTCTCATAGGGCTGCTAATAAGGGTTACTTATTTAAACACTGAAAAAGAGTGCAGCTTTTAATGACTTTCAGTACAGTAAACATGACATAGTAAGTCAAAGTTGAAGGACAGTAAACTTTGTCAGTTTTGGGTTCTGGTCAGACTGTCCTACCCACACATGAGGTAATTTGCCCTGTCACCTACATAAGCTTCCTGGACACCCTGGCATTCTGTGAAACCCATAGTAATTGCCTTCTAACCACTTCTGCTCCACAGAGATCATCTACCTTTTATATTTCCCATTTACAGTTTTTGAATTCTTATCTCAAATGTGCTTTCTTCCATCTAAGCAAAAATACTATGTACTTGAATTTTCCTCAGAAAATTATCTAAGTTCTTAGTCATCTCATGTCCATCATTTTCCTTCTTCATTAAAAAAATATTTATAGATTAACTGAAAATGCAAAAACACTGAAAAAAACTAGCAGTCATATGATGAGGTAAATCTGAACTGCTTCATATACTTCCAAATTACCTACTTGACACCAGTTATGGCTTACAGCATTTTAGAGGCCTATCTTCTCCATTCTCATCATCAGAATTGAAAAAATGTTTTAATTACAGTGCACTTAAAACACATTTGACCTCTTTCCTTATTGTCCTCACTAACCCCGAGGAGATATAACGGCTTAGAATACATACACAGATACATACACAGATATATCAAATGTCATTTCTCTTGTAGTAAGTCAAAATAGCATGAGCTGCAAAGAAATAGATTTTTCAATATCATACAAAAATGACAAGGACTTGAAGAAGGATTAGAGACTTCAGTAGCTCACTTTCTATGAATTAGACACTATTTTTAAAACATGTAAATTGTGTCACTGACTCATTATTTTACTGTAAAGTTACATAATATCTGGCACATATATAAAACCCCTACCTTCTGGATTTAAATGTCATCAGTGAGAATCTGAGGTTCCTGTTAAAAATAAGGATCTCTGAGCCTGCATGGCTAAACAAAACACTTTTAAAGAAAATTACCATAGAAGCCAAATGACAAAAATCTATTTATTCATCTGCTTTGGAGTGCCATTAGTCTAAGGTGTCTGTGAATCTCTGTCTTGATTTTTTTCAGTGATCTGTGATTTCTAAAGGTTCTTAGAGAAAAGGAATCTTCCCGTCTCCGTGGTGGGCAACAATGGACTTAATGTCCCTCCCTAATTCCCATGCTCACCAGTGACATGGGAATGAAATACATTCTTTAGGCCTATCAGCAAAATCCGAAATTTGGTGGTAGCAAATGATTGGCAAAAACCAAAAGTCATAAATCCCTATCTTAAACCCATATATTACAATCAAATGCACTGCATATATAAGAAAAAAAGTTTTCTTTTTATTTCAATTTTCTTTCAAATTTGTCATTCTATCCCAAACTGATAAGATTTTCTCAGTGAAAAGCAATGTGGCTGGCTAACAAATCTGTCTTAAAACCTCTGAGAAAATTGATTCATTGCTACTGTAAATGGAAAAGAATAATAACAGTATACAACAGTTTAAAACTATTCAAGTGCCAAATCTTAAAAGTATTCCAACAATATCATTATATCCTTGAGAATTTTAGAGAAAATCAGATAGCTTAAGAAAAAGAAATTAAAACTGGTTTTGCTTATTTAAGCAGCTTGAAAGCCTCTATGAACAATGTTTAGGTTTCTTGTTCTCTGTCAGGCAGTAGCATGACTTCTTTCCCCAGGGCAAGAGCAAGCAGCAGTAAAAAAATTGTTTTATCTATTTACTGCTTTGAAATCTAAGCTTAAGGCAAGAGCTATATAAGCGTAACATACAGTAAGGAACAACAACACAATCTCCTTTTATTTTAAGAATAGCTTAATGACAGACATGGGCTTCTACACTGGCTCTCTGGCAGACCAGTCACTGCTGTCAGTCCCTCAGCACAGTGACAGCAGCACAGGATGACTCATTAGGGGCCTGGAGGAGTGGAGGCAATACACCTAGTGGTGCATGTCTCTAGTAGGATCTTGGCTGACCCTTGTGAGAGAAGAGCTTTCTAGATGTGTTAATTCCACGTTGGACAATTTGGAGTAGGCTTGTGAGGGGGAAGGAGGAAGGGAAGCTATAACTGAAACACTATGACAAATATAATTTAACAGTACTAGTAAACAGGGCACTTACAGTTCCTATCATCATTCTTCCTCAATGTAGGAGGGAAAAGCAACCCTTTTAGGTGTTTATTTGCATCCCTCTGCAGACTGTCCTGAGCTGTCCTCTACCCTCCCTTACTGAAACAGCATCACAAGTCACTCCTAAGCATAATTGCTCTATAATGGAGGAAATTAACACACCAAGACAGAACCATAATCCGGTTTTGGGAGAGATAGAGGTAAAAGAAACAGACAAGGAGAGACAGAAACCAAGACTAAAACTACTTTTTCACATGTAGGCGTGATGCGTTAAGTTTTAGCCTTCACGTTTTTTAGATTCTGTACTGCCTTGGTGTGTAACTCTGAACTGCTTATAAAGTGTTAGCAAGTTCTCTTTGCAGGTTAGTTAGACAAAACAATCCTTTTCCAGCTTGAGAACCAAGGACACCATTGAAGCTTTAGGCTCAAGAAATATAAACAATTGTAAATTGAGAAAAGCAATCTGAGAAGATGGGACTTCATAATCTGAAGCTGTAATTGGACAATTGACCCCAATATGTAAATGGACCAAAACTTACAAAAGTGTGAAAACTAGTGACTGGCCACCTATCCTGCCTCCATCCTGGGTCCATCTTGGGTGGAGCCATGGCCAGGCTCTTATACTGCCCAAGGTGTATCCTTTGAAGGTCTTTCTTTAAAGAGCAACCTCTTCTCCATATTGAAACTTTATCCATAATACACCATTGCCGCTGTTGTACCTATTCTTATAATAAATTAACAGTAATTGCAAACAGCTTCAGAAAATTTCTTTGCAGACTCTGTAAAATTTCTAAGCATCTGTGAAACTAGGTTGGCCTTGAAATTAGTCATGATTCGAAAACTCAGCTGCCATTAGCAAAACCTTAAGGAAAATCATTCTGTAAGTTTTGAGCACGCCTGGTCCTGTTTAGAGAGTTTTATCAAAACCACATGAAACCATGTGACACTTGATGTCTTTCTCAATGTTTTGCTTGAATATTGAGTTCATTTAAATCCTGAGTTAAAAAGGGATCACAAGACTTGGAGTCTGCACAAAGTGACATTTACTGTAGTGGACCTTGGAGTCAAGATGGGGAGTCCCATGCTCAACCAAGTTCAGTAATTATGCTGATTCACTTTGCACGTGAACAATCAAAAGCCCCCATGCTATTTCACTGTCAAGAACTGAAGACATATTTGTGTGCATTTTTCTAGGTACAGCCAGACTTCTGGCACAAGAAACAAGAAAGAAACTAGAAAGACAAGGCATGAATTAGGCCAGCCTAGCCAGAGGCTGCCTGCATCAACCTGGTGCCCCACCTAAGCTACCAAACCTTGACCAGACCCAGTGGTTTATACCAAATAAATATGTCTACTACCCTCAGGCATTTCTTGCTTGCCCTTGGCAGAAGGAAATGAGCTTTTGTGTTTTCCTAGACAAGTCACAAAGACTCTCTTGTCCTAAACTATCTCTGAAATGAAAATAATTATATTTATCAAAGTGCTTTGAGATCTGTGAGTGAGCAGTGTTATATCACTGAAATGTATCACTGATGATTAGATTATGAAATAAATCTGTAGTGCTGCTAATTGAAACACTGTGTATAATTAGAAGGGCTTTAAAAAGTCTGTTTATCCTTCAAATGAATCTAGAACTTCTGTGTGTTATGAATAGATCATAGCAAATAAATTTTTTGCCGTTTTATGTCTTGATGATGTTCTAAATTTACATTTTGACAAAACCAATACTCCCATTAACTGCTCAGATTGTACCTTCTTTCCAGATTTTTATCAACCTTTGTATGTAAGGTTTGTTGCCTTTCTTTTACAGTTTCAGTCTCTCATATAGAGACTTTGCAGCAATTGAAGTAGTTGCAGTTTTACTAAAACTCAGCACGCAGCAATTTCCAGTGTCGGAAACTGACTCTGATGAAAGACTTTGGGCAGGGCTTTGGCCCAAGGTACCAGGTACCAGGGTACTGGTACCAAGCTGATACCGGGACACTTCAAGGTCCCTGCACAGAGCCATGCCACCATTTCACCTGAGGACAGCCTGCGGCCAAGAAGGCTCCACATTCCAGAGAGCTGGCCAGGACACATCTCCCAGGAAAGGCCTTGCTTCCTTCCCCTCCTGCCCATGGTCATCCCGCTTGGCTGCCCAGGGGCTGGGAGTGAGTGCAGGGCCAGGGTGAGGAGATGAGGAAGAGAGGAGAGGAGAGGAGAGGAGAGGAGAGGAGAGGAGAGGAGAGGAGAGGAGAGGAGAGGAGAGGAGAGGAGAGGAGAGGAGAGGAGAGGAGAGGAGAGGAGAGGAGAGGAGAGGAGAGGAGAGGAGAGGAGAGGAGAGGAGAGGAGAGGAGAGGAGAGGAGAGGAGAGGAGAGGAGAGGAGAGGAGAGGAGAGGAGAGGAGAGGAGAGGAGAGGAGAGGAGAGGAGAGGAGAGGAGAGGAGAGGAGATGGAGAGGAGAGGAGATGGAGAGGAGAGGAGATGGAGAGGAGAGGAGATGGAGGAGGTGAGGAGGTGAGGAGGTGATGAGATGAGGAAGTAAGGAAGTGAGGAGATGAGCTGAGGACGCCTCCTCTGGCCGCTCAGCGGTGCTTGTACAGGCCTGGCCTCAGGCCCTCGTCTCTGCTGGCACCTGCACATGAGCGCAGTAGTGAATTGCAGCTGGTCCTTTGGCCTCATTGTGTTATTCTCAGCAGAAAAATAGTCACAAGTCAAACTTTAGACTCCTGCTTGCCATTGCACTAACACCAGAAGTTCCTTCATAGCACCAGGCCATCACCAGTGTGAGCCCGCACTAGCATTGTGAGATGCCATTTCTGACCTGGATCCGGGGAAACGCTCAGGCACACGCCTCCCTTTGGGAACGGCTGTATGCAAGGCCTGCATTATACGACTGCTGCCCCAGGAACACAGCAAGCAAAGCAGTAAAAGGAAAAATGTACGTAAAAGTCAGGGCTCTGCAGTTCCCAGCACTGAGTTGTAGAGGTTGGGCTCTGTGGTTGTGTTTTTCAAAAGCTAGAAAGAATAAATCTTCCTGAACATAAAGGACTCAGCACAGTGTGAGCCCCTGGGGGCTCTGAGGCAGCAGTGGGCCTTCATGAGAGGAAATCCAGCTCAGTAAGGGGACTGGCAGGGATATCAATGTGGGTCTAGGAAGAATACATTGAAATTCAGCACATCCCTCTGCAGCCCGGCTGTGTGACGCACTGGGGATATTTGGCAGATCCTCCTGTGTTAGCCCCTTTCTCTTCCTCTTGTGATCTGAATGAATAGCCATTCTGCTTAATTTAACCTATTTTTTTAAAAGTTCATACTCTTACTATTTACTCTAACGCTAGATCTGCGCAGTATTTGTATAACTACAATTTTTCAGTGTGTTCCAGCAATGTTGATTCATTTGTGAATTCTTGGCAAGAGTTTTATTCAAGAAAAATCGCCGGTGTAATTATAGTTGTACAACATTAATGTGGTTTTTTGCCATCATCATGACTTATTTTTCTCTGCCTGGCAATATGAATGTGAAAAGTGATGTTTTGTTGTTATAAATTGTATCTACATCAAGATAAATTATTGCAATAGCTTCATTCATATAGATACAGGCAAGTATTAAAGAGCAGACAAATTGCTGAAAGACTCCTAATATAATATAACCTCTTCTATATGCAAAATCAGTCTAGTAAACAGTTTAGGCTAGCATATCAGTAGAAATCTGCTGCTGAAACCTGTATTGCATATTTTTCCAGCATAGTAACAGATCAGTTTCTAATTACCCATACTTTACATTGCAATTCTTAACACCGTACATTCCATAATGAACAGCATAAGTACAGTCACTCAATGCCAGATTTCACTAGCAGACACCACCCTAAATAGAATTAAAATACCATAAATTAAAAGAAACCTTGGAAGTATTCAACAGTAAATACTATTACAGTAAGTGCTTCCCTTTTCTGTCATGTAAATATGTTACTTTTACAGTCTTTAATTGAAACACAGGAATGTTACAACATTCAATGTGAAAAATGGCTTCAAGATATCATATATATAGGAAGTTTTGTCAGCATTTCTTTCGAATTGCATGCTTTTGAAACACAGTTTAATATCGTTTTTCCCAATACAGGTGTGTCTCAAGATCCATACATAATTTTATTGTCATCTAGTACTTCTGGTCAGGACAGTCTGAATAAAAGAAATTTAATGCCTTTCCTCATCTAAATCCGAACTGCTCTTTCTATGATAAGCCTTATAAACGTAAGTGTTTCCATTTACATTAGATTTTCTAATTGTGATCAAAACTGAAAGTGGAACTTCCAGAAGAAATAATATCTTTCAGCGAAAAGTCAGTGTGTCAAGGCACCTTATAAATTAAATAACTTTTATTAATTTTTTTTTACATATCAAAATATTACTATTTTTATAATTGGATCTTGGATGACAAGATTCCAGGAAAATTTTTGTCTGCTTTTGAAGTCCACGTATATTCAGATACTCAACAGAAGATGAAGATCAATATATTAGATGCTTATTAAATCATATACTTGGGGGGGAATGATGTATTTTTTATTTTTGTATAAAAATTAACTGATGAAACATTGGAGAATTGAAATTGAGAGAATATATGTAACATTTATAATTTTCAATGTGGTCTAGTATAATCTTTATTTTCTGATCATCCAGGCAACCTGGAATGCTGTCCTCCACATATGAAGAATTTAGATTTCTTTTCTAAAGCTGGCAGTAAATTCTCTGAAAAACGTATTTGTTCTACACAGTCTTGTGTCCAATTGTTTAAAAGTTTAAAAACCTTCAAAATCTTATTTCCTTTGCTATGAGGGAAGACTTTATTGATGTATTTGTAAGATAAAATCATTATAAATACAATAAGAATTTCACCAGATTTTTTACTGAACAATATTGGACTTTTTGTTGTGGTTGGTGAACAAAATCTCACTGCTCTCCCACCAGTAATCTGATGTTGTAAAGTGTGAAATAATCTTGTTATGAATAAAAGTATTAATACTAGAGTTCTGCCTCCTCCATTAATGAAAAAATCTCCTTCCTAAGAAGTGCAGTAATTTCATGAATTGTTGTCACTATGGTCATATTGTTATCCTATGTAGAAACATATTTTTCAGCATAGGGTGGTGTGGTGTTACTTTTATTGAGCATTCTATTGCCAGTTAGTGTCTCTTGAGTTATTTTTTCAAGTAATACCTATATTTTTTTCAAAAACTAAAACAACCAGCAAAACCCATAAACAAACAAAAACCACTGCCCTTCTTTTGGCAATGATTGTCATTTCCTGCCAATACTACACCAGAGTTTTAGAACGTTTCAGGGTACTCAATGCTTTCTCCAGGGTTATCTATGAAGGCAACGAACTATAAGGCTTGTCACTAGGTGGAGCTTGAAGCTTCAGTCCCCAAATGCTCATCTGCCTCATTTCCTGCCTTCAGCAGGGAGTTCCTCAACCTTTCCAATCCTGTAGCTAGGCAACTTCAAAACCTTTGGAGGTAAATTTGGTTGTATAATCTGTTGTATGCTATAAGTATTCCTATTAGAAGCACTTTTTTTTTTACATACTGAGTCATGTTTGCTGGGACTGAAGCTGGTAAGCAATCAAAGAGAAAAGAATAAAGACTTTCCACATGTGGGCCTGCAGTGTAACTTCTGTGGCAAATTGCTCCATGTTTGGTTCTTCTAATGCTCTACCAGAAGAAGCAGATATTGCAAAGTAAATATGACAGGGTGCTAACAGAAAGCTATTTTATATTATTGTTTGACTCTGGATGTTAATCACCAAAATCAGTGCTCTCATATGCTGCTAGACTGATAGATAAAATAGTTGTGCATCAACACCCAGCAGCCCACAGCTGGGGATTCATCAAATCAACACCAACAGTCCTTCCATCCTGATATATTTCATGTGCAGCAAAACAATACTTCCCTCATCCTACAAGCTGTGCCAGTTCAGAAAGCTCTTGGAGATTTGCAGCCTTATATATGGCAGAGTGACATTTACTCTTCCAGTACCACATGGAGTGGAGGAGGAGCTGCCTCATACTGGTGGACTCCTCTGGTGTGGGAATAACTTGACCTCACTAGGGAATCAGGAAATCTCTCCTGATTAGACCCTAGATTATCTCCATTAGTTAGAACATGGCGCTAGTGGTGCCAAGGTCACAGGTTTGATCCAGCTATGGGCCATTCACTTAAGAGTTGGACTCAGTGATCCTCTGGGTCCCTACCAACTCAGAATATTCTGTGATTACTGCTCTTAATTTGTGCCTTTTAGAGGTAGGCTGATTTTTCTGATCTCTTAGTGTTACTGGAAAGATGATGAAACCTTTCAAAAAGAGCAAATTATATATTTATGGCACTAAATAATCTGCAGCAGTAAGATTAGGACTTTAACCTAGAAAGTCCTGGCTATTGCCAGGGAAGGCTTCTCCCGGCAGGCTGTTCCAATGTGTTCCAGGAAGGAACACATTCTATGCAAAGGGCAGAAGGCTGACTGGCACAGAGCAGAAAACATCCCATGACAGGGACATAGAAAACATACTCAGATAAAAGTATGACTGTTTAACTACGTTAGGCTAAAGTATCAAAGTTGATACTTTAGCCTAACAAATAGCTTAAACTATTCAGAAAATCTTGACAATAAGTAGGTGTAGAGATAAAAGTGGGAAAGCAGTGCCAGGAATTACACATGGTTTATATAAGCATTTGGGGTCATATTTTTGTACAACAAAAATATCGCAGCAGTCAAGCTTGTAATTAAAAGGTTTTCATCTAATAAAAACTGACCTGAAAGGGAAGCAACTCAAGTTACCAGGCAACAATTCGCAATGGATCAAGGCAAAACTAGATAGTGCCTATCTCTAGGGAGGAAGCTCTGCTGATCTGGCAACAGATAAATTGTCCTCAGTGCTCTTTTGTAATCTTCGACCACTCCCTGTGTCCTGTCGACCATTATTGCAATTAAAGTAAGAAGTGCTTCTTGCAGAGTAAGGTGTATTTTCTCCAGAACTTTTAGTGTGTTCTTGAAACATCAATGTTCACATGCTCTTTTCTGCACATGCATTTTTGGAACTTTAGACGAGTTAGTGTGATTGCAGAGCAAAATTTCACCATGATTAATTTCTCTAATTTACTAGTTAAAATAATGTAAATTTTGCATAACAAATGAGGCCTGTACTGCATCAGTGTGTTCCTTTGGCATATGGTAAACTTATATGCAGGTTTTCCTTTGACATCAAAGGCTCATGCATGACAGTGCTCTCAAGACTGTACTTATGACTTGGACTTTCATCTTTCTGTACTCTCTACTCTCAAATGATATCAATGACAGCCCTGACCATAACAGGGCTGCTGTTAATTGTGACAAGGACAGCGCAAATAGTATCATTAGGCAGTAGGTGTTCTCACATTTTAAAGAATAAATATTCTGGTTTTTAGGAAACATTTTGATTGTAAAAATCCAAAGGCATTGGTACATTTGAGTGCCTAAACCACTTCCACTTTGAAAGAGAGCAATTACTTTCTAAGTCAGTTTGAAGACCATTAATGTAGTTGGTCCCTTATAGAAGTCAAGAATAGTACATACAGCAAAATTCAAGCACATTAAATTATGTCTAGAGAGGGTAGATTTTCCTAAGGCTAGTTCTGACTTATAAATAAAGTCAAAAGCTTTTCAAATATTTCTTTTTTCCCATCTCCCTGCAGAAAGATTTGATCATCTTTGCATTTGACCACAGAAGTAGGTACGTGTAGGTGCTTAACATAAACTTACGTACTATCTTCTTTTATCACTTGACAGATGAGGTTCTGTTGTTTCTTGAATCTGTTGAAAGAATCTTGCTGCCACTTATTGGTAAGTGTGTGCCTGAATTGCTTGAATATGTAATATTCACACTGATTTGAATCAGGTATGAATATAGCTGTATTAGAATGCTAGTCACTAAATTTGGGAATACAACTCTCAGCACTTCACAGTTAAGTATGAAAACATTTATTGTTCACAAAGTAAATGGAAGCTGATGCATTTTATTCATGCTGCTAATAAAGTCACTTATTAAATATGTTGCAGAGATGTCTTAGCAATGATATGAAAATATCTCTTTGCAAGAGACAGAATTTGATGACATAGCATTGCGTACGTTTCAGATCCTGCTGGGAGGCTGGTGGTGCCATGTATTTCCACTAATCTTGGTCCTCATATTTTCATTGCTTTTGTATAAACTTTGTACACTTCATGCAGAAACTAAGGTGAGACCTTCCTTTCTTTTGGCCTTTGTAGTCTTTTTCCTATTCTGAGATTTTCTGTAAACTAACACTTTAGTAGGAGTGGGAAGTCATTAAGATTAAAGCAGGAGTTTCAGTAACTACAGTCTGAAGCCCTAAGATCGGAGCTTACTGCACTTCCTCTCATTTCATAATTATTTCATTTCACCATTATATTTATTTCATCTTTGCTAATTTTCTTTTGGAAAGACTGGCTACTTTTTCAGTTTAATTAAATGACAAATCTACAAGTTTAGCTCTATATCTTACATTTCCACTTATTGTTTTAATTTTCTCCCTTTTGCCTTTACAATCCCATGGATAAAACATGAGGACAAGAGCAAAATGTAAAATTACCTTTCTCTTTCTTTGGCCTAGCTTCTCACCATAGTCTTTGTACACTTTCATCTTTTTCTCTCTTGTGAAGAAATATAAGTCTAATACTTGATTGTCTTCCAGTTTCTCCATGCAGCGCACTGCATGCGTACTATCTCCTTTCCATTCTATCACATTTAGTCACTTCTCAGTCTCATTCAGTTCCTCATACACAATATAGATATGTGTATGTTTTCCATCCAAAAAATACTTTATTTCTAGTTACCTCTACAACAGCTTGCTGTCTTTCATCCCCTATTGCTAAGTTCAACAAATATTCATGTACTATATCTAAACAATTAAGGCCTTGTACTTTTTCTTCCAGTTCTGTGCTAGATGTTCTCCAATTTCTTGCCATGTTCTGGTATAAGTACATGCTTACAAGGTGTACTTCACATGCTCTCACCAACAACCTTTTAAGAATTCAATTTATGTATTTTCTCACTTTGGACATTGACTAATGGCAGTCTAATGCCTAAGCACAAATTCAGTTAATTTGTTTCTGATGCTTCATACTGATTATCGGCATTTAGTTTACTACACATTTATTTCATGTGCAAACTAAAATTTCTGTATCCTTAGAGACTCAGCTCAAGCTCAACATGATCAATGAAGAGTTTATTAGTTCTTCCCCAAAGCTGTCCTCACTTTGTAATTCATCCTGAGCAATATCACAACCTGCCTCTTCAAGCTGTTAGCCTCAGAATTTTTTGCAATTTTGACCTCATATATTTTGATATTAGTTCAATGCTTAGGTTTTGTTCATTATTTCTGCATAATTAAAATAATTCTGCCCATTTACACAACAAAGGCCCCTATCCCCATCTTGTATTCTTTTTTTGCTTTCAGCCAACTCATTCCTATGCTGTTTTTTTCTCAGATGAGCACCTAACATAGAATGTTTCTGAAAGTCATTTCTCTAGTTCAGTACTTGGACATGTCTAAGCTTCTTTACTAACTTAAATAAATTGCATACAGTTTTCAAGTTCTTTATAAGTTCTCCCTGACTACCTGAGAATATGGAATCCTGCACTTAACTGGCCCACAACATAAACTTCCACTTGGCTGAGAATCATTCATAATGTTTTTATCTCATGTTCTTTCTCATACTTGAGAGGAAGTCCCCATGGCCGTCCAAATATATCCATATATGCTAATATATCATCCTCTTTCAAAACTATAAAATGTGGGATGTGATTCAGTGGCTGGAACTACCATCTGTCTTGCTGAAGAATATTTTCCCCTTGTTTCGCTTATATCTTTTTCATCTTTTTATTCTAAGCTGGAGAAAGGTATTGTTTTGAGTTTGTGTTTGAACAACAAGCACAACTGGAATATGATCTTGGACCAGGACTCTTACACATGACACCAATATAAATAGTTGTGGTATTATATTTTTATGCCAGAAAGTAGTCCCAAGCCTAGTTCCTTGTCCTTGTGGGGAGCTATGTGCCATAAATAGACATGTGAAAACTGGAGAGTTTTAAAAAGAAATGGTTTAGAAAATAGATTTTGTCCTGAGAAATCAAAGGGAGAAACATCGATTTTGTTTTGTTGTTTTATCTGCATTCTGCATATCTGAAATTGTAAGACTGCAGAGGAAGTCTAGCTTCCTTTATATTTCCTGTTATGCTGATATCTCAAAGTGCATGGAGTAGCAGACCTGACCAAGCAAAATACAGTGAGATTAACCCCTTTCTGGTGATATTACAAGCTTTATCCTTTTCAAGAGAAAAACTAATATTTAGATTGATTTATTGTCTTCTGAAGTCTTTTTGTATATATCATATTATTCATGTTACTATGATTATTAAATCACATTGTTAAAAGTTAATTTCATACACCAAATATTGTATTTATATTGGCAAATGTTAGTTACACAGATGTGATTCTAAAATGAATTAATACGGACTATCTCATATAGACTGACTATCCTATAATCAGTAGAATCAATAATTTTGAATAAATCACATACTCCATTACAATTCATACATACAAATTATAGATCACCAACTATTCATAAAAATCAGCAGTAAAATCTCAAGCGATGAACTCTGTCTGAAGTTCCAACTTATTTACAAACTAAGAAAATCTGAGACTTAATGGATATATACATATGAATGTATGCATATCTGCATATACTTTTATGGTTTACATAAATCCTTTCTAATGAGGTTGTATTTAGGAGTAATAAGACACTACCTTCCAGGTTTATTTAAGCATGTAATATTATTTTATAACATGTTAAAGACTTCTAATTTAATGGTTCTAAATATGTAAAATTAATATTTGATTCCTTTGTACATATATACTTATCTGTGATTTTGTCTAAATTAATTTACTTTTTTCCAGAAAGACGCAAAAATGCAAAGTGCTCATATCATTCTCTTGAAAAGTTTCTGTGTCAGAGCTGCCCAAAATTCATACTGCATTCACCATAATTTATGCAGTTAGCATATTTATTTTGGGATAACTTTACACTTGTTAGTCACAGCTTGCACCAACAGGACAATCCTTGGCAAAGATATTTTTAACAGAAACTGTGGAACTCTCAAACATCATGACAGAGAGGCATAGGTTATTATCAATTGCTTTTGAATTGCTCCTCCATCTTCTTTATTCACTGTTTTCCCTAGAACTAAGTGCAGGAGTGAATGGAAAAGAAGATTGTAGCCTCCTTTTGCTTCTGACTCAGAAGTACAGCTAGTGGTTAGCTGTCGAATTTTCCTCATATGCCCTGCTTTCTTACAAAATATTGTCAAATATTAAATTTTAAAAATATATAAACAAATGAAATCATGCCCAGAAATTACGAAACTCCACAATTTTAGGCACAGCAACCTTTAATGATTCCTAGATAGACAACTTGGCAGAAAATAATAGCCAATTTAGATGTTTCAGAAATAGAGTAAGTTCGTAGGTCATTACTGAACCAGAAAAGTTGAAAGCAGGAAAGATGTCATGAAAATAAAGGACACATGTATGTATTTATCATTTTAATGTTTTTATAATGGTGAAAGAAGTTGGTGTCATCATTTTTCCTGTATGAGAAGACAGTTTAGTTAAAATTTTAGAGGAAATACAGCCATGATGGGAGACGTGCCATATTCCCCATACAGTGATATTAGACCAGTCTATGAATACACTTTTTACTGCACTAGTCTTGTAATACTTTTGTGTTATTTCCTGCAATTATAGCAGTGGACTAGCCTCTTTTTTCAGTATTACAAGTACTCTAATCAAAGGGCAAACATAGTAACATAGTATTTAAAGTATGACTGGCACACTTAACCTTCATTCAGTCTATAACCAGTACAGCTGTTACAGGTGGAGGAGAGGGATTAGAATGAGGATCAATAATGTGGGTGTCCTTGACATTAAGTAAGGAAAATGGCTCCCTATTCAGGAGTGTTGGCAGGCACTAAAGTCCTTGAATGAAAATTAATCTTTTCTTATGCCAAATTGAAAGATTGTTTTAAGCAGGCAATGGAGGATAGAAAGACTACTGGAGAATTATGGCGGAATGTGATCCTCTCCAAGTGTCTCTATATCTGAAGTAGATGCCAAAACAGAAAATAAGTCAGTGCTTAACAGCCTTAGAAGATCAGGTCTGAGTTGACCTGGTCTTACCTGATCTGACCACATCTGACAGCAACTCATTGCTGTTAAAGTTAATGTTATATAATTTAAAATTTCATAGAGTGAGGGGAAAGGTGTGCAGTGCATCATTAATGATGGATGATTTGAATTTTCTTTGACATCCATATAATACAACAAATCCTACATTTGTTTTCAGTAGTATATAATTTTGAGGCTGCCATTAGATTGTCAAGTATTTCTTATAATCAAAATATCATAATGCTTAAATTTTATGCATGTATTTTCACCCTAATGGTTAAAATGTATAAGTACATTTCAAGTCCATTTGTAATATAGAAATTATTTCATTTTCTTCATCAGATTAAATAACTGTTCAAAGTTAATATTGTCTATCAATTGTTTTTTTCACATCACAGCCATTTCTTCACTCCAGCTTCTAAGTTAAATAGATTGATAGATTAAATGTATTATTTTCAGTCATGTCTCTTACACCTCAGATAATTTTTCATGGATTTTTCTCTGTAGTCTTTCCAATCTAAAAATATATACCCTTCAGTATACTACGCATGGGCAAACAGAGTAATAAGACGTGGCCCAAAAAGGCTCATCTATGAGCAAGTAAGAGCTAGATATAAAGTGTAACAAAGACACAATGGAAAATTAGTGTACATTTCTGATTTCAGAAATCTCAGCACTAAGTAAATTTTTTTCTGTATTTTTAATGCATCTTTTGAAATAAAAATGCTGCAGTTAGTTATTGCAGAGAAGAATGAATGAAGATCTAACAGTGAAGCTTAAAGCTTGGTTGCAGAAGTTGTAAATCCCTAGATACCACAGTCAAATTGCTATTGCAATATTTGTACTGCAAATAGTAGTAAAAAAGGGATTGTAATTTGGAGTGGAATATGGGTTCCCCACCCCCCTGGTAAGGGTGTAAGGGGTTTCAGCAGACCAGATTCCTAAGGAAACTATGTAGAACTCAGAAAATTCAAATCTGCCAAAACTTATCTAATAATACTACGATATGATGAGAAGAGACAAGGTGAAAGATTTGGTTTCTTTTTCTGTTCAGTTCGTCTTGCATAACTGTATTCTGTTAGAAATCTATTACCTTATCACTTCCTTGATCATTGGTGGATTAATTTCTTCCAATGTGGTGATTTTTTATATATATGCCCAGTTGTTTGGTGAAATTTAATAACCCTACTGGTGTCACCAGTCAGGGGGTCCTTTCCAGACTGCTTTAACCTATAGTGAAGAGTTTATCGAGGATTGTTCACTCTCACTGGCACCTTCCACATCTGACACATGTAAAAATTGCTTTTGATGGATGATCTAAAATATTTCTGTTGGTAACTTTTGAGAAGAGAATCATTTTGCTGGAATCTGAAAGATTTTGTTTACTATTCGTTCAGTGGTCATGAAAGGAAGGACAAATTGATAAAGAAAGCTATCTCAGAGTCTATCAAGATATCAGTCTTACAGGTACAAATATGGCTTTACAGTTTTCATATGTGTGACTCCATAAACTGGACCCTCCAAGCAAGAGAGAGAGGAGAAGAGTTGACCTATTCTGAAATGTAAAATTGCTACCACTTTGTGAGAATATTTGGAACAAACACATAAGAAATCATACTTTATTCAAATATGCAGTTTTATATATTAAGATATCAGTAATGGTTTTTTTTTTAAATGCACATACTTAAGTTAATTCAAGGCTAAAGGAAATAGAGAGAAGATCCTCTATCTCCAAGTTTGACTTGAATAAGAAACATCACTGCATCTTTGAAAGTATAGATGTTTATTTTATTTTATTTTGAGTACAAAGATCATGAGGCTAGAAAAATACACAGAATATTTGTGGCATCTCTGTTAGAAAGACAGTTCTGTGTGGTAAAAAAGATGCAGAAAAAAAGTTGAAAAAACAATAAAGAAATGGGACACAAGGACACAATATCATTACCTAGATTGTCGATGTAGCAGAGTAAGGAATAAATGCCAAGTTATGATAAGGACCACTAACATAATCAGGCACAAATAGAGGCCTATTATGATTACAGCCATCTATCACTGTAATTAAGGTGTCCTTACCACTTTTTGAGTAATAGTAGGCCTTCTTGACCAAGCTGATTGTTATCAGATGGTCTTCAAGATAGTGTTTTTAGTGGCACATAATAGATTTTCCAAAAGATTGGTTGTGGCTACTTTGCAAATGTGTTTTAATGCCACTCTGCTAAAGATCCAGTGGTTTACATAAACTGTCTGCAAAATTGCAACTCTTCTTTCTACATTATACATTCTGAATATTTAGATACTCATAGTCAGTCTAAAGAAAAGATTCAGACTGGAAACCTGCACCATGCCACTGTCATGTTGCGACTCTTGATTTAAGCAAATTATTTGACATACTGGTAGAAAAGAGTCTAGATATCAGAAATGAAAAAATAATATGGATTTTCACAGGGAAATTCAGCCCATAATATATTTCTAACATTATATTAACCAACAAAGAGCTGTTATCATATATTATAATGCAGCCCCCATAAAAATGCCTGACCATCACCATTTGCTCTTAAAATCAGGCATTAATGGAGTCTTTCCATATGATGGTGTTTTCATAATCCATGCAAATTGTGCTTACTCTGAACAATTCAAGGATTAAAATAAAACAGACCGGGTCATAAAATTGCATGTTTGAAGAGAAAAATATTTCATTTTTATGGCTTTTCATATGAAGCAGCCTTATCATTATGGTGTGCAGCAGACCAAATTAAAGATGCAGATGAGTAAGGCCAAAATGTCACATACATATATTAATTATCTTTATTAAGTTGAATATTCCACAAATGTTCCAAAATATTTTCTACATATAATAACAGGAAATGTCTGGCACTCTTCTCTCCTCTCCTGAAAGGAATCAAACTCTTCTGTGCTTAGAGGAACTAATGAACCCTGGAAATGGCTTCTACACTTGGCATAAAAGTCATGCATTTATGTACATGTGTATGTACACTTAAGCACAAACTTATATATACACATACATGAAAAAATGGAGGAATGGGACATGTATTATAAATTATAATCCATCTGGAGTGGGACTGTGGCAGTGCAGTACTTTTAAGATTTGTCATAAATCTCCCATTTGACCCAAAAGGCCTTACTTCATTTAATATCAAAATCTTGATTTAATTTATTGCCTTAACATTGTCCTGTGTTAATAACTGGAGCAGGGATCTTTAAAAGCACAAAATACTTATTAAAATGGGGTAATTTGGACTATTTCCAGGGATATTCCAACAAACATTATTGCTTTAATAGCTATAGTCCTGTTCTATAGGACTTTATTATGTTATGAATTTACCAGACATATTCTCAAGGGCTAATGAATAAGATTCAGGAGGGCATTTTCTCAGTGTTAAATTACTCTGGTTAATAGCATCTATCCATTGCCAAAGATCAAATGCAAAACACAGCAAGATAACTCTCTTTTTTCAAATCTGAAATCATAATACCAAGTTTTCCAAAACCATGAAAATGTAAAAGGTTGTTTTGGGTTTTTTGGGGTTTTTTTTGCCACAGGTAGCTTTAGAATAAGTACAGACTAGCCTGTAGCAATTTTTGATTCTGGAACTGCAATATGGTGTCACCAGACTTCTAGCATTCTAGTGGGGGATCAAGATCTTAGGCTGACTGTAGCTGTTTCAATGAATGCTGAGAGATTATCATTTAGATATCTCTGGTCCAAGCCACTGCAAGTATTCTTATAATACAACTTTTACCTTGTGTATTATATCTATTTGTGAACTGAAATATAAGGGCTCTCTTGAAGAATTGACTAATGTTTTTTGTTCTGCCTAACAGGCTATCATTGTCTTTTTACTCTGACACAAGGTTTAAGTGCAAGTTAGAGTGATTCACAGTGTCTTTCTGCATCCTGTATTAGCTTTATACAAAATGGAGATGATACTTCATTTCACCCACACGTTACTTAAATTCCAGACTGTTCTAGGCAGGACAGTCTTACCAGAGTTTTCAACAAAATTACACCACTTCTTTTTTCCAGTATAACTAATAGGTCATTCTTTAAAATAGATTAATTAAATAAGTGAATGAAAGTAGAATGCATCCTATCTAATTTTAGAAATCTAAATTTAGGCATTGAGTCTGAGCAAGTCATCTTCATTTCTGTCATAAATGAAGAGAGGTATAGACTCCCAGAGGGTGATTCATCCTATCCTAAGATGAGTGTCTAGCATAGGTGGAATGAATCGCCATCTCTCCCTTTCCCTGTCCCTGCCATGAGTAGAGGTAGCTTGTTGACTACATATGTACCTCTTCACAGTTTAATGTAGCTAAAAGAACAGCATTTTTGGAGTATAATTTTTTTTAAATACCATGATTAATCTTTCTCAGAATCATTTGTAGTAAATATAAACCCAAAGAAGAGATTCACCAGCTTCATGTTTCAGATAATGCATGGTTAACATTTTAGTGTACCAAGTGTTGACATGAGAAATGTGTACTGCTTTGTAGACATGCAATAGAATTATCTGAGGGACAATGTTAACTATAATGAATATCTGAGTTTAGACCCACTTTATCTTTGTTTACATTTTTGAAGAACAGAGCTCAATACATTTTAGACTTTTATATTTTTTCAGATTAATTTAAAACTCATCCTAGTTGTAAAAAATGAAGCTACTAGCATTACTGAAAATATTCACCTACTATAATCACTGTGTTAGTCAATAAATTAAAGTTATAAAAATTAGTTGATGCGTCCATCTGAGGTAAAACAAAATTTGTAACTGCGTTTTCAAGATGTCTGGTAGCAGGATTTCTTAGTTGTAATAATTTTGTCTGAGTTGTTGCTCGGTGGTAATTTTGACCTTAACAACAAGTATCATGCTAAAAATGTTTTTGCATTATAAGAAATAAAGAAGTAAAGTATTTTTATTGCTTAACTGCGTCAAAAATTATAAATGCATAGCACTATATTACCCCAGTATATTAGCATATTCAATACACTAGAGGACAGTTTACAACAATTGGTGTGCTGAGTGTTTGAAAATTTTCATTTTCAATGCTGATACACTTGTTAGCATAGTCTTAAGCTCATACTTTTTTGCATATCTCAGTCTGTTACTGAAACATAGAAATTAATTTATTTGAAAGGAATGGACAGAGGTGCACTTCTAAGCTTCAGGCTTCTGTCAGGTAGTGAAAATGCAGTCACCTACCACAATACTGAAATTCGTTTTTGCTTAAGTTATCCAGCCATAACTTGTGTATATGACTGCAAAGATTGCCTCCAAATTCCTATTTGAGCTCTTGTACAAGTGCATCATGAAACAAAGTTTTTGCTTAGCGATAATTATGTAGAATCTATTTCATATCTGCTGATAATAGCTAATAAAAGTATATATTTAGTCAGTTTTCAGACCTCTACAGACATACTGAAATCACAGCAATGCCTGCCTCTTCTAGAAGAGATATAGTAGCTCATATTGCCCAGACTCTAAAGTATGGTCTCTGTTTCCTTTGCATAAGCATTTCTACAAAAGATCTAAAAAATGTATAGTTCAAAGCCTAAACAAAATAAAACTAAACAAAGTTTTAGGAAGAAACAACCCCCCCACACACAAAAAACACCATACCAAAACATAAATGCCATACATAAATGCCAAACATAAAGTCCAGTCAGTGCTCTGTGACTCCAAAGACATCATACTGGTTTCTGTGATTGCACCTTGCCTTGTCCGACTCTTTCTCATGGACTGGGTGAGACCTTTCATTGTCAAGACAGCACACAGGGATAACAGAATCACAGAATATTCTGAATTGGAATGGACTACAAGAATCATCGAGTCCAACTCTTAAGTGAATGGCCTGGACAGGATTCAAACCCACAACTGTGGGAGTTATCAGCACCATGCTCTAAGTGTGACTTACACTTAATTTCAAACACAGGAATGTGTGCAGTAGTAGATAGCAAAAACTTGTGCTTTTGAGGATTTTGAATCAAAACTGTTTTAGTTAGCTTAAAGCACATTACATGGAAACTTCCCGTGTACAAAACTGTCCTGTACTCTGTGTTTATATTCTTTATTCATTCTTTAAATAATTATTTGATGAGGCTTCTCACCACTGCTGGGTTTTTTTTATCCACTGCTGCATTCCTGAAGCAAATCTGATATGAGGTCTTCCATCTCTTTTTCCAGTAAATATCAAACACAGCCCAAGATCCACAGCTTTCTGTACCTTTAAACAGTACTAAATGACAAGTGCTTCATATTATCCAGATGTGTTAAGTACACTCTTCCCTCTCTGATCCAGACTCATTCCATCAAGAATACAAAAAGGATGGGAGACTTTAAATGAAGCTGCTCTACTCTTTTTCTACTTATGCTTAGTTTGGTTACCCTTGTTATTAATTCATATATTGCTAGTATCAGGTAGAGGATTGGTAGCAGATACCAGTAATTCCCTAAAGTCCAAGTCTGAGCTTTGAAGAGCAATTATCATGTTTTCAAGTGAATTGCTGTCTGCTTTGAATATGCTGTTTCCTCACGTGAGATTGTTTGGCCATCTGTTGCTTTTGATTTATCTTTTTTCAACTCTGTCTTTAACGCTGTGGGAACATATTTATGGAAAGCTTATTCATCAACATGTTTTTCAGTATATGTTTCAGTATGTGTTTCAGTATGTGTTTCCCTTGCACCATCAACACTAAGGTCTCCTCCAAATTCAGATTTCAGCTTGCAGCAAATATTTTCTGTTCATAAATTTTATCTGCTGAGTTTTATGGTGTACTTTGTGTGCAGCTTCTTTTTCTAAGACTTAAATTAATACTACCACTTACAGATTATCAAAAAAGGGTGATGGGGGAAGAGGAGTGTTCATGCAAGCAGTTAATGGTATACAGTACTGTCAGTCTATTGAGAATGTTCACTGTCTTCTCCCATGTCATTTTTGTTCTCTTAATCTTGGTGTACAAAACCATAATAAAGGCCTAGCCATCAATTTCTTTGGTGGGGCTTTTTGTAATTGTTCACTTCCACAGTGTACTGTGTTTAACTATCTCCCCACGATTATTCCTTCCATTCCTCCCAGAAAAAAACATTTAATATCAATTGCTGTTGAACTGGTTGGAGCTTTTCTTTGTCTATGTCTAGCCTGAAGTTATTCCAAAGCTTACAAACAATCCTGGTCCTGCACCTAATCAGATCAAAGGCTGGAATGTGTTGAGGTTTCTAGCTTATGCACCTGTATTTCTTTCCTAAGGAAACGGAAGTATGGACAAAATGGAAAGAGAAAGGAAGGTTTCTCATATTTGTGAACTGAGTCATGAATCTTACATGCCTTTTGTGATCATGTATCTGCTAACCCTACCTTTGCTGTTTATCTTAATAATCATAACACAAATTACATAAATTTTATACTCTTCAAAAAATAATGAGGCTACCATTAAGAGAATGAGCACTAGGAAATTTATATTATGGGACCAAGTTACCATTTTGCATCTTGGAATATCTATACACAGGCTTTACATATAGGAAGCCTTCCCTGAACCATGCTATTAACTCTATGACTTTCAGTATTACTAATTGCCTGACCAATTCCTGAACCATGTGAGATTTAGAAGGTCAGTGTTCTAGTATATTTTCTCACCTTTTACTCTGTCCAAATCTCACCTTCCAAAGGAAGTTTTCTGATCAAAGGAACAAAGGTAACATTTCCTTTTATTATAAAAGTGAATAGGTGGCTATTTATCTATCTTGCATCACTGTTATATATTTCTAAAAATAATTAAATGGCATAAATTTGTATTCTAAATTTAAGGTTTGCATCCTTGTGAATTCTCCTTTGCCATGTACTCAATAAATGTATGTATTCTTAATCTGTGGGGAGCAAGCACCTTTATAAAACTCTGGCATGAGCCATTGAGAATGGATTTTTGTATTGTGCAGAGATTCAAATTACACAATGTATACTAGTAAAAACTGAGTCAGTTAATGAAGCAAACATCAGTCATTTTCTTAGTTCTTAGTAATTTCTGAACAGCATGTCATAAATAAAAGTGTTCTGAATGCAAAAGTAGACCAGTTTGAAAACTTAACATAACAAGGAATACAAATTTCTTGGGATGATGAAATGTGAAGCAGTAAGTTGTGCCTAATCAAAGTCACCAACGAGCAATCTGGGAGTATTAGAATATAAAACTATTCAATAGACATGGGGAGTTAGCTGTAACAAAAATGCTGTCTTGAAGCACTCAAAGATGCAATAAGGTAATGCTAACTAAGTGGTTTATATAAAACTAAATTGTCATTGATTAACTTCAAATTCAGGCCATAGTATCTTCCTTTCATCAGAAGTTGGGGCCAGTGCATTATACATGCAGGCATTCATAGTAATTCATTGTCATTGTATTCACAGAAGAAACCAACGACTTTGGCCTTAATCCCTGACAATGGAAAATTTCACTATTTGTTATTACTATGCCTCTTTAATTCATAGTAAGGTGTATTTATAGAAGAATGTTAACCCAACTACCAGATTGTAAACTGTGTCCAAAAAAGATTCTTCTTTTAAACTGGGGTCAGGGAAATAGTGTTGGGAGAGATTTTATTATTCTGGGTAGCTGTCCTGGAGAATAAAAAAAACCCTGATTTTAAATAAGCCTGTAAGGTTCGATGAAGCATGGGCTGTGACCACCAGAGAGGCTATTGAGAAAATGTTTCTGGAGTCAGTAGTTAAGATTATTCATACCTGGTAGTTGTACAGTATATTTTTATCCCCTTCAGACAGTTTAAAAAGAATTTTAGTACTGTGAGCTGCTCTTTAAAAGGATCAAGATTATGATTTCTTGAAACAATCAAACAAAAAAACACCCAAATGTATAAAGTTCATAAATTCAGATTCAGCCTGAACAGAAAATGGTATCTTGTTCACCATGGCTATGGACACATGTAAAATAAAAAAAAATGTAATGGTTTCTTGTGATGCCAAGGGCTGACCCTACAGAACGATGTGTTATGTGCATTGGTTGGATGTTGTAATTACAAACTGCAGCAGCATCCCAGGAGGCAATCATAGGTTTCCATGTGGCTGTTGCTTCAACATAACATGTTTTAAGATGTGTTCTCTTAAAATAGGAGAAAGTGGAGGGAAGAAATTCATAGTTGCTTAAGTAAGATTTTAAGCTGGCAGCCTCCAAACCAGGTTGCAGTAGCTGTAGATCAGGACATCAAACTGTTAAAATTAATGACTTTAACATCTTAAAAATTACTCTTGCATGTGTAGTGCCCCTAAGATATGTTCTGTATTGCGACCTTCTGTGTTCCTGTAGATTTGACTATACAGGATATTTTTCATGGCAAGGGAAGGGAGGGGCAAAAAAGAGTTGTTTACTGTAGCCACTTTATACCAGGTTTGACAAAACATTCCTTCTAAAATCTTTTCAAACATCCCACATGACTGCTAGGAAACAGAGCAGAGATTCCTTTTTTCCCCTTCACTGTGAATAAGCACAATGAAAAAAATTTTAAAAATTAATTATGTCATGATTTCTTGCTTTAGGTTATGACTATGGAAAACAAGTTTTCCTTTTTTCTTGTGTCACAATTCCTTAGGAATAGACCGGCTATGCAATGAAACTATTTTAGCTGAAGGACATGAAACATTCAGAGCTGTAACAACTTACTTCTAAGACTCGGGCTTTATGATCGTAACTAATAATTATGGTATTTCAAATTGTTCATTATTCCTCAAAGTGTTTGGAAATTCTTGTCATTGTCATACGACAACATTCCTTGGTTAAAGTTCACAGCAGCTAAATTCCTACTCAATCAAACTTTCCCTTAAGTTATTAAGTTGCAATTTTAAACATACATTGCAGCAAGAACTGCATTACATAATGTCTTACAAGTGCAATTATGAGACAACACCTATTCAAAATAGGAAGCAGGAAATTTTGGGTTTTTTTCTCTGACCATATAGCAGACTGGAGAGAGAAGTCTTAAAGTTTGTCTGTTTAAGGGTGTGATCTGCATCCCTAGTTACTAATTTAGCATCAAGCAAGATGATGGTTTATTTAGAAGCAGCACATTGCCTTTAATAAACAGGTGTTCCCTTTATTTAACTGCTGCCAGCAAAGTTGGCCCAAATAGATTTCTTTCTTTGTTACAGAATGTTAATTTCCGGCCCTTGGTCATTGTGTTACTATAGTCAAAACATTCCCAATTAATATGCATTGCCATAAATTTATTAATTCATCCCTGTGTGTCTCCTTAATTTCCTTAAAGCACTACAGCTAAGAACCTGAGCTTCTCTGTCAAAGTTGTATGAGTAACAGTCCAATAAAACCACACCTAGTTGTCACTGGAGCAGGATTTGGGTAAACATGGGCCAACCCAGTACTCATGTGTCTGGTGACTCGGTAAACAATGAAGCATTCAGAATTTTAGGGTCCTACCTACTGAGTGAATATGACCCCACCTGGCTATTATTGCTGTAACAGCAAGGTAAACAAAAACTCAACACGCAATTCAAAAGAGCTACCATTGGATCTACTTGAAAATAATTCTGTGCAATTGCTTGATAGGTTGCTAAGCAAATAAAGGCTCGGCTTTGTTCTACTTTCCTAGCCTCTAGGTAAATAACAAGTGTAGAAAAGTACCCACAAGTTAATAAGCAAATAAAGCTTTTAACTTTTAAAGAATTATCTGTCATAGATACTGCACAGATGTTATCTTGAATGTGTTACTGATTGCACCAGTTTATGAAGAATGCTTTGTTTTATTCTATCAGGTTATATTTTATCTTTATATATCTTTAAGAGCTACAAATGTTTAACTTTGAACTTAAGTTGAAAGAACGACTAGATGTGCTCTTAGAAATTGATATTTATCATTTCTTTATTTTTTTCATTTCAGTTCAAATGCTATCCAAATATAATCACAATGTTTATGTAGCCCAGGATGTTAATACTTCCTAGGGATGGGTATGAACAAATGTCCTGAAACTGTTGTTGGTTGATCACCACCTCAGGGGATTTGGTTCCACATGCTTTTGAGATTGCTGTGTTGCAGATTTTCAAGGCTCAGCGTCTAGCACAGCAGTTATGTTTGAATGAGCTCTCTTTTCAATTATAGCTTTAAATCTTCACAAAACCTCATTGGAAATGCTGCCATCCCAGGCTCAAATTCTTCATTTGCATTCACTGACAATGTTGATATCTAGTGGGTAGAAAGATTTCCTCTTAAGCACTCTGTCCACCCCTAACTAAGAGCATTTATTTTAAGAGTATTTCCTGAAGGTAGGTAACAGTATAGTTTTGGTTGTTTTGTGCTCATGAACATTTAAACTTTTATGACCTGATCTTTTCAGCAGCTGAGCACATCCTTGAAGGTGATGAATGCCATTGCTTTGATCAACTCTCTACTTAAAGGTTGCAAAGATGAACTGCTCCTGTAGTCGTGCTTGCTCTCATGAAATGCTTAGGCCATGCCAGAGAATATAAGAGGTTCTTACTTTGCATTTACTTCCCTGGAAAAACACACAATGGAGCCTATGAGTGAGCTGTTACAAATGAAAGTTCTATCTATCCTACATCGTGTATTTATTTACACCAATTGGACTTCTTGTTTGAAACAGGGCTGGTAACAGAAGCATTTCCAAAATTAAATTGTAATATTTTCCACATGGCTATAAGGGTTTCTCTTTCATGAGTTGCCTTAACTAAAAGTATCAGAAAAGAAATCATACAGGCTGTGGGAACCACTGTGAGTCAAAAAAACTAACTACTGATCCAGCAAATCACAACTATATGGTAAGCAAACCAAGGATCACAATAGCATATAGTTCTGTTACTGCAAACAAACTGCCCTTTCATTACATAAAATTGGACAGAAAAACAAACTAGGTCACAAGTAGTAACATAGTTCAATTGTAATATATGATACAGTTCCTGCTTCACATTTCCTATAGAGCTCTGGTTTCTCTGAGAAGACTATCCCAAAGCCTCACTTTAAAGAAATGTTGATATTTATTATATATATCGAGAGAGAGATGGATATTTTTATACCTTTATATAAGCTTTGAATATAAGCAAGGTCTGTATGGAAGCAGACAATTAAGGAATAAAGCTCTCAGCATTGCTTTTCTAAAATTAATTATGAAAACAGAGTAGAGAGTTCTCTATTAATAGGATGATTCCCACTAGACAGTAGCCAAAGAAGGTGACTCCCTTCCTCTAGTTAGAAAAAAATAATATGACATCCCATAGCTTGCTGGCAGTTTGTTCCCAGATGGAAGATTTCAATCTACGGTCATTTTAAAATGGCCTTCTTTCTTTACAGACAGAGATTTTGGCCCAGAAAAAGACTGAAAAAGGTGCACAGGTCAAGGGCTGAACTATCCACTTTTACATACTAAAGAAACAAGCAGATCAGTCCTGGGTACATTGCAGTTCTACTGTTTTTTAGGGCTTAGGTGAATGTACGGATTTACAGGTGGTTTGCAGACACTGTGTGATTTTTGTTTTTAATTTACCAGCAAGCCCTGGCTCTATTTTGGAAGGTAACCAACCTATAAAATGTTCAACCTATAATATGCCCATCTAGGCCACATTTTAGCTTCATTTTATGCTTTTGGCTTCTTTGGCTTTTAGAGGCAGGAAAATATTGCTCGATAGGAAGGGTTATTTTTTGGTTGCCAGAATTCCTTTGCAGTTTTAATGGAAAGAAGCAGAACTTTTTGGGGGGAGCCAACATCTCATTTCCATTCCGCTCTCATACAGCCACTGTTGTATCTGCAGGGCCTGCAGAATGTAACTGCTGCGGCAGGACGAACAAAGGCGCCATTCAGCATGGAGAGTAGCTTCCCTTCCGCACCGCTCTCTGGCCGCGGAGAGCTTGGCTGGAGCACGCTATCTGACCGACACAGGATTTGCTGCCTGAACAAAACTCCCCAAGGACACCCCTTTGGCATCCTGAATTAGTCCAGTGGGATGAAGACTTCCTTTTTAGCACTGGCGTGAGCACTGAAAGACAACTATGACTCGCTTTTGTTTCCCCTCTCTGTACATATAGATGTAGTCTTTGGGATTGTACTTGACAAAACTATTTCTCGTTGGAGCTCAGGTGGCTGGTTCCCCCAGCTCAACTGTGTTCTGGGATGGTATGTTCCAAAGTTGCAGAAGCTGTGAGAGGACATTGTTTTTAATCTGCCAGCTCTCTCAAACCCTTTCGCAGGGGTCATTTCCTGATTTTCATGTCATTTCAATCCAGCCCCTTGAAAGTTCCCACCCCCTGTAACTTTGTAAACTAAGTAAATAAGTGATGTATTTTCCCATATTCCTAGGTTATGCACATAAATTTGTTTACAATTTTGCTTAAGAAAATTAATATAGAGGCAGTTGCTGATTTAAATAATCAAACTAGTATTAAGTTGTAAACTAAGTGTCTAAAGAGAAAGGAACGCCTTGTTCATAGTGTTGGTTCATTTCCAGACATCAAGCTGATGAAAAGTACCAAAAAATTGTTAAAGCTTCATAAAAAGCTTAACACTTTTTAGCAAGAGTGTGTATCAGTCTTCAGCACATCTGTTTTTTAAAGAGAAAAACCAGGTCACAACTGTCATTTTCAAGCCCTAAATTACATAGTACCCATACTAGATTTGCAAGGCAGGCTTTTTTTCATAGATCAACAACAGATATGGTTGAGAGAGGCTAAGCCACCATGACTATAAGCACCATTTCAACACAGTGTCACATTATGAACTGTGTCAGTACAACATCAAAAAACAGTGATTAAAGGGAAAGATAACCAAGCTAGGATTAGTTGATCAACTTTATTAATGAACTATCATTAAAGAAATAGAAGTTTATATCCTGGATGAATAAGGCCCAGTATGTCTGCAGTTTGCTTCTGCGTGTCATGAAAAGATATGGCAGAAATCTTCTCTCAGATAAACCAATTTATCTCCAGTGACTTCAGGGATGTACCTTTTATTTAAATCACTATGATCAGTACAACTGAATGTACAGTACAGTTCTAATTTGAGGGATAATGCAGACAAACCTCTGTTTTGTGTAGTATGTTGTGTTTCATCCTTTATTTCTCAAAGTAAAACTATTTTATTTATAGTCATCTCCACAAAATATGGACTTCAGATGAGTCACAAAGGATTGGTGGTTCAGTTCAGATATACATAGAGAAGTTTTGCAGTTTCCAGAGTTTACCTGATCTCATCCAAACTTCTCCAGCTGGGAAATGAGATGGCAATTTCCTGAAAACAGTCTGTCTTGTGACTTCATAGTGCTTCCTTGTTTCATTCAGGTCAGCTGCAGTTTATGAACAATATTTTGGCATTTCCGATTTCAGTTCTGGCTGAAACAGAGAAGTACCAAGATATAACTTTGCAATAGCTTAAAAAAAATGTTTAATATATTAGATATGGTCCCCATTGGTTTGATTTTCCTGTTGATTTTATTCTAGATAGGCTGATCTATTCTTTTCCACACAATAATGTTCCTATTACTGACCAAATCCCTTTTGCTGACCATATCTATTTTGTCCGGCAGCATTTTTCAAAAACGAAGCAATTTCAGTTGACTGTGAACATAATTGGCGCATAATTGTACAGAAAGATTCCTGGACTGTTGGCAAGTAATTTTCTCAGCACGTTTTTAACCTAGCCCTAAGTTATTGTATACTTATCCTTAGACTAAGTGACATGGATAAAGAATGTTGTTGCTAAAAGGGTCATTTACGCTTCAGCAAATGAAGCAGAATGTTGTTACATCTTACCTGGCAATATTCTCTTATATTAGGAAGACCATATAGATATGTGAATAAGGATTTTTGGAATAATTGCATCAGGATTCCAGTCAAAAATTGGTGAATAATCTTGAGCAGTGGTATTGCCTAAAACTTCTGACTTTTGATTTCTTTTTATTATATTTCTTGTATTCACTATAGGGAAATAAATGCTCTTCATCTGCAATTGAAATGGGTTGGACATTTGCGTAAACTTATTTGAGTAATCAGTTTTTAAACCCTTAAGAATCAGCTTCCAGAAGAATGAAGATAAATTGCAGAAAAAGTAGTTGAAGAAAACAACCCATGAATGTATGATACATTTTGCATTATTTCATTGTAACAGTCCTGTTTCCTGTATTTTGACATAAACACATACACAAATGTATTTGGACTTTCATTCCTGAAATACAATTTTTTCAGCCTGCACTTTTAAGTCATGCACCTATACTGCTCTTAAGCAGTGGTCTCTCACACAAGTGTCCAAATAAAATTCATATATAAAACTTTCTACTAAAAAACCCTGACGATATGGTAACCTTATGCTTGTAGGATGTCAGTGAATTCTAGTGGAATTTAATAGAGTCAGTGTTTTCCAGCTATACAAATGCCTCCAAATTTTGTTACCTGCAAAGCTGGCTGATGGTTCTGACTTTTTTTTCCTTCTTCCCTCCAAGTGTTGAATGTGAGCACAATTTGTTTAAAGTGTTTGTGCTGAAGAGGTCTAGGAAGGAAAATAGAGTTTGAATAACAAAAAAAAAAACCCAAAAAAAAACCACACAAAAAAAAAAAAACCCAAAAACCCAAAACCAACTAAAATATAGATAAAATTTAAGAAACCAAATTATGCAACCAATACAATTTACTGTAGTAAAGAATTCTTAAGTGGTCTAAGCAGCTGCAAATGGCAAGGAATTAGTCTTCCATAATTCACTAAGATATAGAGCATAACCTAATGAAAAGTCCATCTATTTGGTTTCACTCTCTTCTGACCTTTCGGATTATCTACAAATATTTTTAATGCCAGTTGTTTACAATCTTCGGGGAAAAAATTATTTTGTTAGACATTAAATAAATTAAGGAAAGCAGTAATCATGGAAATGTAAGCTTTTGCTGAGTTGTCTACTAATTACTTTTAAAAAATTACTGTAGGACCTTGTATCATCAAAAGGTCTCCAAGCCAGTGACTGATCATCTAATATTTCTTTTAAAAGTGCTAATTAGTTTCAGCTTTTCTATTTTTTCATTTCATCAGAATTTCTGGCCATCAAAAGGAAGTTCCCAGCAAATGTCATCTTGATCACACTAAGGCAAGAAGCCATGAAACAAAACCAACTTTGCTTTTTTTGTTAGCCTGGTGAAAACTTTTAAAAAGTAGTCAAGAAGCAACTTCTTTTTGTGTTTTATTATGATAGGTCTGGCCTGCAGAACTATCATGGGGTTTCATACACCTCAGAGCTGGCTGAAAACTTTATATCAAAATGTTTTGGGCATTTTTTAAACATTATAGAAAACATAGTGCTGTAATATTCTTTTTAAATCTTTTTAACAGGAGAAAAGCCTTTACGTAGAATCCCTTCCCTTTCCCATTAGGAAAATCAAGAAAAATATTCTTTCCAGTTGACTGAATATGAAACCAAATATTCTGGTTTGCTGAACTAATCTGAAATGTTTCATTTGAAGTCAGTACATGCTGAAATCAATATCCCTCTGCAGCTGCTTTGCTATATGTCTCATGCATATTCCCTCTTGCAGTCTAGTGTTTCTTGGTAAAACTCTCTTTACCAATGAGATGGATGGTACTTCATCAAAGACACATGACCTGTTTATTAAGTGGAAGGCTTCAGTTTGGCCATATGAAAATATTTCATTTTGAAAATGCTGAAATTAAGTATTTCCTGATTTCTGCCCTGGAATTTTTCAAAATAACACATCACAATAAATAGGAATTTCAGCTCTTGTTTCACTCTGAGATGAAAGGATGTATAGCAATATTATTAGTCTCAAACATATGATGGTCTGATTTTCATTCAGATCAAGCATGATAGAAAGAATTTCCCATCCTACTAGCACAAACCAAATTACTTCATTCTGTGTACTTTGGTCCCAAGTTTGCTCAAGAATCCCATAGGTTTCCATGAGGTTTCCAGAACCAGAAGACAGCATTTTGTGTGTTTCTTGCACTAATGCCAGAGTCTGTTCCCACTGAATGGAGGGCATGTTTTGTCACCAACTTCAATGAGAGAGGATCACCTTAAATGAATATTTATGGGTATAAAAGCGGAGACACCGGGCATATGGTTATCTCTCAGTAAGCCACATCCTGCTGTGATTTTTTTGCTTATATAAATTATAAATGGTCATTTTTTAATAGAATTAAGTCATCCAGATTCAAAACAAAAGAACATTTTTAAATGGAAATACTTTTACTCATTTGTGTTTGAAGTGGCTTACTAACATGGCTTTGATAGGGAGAAGGAGTAGATCACTAAAAACCTGTCTTGCTATAGGATCTAGTCCATCTTCTGATCAGAGAAACAGCATCTACAAGGCTATTCCTTAGCTCTCTTGGATGAGGTGGTTAAATGTAAAAAAAAATATAGAATGTCCACTGATCACAAACAGTACCTACATGAACTGTTGTTGAGTTCATTTTGCTTTTTCATTCGAAACAGTTTCTGTGTAGAAACCCAGTAACATCCCTAGCTTTAAATATTTGGGACTTAGTGCATCTCACATACAGCTCTTTCCTTTCCTTTTTCCTTTCCTTTCCTTTCCTTTCCTTTCCTTTCCTTTCCTTTCCTTTCCTTTCCTTTCCTTTCCTTTCCTTTCCTTTCCTTTCCTTTCCTTTCCTTTCCTTTCCTTTCCTTTCCTTTCCTTTCCTTTCCTTTCCTTTCCTTTCCTTTCCTTTCCTTTCCTTTCCTTTCCTTTCCTTTCCTTTCCTTTCCTTTCCTTTCCTTTCCTTTCCTTTCCTTTCCTTTCCTTTCCTTTCCTTTCCTTTCCTTTCCTTTCCTTTCCTTTCCTTTCCTTTCCTTTCCTTTCCTTTCCTCTTTCCTTTCCTTTCCTTTCCTTTCCTTTCCTTTCCTTTCCTTTCCTTTCCTTTCCTTTCCTTTCCTTTCCTTTCCTTTCCTTTCCTTTCCTTTCCTTTCCTTTCCTTTCCTTTCCTTTCCTTTCCTTTCCTTTCCTTTCCTTTCCTTTCCTTTCCTTTCCTTTCCTTTCCTTTCCTTTCCTTTCCTTTCCTTTCCTTTCCTTTCCTTTCCTTTCCTTTCCTTTCCTTTCCTTTCCTTTCCTTTCCTTTCCTTTCCTTTCCTTTCCTTTCCTTTCCTTTCCTTTCCTTTCCTTTCCTTTCCTTTCCTTTCCTTTCCTTTCCTTTCCTTTCCTTTCCTTTCCTTTCCTTTCCTTTCCTTTCCTTTCCTTTCCTTTCCTTTCCTTTCCTGCAATGATTACCACAAAAACTGTCATGAATTTTCTGAAGACTACTACTTACCACATACGTAGTAGTAGCACTACAGTACTAGTATTGAAAACTGCTCTGAGTGAACTTTTGGATATAAAATTGAAATTCTTTTACATGTACCCCTACTTTCATTTTTCAAAAGAGCTTTCTTTCAAAGCACTGCCAGCTTCACTGAAAAGCACTTCATGTTTACCATTATTTGTTCTTGTCAGGTAATTTTCAAGTTCTCCTGAGGCAGAACTTACCCAGGAAGTGAGACATGAGATTCCATTGTGCATATCATTGCCATTCCACAGCAAAAAAATGCCCTCTTTTCATTCTTCTTTAACACCAAAGAGCTATATTTCTGACAAGCTAAATTCCCCTGGCTAATGTTGTGATTGACTACACCAAGAACAGCAGCCTAATTTTATTCATGTTTGGCAAGATGTTTTTGGATAGTTTACATGACTTAAAACAGACATTTCTGTTTTCCTCATGGAACAATTGAAGTAAAAATGGAAAATCATAACGTTTTCTTTATCTATTCTGCGATAAAGTGGTAACCATATGAAAGAAGGATACTCGCTCACATTAAAGACAAGATCAATGCAATAATATACTATATTCATTTTCTTGTAACATATTGCTGTAATTATGTCAGACCCACATCTCTTACTGAAGTCAGCTTATACCCTCACACACAGAGACACAAAATCCTTTGAATTTTCCTTTTAAAGGAGCAAGATATTCAAAATTTTGAGCCCAGGTTGACTTTAGTGCCATGAGCATCCCCAAAATTTTGGATAATTGGTAAAGAAAGCTACCTATTCGTTTGTGACTGGTGGAGCTCTTTGGTAATCTGTTCTACACTATCCTTGTTTGCTTTTTGACTCCGGCTTCTTTTAGACTACATTACACTTGACTTTTAGACTTACACTTTTATTTGACTTTTACACTACACTTTTAGACTTACACTGCTTGATTTCATCACCATGGAGCATCAAATAAAACCTGGACGATATTTTTACCAGTTATTTTCTCTTTCTTTTATATTTGTTCTCTGTCTCTTTTCTCTGTAAGAAAAACAACCAAAACAACCACAACCAATAAGATAATTCCAAATCCATTAAGCTGCTGATTTCACGGTTTTTTGGATCTGCAGAGATTGCCACACACATTTATATGAGTATTTATAATGATGGTAGACATTTTTCTTGGTTTCAAAGTTACACGTTTTCTTCTGCTAATCCATAAGAGAGAAGTCCGAGTTTAATGAAATTGATTTTGTGTTACCTAAAGCTTCTCAGTGCAAGCCTGCTGAGTCCCCAGTTTCAGGGGACCTTGCAAGGTTCTACAATTTGTTGGCTAAATCATTCCCACAGAAGCTGTGGTTCTTTCCAGCAGAAGCCTATGCCTGCACCACTAAAATAAAGACTTGAGGAGACAAAAGAAAAGGTGTCACAGATGGTCATTCTGATTCTTGCCTCCATTTGATGAAAGAGCCCAGCTGAACGCATCCAGTGACAATTTCAGCTCAGACATGTCATGCTTCCGCAGCTTCGATGGGAGTGCACCTTCCCTGATTGTGTCTCTTGGCTGGTACTCAGCCAGTATGTGCTGATAGAAACCTTGGCTGGGAAGGCTCATGTCAGACTGTGGCAAGCAAGGAGGCAACACAGCAAGCAAAAACCACAAAAGGAGAACTCAGCTGGAGCCCTGTTTTTCAGTTCTGCATTCTTAATACCACATGTTGTTTGTCCTTAACTCTAAAGTTGCCATGTCAATTGCGTTTGTCTTCTGGCCTTGTTGATAATTACTGGGTTATACAGGATGAAACATAGAAGCATCTAGCTAAAGATACTCTTACTGAAGGGGAAAATGCTGGTGTGATTTCAGGTTCTGCACTTGCTGAGGAATATCATCAGAATTCATTTTGATAACAACAAGGGCTGTGCTTGTTCAGTGCAAGTACCTATATTTATTCCTTGCTATAAAAACATCAGAACAGAATTTCCTTTATCTTAGTGTTTGTCTACAGTTTCCAAAATTATTTAGAATGTGAAATTCAGACTTTACAAGGAATTTAAGGCTTTATGCATTTCAGTAGCTGCTTTTCACAGCCATGTCTATGCACTGTTCAGAGTTTACCATGACCTCTGTGCAGAAAAAGTGTTTAACAGTTGTAGTGTCATGTAACATACTTCAAAACTAAAATATCTGTGATAGATACCCTAACACAGTCAGAATTATTAGAATCAACATTTAATTAAGGATCAAATTTATGAGGCTCTTTTAACTGGGCAACTGATTTAACAAGTTGCTGTTACAAGTTGAAGTAATTTACACTTCCTTAATTTGACAGAATTAGGCATGTTTTTTCAGAAAATACTTACTACCTGCTCAATTTCTTTTTTATTTTAAAGATTTCCAGCTGTTGTAATTTCAATTTGCATATCCATGGCATGCAAAGTTCACAATTATTTTTTATGCTGGTGCATCAGTGTAGCAGATGTTTTCTCATTTCATAAAGCTTACATGTGTGACTAGATTTAGTTCAGCAGTTCTATAAAGCCAATTCCATTGAGTTGATTACCTATCTAAATGAAGCATGGCTTTAAAATAATCATAATCGTGTGCTCCATGGTAACTTAGTGACAAAAGATGGGCAATATTTTCACCTAATGGGGTTCAGAGAGTTTCTGTTATTTTTCTGACTAGGTTTTACTTTTATCTTTTACACATGAAGGACTGCTTTGTAGAATCTTAATGACCAATGAAGGAAATAATGCCTGTTTAGGGGCAGTTTTAAAAGACACCTGGAAAAAGAAATGTAAATCCTCAGGTAACTTAAAGCAATGAAATATGTTTACAAGACTGTGGCATTTGTAAAAGTTGAAACTACAAGGGGAATGCTGCATCTTCTGTCTAACAAAAACAAAACAAGCAAAACAACCCGCAAAAAAGTATATTTTTCCTGTCTTTGTCTTATTAAAATTGAATGCAGCAGCAAATGCTATCCATGGGCTTAGATTCACCTCAAAATCCTTAAGCAGCTTTAGGACAGTTGTAGCTTCATAGTTTTGCTATGCAGAGATTTGTGAATATTTATCTCTTGTCACATGCAGGAGAGTTAAAATGAACTACAAATCTAAGTGTTCAGACTACCATGTTCTCAATGTTTTCCCATGATATTGGCTCTGATTCTCAAACTTCCAGAAACCTTGTCTCTCTTTGGAATATGCAGTAAGACCGTACATTAAAATTCAGTCTCTGCCCATTAGCACTCCAGAAACATGAGCCTTCTATAAAAGAGATTATCCCATACTTGTTCTTACACAGAAAACAGAAGTTGACTTTCAGTCGGTTGTGTTTGGGATAATGGTTAGTGAAATTATTTAGGACATGGGAGATGGAGATCTAATGTCATTCTCAGCCTGAGGGTTTTTTAATCTACCTCTCTCTCCTCTCTGTTGCAATTCTGTAATCATCCACTGACAAAGCAGGGTGAGTGAGATGTGGTGATACTGAATTACCACAGAACCACCAGACAGAAAAGAAAGGTTACTCTACTCTTGCTGTGTAATACTCAACCAATTTATTTTACAGCACTGAATTGGCTGAATTAATAAGTAAACAGAGACATAAATAGGCCATTTTGTGACTATTGTGACAGTGTAATTAAACCAGTTTACAATAATTACCTGTTCGTGCAATTCCTAGAGAATATTGATATTATTTAGACATCCAAAGCATCTAGCATCTTTGTATATTAGGCCTTCATCAACATAACAATACATGTTTAAACATGGTAATTGTTTAAGTATTTTGTTGCATGAAGAACTGTGTAGCATGTTTCCCATCAGACGTGATAGTTAGATGAAGAAAGTATTTTATCACAACTTAAAAACTTGTTGTCTCTTTATGCTTGTGAAATTAGAGCAGAATTATCATCCTCACCTGTAAATGGAAAAGCTCAACAAATTATTTTTTCAAGTACTTTATACAGCTACAATGGTGGTTTGAAATTAGACCCTGACTGCATAATCAGCATGTCTTCCTTAGCAGCACAGAATGGTCCTGCAGTTATTTTCATCTGTGGAGAGTTCTTGGATTCAAAATCTCTCTCATTAGTTTTTATTGTATTTAGCATTCTAGAATACACTTCTGCCTAAGCACCTTTTTCAGTAATACTCTCTAGTTCTGCCTGTGCCATACGTGCAGGAGTATGAAAGGATGCAATATTCCAAACTTTAATATCTAAATTGTATTACAATTCCTGCCATAAATTGGAGTATATATACTCAGTTAACTAAATTTTGTACTGTAGCCACCTGTGAAATATAATGCACTGCTGCAAAGTTGTCTTAATTTTTCTTGTACCCTCATGGAGTCCAGCAAATGGAACACCCAAAGGATTTCGTATCTTTTGCAACAGTTATACCATCCTTCATTTTAGGGGATTACCAGCATTCAGCTACTTTGGTCTGGGCAAGAAATCAATGTGATGCTCTATGGAGTATTCTGAAATTCATAATAAAGCAAAATTATGAGTGAAAAGCTGTAACAAATACATGCATGTAGAGAATACCAGTCCCTTTCAACTCAGGTTCACAAACAAATCAGGTGTCAGTCACAGCCTTACAGTTTCATTGAGTTCTGGACAGCTTCTGTACACATCATCATAAGAAATACCGTCTTTTTCTGTGCAAGATCTTGAAGTTATTTGCTTCACATGTCCTCAAAACTTACAAACAGAGAAGTACAAAAATAAAAAAATCAAAATCTCACTAGCCAAAAAGAGCTGTCAAAAAAATTCATTGCAATCATTGCAACATCTTCATTGTAACCTTCAGTTACAGATCCATGCTCCGTTCTCCTCAGTTTTGCATACACATTAACTTAAGACTGTACAAAGTTTCTTCTGCTGCTCTGTGCAGGGTGACACTGTAAAATTGGTCCACTTGAGACAGAAAAATCCTGACAACTCTTCTTTCCCCTCTAGTTTCAGCTTCTTTTACCTGATCACAGGTAGGTCAGTTTAATACGTATTTGTTTGCTTCTCTGAAGTTAAAAGGATTCCTGATGGAAACTGGCATTTTAAATAAATCTGGTCTCTGTAACAGGCTAGATTCTGTTCAGGTCCATGTTGGGAAGGGGGAATGGAAGACTATCAAAAATCTCCAGGGCAATTAAATGAGGAAAAAAATGTAATGGGATCTGTAAAAAGTTCAGTCTTGCAATACACTTGTAAAAAGGCCTAAAATTGAGAGAATTTTCCTAAGTCTGAAAATTTAATTTAATCTGTTGTAAGTTTGAATAAGAATATATTTCTTGACCATTATTCTCCTAAGGTGGGAGAAAGGAAGAGTAATATTGACTGATCTCACAGGTGAGCATTCAGGATGAATAAATACATGTTTACATTAGGCTTTGATTATGTAAATTGATTTAGTAGAATGAAAATAAGCAAAAGTCAGGCACAGTGTATAATTCTAGTAGCTTATGTGCATTTAAAATTTCTATTTCTTACATAAACTATCAGAGTTATTGAAATCTCAGATTTTTAAAAAGAAAATTAAGATATTTCAAGCCGGATTATGACTCAGAACCCTGTCCTTAAGATCCTTTGTGGTGCCTGTAAGATCCACAAAGCAACAGGGAGGACAGACTTTATATGAGAGGCAGTAAAAATGCTGTCAAAAGCTAACATAAACAAACATAAAATATAGAGAAAAATAAATGTGCTTTGCCATTCTGTATGACTCAGTGATGCATTATGCTTAGTAGTGTCAACCATATGTGTTTAAGGCAAAAAGGGATTGTATTCCAGCTGATGCTTTTTCTTTGATGTTACAATATACCTGAATCTTGTGCAACTCTGTATTATTCTGTGAGACAAAGGATGAGCAAATGAATTCAATATATCAATAAATTACAATTCAATAAAATTATTTCAATATATTTACTGCTAAAGACAGTAAGAACAAGATAATCAAGCTCCTTTCTACTTTCCCTGTTCATCTCTTTAGCCATTTTAAGCACTTTTTTTTTTCTTTTCTTTTTTTTTTTTTCTAAAGGGGTTAAAGGAAACCTAGTGGGCAATGTAGTAGCATTTTTACTGTATTTCTCTGAGTCACTAAGTGTCGTGAGAGACAATGGTCTCTGAATTTGTCTGCTTGGTCCCCTCCTTGCATCTGACATAGTTTCAGTGTCAGAAACAGGAACAAAGATTTGTTTAAAACAAAAAGAAAGCAGCAGGACTGAAAATTATCTATGCATATTAAGAATGTGCACAGCTTGGGAAAAGAGTGTCTTCTCCCCTACAGTCTCCAGTTCACCCGTTTCTTAGAAAATCACAGCTATTCAAGTTTACAGTGACCTCTTTATAAGCTGGACATTCAGAGATTTATGGAAAGATGACAAATTTGACAAATAGCATTTATAGCAAGATGAGACCAGCTACTTCTACAGATTTTGATTTACTGAAAAATAGTGCTGACAGATGTTTCTCAGTATACAATCATCTAAATAACTAATATGTTATTAGGGCAGAAATATTAAAAGAGGGGTTATTATTTAATCCATTTGTGAATATTTTTGCTATTACAATGGTTTCTGTATTGGGCCTCAGAGATGGTTGTATGTGATAGACATGAAGTGTCTAAGGCCTTCCAAAAGAGGATATAAACATTATTGCAACAAATAAATAAAATTCTCCAGAATTAATGCCATTTAGAAAAATGCCTTTCAAAAATATTTCTTCAGAAAACAGAGCAAAAACAAACTAACAAACAAACAAAAGAAGACAATAAGTAAGCAAAAAATAGTCAAAAGTAGAATACTGGGCCCTGGAATGGTTCTTACAATTTTTTTTTTATTTTCCTGGTATTTGCAAAACTTTATTTGCTAATTGAAAAGTAAGTTCATATGCTATCATCTCCTACTGTTTACAAAGTATAAAAAAAATATATTTTCTGAGACAAGGTCTTCACAGAAAGTTGCTTACATGATAATTTATTTACTCGCTTAAATTCTATAAAGGAATTAGTTTTTCCCACTAAGGCTTTGTGATTTTTTGTAATAAAACCTGATGACATAGTCAAAATCCTAACATGAATACACAAACAAAAAGAGAAAGGGCATAAAAATTAAGTATAAAGGTTTTAAATCTGAAATTTATGATTCAGTGTTTCTCATGCAGCAATTTACTATAACTGAAATAAGGACACTGTGTCCTTATAAGACTGATGTTAATTTGGGTCTAAAACACAGGACATCCCTCATAATGAATATGGGTTTGGGTGTGTCAGACACGTGTGTGGCTTCATTTGAAATTAGCTCCACAACTGAACATTACAGGAAAAGAATATGCTGAAGTTTCTTCCCATAGCATAGCAGAGAATGTCACAAATGAGTGACTCATTGCCCGAGCTATATTTTCAGTTTCTGTTGTGTTTGGTTGTCTTTCTCCTGTGTGGGAAGATGGCATGCCTGCTCTCCAAGCCCCACTTTACGTGCAGTGGCTGAGATATGGCCAGCTGCAAAGATGAAACAATTGGAAAATAGATCTCTTCCCCGTATTTTTCCAGAGGAGCCATGTCAGACAGCTGGAAAACCTACAGTGAAATTGCATTGACTCTGTGCTCTTCCACACATGGTGTGTAACATACAGAGTAGGTTCAGCTCTTCAACACACCATGCTGTGCTCCCTATGTGGCTCTCAAGGCCCCTGATGTGGCACTTTGGGACATGGTTTAGTGCTGAACAAGGCAGTGCTGGGTTACCAGCTGGGCTTGATGATCTTTGAGGTATTTTCTAAATTTAATTTATGATTCCGGAGGTTGTACCGAGGCAGGGGTCAGTCTGTTATTCCAGGTAAGATGCAACAGGATAAGAGGAAATGGAAGCTATGGAAGTTATACCGGGGTGGTTTAGATCGGATATTAGGAAAAAGTTCTGCACGGAAAGGGTGGTCATGGATTGGAACAGGCTGTCCAGGGAAGTGGTGGGATCCCATCCCTAGAGGTGTTCAAAAGGCATGTAGATGTGGCACCTGGGGATGTGGTTTAATGGTGAATACAACAGTGTCAGTCAAAGTCGGACTTGAGGATCTTCGAGGCCTGGTCCACCTCTAACAATTCTATGATACTAATGAGAAGACCTCCATTATCCATGCATATCCGTGACAATCTGTATCTCGTCTTTTCTGTTTTTGAAGATGGCCTATTTATGTAATTTCAAACAGAAGCACCCTTGATTTAATGTAAACAACCATACACTTGCATACAGAGAGGACAGCTGATGCTGGGGAAAAAAAGGAAAATAAGAATAATATTTAGGACCTTTTCAGGACCCTTCACAGTAAATGGAAAACATCAAAATTCACATGATTGCACTGTGGATTTTACAGGCTACATTCCCTCTAGTATTTACTTTTATCAGGTACGAAAGTCACCAAATTGCATGGAATACAACCTGAGGCAAATTTCTGTCCAGATCTTTCAACAAGCTTTATTTAGCCAGCTTCAGTTTCTAACCAGAGCCCTCACTGTATGGAAGCTACATATGGCTCTTGTGTGTCTGTGAGTCTTTCTTATATGATTTATTATTTCAATAGCAGGTCAACCAATTCAGTTTCATGCCAGAAGCTGCAAAGGTCATCATGTCAAAACGACACCATGGATTCTCATGTACTGCACTGCCCACAGTGTAGTATGCCAGGGTGTGGAGGACAAGCTCATTTATGTAGATAGTACTTGTTGGTGATGAAATATTCCTCCTAAAATAATAAAAGAAACAACTGAACACACTGCAGCAATAGAAAGAAATCTGCTGATGATTTGTATGCAAAACAAGAAAGAATGCTTCCATTTGCTTGACAGACTACTGCCTGCTTGCTCTGAACTAGCTCACTCCTTTTATTCCTCTCTTTCTTCTCTTCAAGTTGTACAAGATGGCTGAGTGTTTTACCATGCTAAATTCTGATATTTATGCAAGTGTACTGAGTACTTGCTATACATCTCTGTGCACTAGAAGCTGAACTTCAACACCCCTTTTGACTGTTGAAAAGATGTATCATGTGTATATATGGAGAAGGAATAATTATGGGACTTTCTTTCTTTTTATACTTGTTTTCTTTTCCTTTTTTCAGTTTAATGCATCCATCGATTGTTGTCACAATCATATATCTTCTGTGTGATAAAAAATATAATAGCATGAAGAAATGTATTTCTTATCTCCTTCAGCACCTCATCTTACAACCATACATGCTTTACATCTTTCAAATACTTAAAACAAAGTGCACAGTTCTCAAATCCTGTCCTCCCCACAGAGGTTTATCTCATATATACGCTCATTTCCACTGGACTTCACAAGCATCATGACAGATAGCAGGACAATTTGGAGTATGATGATCTTTCTGGCTTATTCCATTACTTTCTTTTCTTTGATGATAATTTTAAAAGATCTTTTTTTCCTCTGTGCTCACAAATCTCGTTATTTCTTTGTATGGAGAAGTTGCCTTGTGTGCTCAATCACTTCCTTTCTATGAGAAATTCATTAGACATAGATACAGTCACTCATGGTATTTTTTGAATTCTGTTGAACATGTATTTCTGACAAATGCTACGTGTTCACTCCAAGGCATGATGCAGTGTTAGTCATCTTTATGTATTCATACTAAAAATAGTCAACCCCACAGCCAACTACCTCTGTGTTAGTGGAAGCCAGCTCTGTGACTGTGGAAGGGTGACTAACTCCTAGAGCAAACATTCTCCAGAATGCCTCCGCTTACTCAGTTTAGCTAGGACATTTCCTCCACTCTCTACATGATTAATGTTCTTACCATTGTCTTCAACATTAGCTTTGTATTGACAATAGTAATGAGAAACATTCAGTGTGAAACTTTGTTCCAAATTTAAAAGATGTTCTTTAGTGAGTTAAAGGGGATATCTTTATTGTTTGTACTGCCTCATGTTCCATTTTTGCTAAATCACATGAGATCAAAATATGCCCTAAGGCATCTTACATCACTGTTACAGTTTCTAAACTGTGTGTTGGCCATTAACTAACAACAATTGATTGCTGTCAGATTTTACCAGGCATCACAGAAGGGGTCAAACTGATAAAAAATTTTACATTTTACAAGATTTTACTTTACAAGTATCTTTCAAGAGAATGTGAGAATCTTCCTGGTAGCAGAGAAGGAAACTGTTACAGACTTTTCTATTCTGGACTAAGTCAGATCTCTGCAATGCCAAATAATGGTTACAGTTAGCAACAAAGTGAACATTATCATGTCTTTTATATGTATATGCATGTTTGTATACAGCCACAGATATATTTGCTTGTGTGTAAAATATTTCAATGTCGATATATACATATTATTGATAAATAAAAGGAAACATGGACAAAAACTCACACGTGTCATTTCCAGCTCTTATTTTTGCAAACTACATTCCAAGTCCTAATTCTGAAGTTAAAACTATAGTTCACTCTTTAACTGAAACATATTTTCAGAAACCAGGCAAACATAAGTCAAGCCAAGGTATTAACACCAGTTAGAAAGAAAACTCCAGTTTGAACTTTCACCTGGAACTTGAAGCATTGCTGCATCCACTTCTGGGCCTCTTTCTTCAAGAAAGATAGTGAGGTGCTGGAGCATGTCCAGAGAAGGGTAATGAAGCTCATGAAGGATCTAGAGTGTAAGTCCTATGAGAAGTAACTGGGATAGCTGAGATTGTTTAGCCTGGAGAAAATGAGGTTCAGGGGAGACCTTATTGCTTTCTACAACTCCCTGAAAGGAGGTTGTAGTGGAGTGGGAGTCAGTTTCTCCCACCAGGCAACAAGTGATAGGACAGACAACATTGTCCCAAACTGTGCCAGGGGAGGCTCAGGATGGACGTCAGGCAGGAAGAAATCATTCATGAAGGTGGAGCCACCATCCCTGGAAGTGTTCAAGAACAACTGGACATGGCACTTAGCACTGAGGTCAAGTTGACATGTTGGTGACTGGTCAAAGGTTGGACTTGATGATCTTGGTCTTTTCCAACCAAAATGATTCTGTGATTCCATAATACATAAAAATAATAAGTTCAGAGGAAATATATCAGAAGTTGTCTTACAAAGTTGTTTTAATGAAGTGTGGTTAAAAAGATGGAAGGACTGAGATTTCAATCCTTGTGTTTAAAGCTAAGTATTTGTTTTGCTATTATATTACTATTTGATGAAAAGTTGGACATGCGCCAACACATGTGCTCACAGCCCAGAAGGCCAACCACATCCCAGGTTGCCCCAAAAGCAGCATGGACAGTTGGCCAGGGTAAGGGAGGGAATTCTGCACCTCTACTCTGCCCTAGTAAGAGTGCAGAATTTCCTGCCTGAAGTGCTGCATCCAGCTCTGGGGTCCTCAGCATGAGAATGATGTGGACCTGTGGGGCAGAGTCCCGATGAGGGGCATGAAGATGACCAAGGGCCTGGAGCAGCTCTCCAGGCTGAGGGAGCTCAAGCTGCTCAGCCTGGAGGAGAGAAACCTTCAAGGAGATTTTACAGCACCTTCCAGTACCTAAAAAGGGGTTATAAAATCCCTCTCTAGGGATTAGTTTTATACAGGCAAATAGTGACAGGACAAGGGTTTTAAACTGATAGAGGGCAAATTTAGAGTAGAGGTTAGGAGGAAATTATTTACTCAGAGGATGGTGAAGCACTGGAACAGGTTGCCTGGAGGGACTGTGGGTGCACCGTTCCTGGAAGCGTTTTGCGGCAGGTTGGATGGGGCTTTAAGAAACTAGATACAGTGTATGGCACCCCTGCCTGTGGCAGGGGACTTGGAATGGGATGATCTTTAAGGGCCTTTTCAACCCAAATCATTATCTTGTTCAATGATTCTATGATTCTGTTTGAAATGAAGGTTTGTCTCCTCCCTGAATCTTGGACATTTTCCTTTCAGAATTCAAACAGAGGTGACAAGAAACTGTGGTTAGTTAATTTTGTTTCAATGCTAGTCATTCTAAAAACAGCTATCTCCACAAGGACCTCAGAAATTAACAATTAACGCTCTTACTGAATGTTCAAAGTAATTATTTTTTATTGTTTCTAAATGTACTTTTTGTCAAGGACACACTATTCTTGACTAGTTTCCTGTCTGCTCTTGACACAGCAGAGATCTAGAACAATATTAGCATGACAAACAGAAATAACATCAAGGGGAATTATATACAAAACAAATTACTTGCTTTTACCTCACTGACTTCCCAGACTGTCTTAATAAATAATACCCTGGCTCCCATTCAACTCCCTGCTTGCAGTTCTAAAAATTATGGCAGATACTCTGCTTCAGTGTGTGTACTGAAAATGAGAGATACATGCTCAAGTTTAAAAAAAAAAAAAAAAAAAAAAAAAAAAGATATCAATCTTTAGCTATGTAATTTCATTTTTAATCTGGCCTTGGAAAAGAGGTGCAAAAATATCTCTCATCTGGTTTGTGCAACAGTTTTAAAGTAGTATACTCTAGAGGATCAAATTATTCAGGCAGCTGAATGAGAGGCAAAACAAGAGCCAAGGATTTTGAATAAATACTACAGCTGTGGGAAATGAGTTGCAGAAATAAAAGGAGGAGGGACTAGCTGGTTTTGAGGGTAATAAGCATATGAAATCTAAAGGAAACAGAGCAAAACTGAGTCTGATTTAACCCTAAATAACTTCACTGAGTTCATTAGAGTTCCATAGGATACTGAATACATAATCTCAGAAATTGGTTGGTATATGATGGCTGTGAATAAGAGAGGGAATTCTGTAGAAATACCAGGCCTTTTGTCTTAAGGTTTTTACATTATACTGTTTCAGAAAACTTGGAAAGTGACAGACTCAGAGTGGTAGCTAGGGCCAACAGTATTGCAAGCAGGTGTTACACAACTCCCCAGCTCCCCCAGCTCGAGTGCTCTGCCTTCATCCACAATTCCTCTGCTGCTCTCAGTTTGGATCACTCTATGCTGTTTTGTGATGATCTGGATAGTGCTCTTGTTACGCATACAGATGTGCAGCACCGACTAGAAACAGACCTCAAGATTGTTTCCACTCTAGGTATCTTGGCCTTTTGTCAGAGCTTTTCTGTTTTTCCGTGCTTTTCAGTCCTCTGTGTTTGTAAGGTTAAAAATAAAATAGGCTGAGCCACCAAAAAGTGATTCTCCACTAGGGACTGTTTCTGCTTCTGCAATTCTCTTCTGTGCACCCTTCCTTCCTGTTGACTTTGTTGCTTTGGATCTCCCATGCTAAGTCTCTTATTGCCAGGGAAAAGATTTTGCTGTTGTCCAACAGTTTTTCCTCGCTACCATCCCCATAAATGTTTGGGCATGACTAGCAGATGAGTATTGCTTCATATGGAATCTTGCCTCCTGTCTGTCCGAAAAAGAACGCATTTCTGTCCTCATCCAAAAGGCAGAGAAACAAATAGTGCATCCTTCACAAGCAAACTGTGTTTTATTTAAGATACACTGTGTACGAAAATATACACCCAGCGGTAACTGTGATTTCCTGTATCAGACCTAAGTTTTTCCCGCCTGGGCAATCTATCTGAAGTGGTCCTTTGAAGTTTCACCTGTTTCAATTATTTCCTGTAAGATTCTACATTTTTTCCTAGCTTTCCTGAAGATGAAAGACAGAAACCTGAGATTAACCCAAAGAAGGAGGCCTACCACTCAGAAATACCAAGAACTACATAGGCTAATTTTCAGCATTTCTTTACCTAACTGTGAAGTCAAAAAATGGAATCTCTGCCAATCCCACCCATCCTTCTTGTTCAAAGTACTCCTTGGTTACAATCTTGAAGTTCTTAGGTGCACTGCATTTGCTTTTTGCATAGAGCTCAAACCAGGTCCACCTCTCCATCTAACTGCTAACTTCAGGCAGTGCTGATGGTCAGCTCAGACTGTTATCACTTAGAGTACAACTGCTCTGTGCAGGACACTGACCCAGTTTCATGTGCTGGGTGCACTGCAACGAGAACCCAAGCCATGTAAAAATGTGCTGGTTTTGCACTCAGTTTCTTCTGAATGGAATAAATTCCATGAGTGATGCTTCAGTCCCAGCCCTAAATACTGAGAATTCAATACATTTGGCACTCAGGGGGAGGGGTCAGCATTGTGGTGGGGTGCCCACCAAAGCCACTCTGTCATTCAGCTCCTCAGCTGCATAGAGAAGAGAAAATACAACGAAAGTCTCATGGGTTGAGATAAGGACAGAGAGAGATCACTCACCAATTTCTGTCATAGGCAAAGCAGATTCATCTGGGGGAAATTAGTTTGATTTATTAACAAGCAAATCAGAGTAGGGTAGCGAGATATAAAACTAAGTTTTAAACCATGTTCCTTCCACCCCTCCCTTCTTCCAGGGTTTAACTGCCCTTCCAAATTCTGTACCTCCTCCCCACAAGCAGCACAGGAGGGTGGGAAATGGAGGCTGCAGTCTGTTCATCACGCGTTGCCTCTGCCACTCCTTCCTCCACAAGGGGGACTCCTGATATGCTTCCCTTGCTTCACCATGGGGTCCTTCCTCCAGGAGACAGTTCTCCATAATCTTCCTCCAGGCTGCAGTTCTTCATAAACCATGCTGCAGAACTTCTCCAGCGTGGAATTCCCACAGGATCACAGTCTCCTCCATGCCTTCACCTGCCCCATTATGGTGTTCTCCGCACACTGCAGGTGGATATGTGCTCCACTGTGGTCTCCATGGGCTGCAGGGGCAAAGCTGCTCCACCATGGTCTTCTCCATAGGCTGCAGGGGCATCTCTGCTTTGGCACCTCCTCCCCTTCTCTCTTCACTGATCTTGGTGCCTGCAAAGTTGTTCCTCTCACATATTCTCACTCCTTTTTTCTGGGTGCTGCTGGTGCTGTGCAGCAGAGTTCCTAACTCTGTAATGCCCGAGCTGCTAACACCACTGCTGATGGCTTCAGCCTCGGCCAGCAGCAAGTCCATCCTGGAGCTACCTGGCATTGGCTCTGTTGGACACGGGGGAAACTTCTGGTAGCTTCTCATAGAAACCATCCCAGTAGATCTCTGCTACCAAAATCTTGCCACATAAAACAAATACAAGCACAAAGAACAAATTAAACTAGGGGAAAGGATAAAGCAATAAATGTTTTCTACTTTTCACTCACATTTATAGAAGAACAAAATTCTGGGAAACATGATCTGGAAGGAACTTTTTCCTCACCTGAGGTGTTCATTTTCTGCAGTAAACTGCTGTATTTACTCACCTGAGCGTAGTAATAATAGTATTAGGATCTTAGGCAGTGTGAAAAAGAAGCAGTTGTAGAGTAAGCTATTTAGATGGGAAGATCTTTTCAAGAAGAAACAGGAATCCAAGATGTTTGTCATAAAGGATGGGGATAAAACATGAGGGAAGCAAACCAGTATTTGGCGCAGTATCTTTCCAAAGCATATCATTGCAGTTACCAACTCTCATGAAATCAAGACTAAGTCCATTGGAACAAAGAACATACAGCACTTTTGGTTTCTTAAACGCTTAAATGCAGAAATAGAGTTTTGAAAACTTCATAGTTTTTAACTATGGTTAATTGAAAAAATTTGTGGATATACTTGGAAAGCCAACAGATGGCTCCCAGCCACTGTATTCTTCCACACATCCTGTGACCATGACCATCTTTAACTACAGGTGTCTTTATAAAGCTTTCTATCATGACTTTGGGAGAAGGCCAAATTATCAATTGTGTCTTTTCTCCCTTCCAGGGGCTTCTCTCCCAAAGCTGGAGGTGGTCAGTATTTTGGTAGATGTTATCAGACTCTGCCTGACAGGAAGAAAGGAGGAATGTATCACATGTATGAAAGATAATCATAAGAGGTTTTGGGTTTTGGGTTTTTTTTTAGAGTGATAAATGTAAGGTTTCTTTTATTATTCTTTCTTATGTTGCCATTTCAAATATTTTCTATGGAATTATTCTTAGAGTACATACACATACATACATACACTGAGGAACTTCACAGTCCACACACAAGAATTTGTTCATGGATCTCAAAAAAAAAGGGAAAATACTACTCTCACATCTGGCAGTCATTTGTTCATCATAGAACTGTGTATCTGAAAGCATTGCATAATAGGTATGCAGGGCCAAAATCATCCTGGGTGTAACAGTACTGACGTCAATTCCCTTACACCACGAAAGAATTTTTTGTGTAGAATGCAAACTGTTTTCATGAAAGACAGAGAAACACTTCAGTATGGATGCTTCTTGACTTTATTTTCTTTAAACAGCTGTCAGCTGGTAGATATTGGCTTGCTGGCCAATTGCAGTAAATGAGATGGACCATGAAAAGGCAGAAAGGAGAATGGGTATGGAGACTAAAACAATTGGTATTGAGGATTTGAAATACGATGTGCTGTATGTCAGGGATGTTATTTCAGACTATATGTAGAATGATCACTTGAATTGTGTACCTACTTTAAGCTAAAAAACACAGGATATGGTCCTGAAATGCCTAGGTTTTCTTCATAATTAACATGCTTCAATCTCCTAGAAACATGAATATTTTCCTACTAACAAAGGGTAAAATTTTTAGGCATATCTATGTGATTTAAAAAGCAGAAGAACTCTTGAAAAAATGCAGGAGTAATTCGCAATTCTTACATCATCACTTAAATTTTAAATCTTCAAGTACATTTCCTCTCTTGTTTTCAAGGTGGCTATAGTTCTTGGAGCACTCCCTAACTCACAGTGTTAAAAACAGGCAGACTCCTTTAGCTGACATTTGAATTTATCTCCTGGTTTCATCTGTTGTGGATTAGGAACCATTCTACTAGCAGAGAAGCAGGAAGGGACATTGCTTGCAGAAAGGTCATGAAAAATGGGGAAATTAATATCTGGAAGCACTGACTGATGGCTGTCAAATTAATATTTCTGTAAGTTTTGTGATGTTAAATTGTGATTTTGAAATCTAGAGATTTTTTGGGGTGATCCTTTGTGTCCTAAGAAAGGCACATGTTGTACATCTTTCCAAAAGTAACAATGCAGATTATCAAAAATATTACCATTGAAGCATAAGATATTATAAAGGTCTTTATCCTTAGCCCAAATCAATTAAAATTGTTTCACAGATCACCTATGCTTTTTCAAGCAATGTCTGTAATTTACAAATTGTATCTGTCTGTAATTTGCTAACTGTATTGTCCTGTGCAGAGGAAACAGCATGACACAGCTTCCTCCCTTATTCTTCTGCATCCTTGGGTTCCTGACTCTGCTCAAAAGGAATTCCTGAACTTCTCTGAACAGTGTGCATTTGCTGTGGATACTTACAGTAGGCACAAAACTAAGCAGAGGTAATGCCACTCACAGCTTAACCTAAAATGCTAAATCAGGTCCTTTCAGCTAGGAATACCACCACTTCAAAAAATTGTTCTTTTTTTTCTTTTTTTTTTTAAGTGGTACACTTCTTTCTTAGAGAATTGAAATATTAAATGTATCTGCTGAATAACTTCTGTTTGTTTTTTTTAAACTTCTGTTCCTTTACAGTGTTCTCTCTTTGATTCTATTTAGTGAGAACAGGATCATGATACAGGCCCTGGACACATACACATTTAAACATACGAAATACAAACATTTAGAAAAATATATGATGGGTATATCTTTTATAAATTTTACATTGGAGTTGGATGTGAATTTATATTTTTTATATTGTTCAGGTAGTTTGCTTCAAGAGAAACTTAACCGAACTAAATTGAACTACATCAATATAAACTAGCTCCTGGAAAACAAAAGGAAAAAATCTCTGCGTGTGCATATGCACAGCTTTGAATTAAGACTATTATTATTTCTTTAACTGAGCAATTTCAGACTGAAAAAAAATCAACATTTGCAACTTCAAACACAAAACATCAAATAACATCCTTAGTCTAGTCACAGTTAACCACATAGTGACTAAATTTAGCATCAGCTAGTCTTCAGGATGTGTCCACAATAACAGATTACTCAAAATGTTCTACTGCTATTCCTTACCTAATATTATGTCTACAACAAAATGTGGAAGTTTAAAATATCTCTGTAATTATGGTAAACAGACAACAATCACTAAAATTGCAGAGTACTGTCCACTGTTCCTAATCTACAGGCTGTATATAGAAAACTAAATTAAACAATTCTGCCTACCACTAGTAGCCAAATGCATACTGAATTCCAGGTGTTAGTGAAGCACAGGGGAATTGTATTTTGAGTAAGATATAAATTCCAATCCTGATTTTTGTTAAGATTTTTAGATGATTTCTAATTCTGAACAATTAGTGTACGTTTCCTTACTAAGGAAATTCTAAGAATTCTCTGTGTTGAGAATTTTCACAGATGTTTTAAAATGTAGAAGTCATCAGAAAAATGACAGTATTTCCTCTTGCTTCCTTACTTTGAAACAGGGAAATTACTCAATGTCCAAAAACCTTTATTCAGGTTAACACAAGCCAAATTCCTCTTGGGATTGAATGCAGAAAGAAGCAGGTATCTTTAAGTGTCTCTCCAGGCATCATTTGAGGAAAGCAGTTCTTGTTTCCGGGCATGGTTTCCACCCCTCCCTGCCTGCGACCCCGCTGGTGCCCTTCTGCTTACGTACAGCAGCCTTTGAGAGAGAGCAGGAAGAGGCGAATCAAAGAAGCAGCTGTTCTCTGAATCACAATCCTCTCTGGATTTCTCTATTAAAAACACTAATAGAAAGATAAGAAGGAGAAGCCTAACATTCCTGGAAGCCACCTCTGCAGCTGCTACCGAGAAGCTCAGCAGCACGGTGATAAAGATGGATGTGAGTGCACACAGTGTCTTTTCTTTACAGACTGAGGGTCTCTCTCGCTTTGGCTTGTACAGTCTGCAGGGCTGGGTAGCTACAAATTCAGACTCATTTGTACATATGGTCTGTCAGAAGCTGCCTTAGTTTGGCTCCAGGAGCTTCCCTTCCATCGCACCCTGAGTAAAGTCTTCCCAAGCCCGCTTCTAATATTTTCAAAGCTCGTATTTAAGAATCAGCTCTTTCCTATTCAAATATATACCCATTTTTAGTCTACTTGCTTCCTGGCCTAAATGAACATGTAGAGGCCAAAATCCAATATCAACACCCTGTAAGAAGATTTCTATCAAGACACCTAAGAAAAATTTATAGAATGAATAAAGGTTGTTTTGCAAATTCAAGAAAATCTTTCCTTTATTTCACTTTGAACTGCATTATTTCTGAATTCAGATTATCTGTTTCTTAATTACTTCAGATGTTTTTTCAATTAATAGCACTGCAAGATGTCCTGAATTTCAAAACAAACTTTCTTTTGTCTTTCATATAACAGATGAATTAAACAGATTTTTTTAAAGATTCTCTCAAGATAATTGTAAAATGGCCAAAAATCAGTCATTTGTGGCATCTGAAATGCTTAGAAACATGACTGAAACAATAATCTATAAGTAGGGTTCGAGTTTTCTGGCCAGAGACCTGGCTTTCTGTTCAGGTTTTGCTTGGAATTTCATCAACAGTTAGAGATCTTAGCAGCAGCTAAGATCATAAAATCACAGAATATCCTGAGTTGGAAGAGACACACAAGGGTCACAGATTCCAGCTCCTGGCCCTGCACTGGACACTCCAAGAGTCGCACCCTGCGTCTGAGAGCAGTGTACTGACACTTGAGCTCTGTCAGGCTGGTGCTGTGACCACTGCCCTGGAGAGTCTGTTCCAGCGCCCAACCACCCTCTAGGTAAAGAATTTTTTCATGATATCCAACCTAGATCTCTTCTGACACAGCTTTATGTCATCCCTTGGGTCCTGTCCCTGGCCACCAGTGAGAAGTCAGTGTCTACCCCCCCACCTTTCCTCATGAGGAAGTTGTAAACAGCCATGAAGTCTCCCCAGAGCCTCTTTTTCTCCAGGTTGAACAAGTCAAGTTGTACAGATGCTCCACATGTGTCTTCCTCTTTAGACCCTTCAGTAGCTTCACAGCCCTCCTTTGGACACACTCTAATACCTCTGTATCCTTCTTATTTTTAGTGCCCAAAGATATACACAGCAAAATGAATGTAAGCATTCCTATATTATTAGAACCATAAATTTGCTTTTCTCTTCCTCCATTAAATTGTACAAAAATTGAGAAGTACATTCATTCACAACTGATCAGTTTCCATGCCAATTCCTGGAAGCTTCTTACACTTAATTCCTTCTCTTGGTTGCTATTTCCCTTGTGCTATTTTGAGAAACAAAAAACAAACAACAAAACAAACAAATAAACAAAAACAAGAAAGAAAACATTAATGATTCTCCTTCCTGGCTCATACTTCCTTCCTTTCTTTCTGCCTTTACCGAGAAATTGTATTCTGCATGATCTTCTTGAAAACTAGACACTCAGTTATTCCATAATTTATGTATCAAATCAGATGCAGACTTACTTAGATTAATAGATATTAATATTCCCTAGACTGCCACTTTTTATGCTCTTCCACAGTACAGCCATACGGTTCTGAAGTTTTACCTACACTCTTCCATTTTCCCATTCAAACCTAGATTTTTTTTTTTCATAGTCTAATACCTTTTGGTTAAAGGAATCCAGGAACTTCTTTTAGTGGGTCAATATGAAAAGAATTTCTAGTAAGTATGTACTCAAACTACAGGAGCAAGGTGGTGAGTATTATACATTTAGCATAATAAATCCCTGCCTATTAATTCAGCAGTCTCTTTGGTCAAATTACTTGACCCACTCCTGGAAGTGTTCAAGGACAGTTTGGATGGTGGTTTGAGCAATGTGATCTAGTGAAAGGTGTGCCTGGTCATGGCAGGGGGGTTGGAATTGGATGCTCTTTAAGGTCCCTTCCAACCCAAACCATTGTATGATTTTGTGTTTGTGCTTCCTTGCAAAACATTTACGTTCCTTCAATGAAATAATACAATCATATAACTAATGGAAGGGGCTGCAGAACACTCGCAGTTTTGAGGATATAGAACAGGTTTTCATGTGTTGAGGGCAAAGTCTGTCACTAAAATTTCAGATTTCCAGTGTCTGACATGAAACCAGAAAAATGTGACCACAACTTACTTGAAATATGTTTGTGGACAACATGAAAAATGCATAGACCTCATTGGATGAGGGAACTGCTACATTTCACCATGACTCAGTTAAAAATGAAAGCCTGATATGCAGAGAGTGCTGAAATTGGACATTTGGTACACCTCGTTGCTTTGTCGATATTAAAAGTCACCATGGACATTCAGAAACCTTTTCTCCTGTTCATTGTGCTTTTAAGCATAGATGTTAATAAATTTCATAATGTAGAAGATAATGAAAAAACAGGTCTGTCTGTTCTGACGTTATTAAAACTATGTTTTAAATTCCCATTCTGGTAATTTCTGCAGACCTTTTCCCATATATTTTGCATGTGGTACTAATATGGGCAGAGAAAAAGGACTTTCCAACAACTTTAGTTGGTGACCTTGGATGACACTTTACATTACATAAAGAGTGAAAACAGACCTAGATAATTACTTAAAACATTTGTTCTCTTGATTAAACATTTCATGAATACATGACTTTAATTTTCATGGTAACTTGGGCTTCTGAATGGAAAAGTCACTATTGAAAAAGAGCTTATATGCCTGACTTGGAGATTTTTTGATCATCCTTTGTTAGCTTTAGCATTAAAAAAAAATTGAAGCACACATTCCTGTAATATTTCATCAAGTTCTGACTAACAGAGAATCAGAAATCTTCTGAAATGTGCAATTACAAACAGGCATAAACTCTGAGACATTTTTGTGGTTTCAGAGAAAACTGACTTAAGTACATATGTCTGGAAAGTCCCACCAAGAAGCCACTTCTGTATTTTCAGGAAATTAAGCAAAAAGGCCTACTGCAATTCTTCTATTGTTTTTTGTTTATTTATTTTAAGACACATAATAAGAAATTTGTGATCATAGGTACAGTATTTAGACCACAAAGAAATATTTTGAAGATAAAAGAGTTGTTTATATAAACAACTGCTCTTAAAAATTTTGAGACCAATGGTCTAACAGTCTTATATTCTGTGAGACTGTGAATACTGGGAGGGTTCAAAGCTTTTTTGTAGCCATGGAACCAAGTCACGATCACAGTCATTCTCTTAAGTACTTTGTCTTTACTTCCCTTTTCTGGAATGACCCACAGAGACTACTGGACAGATGAAAAGTAATAGCATATGCCAGAAGATGCCTCTGAAAAGTCTTGATGAAAAGGGTGACTGGAAGAGTAGTATCCTGAATTACACTCTGAATTGCTACTCTTGAGCAAAACGGCAGCTGTACTAGATCTGAAGGACCCATAGCCCCACATCCTGTCTCCAGCACTGGTCAACAGCGGGGCCCTGCAGAAAAGTGTAAGAGGAAGACTATTAATCTCAAGATCCCAATGACCAGTAGCTTGGAATTCAGAAATTTCTTTATATAAGAACCTTGGGTTTGTCTAACCCCTTATTCTATTACCAAAAACATCCATAACTAGATATATAAAATCCAGTAAAAGTGGATTAAACATACACTTTCCCAGTCTACTCATTCTTTCAGATTTGAAGACTTCCTAATCCTTATACCCTTTGTGCAGCAATCCACCAACAGGTCTCTCTTGCAGCTAGACAACTTTTCCCCAAAACACTGTAAATTGCCAAAATCCATAATGTTCTTTGGTAAAAAGTTTCATAACCCTCCTGCCCCTTCTGCTTTGAATTTTAGTTATTTACTTATTTAGCTTAATTTGATTGTCACTACTTGCAGTTGATAGGGACTGCAAGAAGTTGGTCCATGTTAATAAATACGAGAAGGATTAAAATTACAGTCAGGGGGATTCTGATATAGCTCAGAACCACATTTCCCCTTTTCAAAAAGAAACTGTCTTCACCATGCATACTCTCTGCATTGACAAAAAGGAAAGTATTTTTCCTTTTGTTCAGTAAAGTTTACCAGATCAAAGGCTTTACCAATTCTCTCAGTTTCTGGATTTCAGCAGCACTTTCTGTCTAAAGCCCCTGGCAATCCAGAATCCAGGCAGAAGGCACTTGAAGGATTTCGAGTATGAGTAAAGAATCCTCTTCTGATCCTGAGAAAACAGATAAGGAAATCTGGAAACCAGAATTTTTGTAATAATACAGATATCAGACAATTAGAGACTAATTGCCAAACTGAAGGATGATCTCAGGATACTTCAACTCTGTCCCAGATGGCCTCTAAGCAATATTGCAAAGCTGTGAGACTCAGAGTGAGCCCTAAGCTGCACAATTAGTGATCACATTGGACGGATCACAAGTTGAAGCTTAAATAGAAAGTATCTGTTTCATATTATTGCTGTGCAATCTTTGAGTCTTTGTGCTGAGAAAAAAGATAAATTCTATACGACTAACAGAAAATGGAAGGAAACAAGAATATTTTTCATACTGGCATAGTGAGTACTGAAGTTCTGTCATATTTGTGCCACTGAAAGAGTGATGAGTTTGCATAGTTTGTACAATCACACCACAGGAATTGTACAATTCCACAGCACATTGTGGAATGTCCAGCAGCAGTTAAAGACACAATTCCTTTGTTCAGCAGCCTCTCTGGTGTTGTGAAAGCATCTGTCTTCTGAAAATGCAGGGTGCCTTTTCTTATTATTACCTTACAATTTGTTTTTGTTTTCTATTTTTAGGATAAAGTCCTCAAATATCTTACCTTATTAAAGGTAGAATGCTGTACAGAGTAGGCATTTTTGTGAGGGTTTAATTGTGAAAAATGTAAGCAGTGATGTGAATTTACAGAAGAACCATCCTGTCATCCTGTATCCTGCTACTCCCACACACAGCACAGTGCTGTGTGCAGTGTCACGGCCTTACCTTGCATAAGCCTCCAATCTGACAAGACATGACAGCTGAGCTTGCACACACCACCATGCCTTAGTGAGATGCTAGGATTTCTTATGCATAGTGACATGCTGATAAACTCTTAATTAGCTGCTGTTTATGGGTGTCTGCTTCTACTGTAGATCCTAATTCATTTGCCTCTGCCTGTACAGTGTCTCTGTGCCAAATATGGATTATATTGCAACTGGTATCCTCTTGTGTGTGCCTATACAAAGGATGATTAGATGTAAAGCCTTCTGTGAGACATTTTATATGGAAAACTACTTACTAAATATATCAGGTTGCACCAGACAGCTGCCTAAATTCTGGAATGAATATCTGCTAACCACTCATATGCCAAGATTGCCATTCAAAGTTACTTGTAACTATATCCACTAAAGCAAAAAAGCTATTTGGCACATAAAATTTTTCTGACTCCCAGTTGCTCTGATACTCAACATTATACCAGCCCAGCACAAGGGTGTCATTATACTTTTTCTCGTGTTACCACTCTCTGTGGTCTACTGTGTTGTCACTTTAAATTTCAGATGTCTGTTTCTAATTGAATGCTTCCTTCTGTGATAATAAAGGTGATCCATATAGTGATACAATGTCCTAAATATTGTAGGGTGTTTTCAGAACACACTAGACACTTTTGCTTTAATGCCACTTAATAACTGTTCTTTAATTACACACACATTTCTCAAGAGGGGATTAAAAAAGACAGTGAGGACTGCAGATAATATGCTCTATAGGGAGATCCATGTGAAAAAGGTATAAAGATATAAACACAAACTTTTTCTTTGCTCTGGAACCAGTGAAAGCATTCTTGACACAACTCCTTTTGTGACAGTATGTATATTCTCTGGTGTCTTCCCTCTTTCAAAGACACATGACATTCTTTTAGAACATGGTCTTCAGTAAAGATGCTGAATAAAATTAAGCTGCACTTAGCAGCAGATACCTGTTATATGCTGTCTTAGGGCAGCAATGAGCACAGTTGAAATCTGTGCTTCTGTTGGCATCCCTTGTCCCTCCCACAATAAAAACAACATGACTGTGCTGAGTAGATGTGACCTCAACTTTTATTTACATTGCCTTTTTTTTCATTATTTACACCTGTATTTAGATTTCACTCTATTTTAAACTGCTTTGTCATAGCTCATAATTTATATTTCCCCATCCCCTTTTATTTTGAGTCCAAATCATAGTAAAGCTTGTAAAACACAGAACCTTGTAGAGATGAATAGGGAGAAACAGCACAGGTTGTTTCACTAGAACAAAAATTTTTTCCCTCTTCAGATACCAAGAGACTTTATCTGTGAACCTAATGTGTGACCTTAAATCTCTAAAAATTCACAAACATGCTGAAGTCCTGATTCCCTGCCACTTTAGGTTTAGCAAAGTAAAAAGAGTTACAAAATGATCCTTGTGGCTTGCTACTTAATATATCTATCCAGTTATTCCTCTCAGAACTTGCAAGGATGGGTAAAAATAATATTCACCCTACTTTGTCACCCACCTACATTGCCCTTTTTTACCTCTCTGAGCTTTTCCTTGTCTGATGGACATGGGAGTGACAGCTGAACTTCCTTAGTTTGGCTGCCAAATCCTCTTTTCTTGTGGGTGTTGGGAGACTTGCTAGTAAAGGTACTTTCTGCATATTCGAATTTGAAGGTCATTGTCTGGCTTTGTGGTACTACTTACATAGTAAGCTCAGTGCTGATAATACAGGATCCCTTCTTTGAAGCTTTAACCCTAAAAGACACCATTTCCATTTGGCAGTAGTTTCTGATTCACATATTCACTGAAGTCAGGCTTCCTCTTTTGAGAACTGGAGGAAACTAGATTTGTCATTTGAAATGTCAGCAGCTTTTACATAGCAAAAAATAAAAAAAGATTGGAAGTAAAGCCAATGTATGATTTGTACTTCTATCAAAACACTGGTAAGACCGCTGAAAACAGGAACAAGAACAGGTCTAGGAATATTTTAAGTGTGGCGCCAAATTAGTTCCTACCTGTATCTATTAAGAAATAGAAGTCAGCAGGAACACAAAACACTGTTGCTTTTTGTTCCTTAATCTCCTCCCAATGTCATATTACTCTCATTGTACAGCTGGGTTTACAAGCTCCAGCAAAGGACTGGCAACACCAAAGGCAATGGAAAGCCCTGTGTACACATGTAGAGAAAAGGAATGTCATCTCCTTAAACAGCAATCTTACTTCTCGCTGTGTGAGACTGGAAATTGTAATACTCACCACTGTCAAAAATACGCTTTAAAGATATTTTTTTAAAATTTAACATAGAACTGTCCTTTATAAACTATTTTACGAACAACCAAAGGGCATTATTATCACACGGACAGAACATCAGTTTTTGTCAGAATAAAGTCAATTACGAAATCTAAAGCAGTATTTACATATTGAAAACCACAACCACATAATGGCAGTGCAGGACAGTTTCTGATCTATTGTCCATTTAAATGGGATCATTTGGCCTATTTTCAGAAAATCTACCTTGAATTAGGTCAGCAGTCTGGTGACTTCACCAATTACAATTACATTTCAGTGCATTCACCACAAGAGACTGAACACAAGACAGACAGACATGAAACTGAAGAATCAATAAAAATAAAATCTGTGGAAAATGTAGTCTGAGAGCATCGCTAAAAACCCAAGGTGAATGAAATGTTTGTAGATACAGGAGTGCCACGTGTTTGACACAGGATGACAGATGGGTAAAGGTGTGATTCACAAGCATTTACTGAACAGAGAATTAATCTCAATATTACAAGTAAATTTGTGCTGCAGAGGAAAGTCTGAGAGAGACCATATGGCTTTAAGTCAGGAAAATAACAGGTTTGTTGCCTGAAAAAAACCCCTCTCCTACTGAGGTATGTGGTTTTGATGGCAGATTTAGCAAATGATTGGCACAATAAAATAGAGTGTAATCTTAAGAACCACAGAATTATCCTACATTAGTGCTAAATGCTTTTATTGTATGGGCTGAAGTCTCAGCCTGTCTCTAAATGTTTGTGTCTATCTCTTGTTTAATATTCATTATTCATTTTTTTCACAAAAGATATTTTGCTTGAAGCAATGTTCAATATCATTCATCTATCCACTGATTTTAGATTTACTTATTTGGGGGAGAGACTCTAAAAAGCAATTTATTTCCATTTGGAAATGTGAACAAATAACAGGAAATTTCTGTTAATTTTGCAATTAATTTATTTTTATGGATGCATAAGTCAAAACTGAAAAAATCCATGTTTGAAAAATTTTGTCCCATTTTGAAGATGATATTACAATCCTCCACAACACTTTAAAAAACAAAAGAAAAGAAAAAGGCTGAGGGAAATCACTAAATCACTTATGTGTTTATTCTAAATATGTTTGAAGTATACAGAGGAAAAAATATCTAACTGTATCCTGTTTAGCATTCCTGGAAACTGGTGGTGACCTCTTACAAAGAGGAAACACATGGCAGAGGACAGAACACGATGCAACAGCTTCCAGAAGTCACACCTGAGCTGCACAAAGGAATTTGTGCTGTGTGTTGACTAGAGAACTGGTAGACAACAAGTGCTCGTAGTCCTTTCCATGGAGAGCACCCACACTGCTCCCTTCTGCAGTGGCAGTACCCATGGAGTGCAGTGGCAAAGGTGCTCCTGTGCCAGCTGCTGAAAGAGCAACCCCTGGGAAGCAGCGTGGGGGTAGAGGGGAGAAGGAGAGCAGCCAGAGTGCAGAGCTCCCCTCCAGCAGCACTGCTGTCTCCTGCTGCCACGTTTCCTGCCCGGCTAGGAACCCTCCCTCCCCACCAGCCCTGCTCTGGCAGCAGACCTGGGCAAATTACATGCGTGAAGTCTGCTTTAATCACAACCCTCGCAGCCACAGAGACACAACTTGTGATGCATCCTCTCAGTAATTCACCCGAAGGCAGACCAACCAGTTGAGGAAATGAACAGAACATTTGCATCCTCTTTTAGCATGATTCTTTCAATATTTCTCAAATGTGGGACTAGAAAACAATAACAAAAACAAATCTGAAGTGCTTCCTAGCAATTCTTGCATTTCCATGATGACCTTCAGTCTTCTGTGTAGCTGTGGAGAACCTTTATCTTCTGTGTAGCTGTGGAGAACCTTTATCTAGTTTCTTAAAATCTCTTTTGACCACTTCTATAAATCTAGTCAGGGTACCAACTCAAGCGCGTAACAGCAGTCCTAAGTGCCCCTAAATTACCTTCAGAAAATACCTGAGATGCCTCTCTTCCATTTACATGCCTGATTAAGTGCTTATTTGCTATGCAGAGCAAAGCTCTTGCTTTGAAAGTTCTGTTTACTTAACAATTATCTTTTTGAACTAGAGCAATGCTAGAGGTTTCTACTCTGGTATTTCCAAATCCCTTCTTGGCATAGTTAATCAATCCAAAAGCCTTTTTCTTGTTTAAACAGAAGACTGGGTTTATGAAGGCCACTAATCAAGTTTCTTTACTTGATGTTATAGTTTGAGTAGTCTCTGAATTTCTCATCTTTAATATGATCACACTGACCTACACGTTAGCTGATCACCACAGTGAGACAAAATAGTTTTAACTTCTGATAAGTTCTTTTTTTTTCTTTTTGCTTTCCTTCTGTAGTTTCAGTAGCTACAGAATGTTTGGCTTTCCCTTTTCCAGAGACTTGGCATGAACAGCTCTCTGGGAGAAAGAGCGTGTGTTCATGTCAGATTCATCTCTGCCCAAAATGTGGAGTTTAAGCAGTGGTCCATTAACGTCTCTGAATGATAATTTTTTCTTTTTTCACTCTTTGTTCTTTTTCAGAATCAGTTCACTTACAGGAGAACATGATCTGTCACCTTCTGGTGGGGCTGGATGCTATTTTAGCCCCCAGATTCAGTAAACACAAAGAATTTTTTTAGTTATGTTCACATCCCTCTTAAGATAGGCTCTCTTCAAGTATGCGTCAGTATTAGCCAATAAATAAGGCAAAGTATGTATATTTTCATTCTTCCAAGAATAGCCTAGTACTAAATAATCATAAATAAGTTGGACACTGATCCCAGCTAAGATCAGAACTCAAAATTCCAAACTCAGAGCAGAGCCCAATGTTTGAATCGCTTCTGTACAAAATGATATAAAACTTCCATGAATGTGGCTAATGTATTTCAACATAGAGATCTTCAATTGTTTTCTGTCTCTGCTTAGCTCTTTTCATGGCCTCAATCTTGTCACTTTATCTTTCTCACACTCAACTTCTCCAGCCGTAAAATGGTGTCAAACTGTACCTCTTTGTAAAGTATTACAAGATAAACTGGGGAAATTTTTCTGAAGTCCTGGAGTTCTATTATAGTAAAGATTGTACTGAATATAAAGCAACAGATTTCTATGCCATTCATCACAGGTACAAAACCAAAACATTTTTCTGGATATCAAAAGTGACTGGACTGCAGTTGTTGCCCTCCAAGTAATAATCCATTTGTGAGAGACAGACATAGTTACTAGGTGATGTATAGCATGGAGTATCCACCTGAGGACTTCCAGTAAAATGGATACCCTTGTTCACCTTTAGTCTGTGATCTGGCATATAAATGAAAAGTCAGAGGATTTAAAAGGTTTCCACATTTGGTAGGCATGCTGGTAATATTAAGACTGGATTTGTTAAGGAAAGCATTATTTAATCAAAATGTACTTCCACTTTTAAAAGACAACATGCATTTCTGGCAGATGCTTCTCAATACAGGACAGCAGTGAATCTTTTACTGCTTTGCACATGCAAGTCATTGCCAATTATGTAAATAGGGTAGATAAGAAACTAGAGAATCTTAGATCGGGCAGTGCTCTTTAATAGGATAAATAATTACACAAATATAGAAGTAATCAACCTTGGAAAGTTTTACTTTAAAAACATATCACTTTTGCAGTAAACTCAGTTACCCAGTCCTTGCATCATCTTGCCTTACAAATTGGCCACATACTCATGCTGACCTAAATTACTGGTTTGTAATTGGACACAATCTTTGAAAAGTTTCTCATTTGGGACTGAACTTTTTATGACCTGCATAGAAAACTGCTCTTTGCAGAGGCAAAAAAAAAAAAAAAAAGAGACAGAGACCATAATTTGAGCTGATGAGTTCCGCTCATAGGGAGAAAACAATTGATTTGGGAATTTAATTCATATAGAGATCATTCCAAGAAACATTTTACAAATACAACAAGCATAGAATGCTTTTCTGCAACTCAAGAGTTAAATTTAGCCCTTAAAAAGCATTTAAAGCAATTTCTGAACATTTTCTTTTGTCTTTCCTGTCCTTTCATGCTTTCATGCATGAAATGCAAAACAAGTCCTTCACCTGGGATTTTTATGCATAAGTTATGTCATCAGCCTTACTGCTGAAATTGGTTGGTTGTCCCAATGATAAATTAGTGATTTACTAAATAAAATCATTCTGTGCTGCAAATTTATTTGCCAGTGCTGGGCTTATGTATGTGGACAACAAATCTGAAAGTATGGTTGTTGTTGTAGCCAAACAAACCTGAATTTGAACATGTCCAGTTTATAAACTGCCAGCTAGATCCAGAAAAGCTGACTAGAGATAATACGTAGTTTTTGCCTACAAAGCAGGGGTGTAATGGGTCAGAGTTACTCCAATTACAACTTTTCTTCAGAATGCTTTCTCAGGATGGTGTAGACAGTTAAGATCAAAAATCTGTTCAGCAAAGTGTGAGTCATATAAGCAATAGTTTGCTGAATCATCCATTTTTACAGTTGAAGGGCTTCACTCATTCTTCTTGCATAGCAATTGCAAAAGTGCAGCCTAAACTGGGTATAAAATGCTCCTAAGTGTGGAGATGTTACTTTATATTCTTTGCACTCAGTTCCAGTGCAAATATTACTCACCATAAAGAGCAATGGCAAACAGAACTTGAAAAAGAAAATCCAGGGCACTGTATTCTGGCTATATGACATGCTGTATGGAATAAAACATACAAATTCACACACACAAAAAAAAAAAAAAAAGAAAAAAGGGTTATTTTGTTATTTATTTTGCAGTTTAGTTTTTCATCATGTGGCTTTGGGTCAAAGATTCTACTATTAGGTTTTAGAAATAGTCTTATGCTTGTAGAAAAAAAGAAAAGGAACTTATTTCAAACCAGTTACTAGGGCTAACTTTGCTTTAGAAAAAGCTTGTTTTGAAAAAAAATTTGAACATGTTCATTCCCTTAATTTTGTGTCACTAGCATAATATCTGAGTTATGAGTGCTTCTGGTAGTCATTACATAAGTCAGAACTTAGTTGCTTGTTTTTAATTGACTTATAAAATAGGAAGAATTAAATCATGTTTTGCAGTATCAAAGGATCTTCATGAAAGTTTCATTATTGAAAGTAACTGCTATCTCCACTATGCCTTTTGCATAAAACCCCCAAGGGAATGTACAAATATTCTAAGCTAAATCTTACAACCCTAGCATAAAATACTGATAATAATGTGGGCTCAGGCGCACAGAAAGAGCACTATAAGATATTAGGTTCACTGCTCATCATTATCATCACAACAGCCAACACTGAGAAGAAAATAATTTGAAAAGTACCTTGCATCTGCAAGTCAGCAAGAAAAACTCCAAGGAAGATGCTGAGACCAGATTGGCTGGATTCAAACTTCCAGTCTTTTCAGACTTGTAACTCCATTCATCCCTGTAACATTTTTCAATGCTGGAAATCTTTTGCCATGAATGTATGTTTTATGTTTGTCTATTTCAGTAGCAGTGACAGCAATAGTGGTATGTATTATTATTTCCTTAATGTGCAAAATACTAGTTTCTGAGCACCAAGGATACTCAAATGTCTGTGATCTCAGACCTGACAAAAGCTGGGTCACCAGACAAAAACTAACCTGTACTGAGTTACAGCAGCATCCATGTCATAGGTTACTGTTATTAAAGCACTACCAAAACTTAGCTTGGTTCTGCGATTTTTGTTGGAAAAAATTACTGTTTCAACTTCACTTAGAACTTAGCCTGTTAGCAACAGCAGCCTCTGAAGGATTTATTTATTGAACGCTTTAAAATAATGTTAAGAGAAGTGTTAACACATAAGCAACTCGATGCTGCCCATTAGGAAAGAGGAGTGACTAAGGTGGAGACTGACACACATCAGAGTACGAAAAACTTTTCTCTCTGCATGTCTTTTCTTGAGGTGTAATGCAATTGTAAAGCTCCATTTTAGAAACACAGAATGGTCAGGCATTAGTTCATAATGTATTTCTGTTAAATTATAAAATATGACTGTTTGTACTATGAAACGCTGAAATGGATTTTGGAGGGTTTTTTGGATATATTACCAACCCAAAATGTTTTTCATTCATTAATAAAACTAGTTAATCTATTTTCCAGTCTTTAACCAAAACCAAGCACTTCTGAAACCCTTAGTAACTGTGTTATAGCGCACAAACTCCTCTAATGAGCTTGCCCAAATCTGCCTTAAGGGGGCTTATTTGAACATTTCTATCCTCCATGTAAAAACCTCAGTCACCACAGCCTGCTCCATTATGGCAAAGCTGTAGATCAACCTATAGATACATATAGAGACAGCTTTTGCCTTGCACTTAAGGTAGGTCACATTCTCTTTGTCTGCAGGTGTCCTATCAAGATACTCATTTACAAGTTACTTTACAACATTATTCTCCATCTTCTATTCTATACATGCATATGTGTGTACAGAAAGACACAATACATTAAGATGAAAACTGGAAAGTACACATAAGTATCCAATCCACAAAGGGTTTTCTAAATTTCTAACTCTTCCTTTTCATCGGCACAGCCAATCTTACTGATCTTTGGTAGGAAGCTGAAGTTCCAGGATAATAATATGACACACAGGGTTGTTCCCTGCCTGATGAACGAAATGTGGATTTCAAATTTAGGAAATATTTACTGCATATTTTAATACACTCAAATATATTTAAAGTCTTTTATACAGCAAGATAATGCTAACTAAATGATCATATGTCAGTTCATTTACATGTGTAATATTTGCATGATAAGGTGTTGTGTTATGCGTTTTGTTGACATTCTTATACTCTGCCAGAGAATATGCAGAGTTAATGAAAGAAATTACATGATTTTCCTTGTAATTTTTATTTTCTGTATTATCACCATACGATTTAATTACTCTGATCAGTTGAGACCTGACTGTCATTACACTCACATAGAGTGTGAGTGGGCAAACATTTGGAACTATAATTGGTAATACTTTAACCACTTTGCATGAAATTATAGGCAATACTTAAATTTCTCTCCAAACTAATAATAATTTCAGCCTGGGAACATACTTTTTACTTCAAGTTTGGGGGCTTGTTTATTTTCCTCCCTAGTAACCAGGATTATATCTAAGTCATTTGAGTTCCTTTAAAAATCAGGCTTTTGTGTGCATATAGATTTGCTCTTGAAGTTTAATAAACAGTTTTGATTTGGAAATTAAAATTGGCAATTGATTACACCACTCTAAAGCGCAATATAGCTCCACACTGATGAGAGCTACTCATATAGATTTTACTGAAGTTAGGCAGGGCAAATTGCAGCTTACATACAAGCACCTTTCTTAGAGAGCTAAATGACAGATACTTGCTTTTTCATTGACTTGAACTTATTTGCAACCAATAACACAGATGTGATAAAAATCTGGGTAGTAAAAATGCATTTGCTTAGATTTTAAATGGTTTGTTTGAGACCTAATCTTGATCTTGTTAAATTTGCCAGTAAAATTCATGTAAACATCAGCTGGAGGTTTAATCCTTTAGCAGATTAAAATGTTCTTGCCCATAAGTGGAGATGTTAGCTATTGGTCTACCTGAAAAAAAAACCTGTATAACAATCATATCTGCCTGAGATTTAATTCGATGGCTCCTTCAATATTCATACTTGTGGTTCAGCAAAAGGGGAGGCTATCTTTCACAAGACACAGCAGACAATTACTGCTTTAGACTTACTGAATAATTCACTAAAAATGAATACTGGAAGAAGTGTACTTAATGCTTTACTCAATTCTGAAAATCTGATCAAAATGTGTTACTGGATCAAGCAGAAGCTTGGCACTAAAATCTGATACGCCTTTTCTAAGAGGAAGACGTTCAAAAGATCTTGAGTATTTTGATTAGTAAATTGGCAATTGTGATTGCCTGGGGGAGTGGACAGGGGTAGAAACTGTTTTATTGAACAGATGAGAATTCTGAACACAGCAGGAAACACAATATACAATGCTTTCCAAAAATGCCAGCACTGATATTAAACATGTATGCCTCATCCCACTTGAGCAATAAGAGTACTGTGACTTAAATTTATTTCCTATAGTGGGGAAAAACACATCCCACTGTGATAAAGCACCAGAATAACAATGAGACAACCTGGAGGACAAGCTCTGTGCTGTTCACTGTACACCTGTGCTGTAGTACCTGCCAGACAGGTCCCATGGCCCCTCTGTCCTATCCCTATGCAATCCTGTGCCAAACTGAATCCCAGCAAAAAGACTGCTGGTAATGTTGCTGTGCTGCATGACTCCCAAGCTGAAGTTCTAGCTCATGAGAACTAATGGCAATGGTATTAACCATTTAAGCACTATTTGAATGCTAAAACACGAATTCTAAGTTGTTTTCTACTTCGTGCTCATTTTTACTTCCTGATCCCAGAGGAACTGCAACAAAGCGTCTGTCCCTGTCTTCCAATATCCTTATTTTATAATCCAAGAGAATCTGGGATATAGAAAACACTTCTGGATATGGGGAAAATATCTCATCTGCATAACTGCAAGGTCCATTTCTTAGAACTTGCCTGGCCCGGTTCCCTAAATGTGGCAATTCCTACTACTTTTCCTGGACAAGCTCAGCACAGTGTCATGCGTGTGTCCCATGAGCAGGAAGCTTACCCTGATCCAAGGACACTTGCACCAACAACATGGTTTTACTACTGAATCTTTTTCAGGATCAAAAGAAAAATTATATTGCTTAAAGCCTTCCCCTGGGTGCCACAGGCCACCAACCAATCTTACTGCACAGTGAGAAACACCCCGTGCTTTCTTGTCCTTCTCTGCATGGACCCTATATCAAGCTACATTTGGAGGTGACGGGAAGTACAGCAGTAGTAGCAGTAGCCCTTGGTGTTGTTGGTATGGTTCTTTAAATAAAAATATGGGTAAAGAAGCCATCAAACAGTTCAACCAGGACAACATACTTCAAGCTGCATCTCCCTGTGCTTAGCAGATGACAAAGACACTGAACATCAAAAATGAAACCATATGGACTAAATTTTTCACCCACTCCATTCCCAGTTCCACTTTTTCTTGTGGCAAAGTCTGGTTTTGGCATTTGATCTGTTCTACTCACCCATCCCATTCCTCTGAGTAAATTAGTTGCATATGTAGATTTGCATTTGTATGTTTTCTAATGTCAGATAGTATCTAATACTGCATCTCTTTCAAATGAGGGTAAGAAGAATAGGCAAAAGCTACATTTTATCAGTGGGTTTCTCTACTGTCTTCTCAAAGAATGTAATACTTTTCTCCTCAGACTTCTGTCTTTTTTTGCCCTATCTTCTATATCTTGAAGAGTTCTTTGTGTGCTAGTTTCTGGTAGCTCACCCTCCTCTATTGAAAATACAAGGATTGTAAATAAAAAAAAATAGATTAAAAAATAAAATAAAGGTTTAAAAAAGCTGAAAAAAATCAAACTGCATTAAGAAAATAGCAACAGGCAAATGTGATCCCACACCATTTCCTAACTTGTGGTGTATGAGGAGGCAGTGATGGATTTCATGCTGTGAGTGTTTTATAACTACACTGAAAAAATAGCATTTTATTATAGGTTTGTTTCAGACCTCAAAAGCCTAATGATGGTCATGCCAAAATAGCACAACATGGAAGTCGTAAAATAAACCCCAAGCAGATGCCTCATAGGAATATTCTGTGCTGTATGATTGCAGGGTTTTATAGGGAAGGTTTTCTTATGCAGATAGTCCAATGGATCATTAGTGAACCTGCAAGTCTTAGTGGAGATTTCTCTTCTCTTCTCTGTGAAGATATAAGTCCTCCTCCTGATCCTGAAGGCTTTTTTGCTCATTTATTTTTGCATTACAAAATCTGAGAGATTCATATATCATGCTAAATATACTAGATCACCAATATGTTGCAGAGGAAATCTATTGAAAGTAGAAAATAAAATTTACAGTGATGCCATTACAAAGATCTTAATATTTTGTCACTTTTTCAGGTGCATTACTGCAATTTTCGCCAATTCTAGTTTCCATGTAAGAGTTACCAGACACATGCATTTGGGGAAAAGGATGTGTAGTATACATAGAAGAATGACTCACAGAAGAAAAGGGCAGAAAAAGAAGAGAGAGAAATATCTAAAACTGGGAAATGGATGGCAAAAGAGAACACAAAATCAGAAAAGTGTGAAGCCAAATCGGGGACAGTTTTAAAATCTAAAAATAAAGCTTTCAAATAGACACAAATAGGAGTAAAATTAGTATGATCCTCTATAAGGGATCTCTCCTTAAAATATTATTTGCAGTCAGACTGAAAGGGATTTTATTTTAGAGTTGATCACATTTTTTGAGATGCAGCCTGAGAACCATGATTTATGTAAAGAGACTCCTATGTAATATTAAAGATAAAGAGAATATTTGAAGCTAGAGAAAAATACTCCAGCTCAGTTCTTTCTTCATCCTGGCTGATTAATATTGACTTTCCCAGCCTTTCCTGTATTGCCTGATACCTGCTACTGCTTTTTCCAACTGGTTATTATTCGCTCAGCAGTAAGAGGAGAGAGCACTGTTTCTTTTACCTGGGTGGTAGTCACGTGTTAGTAACAATCTTGCTTGGAAAGATCCAGTGATTCATCCAAAATGATGGAATGGGGTATCCTGATCCATCCGAAAGTGGCACAGAAAGGGCTTCTCAGTCTCTGTGGGTTTTGAGATGAAGCAGGATTTATTCGTGATGGTGCAGCAAAAGAAATGTTCTCAGAACTGTTTCTAAGAATAGCAGGGTGACTTCTATAGCAATCCTGTGAGTAATTTGAGAGCAGCATCTATTCTGTGCTTCTGAATCCCATGAGAACATTTGAAACATAAATATATATAATGGTACAACAGCTTTTTTTTATCTGATTTTTTTTCTTACTTAAAATAGCTTGACTTGCATAATAAATATTCTGTGGTCTACAGTGTTTGAAGAACCTTTGTGTTATTTGGAAAGCAAGAGCATGCACCAAATCTTAGGCTTCATATTTCTTTACCTTACCTGTGAGCTAATGATGAAAGTCTATGGAAATGTAAGTGGTAGATTTGAGAATAAAATATCTGGGAGTTTCAGCAAGGCAGCTGAACCACAAAAGAATCATTCTCAGAAGATTCATTAAGATGCTGGTAAAGTTTCTTCCATGTGTTTCATTTAATAGAAGCAATCACTATACAGTAGCTAGCATTTATGATCGGTGAAATATACTCACGGCCAACGTAGGAGACAGCAATGGTCTCACAGTTTGAGGTAATCCCAAAGCAAATGTCAGCCACTCACCAATCTTGAAAGCCATTGATTACAACTCTGTTTCTAATGGAAAATCAAATAAAAGCATTGACACTGTTGAAGAAAGAAAAAGTGATGTGGAAAGATTAAAGGACCGACACCCTGATCTAGATGGACCCTGCTGAATGCAGCTGAAATGTTCAGATTAGTAGTGGCAAGAGGCAGTTCCTTTCACATTCTCAAAGTCTGAAAGCTGTTGGTTCCAAGGTCAGACTGCTTCAGGGCTGCCTGGTACCTAAATCATGAGATCTGGAAAGTGTTTCTTAGCAAATTATTGCAAAACTATATATTGCCAGTAATAGTGTCTTTCCTTTGGAGACATCCTTTGCACTGCTGGGATGGCAGATATCAAACAGACTATTTCCTGTAATCTAGAAGAATATGATTTCTTTACATTTCATATATATTTATGCCTGCAATAAGCTTATGTTTCTCAGTAATATCAATAATATAGTTTTACATTCTCACACCAGGCAGAAATTTGATCCTAAACCTACAAGCCATAAAAAGCACAGCAGCATTTCTAAAAGCAAAACTGAAAATGTAAAAATATGCATATTTGGAAATTCGTAATATTTGTTAGATCAGTAATACAGTGAAGAACAGAAAATTCCTAACAATAAGACTCATATGGCATAGAACTTGAAAATATATACAGGAACAATAGGCTGTAACCAAAGATTGCCTGAAAGTCCAAGTTAACTGCTACAGTCAATGTCATCTACATAAATGCTAAAGTAATAAAAGCCAACAAAAGCTTATTGCTACATACTGTAATCAATTTCTCCACCTCAAAATTCAGCAACTGATTTTGAAAGTTTATAAGTACTAAGAAATTTAGCACCAGATCAAGAAAAATGGTCTCCTTGATTCTTTCAATTATGTCTTTCTCCCACTTTGCCTATTCCTGCACTTTTAAAAACTTTAACAAAAAGCATGCATCCTATCAGATCATTAATACAGTGAAGCAAAATTTTTCTGATGGTCTCAAGAGATCAGGGACAAAAAATAGGCAAATGTGCTGAATGACTGTTTTGCTTGATGCCTTCTCATTCCTGCAGATAAACTTACCTTCTTTATCTGTTTTGAACAGTGGTTATACGAGTGCTTCTCAGATGGCATTTTTATTTTAAAAAAGGTATTGTATTGCTATGTTGATTTAGAAGGGCATATCAGCAAAGGGGTGGTATCTCAAGACTTCATTGATGGTAATCTAAAAGACAAGAGCTCAAAGAACATCCTCAAAGTGTATTTTTCACTGGATGGCCTTTTGCAGCTCGCCAGGACTCTGTGTCCTGAACGCAGCATGTTTCTAGTCAAATGACTGAAAAAAAGTTATTTGCTTTTACAGTAACATTTGTTTTTGCACACTAGGTGGATTTCTGTATAAAATATAAGTCAGTCAGCTGGTTTCTTCCAAGAAAGTTTCACTCTTTGATGTTCTCTTGAGGTTTAATTTCTTAATTCCCCAAAATGCTTTACCAGTCCACTTTTAGCATGCCCACTCTTACTGTTTGAAATTGATGCATAGCCAGTCAAGCTAAATAACAGTTCCCAGTAATCTCAGATAAACAGCACTTTCAGGCACACATTTTCTAGTCACCGCAGGAAAATAATGTGGTATTAAAAGAGTGAAATCAAGAGATCTAGAATCAGTTCATGCTTTTACCACAGGGACTCAGTACAACCTTGGGCTAATATAAGAGAAAACAATATACAGTACATATACTTGGGCCTCTGATGATCTAGGTGCCTCACTCACAATCTAGTCTTCCTAGCCAATTCCAGGCAACAGACATATAACAGTTGTAGGTGTTTCCCATTTCTGTCTGCAAACAGGACTGGACTTCCACTGTTTATTGGATTATTCTCTACATGCTCATTCAATGGCCAGTGCAATGAAGCCCAGATTTTGAGAATCATAGACACTCTGACACCAGCAGCATCAGCAGGTATAACGTCATGGAAGAAAAATAGTTAAAAATGTTTATTAATTTTGAAATGCTTAATTTTTCAAGAACAACTGAGATACAAATTTTCAGAAATATCTGGAGCATCCTTTTCTGAGGATAGGTTGAGGGAGCTGGGTCTGTTCAGCCTCAAGAATAGACAACTGAGAAGGCACCTTGTCTAAAGGGAGGTGGTCAAGAGGATGGAACCAGGCTCTTCTCAGTGATGCCAAGCAATAGGAAAAGAGGCAATGGACAAAACTGATGCACAAGAAGTTCCATTTGAATATGAGGAAGAACTTTACTGTGTGAGTGATTGAGCACTGGAACAGGAGTCTCTCTCACTGGAGGCATTCAGTAACTGTCTGGACACAATCCTATGCCATTTGCTCTAGGGTGATGTGGAGGTCAGACCAGATGACACTCTGTGGTCCCTTCCAAACTGACCCCCTGTGATTCATGCACAATATATGTGTTTATACTTATGTCTGTATATCTGTGCACACACTTGTGTATGTGTGCGTGGCTATACAAGCATGTGTGTCTGTGGATGAGTGAATAAGTGTACGTGAGTGTGTGTGTGTTTGTGTGTGTGTCTGTGTGTCTGTGTGTAAGACATTTTAGAAACGAGGGTACTTCACAAGCATTTAGAAGATTGATTTAGCAATGGAAGAATTCAACCAAAAACCCAGAGCACATTTCCAGCCATGTGTTCTTCATTGTACTTGTCGGCATTTCCATCTAGAATGAATAACTGGAAACACTCTGTCAGTACACCAGATCACAAGAGGAGCGGGATGCTTCTTGACTACCACACATTTCGTAAAAGGAGAAAAGGCTGTTTGCTGTAGTGTAAGTCAGATCAGGCTGAAGAGAAGCAATTCTGTCTCTTCCTCCCACACACAGACAATTTACACCTGCACAATTCAGCTGTGCTGAAGCATTTTAATAAATCTCAGAAAATAAAGAATAGGGTTTAAAATTCCCTTCTCAGGAAAGATCAGAGATGTAGGAATGTCATATCATGTATGTTGCAGCTGGTGTGTACAATGGAAAGAATTAAAAATAGTTTCTAAAACCTTACTTTTTTTTTCATATATTTGTGAATTGGATTTAGTCATTAAATTAACTGAACACTGTTCTTTGTACAGAAAATACATGTACTTTGTTATTTACAGTGGGAGATTTTTTTTATCCTTACAGAATGTGGAGGCTAAGAGGAAATATGTAAAGCATTACTATTATCCATGATTCATTGACAACAGGGCAGTTTTTGTCCATACTTCTTCAGAAATGGTGTTTCTTACAATAGTGCCAACTAAGAAAAAGAGCCCATTTTTCTAAGCACTATGGAAACAGAATAATCTTAAAACAAGCCCTACCTCAAACAGTTTACAACCTAAGGAATGAGAGAAAGCAGATAGCAGTTGTTACTCTTTATGTCTTGCCTTGTATAATGAAACTGTAAAGAATTATATAAATTGTTGCTAGTTCTGATGTCTCTTTGTGATTTGCAGATTAAACTGAAACTAAGTATGGTTTCTGCCTTACTGTTCCAACACATTTGAATTTCTGGATCTGAATGAACCTGACAACCTTCTTTCTCACAAAGGCTTTTAGTTTTACTTCCACAGTTTTTAAATCAAACTTGGATGAAAGGGGAGACCTGTTGAAGGTTGTTTTCTAGTGCCTTCTAATAAGAATTCTAAATCAGATGCGGCACCAAAATCAGATCACACTTCTTTACACTTACTCTGAATATTAATACTGTTTATTTGCCCTTAATTGTTCCGAAGTTGTTAACATGCTCTCATACAAACTAGTAAACGGCCGGTAAATGTTTGCAGACTGAGGTAGCAGGGAGAAATTTGATGGACAAAAATAGCTTTAAGGTTTTGAATGATAATTCTAATATCTTTGGGGAAGAAATAGTTACCCTGTCTCTACTACTTCTGTTTACAAAATGCCTCTTCAAATCTCATTTAAAAATATATGCAGGAGCAGTGGTCTCCATGCCACCTTACAAAATGCAGATGTGTCTCATCAGTTGTTCAAAGCAAATCATCAAGCTGTAAAAAGGCAGAAAGTAAGTAGAGTTCCTAAAGAACTGCTCTTGGATTAGTCCTATTTGCATCTAGATGGATGTAGATGTCACTGAAAACAGCTGTGATTATGAGATGGACTGACAAAGCAAAATAATGGCAACAAAGAGAGATATCACACCAGAAAACTGGGTGACTTTGAGGACTGGAGAAGCAGAAATGAAATTCAAATGCTAAAAACAAGCATTTTGAAACGAAGACCAAAAGTTTTATAGTAAGATCCAAGATTTTCAGCTAGAGGAGACCCAGGAGGAGAAGGACATGCAAACATCAGCTGAATACAAAATTATTTGAGCTACCAATCTACTGTAACCAAAGAAAAAGAGAAATACATTGATAGGCTGTATCAGGGATAAGGAAGGATTAACACCACTAATGCAGAACGTGGCAATAACTCATACGAATTGTTCTGCACAATTCATGTTCAAGAAGAATGAATTCAAGCTAAAGTAATTGCAGAGATGGGCTATCCAACTGTTCTTGGAAATAGAGATCCATGCATATGAGAAGAAAATGGAAGACTGTGGTCTGGTGCTTCTAGAGTATGGGGACTGATGTCATGACGGACTAAATACAACAACTGGGGAAATAACTATTAAAGTTAGCAGACAGTGTTGTCATAAGAACACATAGATATAATCTGAATAGATTGAACTAACAGATTTAGGCTGGATGATGTTTTCTCTTAATTAGGGAACAAAGAGAGAGACCAGTTTCCCACTAAGAACGGAGGAGAAACACATTAGGTTGTTCTAACACAACAGTTTGTTCTAATACTAACTATCAGTACAACAGAGAAATTATCTAACACAGGTGCTCATGTGAGCAGAGCCACATAAGTTAACTTTATGGTTTTTTGTCCCTATTACTTCATAAAATTCCTTCAGCTATCTATGCAAACCCTCATTTTTGAATTGATGTTTCAGCAAGGTAACTGAACCCTTTAGTCCTTTATCTATATACCCAGTCCCCCTGAACTAATCAAATAAAATATATGGGTTAAAATACTGGAAGCCAACTATTTTTGCCCAAATGATTTATCTGTGCCATACTGTGCTGTGTAAGATGGGGACTCTGCCATCGAAAAAGGTTTTGATATTATTGTAAATACAGTGTTTTCCAGGGCTTTCCAAAAGCCAACCGTTTAATTCCTTCCTAATTGATATGTTTACCATCCACTGTATAAAATGCTATTATAAAAAGAAATTTGTTAGCTTTATTGTTTAAACCCTGGAAATGTCAACTATTCCTAGAGAGCTGGTGAGCAGGCATTTTACTGACATGCCCATGTAACACTGAAATACACTGAAAATAACTAATAAATTTTTTTGGCAGATTTGTCCCTAAACTTGTGTGTGATCAGTCCACTAACAGGTACTGTCTTAACATCTGACAGACTACTGACAGCTGCAACATCTTTTCCATTTGTAGATGACTGTGATGTCTCAAAAGAATTAATTTCATCATTGATAACTAAGTTATTCTTGAGAAAGCAGAGAGAACAATGCAAAACAATTTATTGAGTCCAGTCTTTTTACAGAAGGATTAAGTGTGTCCTTTTCCTTTATAACTCAGCTCTCTCTGAGATCTGAGACTACCTTTTTATGGTTCACAAGTTGTTGTTGTAATCGACTTGGCTGCAGGCCCAAAGCAAGCTGTGTGACTCAGTGACAGTTGCAATCAGTGCAACCAGGAAAAAGACAAAGAGCCAATACATTTGGAATCCACAGCAATGGATGAAAATGTTTGGAGAGCTTTTCAAGAAGTCTATTGGTTGAAGAGTTTCAGATTAAACTGATGTTTAAAATATTAAATATCATTACCAAGAAACAGCATCTAATGTTGCCATTAATTTTTTTTATTTAAAGAGTATTATGCTTCAATTAGATACAGTTTTGCTAATGTCCCATAATAAAATGTGCCACTGTTGCTGTGCACTACAAGACTATTGTTTAGGAAATGCTTAGACATGTTTTAATACAGGCAGCAAGTTACACTATCCTAAAGCCACAAAGAGGTCAAGAATGCCATTAGCTGTATGCATGAGCCTAGACAGAAAATTAATTGATTATGACCATGCACCATCCCAGAGCCCAATACACCTTGAAAAATAACACATTTCCTAATTGCAATTTTCAGATTGCTTTGAAATAAAAAATGTTACTTCAGTAGAAGGTACCTAAAATTTTTCTTCTTATAAATAATAAAGTCTCTTTATGCAAAGTTATTATGTAAATTCTCTCAAAAGCATTTTGGTAGCATTTGTGTGATCTGCTTGTAAGAGCAGTCAGGAATCCACACTAACACTGTAGAGAGGAGTTGAATCTAGGGTGAGATACAGACAATGTTAAATAGTTACACCTGTTCTGCGCTTTCTGCAAGGAGAGGAAAAATGCACAAGCACATGAGAACGAGTTAAAGATATCCTGAATAGCTCCAACTTATGTAATAGCACTCCCACTTTCTCTGCTAGCAATTCATTGCTTCTTCATGAACAGAAATGTACTTAAAAGTCACCCACAATCACACATATGAATACAGTCCCACTCGCACATTTGTACAGCGATTCCTGTAATATTACCTTGTATCCAGCAGCCTAAAAATGAACTTTTAAGGAAGATCATACAATACACATTTTAAATAGCCCTGGGAACTCAGCAGATACATCAGTGAAAACTATGACATGTCCCCTTGTCACAAAGAGCCTTTGGTTACATAAAAATTGCCAGATTGGCTCAGATTAGTTGTCCATCGAGTCTTGAATCCTGTTTTTGAAGGTGACAAGTACCAGATGCTTCAGAGGCAGGTGCAAGAAACCCCCATACTGAACACTTATGTAATAGAAAGGGTTCTTCCTAAAATCAGGCAGTTGGTGGGTGGCTTGTGCTTCACAGCAGGAGAGTTTATAACGCCGTGAAATGTTTATCTTCGTTATGTAACCATGGATGTGATTACCCATCTATAGTCAGCTTGGGCAAAAAGTGCCACAGGGCTTTTAATAAACACTGCTAATCAAGACCTTGTTTTATTTCTCAACTGAGAGACATCAGAGCAATTGAGGATCTGAGAGACCATAGAGTATTACACCAATTTGCCAGACTAATAATCTTTTACAATATAGAAAGTACCCTTAAGTAGGGTTTGTTTGGCCATCTAAAAGCCGAGTGTCTGGTCTAAGCTAGTCACTAAACCAGAAATACGTGTTGATAACTAGAAGCAGTAATTTTTAGGGTAACACATGATGAACTTGAATTGGGGAAATAAGCAACAAGACTTTTTCCTTCAAGTCCTTCTTGGGAGAAAAAAAAATAAACCAACAAAACCAACCAACCAAACAAAAAAAATCTCTTAGGCAAATTGAATTAAAAATAGCCCAGATCTGAAGCAGACTACAATTCTGAAATAATATTCATCATCTCCTCTACTCTAGATGAAATACAGAGTTTTTAAGTAAAATGAAATGTTGAATTTGATCCACAGTAAAGAAGTAAGAACGGAAACTTGCAGTAATAAAGTAGGAATGGAAAAATGCAGTATAAATACCAAAAAACTCATCTGTACTGGATGCTTGATTTTTAAATAAGTTTATATTAGTGTTTCAGATTTTTATTATACTTCTCCAAGTAAAGCTTTTCTCCAAGAGGCAGCATGCATATATAATGATTAAATTGAATTTGTTTGATGGTACAATCATGTCATTAGTTAATTTAGCACAACTCTGTATGGTTTCTAGAAATAATGGCACATACAGAGTAGTCATCACATTGGTTTGCAGCACAAGACCATTCACAGGAAAATAAACAAGTACAGTCAGAAAGTCTCTGGGTTCATCAGTCTTTTAAATTAAATTATTTTGATGAAATGGCAAATATAAGCTTGATGGAAGAAGATATTGGAGCAACTAGGCACCTGAAGTGGTACAAGGCAAGTTCCCTCTTTGCTATCCTGTTACTGTGCAGTCTATTTTTTAAAGCAAAGACTATGTGCAACGTTCACTTGCACTTGAGTTAACACTCCATTCAGACCTTGCTTATCCATTCCTGATTTTTTTCTGCTTCTGTCAGACCAGAAAAGCTTGAGAAAGTCATGTATCTGTTTGCATATCTGAGGGATCCTTAAAAATAGAGTGAATATTTCCATTCTCATTTCTAGAAGTGAGAGAAATCAGGGTGGAATAAGAATTATCCTCCCATGTAAGTCAAGTGATGTAGGAACTTACTTCCTCATGACTGAACATATTAAACGCTTGTGTAAATGCTCCTTGTTCATTTTACTGAAAAAGAACCGGGTCTGCTTGAACTCCCTGCAGTGGTAGGTTGAACTGACCCATCTGTGCCCTAAAATGAATTAAAAAATCTGCATTAAACTGACCCATGTCAGCTGAAATCTCTTCAACTACATTGTAAGCTCTTGTTCCATCACACCATACCCTGGAACATATTTTAAATGAATTGCCAAAGACTGCACAAAACAGGGTTGCAGGGCTGGGAGGAGAACCAGGACTGCTGATGGGTCATTCTGTGTTCAGTGCATTAGGCCACAGTTTCCCCTAGACAGCACATTTCTGCACATGGTACAGAAATGTGTCTCCTGTTCCTATTTTATATGTGCTGAAATGACTGCAATGAATCTGTCCCCAGTTGCTGGCCAGCAGGTTTCACTATAATTTCTGAATATATTTGGGGTTTTCCCTTTGGAGGATCCTGAGAACTGATTTTCTTGGTGACTATTGATCACAAGTCAAAAAGTAAAAGAAAAAAAAAGAAACATATGAAAGCTTATATTACATTAAGAACAGTATTCTAAATAAGATTTTTGCATATTCTTCACAGAATAATTACTTCTTAGTACAACCATTTGTGAATAAATGAGTTTGTCGCCTTTTTCAGTGTACTTAAATAGTCTGTCTTCTTCCTTGGATTTACCCAAATTTGGTACCAAGCCACACTTTAGGCTGGCACAACTCACCACTGCCTCCAAAAAAAGCAGTTTTGCACTGTCACCATCTTCTTGCTCCCCACTCCACGTTATCCATTCTTGGGCGAGTATGAGTGTTTATCTAGTCACATGGTTAGCTGGAAATACTGAAAGACTAATCAGGATGTTTTTCCCACGCTAGCTTTAATCTAAGTGAACATCCCAGTGAAGTACATTGCCCAACACACAAATATTTGGGCCACCTAAGGGGCCAGATAGGGAAGGGAACAGAGTAGGAGGAAGGTGAGGTTGATTGTTTCAGCAGCAATGCTGTCCTAACTGGCCTTACTTCAAAGCATTTAAAATATCACCAAAATCAAACATGTATTAATCCCAAAACATACTGTGAACATGCTCAAAAACGATAGAATAAACTTTCTGAACAACTGATACCACAGATCACCACTGCAACTGCTGTGCACATCAACCACATCTGCCACATCAACATCACAAGATGTGTTCTCCATCCTCCCACCTGGGTCTCCATCTTTCTAACAAGTAGCAGTAATTTCTATCCAGATAGTTCTAGATTACTGCAAATCATTACCTGGAATAATTTATGAAACTTTGATATTCTGATGAGTTAGATCCATCTAAAATACATTAGAATTGATAAGGATTTGACTCTAAAATTGTTTTGGATCTGTGCAAGATTCCTGCATAGAACTTAACAGGATTCCTGTTTAGAACTTAACAAAATCTGACTTTGCTGATACACTAATATAGATTTAATCAGCTCGGTTTAGCTAAATCCTTATTAAGATGTGTGTAATGACCACCCAGTGTTTTAACTCACACTACGATTACAAATGAAAGCTACTGCAGAAATTCCCAAATGACCTCTAATAATTTTCCTCAAAATGGCTGAACATCCATTTGACCTTCATTTTTTGTAAATGCATTATTAGCATCTGGATACAAACATAAGCATCATGGTATTTTGTAGAGGCAGAGTTCAAAACTTTCATATTTAGGACTTAGAGCTAAGAATTGGTCACTTAAGTTCTGCAATGACTGACTAATCTGGATTGCATTACTTAACTTCCACTGATCCTATTATGGATTTCAAGATGTGAATGCCACGCAGATCAGAATTATGCAACCTAACCTCCATAATACATCTATATATAATTCTTCTGCCACAGACTCAGAGTCCTGCTACACTCCATGGCCACTCCTGACCATGCCATTCATCAGAGATAGCACAGACACATGTGGAACTGGCTCAAGAAATGGTGAATAAGAAGACTGGGCCAAATGTATATGCTTTGTACATGTCTGTACATGTTTTGCCCGTGATGGTATTTGGTGAGTGATGTCTCTGCTGGACCTTATCTCAATCCACAAACCTTTCATTATGCTTTCTCTCCCCAGTCCAGTTGCAGAGGGGAGTGACAGGGATGCTCTGGTGGGTGCCTGGTGTCCAGCCATGGTCAGTCCACTACACTTACACAGATTTCTTTTTGTGTTATATATGGCTTCCTAGTAGCATACATTACCCTCATTTTGCTTTAGTGGTAATGGTTGCCTCCCCAGTTCTCATTTCAAAAGTTTCACAGCTATCAAAATGCTATAGCAGAGCAATAGCATTGACATATAAATTAGTTTTCATAAAGTGCAACTTAGGAGGCATTTGATATAGCAAAACATCAAATGGAATGAAAAAATAATTATTTTTAACCTAACTTGCCCCATTGTATACTGAGCATATCTTGTGTCTAGATAAGGTGTCACATCTGTACCCACACACCAAAAAGTGTGAACATTTCAGCAGCTCTAATGAATAGAGTAACAGAAGTTTTCCTTTTTAGAGGTAACTTTTCCAAGCCATAGGGAAGGTGGCCAGATTTCAACTCAGAACACTTAAATTGTCCAGCTTCTAACAACAGAAAGCAAAGAGGCACAGAATTTACAAAGACAAGGACCCAAAATGTGGTGGTTGGGATACAAAGTAGTAAGTTGTCTGAGGTGTCTGAATGGTGACACACAAGCCTAACTTGCTTCTGCCTTGTTTGCACAGGCAGGACTCACAAATGGTTTATTTTAGCGAAATAATGCATTGAAAACATCTGTTCACTTAATTCTGCTCAAAAGAATCAAACCTGGAAAGCCCTGAAACCAACTGCTGCAAAATAATACCAGTACTCCAGGACTGTGTTCTTCAACCTTTCTAACCTGGACAGAGGAACACAAACAAACAGGATTTCAGAATGGAGACACAAATCAGAGCAGATTTTCTGTCCTCTTTAGGATATTCAGGTAAAACTGCTTGCAAGACCTCTGCTTCACATTCTGCTGCATGAGACTGCTTGCAGAAGTCGAAGAGCATACCACACGTGAAGGAGCAGTGGGTTCTTCTCCCCTTACTACCTCCACACAGAAAAAAAGAATCTCAGGATGAGTCTCATATTTTTCAGTTGACAACCTAATACATATTTTATTATTAATAAAGATGTTCATGAAAACCTTAAGGAGACTGAAATTATGTGAAATTATTTGTGGTATATTAAAAGTTCATTTTATTGCCACTATGAAAATATTTTTTACATTAAATATATTTAAGGAGTTAGAACAAAGAACACACACCTAGATCTTGTCAGCAGTGTCTCATTCTTCAGATGCAGTGACTACAGCTACGCGACTATCTGACAAACTGAACTATTCTTGAGCATTCTTGTACAGAAACATGTTAATTGACTTATCTTAGTCAAAATAACAACTTACAGACTGTTAAATATTTCAACTTTAGAGCCAAAAGAAAATGGGAAATTAATTGGCAGGAAGTCACATTATCTTGCCAGTCACAAGACAGGAAGTTCTCCGAAAGGATTCTTACTGCTAAGTAGAATATTATATTGTGCCCACAGCTGAGTTTTAAACACTTTTCACGTGAATTGTAAAATTATATAAAACTGGGTTTGTAATGTATTTTTAGTATCTGGATAAGGTTGTGCCACAAATAACTGTTCCATTTTTGAATGTACTCTTCTGAAAAAAAAAAAATTTACAAAACAGTTGGAAATTTTTCCCCAAAAGCCTCCTAGATAAAGAAGCAAACTTTAATACCACATGGCTGAGACGTGTGCTGCTTGAAACATGTTAGTGTCCTTATCAGAGAAAGCATGATAGCAGTTTACTGTAATTGTACCATTAAGTTTTTGGTAGAATCCTTTTATAGAAACATGGAATTTTGATCCATAGAAATATTGCAACATAAACAATTTAGAAACACCTTTCCTTGCCTTCAAGGTAAGATAAAAGTATATTTTGTTTAAAATGCTGTAAGTAACCACTCCACAAAATAAAAATCTGACTAAAACTGTATATGCTTAGTGAAAAGGAACAATTTCCTTAACAAATACGCTTCACAAATGCAATACTGCCCTGCTTCTGGGTATTCAAACAAATGATGTAAGTTTATAGTCTGGCCTTTAGTGATGTGAGGCATTCCAGATTCCCTTGAGATGGTGAAAACTCCTTCTCCTGATTTCCCATGTTCCTGTCTCTCCCTTCCTTGTGAAAAAGCCAATCAACAGTAGTGTAGGAATCAGACACATTATTATTTTATTATTGCCAGGGGAGCTTGCCCCATCTTTTTCAAACACAAAGAGAGAACAGGTCATTGCCACTCCTATAGTACCACTAGAGCTGGGGGGAAAAAAAAAAAATCTCACAGTTACAGGGAAAAACGAAACGGGATTACAATTGCCAGAGAAGGTTCTTGGAGAGCAGCTGTGAAAAAGTAAGGAAGAACACGGGAAGCCTGGGATAATGGAATGTGCAGTGCGAAAGTTATGTCTTACAGCAACAGCACCACTATGTTTTGGGTTCTCCATGAAGTTTAGACAATGAAATATATCAGTTGGCAAGTATGCATACAAAGACTAAGAAGGAAGAAATAAAAATCCAACCGACAGACAAAACCGCAGTATAATCTTTTATTATAACCTAATTTACTTGATGGTCTGACTCATGATTTTTGAGTCCTCCGGGTTTGCAGCTCTGCTCCACTTTTTCATCAGATCAAGCAGCACATTTACCATGCAAGTTCCTGAAAAGGGATTTGGTGGCAGCTGCTTCCTGATTTCACTGCTTTACCTAAATCAACTACAAATGGCTCAATTTCAGCGTGAATGTAGAAGGGACAGCTTGAGCTTACACAAACCCTCCCGGCCGTCAGAGGGTTTACGGAGTTACGGAAATAATTACAAAAAGGGCCCCGCTTTTCCACAGTGTCCGGGGAGCGCTCCGGTGCTCCAGGCTCACACGGCACCGCTCGGAGCAGCGCAGCCCGGGCTGCCGTGACCGCTCTGCCCGCTCGCCAGGGCAGCCGCTCCACGCTGGGACCCGGGGGCTGAGGAGCCGCTGGAGCAGCTCTCGGACAGGGTCCCGCTTCACCGAGCGCCCCTCACACCCCAGAGATAGCCGCGCTCTCGCAGCTCCGTCCACTCCGGCTTAAAAAAGTAGCAGAAGAGTGGGAGCCCAGCCCGCAGGCGGAGACTTCGGCGCCCAGCCGCGCCTGCCCCGAGCCCCCCAGTCGCTGCAGGCACCCGAGCCGGGCCCTTCGCCACCGGCGGCCCGCTTCCTCCCGCCACTCCCGGGACGCCCTTCCCGGCCCGGCTCGGAGCAGGGACCGCCCGGCGCGCCGGGGCCCGGGAGCGGCGGCCCCGCGCCCTCGGAGCAGGAAGGCGCGCGGCCGCGGGCATCCCGCGTATCCCTCCGCGGCGCCGTGCGTGCGTGTGCGGCGCGGCTCCCCGGGAGCGCGTGAGGCAGCGCCAGGGGGAGGGAACTACTTTCAGGAAACTCGAGCGTCGGGCAGCGCCGGGCGCCGCGGGCAGGGCGGCGGCGCGAGCCCGTCCGGTGGCGGGCGCGGGTCAAGGGGATTACTTTCCTCCCCTCGCTCTTCCCTCCTCTCCCGCCTCCCTTTCCCCCGTGGTTATTTTGGATCAAGCTGTGGCGGCGGAAGGAGCCTGAAGTCAACGCTTCCGCCCAGTTTTCCTGTGAGGAGGAGGCGGGGGCGGCCGCGAGGAGCTGAGGCGGCGGCAGCGGCCGCTAATGGAGTTGTTGCCGGGGAGGAAGCGCCGCTGCTGAACTTCCCCGCGGGCTTTCTCCCTCCTCTCCCCCTCACCCTGCAGCCGAGGGCTTCTCTCTCGCCCTGGCAGCTCCGCTCCCCCTCCCTCCCCGCGCCTCTCCTCACACAAACAGCCGTGACGCATCCTCGCTCTCCGCCGTCCCCCCCCTTCCCACCCCCAGGCTGGTTTAAAACGCCTCCCTCCCCCCGTCGCCAGCCCTCTCCTTCGGGCCGGCGCGTCCTCCCTCCGCAGTGCTCGGCGTCGATTTGGAGGGGGTGGGAGATCCTCGCCGAGCCTCTCTGCTCCCCTTTTCCCCTTCCCTCCCCGCCTGCCCCGGCCTGTGGCGGCTCCGGTGTCTGGAGGAATTTGTGCCGCCGCCTGCCCCGGCTGTGCGCGGGAGGCGGGCGGGCAGGGAGGGAGGCGGCCGAGCAGCAGCGGCAGGAGGAGGAGAAGGAGGAGGAGGAGGAGGAGGGGGGCAGCAGCGAAGGCGGCTGCAGCGGGAGATGAGCTGCAGCGGGAGGACGGTGCGGTGCAGCTTTTTGCGGCGGGGAGCCTTCCCTTGTCTCCACAACTCTGTCCCCCTCTGACTGGGAGCAGCTCAATAGCGGAAGATCCGTGGTTTTTGCTTCTGTTTGCACCACTACCTTCACCATCACCACCATCATCATCGTCTCCAAAGGCAGGGGAAATACGCTGCACCGCCGGACAACAGGATTTCGGGTTTCCAGGATCAAGACTGCTCTCCTGCTCCTTCCCCCCCGCTCCCTTACTCACCGCACGGCCCGTGCCCTGGCCGGGGGCGGCAGACCGGGGGGGGTAACAATGGTGAAGTTTCTGGTGAGTTCTGGCTGCGCCCTGGCTGCGTCGGTGCTGCTCCGTGTGCCTGTCGGATCGTGGTGAGGAGAAAATGAGCGAAGAGACGGCGACTTCTAACGAGTAAGTGGCGGGGCTCCCTCTCCTCTCCGCCCTGGGGTCGGAATGGGGATGGGGCTCGACGCGTCCCTTCGGCTCCGCGCCCCGCGGGGCCTTTGCCCGCGCACGTACGTGTGCTGTCCTCCCCTGCGCGGACTGCGCATTTCTGCTCGCGTACATGGAAGCCCAGAAGCTCCCTCTTTGTGGAGGAGCTTGGTTTGGAAGGACTACGAGCCGCCGGCCAGAAAAGCTTGCTTTAGTTAAAGCCCGGTAGAAAACGGTGCAGGTAACGATGGTGTCTTGGAGGGGGAGGATGGGTCTGAAATGGCCAGAGAGGTGTCGGCACGTACTACCTCTGATAATATCCTATTACTTGTAGATATTTCACATGGAAACTAGTGTGTGGGAGCTTCATCCTGCAGGAAACTGCTCCTGAATTTTAATTGGATGAGTCAGTCAGTGTAAATACAGCTTAAACCTACCCTAAAGCCCTTTTTTCCCTTTCTTTTTTTAATTTTCTTTTAATAAGCACTTGGGACTTTTTCCCCCTTCCCGTCCCCTCCCCTGTCCCCAGAGAGGAAATGGATAGTTCAGAGATCTCTTAATATTTTTACTTTGACTGGCTTGGAAGAAATCCAGAGGAGATTGTGTGTGTATGCGGCTGTATTCCCCTGCATGTAATCAGTCTTTGAAATGCATTGGGTCGGAGGCGATAAATGTTTGTCAGAAAACATCCGAGTTCTTCATGGCGTTGAAACAGGAATATGAAGTATTTTGAAACTTTTCTTTTCTCGGGAAGTTTAAAGTTGATTGCTGCGGTCTCCGAGCCGTAGCGTTACGATTTGCGATGTCGGTGTTTGCTCGGGCTGATTTTATGAATGATGCGGTGACGGCCGCGGCCATGGCGGTGGGGAGGGAGCGCTGCGCCCATTGTATCTGTAGGTAGCGGTGAGCGGCCGGGGAGCAGCCGAGCTGACAGGCAGGGTGCGGACGGGGCTCCTCCGGCAGGAAAGATGGATTTCCCATTTCACTGCCTTCTCCCGAGCAAAGCCTGCGCGCCTTGGCGTGCGCTCCCCAAACGCGGCGCTCGGGTCCCCGGGGAGCGGCGCGGGCCGGGCCCCGCGGGGAGCGCAGCCCGGCGGGACGCGGGGCTCGGGCGCTGCCGCCCGCGGCGCTGAGCGGGCCGGGGGAGCGGGGCCGGGGGGAGCCGCCGCTGCGCCCGCGGGGCCGGGAGCCGCGGCCGCCGCCGCCATGTTTCCTTTTTTTGTGAATCGCTCTCATTTGCATACCACAATCTCCATTCATAAAAAAAAAAAAAAAAAAAAAAATATTACGAAAAAGAATTGCTGTCACCACCGCTGACCTGCGGCGGAACCTGCCCTGCGGAGCGCCCGAAGCGGCTGCTCCCGGGCCGAGGGCCGGCCTGCGGCCCGCGGCCGGCGGCGGAAGGTCTCCAGGACCTGCTGTATTAATATGTGCTGTTCGCTGCTTGTTGACACAGTTATGTGGGAAATATCAGCTCGGGGAGGTGCTGGGAGCACGTGATCCGCTCCATTCATAAAATACCTGGCTGTCCATTCACAGTGCAGTACAGTGTCTGCATTCAGCAGCTTCGCTGATCAGACCTGCATGGGAAGGGAGAGGCAGCCAGGCCGGCAGGTTTATCGGAGAGGGCAGCGGAAAGAGGGCTTATGGCTGCGACCATGGGAAGTTACTGTAAAGGGACATGTAGAGGGATGAGAAAAACCGTAAAAATGAGGCTATGTTTACCTATAAAGGAGCATTAATTCAGAAGTATCTCCTCGCTGAACCATTTTATATTTAAACTAGGAAGAATTTTATTTAGAAAATGTTGAAATATTTTCCCCTTCAGAAATACTCAGTCAAAAATAGAATACTGAAAATCAAATTAATTATTGCGAATATATTTTCAAGACAGTGTATTAATCCATTTGGAGTAATTTACATTTTATTGAACAATACAGCCTTAACATCTGCAAGAGATGAACATGGTGCAGAAGGAAGTCAGTCATACCTAATGAGGCATCTGAAAATGTTGCCTGTTATAAAATGCAGGTGACAGTGAAGACAACTGAATTGATAGAAATCAACATTGTGATCTATTTTTTTTGTCTGTTTGCTTTGAGAATTTTGCAGGAGATTAGCAATCATAGTTTCTCCTTAACCTATGCTGTGGTTAAAGAGACCTCTGAAATATCAGAATACCGGAAATGTTTATGGCGTAAATTGTTTAGGGGAAAATGCATTATCTTTGATTTTTAATTTATCGAAAATTTTAAAAATCCACTGTGAAATTTGCTGATGAAGGATCCCCAAAGCAGACAATGTATTTGTTTGATGTAACAGTTTTGTGGTTGCCACTGTTAAAATGGTGATGTTCATTGCTCATGAGTACCCTTTTTCATTATCTTAACAAATTATACTGAGGTGATCCTTAATTATACATTCATAGAGTGGAGGAGGCTTGTTAGTATAGCCTAAGAGAATATCTGAAATATTGTTAATCTTTACTTAATGCAAGAAAGGAAAACTCATATATAGTATTTGCTTTGACTTTATTCAGTGGTGCTATAGAGCTAAATATGTTCTTATATAAATACCCTTACAAAGCACTATGAACGATGCTTTTTCTTAAAGAATAGATTGAATTTTTGATTTATTTTTTTTTTTACTTATTAAAATATCAGAAGAAAAATAAGAAAAACGTTTCTCTGTTGCTTTGCTTTTTTTGACAGCATTTTTGGCATGACCAGAGTCATAATTTCTCTTTACTTGCTTTTGCACACAGCAGAAGGGTGTCACTTTAAATGGCTGGGAAATATGATTGAAATGCCAGATAAACTGTTTCTGAAAATAGGACAGATCTACAAATTGAGATTCATCGTATATTAAAAGTTCTCAGTGTTTAATTTTATCGGTACAATTGATGACATCAATAGCCTTGAGTTCATTTACAGACCTTTTGGCATCTAAGAGTAAATACGGGTACTTTGCAATGCATTTTGTGTCATTGTAGCTACCAGGAATATTCTGGCAATAATTGAGCATTATTCTTTGTTTATAAAACTTCATTTTACAGAGTCAGATATAAATATTTGTGGTGTCTAGAGTTTGACCTCAGTTAATAATAAATTCTCAGTGGTGGTGGGAAAGATTAATTAAGAAACTACATTAAGGACTACTAGGTTTCTTCTTCATCATGAACATATGAAAGGCAGCCTTATAGAATTCTGATTACTACAGATGAGTCTTCATTGGTGATTTTTACATTATTCTTGTAATGATGTTTTTGTATTTGACAGTTAGCAATTAGTTAAAGAATTTCTATACCTGCAGATCATTTTAGTCTTTTTTTCCCCCAGTGATGTTTTGCACTGAGGGTGGTCAGCATCAACATAATATATTCCCCAAAAGAACCAGTTTTTAAATGAAGGGATTAGTAGAATTTTTGGACTCAGGGGTCAATTTGCTACTCATGGAACTTAACATAGTAATGTTAAGGAGGGATGTCAGTGAGCACTGTACCAAATTCCTGTTTTTGCGACAGGTATTAATTGCTGTCTAGAAATGTGACTGAATTTCAGTGTTAGGGAAAACAGAATGGTTGCTGTGCTGGATAGTCCTCATTCAGTAGGGATGAATGATGACAGGCTTAAGATGGAGTCGTAGTTGCTGCAATTGAAAAGTAGGAGCACTGCTTTACTGGCTTGTTTACTTTCTTCTGTATTGCAGGTGGCTGCTTTTTATTTCAGGGAATGCTACTGCTCTTGAATCATATTCAGAGTTGCTTTTACATATTGTATTTTTACAGATTCAGACTGTCACATGCTGATTGTTTTACCACATAAATATGCTCATTTTCATAGATAATTTAATTAAAGAGATCATAAATTAAACAGGGTATATTCTAATACTGTGTCCTTAACAGCCTCAGTTATGATGCTATAAACACCTTCACATGTTGATTTGAAAAAGTAAAGGTGAACTAAATTTTTAAATAAGGTATTTGTTCGTGTCTTCCTTCAATATGTATGAAAATACTATTTGTGCTTCAGAATTGTATTGAATTTGTCTTACAAGCCCAGATACTGGAAGATAATGTGAAATTGTATCACAGAAAGTAATGCCTATTATTTCTGGGAGGATTTTAACACTTTTTAGCAGGATAATTTTCTTTCAGATGTTTAAGGCATATATAGACTCTGAAATTCTTCATCCCTTAATTAGAGGAATTTGTAAATAGAACTTTTTTTTTTTTAAGGAAAAGATCTTCTAACCCAATCGATTATATTAAATAATTGCAATTCTGATATACTTTCATTTGAGAGAAGATTACTTTATAGAGTCCTTGGGAGGCTTTTCCAGTCTTATGAACTGATTCTTGCTGTTTGGTTTTATGTTGTATGACACTATTTTGAAGGTGAAGCTGAATTTGCATGTTACATAATCTGAGAGTCAGTTGGGAGGGGGGTGGTTATTTTTACTTTTTTCTTTTAAAAAAAGGTTCACCCTAGCAACAGTCCTTGAGTACTGTGATATTGCAGAAAAAATGCTTTTGGATATTTCAGCATAACTGAAGCCATCAATACTGTTTGAATTCATGAATGCCGAGTGTTTCCCTCGTTTGTTCATTGAAAATGTAATGCTCTTGATGTGTTAAAATACATCAGAGTGACTTTTAAAGTAAGAATGTTTCTTGAATAGAATATATCCTGACAAAATCAGAAGTCACAGGATTGAAGCTGAGGGCAATCCTGGTGTATTTGGCAGTAAATGCTGGCATTTTTGTTATTTACCCATTCTTGTGTATATCTGGAGAAATTGTATGTATAGGTGATGACTTAATGGGATTATGACGAACACCAGAAATAAAAAATACTTTTCAGAGTATTAACACTAGTTTAAAAATGAGACAAAGGAAATAATTTTGTCTTTTTTGATTTTTACTCTGCTGATTCTAAGAGTGGCTATGATGTGACATAGGGTGTATGTTTTCTTAAATGCTGTTGTTCACATGTTTAAATGTTTGCTTTCTCCCTTTTACTCTTCTTCCTCAGTTAGAACATGTCACAGGTTACTTAAGGGAACTTCAAAGATGTCTGGAAGTTACCATATTGTTCAGGATCCTAGTTTCTTTATGGCTGCTTTAAGAAGGAAATCTCTCTTTTTCTTATCTGTTCTAGTGTGCAACAACACTTCGACAAGTAAATTTTAAGTAGCAGAGTTTTCACAGTTATTGAATGGCTGGAATTGATTGTAAACAAAAATTTAATGTTCCCTAAAAAGATAACATTTCTTCTTCCCTTCTCCCTTGAAAATATTCATACCTCTTTCTGAAAGCACTTTCTGTTGTTACTTATGTGTTTAATTATGGCCAACTAATGTGCTACAAAGTTTCTAAATTAAAATTCAATAAGATGTAAAAACATTTGCAACATTTTTTTATACTTTCTAATACTTTGTTAGGTGTGTCTGCTATCTTCAGCAATGCTTATTTTTATGTGGAAGGAAGAAGACTGCTCTTGTGTATTGCCATATATTTCCAGACTAAAGACAATAGCAATACATACTTCTGTGTGCTTAGTTTTTTCTACTCTGTAAGTGAAGATTTTTATTTTTGGTAGTGCTTAGACTATGCTCTGGTAAAATCTGTTGGCTGTCACTATTGTTTTTCTCATAAAGTGATAACATTTTGTATATGGTAAAATATTTTATGGTACATCATACTAGCATAAGCTCTACCTGAAAGTTGTAATAGGAATCAATCTATAAGACTGCAGTGGTATTGAACAGCATTTACACTTGTGTAAAGCAAGCAGACGTTTTAAGTGCATGTGTTTTCCAATCTTTTCAAGTTTATCTTTACAGTAGTGTTCATGCTAATATCTGTGATACCAATTTGTTTAAAAATAGATATCAATTTGTCTATATTCATTGCTTTATTTGAATTTTCTCCTACATATGAACAAGAAAAAGAAGAAAACCCAAGCAACCTACAGGTCTTTAGATATGCTAAGGGACAAAAAATTTACATTTAAGTGCTCTGAATGCTAGAATTTGTTTATACGTGTGGTTCTTATTAAATAACAATTCACTTGCTACACACAGGCTCTAACTCCCAATGCTCTAATTAAGGTGGGGAAAACAGATGATGATGATGATACTATTATCATTATTACTATTGTTATTACTATTATTAATTTTATCCCAGTAAAATGATGGTAAATTAATCTGTCTGTGAAAGGATAAAGCATTTTTCTCTGTAAGAACTCACTGTCATGTGACAGTAAATAATTCAAACAGGGAAAACAGGCCAGAGAAACTTCAGTTACTGTATTCCATTCTGCACTGCTGTCTGATACCAAGCTTCCATCATATTTTTCATGTGTACACTGTGCAAGAATTCACCAAATGTGTATCATTGAAACATCTAAACCATCTTAAGAATTAGGTGGTATAGCATCTGTTTCTTTTTTCCCCTACACCTCATATGTATTCATTCCTGTGTCTTGACTACTGCTGTCCATGATGTTTTAATTAGGTAAGGAAGTCTAATTCTGTTACAGCACCTTTAATGCTCACCTATTCGGAATGCCAGAAGGAATTCTGTGGCCCAAATGCTTGGCTCGAATGGTTTAGTGAGGCAGTTTTCGACTGGAATGGTTTGTGATATGTGACAGCAGGTGTCATTAAAGTCTATGGAAGAATTGGGGTTTTTTGAGGTTTTTTTTTTTAAAATTCCCAAAAAACCGTGATAAATGAATAGACCTTTCCCAAGATGATCTGACAACTGTTGACAATCACCCTTTTTCTTTGACTCCTGCTGGTTAGTTGAGACACTAAACTGAAGTTTATCAAATCAAAAATGAAACTGATTTATTTAAGTTTTAAGTGAAGTCAAATGCTGTCAACAAACAAACATACCAACAAGAAGCATCATGGATTTCATTAATGAAACAAGTAATTACTGTAATCTAGTGCCAAGTTTATTAAAATTTGCTACTGAGACTGACTGTCTTCCCTAAATAACCCCAGAACTGGTAAGATGTAGCTGTCAGTGAGGATTCTTGCCAGGCGTTTTTATTACTTCAGAAATCATGCAGAACTGTTTTGGTGAAGTGGTATAAACCTTGAGGGCAGAAGCGATTTCTCTCTCCTTAGCCTTTTGAAAGGATTAAGTTAGGGTAGTGAAAGGTGGGAGTACAGCACCTGCTCTGATTTAGGAATTTTTATGTAGCTTCTTAGAAACTTTTTAGTCTCTCAGATCTGGTAAAGTATTCTGAGTCCTGGATATTCCTTTCTGTTCATGGTGTGCTTATTCTTTATCCCAGTACAGCATGTCTTAACATGAGGCCTGTGACTGGATTTGGTACATGTTGAACCTTGAACAGATTTTTTAAAGGTGTAAAGAAACTAATTCAGGATTTAGAGGTGAGATTTGTACATTTAAAATGGGACATCCTGAGGGTTTTTTTAATCTTTATGTGGAGCTGACCTTATGTAACAAAGCTATATGTTTGTAAGCATCGCTTATTGTTGATAGTCTCTGACCTTTACTGGCTTTAGGATCAACAGAAATTTGGAGGTATCATAGTAGGATAGACTTTGGATAGATATGTTTGTACCCTCTTCAGGGGGTAGTTAACTATCTCATTATGAGTTCCACTTGTGATTCAAATGATACTGATATGTGCTACTGATGATGCAAAAAACTTTTGGCATTGCTGTCTCTAATTTTGGAAAATTTTTAAGAAGATATTGATTGCTGGTACCAGTTGCACATAATGAGCGTGCCAGGGAATACAAAGTTGTAAAACTAAATGCTTGAGAATTTTTGGGCTTGAAAACTGAGAATTTTTTTGTGCAAATACAATCCATGTGGCCAGGGTGTATGAATTTTGATGATTTTGGTAATAAGACAGATACAGAGTTGTAATCAAATCGCCTGGGTTCTGCTCTCAAACCTTCCATATTAGGAAATGGCCGATTTTATTTTTTTTCAACCCCTTGCCTCATTTACCTCTCCTCCTGTGCCAGAGAGGAGGATTGTGTCTTCTGGTCATGCACAGGTAGCCCTGTGTAATTGAAGACTACATCTTCGTAAGTGTTAAAAACCTATAAATACTAATATTGAAAAGTAAAGCAATATTCTGACAGATGTGATAGGGGATTTTTGTTAGGGGATTGTTTCTTGACTTTAGTCTGATTTTAGTCTTTTATCTTCAGATTTCAACTATGGGAATATTTCAATTGTTGGTAATATTGCTGTAATTGCATCCAGACTTGTATCTTATATTTTTTCAGCTAATGTGATTTTCTTAATCGTTATCTGAAAGTTGGGGTTTTGGTGATGGGTTTTTTCCCCCACCAGTTTGGAACCTCTTTCTAGTTTTTTGAGCAGTTTGGGGGAATAATACGTTTACCATATTGAACTTTATTTATGTTAGGTTCTTTTAAGGCTGTAATGGCATCTGTTACGAGAGGCTGTGCATGCTAGACACATGCATCACAATGTGGCAAGTCACAGAGTGCCAGTGAGACTGTTAACAATGTATGGACTGATTTGCTGTGGAGACACCTAACTTAAGGGTTGCCATTAAGACTGGGTTTTCTGGGGTGTCCCTCATGTATGCCATAGGAATGGTGTTATAGTTCAGGCCTGTAAGTGCAGGGTACTTGCTGCTCTCATCAATATGAAAATGTCAGTTGCTTCTAGTTTCTTAATGAGTAAATATGTTTGCTGTCTGGATCTGTTTTTTGTTTTTCTGGGGGGGTGGGATGGGTAAGGAAACTTGTAAATAAACTGTGTTCGTAAAATCTTTTACTGCGTTGTGCTCTGTGGTTCCCAAATAAGTTACTGTGTTTAAATCAGGCCGCTATTAATTACACAGTTTTTTTAATGCATTAAGACCCATAAGTGTCTTGACAGAATCTTGCTTCAGCCTCTACTTCTTTTACCCTCCAGAAAAGTTTTTAATGGATGTGTAACCATTGCTTGAGCAGTCTTGTGATGATCTCTAGCACAGTACTTTCATGCTTGCTGTATTTGTACTGAACGGGGCTAGCTTAAAATATCTTATATTGTCTTAGGTGTATTCAACTTGACACATCCTCTAGAAGAGCCCCCATATGCACCTTAAAATGTACTGCTTTGTTACTATGGTGATGCAGAAAAATCGTGCATGTTAACAACCCGTGTTAGGTAATGGAGGATTTGCAGAAATCAGTTAAGCATCTGCCTGGGGCAAGAAAACTGAGTCTGTTACCATACCTGCACCCCAGTCTCTTGGCTGCAGGCAGGCTGAGGGAATCTTATGGGACAACCAGCTTCCCTGTTTTCAGGCTGTCTGAGGGGAGAAGATGACTTTTTGGTAATGGTTTCAGAAGGTGAAGTAGTCTTACCTAATATACTTTTAAGTATCTTCCACGATGTAGTTAGGGTGCTCTGCATGGTGTAAAGGAGATGCTTGGGCAAACGTGTTTGTCACTGACACAAACCTCATTTTGCTATTCTTTGAACTACCTGAGCTGATGATGGATGAATTCATGAGCTTTCATTTCTCAGTTATGGCTGCATGCAAACCCTGCACAAGGAGAACATGTCCACATTCATTCCCCTGAAGCAAGGCAGAAAACATGAGCACTTCCTCATCTATTAGTTGAATTCTGGATGAAGAACAGGTCTATTCAAGGAAGATATTCCAGAACAACACATGAATTTAGGGTGCTGTACTTTAGTATAGTGTAATTTCCTGTGGAGGCCTTTTATTTTCCCTGTTCTGAAGTTGTGGTTAACTAGGGGAAAACTGATAAGCTTAGTTGGCTAATTAGAGGAGTGTTTTCAAGTTCTCCCCTCTTTCCTTCTCTAAGTTTTAAAAACTGTAGGTTTTTGCATTAACCATTTTGTTTTTTTCTTTGTGTTTTTTGGTTTGTTTTTTATTTGATTGTTTTGTTACTGCTGTGATCTTTTCCATGTTTTGAATGTGTAGGTTTCTAGCCATTCTCATAGGTTTTGGTTTGTTTTTAGCATTTTTAGGAAGCATTTTTTTCTGAATATTTCTCTATTAGTGTTCTCATACAGATTATACTGAATAACTTCTCTGGAAAGTAAGCCACTGGTTAGTGTCTATTGGAGATGTTTCACTGGCCCATTGAGCGTCCTTACAGGTCTTAATACCAGGATTTTACCCTTGAGCAATGCTAGCAAGGGGTTTGTCTTTTACCACTCTGGAACAATGAAAACACAACCCAAATAAAAACATGTGTTTCCTTTGCTATAGAAGGAGAGAATGCTTCCCACAGGCTACAAGTTTGTACTCTTTTCATCATTGAAAGAAGACATTACAGAAATGTTGAAAATCAGTGTTGAGACACTTCTCTGCTACAGAAAATTCAACTTTTTTTGATATTTGCAAACAAATCTTTCTGAAGTAGAATTACAGTTCCATGTATAGCTCCTTTTTGGAACAAAACCAAAGATTAGACTTGAGGAATAACTGGAAATAAGTTTACCAAGTCTGTAATTTCAGCTGGTTTTTCAGGCCTGAGTGGATAGATTGGCTTTTCTACCATTTGGTAAATCTGTACTGCTTGAGCTTTAACCCCACAAGTGAAGCTCAATGGATGAAATAAGCACTTTTACATAGTTTTAAGATTCTCATGCTCCTTTCAGGATGAGCTTGGATCAACTTCGCATCCCAAATAAGGCATGATGATCCAAATCTCTACCATGTACTTCAGTAAGAGATCATTTCAGTAGAAAAGAAAGTAGAAAATAGCAGAAAGTAGAAAATTCAGTTGAAAGAGAGATTCTAATTGTATTTCACATGGCAAAGGAGGAAAGATCAAGTGACACTTCTCAAGGGCAAGAAAGATTTTGGTCAGCTTTTCTGAGATTGCTTCACAGCTTGTGTTAAAGGCAGTTACAATCAGGTGATGCAGAAATTGTTGTATTCTACAGTATAAATTATTTGCTTTCTGCATTTTTTGTTTCTTCACTTATACCTATGTATTTCACAGTGGAGAAAACATAAATGTAATTTCCCAGTTACAGCATTAATGCCCATGATCTGGGATGTATTTGGTGAGAGGTGATTGGCTTCTCTTATTTTGTCTAAAGAATAAAACAGTATATTTGATTCCTGTGGAATTCAGTTTTAACGGTTGAAATGAAAGATGCTGTTCAATCTTTTATCATTAAAAACAAAAAAAAAAAAAAGTTTGTATGTTTGTATTGTGTTTTCAGTAGGATATAACTTTGGTTATCTTTATTTACACTGGGAAATGGTGTTCTCCGAAAGAGCCATCTTGCTTTCGTCTGCAATGAGTTCTTACTATAACTCAGCAAATAATTTTGTCAGGATGTATTCCTGTTTGTCTTTGGGATTTGTCCTTTGTCAATAACAATGCTGGACAAAAAGTAGGAAAAACTTTTGGTCTAACACTTTCTTCATGCAATAGTCCAGTAGATCACAAGAAGCTCAGATCAATAGTTCTCACAGTTTAAATAGCTAGCTACTGTTTGTATGCCTTTAACTTACATGACAGTATGATCAGAAATTGCTCTAGCATCTGGCAGTGCAAGTAGAGAGGTTTATGTATTCCTTCTGTCTATTTTTTAAGGTTTGATTTTTCCTAATGATAAACTTCTGTTCATTAATCTTCAGTCTCTCAGCTCCATTATGTACTATTTTCTTCACAAAGGAAAATGTTGTGTGTGTGCTTTATTCATTCTAATACTAGCCTTGCACTGCAGTTGCTCCAATCTTGGTTGCTACCAAGTGAGGTTCCAAGATCCACAGGAGCTAAGTTGAATTCAGTATTAATCATATTCCTTGAAATTGCTCAAAATTATTTCTCTGTGGCTCTGAAGGGTCTCAAAGTTGTTGCTCCTTTGTAAAAGTGCACAGAAAAAGATACTCACAAGCAGATCTTCATAATTCTAGGAGTGTTTTTAAGAGATGTAAGTAAATGCCCCTCCCCCAAGCAGTATGAAGAGTTGTAATGATATAGCTGATATGTGCTATCAATGGGTTTGTTGTAGTGCTTTCTGATAGCCTACATAATTTGAAATACTTAACCCTTCAGGATAGGTTTGAGGGTTTGGTTTGGTTTTTTTTTCCAGACCCTTTCTGTTAACCTGTGAAGTATTTCAGAGTAAACTACAGTTGTATAAGTACACAAGTCATTTAAAATAGAAATAAAAGAGAATTCCATTAATGCACTGTGTTTAATCAGCACTGACAAATCCAGTTTCACTAAATATAAGAGTACTGGTGCTGTCATTTTGACATACAAAATAACTTTGTCTCTATGTAGTTAATAGTTCCCTCTTAAAGCAACTAAAGCAAATTTACAGTTGAAATCAGTTAATGAGAGAGAGTGGGAGTAGATTTATTTTAAATCTACTGAACTTAAATGCTCAGTTGTTTGCTTTTTAATGATAAAACAGATCTATGGTTTGAAATGGTTTGGGGAAGTTGTGACAAGGCAGATGATGATTCAGAACTGTTAAAAGACTACAGAGGGGTCAGCTACAGTTTCTCCTTTCCAAGAGATTGGGAATGTCCCTTTGAAAATGTCTGAGAAACTCAATAGACATTGAAGATGTTCAGAGATGCTGTTAATGCTGTTAATACAGTGTTCCAAGAGCATCACAAATGAATAATGATTTGGTACTGTATTTTATTTTAGCTGCTTAATGCTGCTGTTACCTGAAGATTATAATGATTTACATAAAAACATAAGAGTTGCCATAAGGATCTGGCAAAAATTTTTTGTTGACATCCTTTCTCTGACTTTTCCATTTGCTATGGAACTTGGCTAAATTCCATATGCATCTGTTTCCTCATCAAGAGGTTTGAGCTGAAATATATTATTTCTTTCTTTGGTGGGGAACTTTACCATGTGGTTGTTTGATAGGGTTTCATTTGACCTTAGCATAAAGTTAGGTTTGGGTGGTTTGTCTGTTCTTAATTGAAGTATTGTGTTTTCAGGCATTTAGAAGTTCAAGCAAACTGAAATTGCTATGCCAGCTTGTGCAGTTTTGATCATTTGATGTAACTTGCTGTTCATGCTTGATGGTAGAATTTGAAATGACTCTTACCTAAATTAAGTATTTCAGTATCTCTGTGCAGCATGAATATTTCTTTTCTTGAAACCATTTGTCTCACAAGCATGTGAATAAGATGAGGGAAAATGGTAAGCATGATGTTCTATGAAAGAACTTAGCAATTCAGTTTTGTTAGGAAATGCACTGAATTTATGGTCATGTTAGTGTCAACTGCTTTGTTTCTGATGTTAAGGTGGTGTTTTAGCAGATAGAGAAAGGGATTGGGAGGTGCTGGTGTTCTTGGGTTTTGGCCTTGAATGAGGATCTCATGAAGTAGAGGGGAGAGAGTCTGTGAGTCTGTGTCGCTTTGCTTCAGTCTCCATTCAGTCAAGGCTCATTCATTAATACTTGGAAACTGGTGAGTTTCTTGTTGGTTTTGTTGTTGGGTTTTTTGTGTGGTTTGGTGGGTTTTTTTAAGATGTTGCTTTACACTAGATACAATTGAGGCACAAACTAAGGATTTATTGATTAAAAGTTAGGTACTTCCAATTTTACCTATGTGTTGCACTTAACTGTAGATATGTAATTTTTGTACAGAAAACAAAATATGCTTAATGGAATTCAATTGAATTCAGGGAAATTCTAACTGGTTATTTGGGCCAAGGCAATACTGACGGCAAATGTGAATTCATATGGGTTTGAGAGAGCTGATGAGTGTTTGTTTTAAGTTACATTTTGTGTGTTATTGGACTAGAGTTGAATTATGTATACCAGGGCTTTTTTTTTTTTTTTTTTTGCACGCAACACTTCTTCAGCTGTGGAATCTTTTTTCAAGGTGGTATTAGAGAGATATCAAGATATGAAGGTATCAAATGAAAATAAGGGCAGGATGTGGAAGGAAAAAAGTAAAGCTGCTCCATGTCTACAAAATACAGTAATTCCTTTTCCCTAATTAGAGCTGGACCTTCTGCCAGGATAGGTCTGCTGTTCCAGCTGGGACTTGCAGTAGGTGATATATACCATTCTTTTAATTCTCAATGGCATTGATGGAACCTGAAGCTACTTTTCTTTGCTCCTGTGTATCCTTGTTAGAAGTTGAAATGAAAGGCAATAGAGACAGTAAGACAATGCTGAAAGACAAAAAAAAAAGGGACTGACAAGGAGAGAAACCTGGGGCCTAGTTTTAGGTATGCATTTAAAACTCAATTAGGCAAACTGCTGGCATTAAAATTCTAAAATTATTTCAGATACCTGCGTTGCAATTTGAAAGCTGCTCTTGTAGCAGTTTTTTAAGGTTTTTCATTGAAGTATATAGTACAGTGAACATTAGTGTCCTTTATTAAGACTGCTTCTCATATTGAATTATTGCCCTGTTGCCCAGTGCACTGAGTTCTGGAAAAATACCTAGTAAACTCTACAGCCTAATTGATGTTCTGTTTGGCAGTGTTGGAAACTATAGATAGTTTGTCTAAGAATTGCTTCCAATCCTACCAGTGGTATCCATGGCACTAGTAAGAAAGCATTTTTAGGCGATTTTTATCAGCTTCACTTGTTAGCTTGCTTGCTACTTTAAAAGACTGCCCGAACACTATTCTGAAACTTTAAAGAAAATGCAAAGAGAAGTTTAAATGTCTCTGTGGGCTATACAGCTGCCACTCTTTATATGAAGAATGACAGGCTTCACCAGAATGTCTGGCTCTTAAAGCAGGAGACCATGATGCTGAAACACATTAGAGCAATGTTATTTATATTCTGCCAAAAGTAATTATCCTGCAAGACTTATAAATATGTGTTAGCTTTTATGTGTGTGATAAACTCTACAGACTTCCACAGAGATCTGTAGGTCTACTCAGAGTGATATATTTAAATTTTTGCAGGACTGAAGCCCAAGTGTTTGCATAAAAAGATGTTTCTAGTTGCAGGCATATGCTGATTATTCAGTAGTGTGGCAGGAGTGTTTCTTTGGGATTGGTCTGTTATGATTAGGATTGTTAGTATGCCGAACTAAAGAGTTTTATATTTAATAGTATTTCGTAAGAGTTGTTTAAAGAAATCTGTCTGGATCCACCAGTATTTCTTTTCAGTAACAGCTTCTAAGCTCCCAAGGGCTCTTACCTGTCCAAGTACCCTATTTTTAATTTCTGTGAATCCTTTACTTTTTTTTCCCATGAAGATGTATTACTCCTTAAAAGTACCTTCCAGTTAGTTACTTCAGGCCCTAAAAGTGGCTTTGTTCTATGCTGTGTCTTTTCGTCACCCTGTGACAGAAAATGAGCTCCACTGTTTGAGAGGAAAGGCCTGTACTTTGGATCTTGGCTACTAAATAGAGCAGCTTTTCTGTTCACCCCACAGCTGTTGTTAATGTTTCATTCTGCAACTGCTAAAGGATGGGCAAGTAACCATGCTCATATGAGACAAAAATATAACTCCATTAGTCAGCCAGCGTGGGTTGTTGAAGCAAAAATGCAGGCAGTATTTTCTCCTGGTGGAGAAAAATCCATCACATCCTATTAAAGTTGCCATTAGCTGACTATGGGGCAATGTACATTTCCTGAATTCATGATTGCCTGTTCTCCTTACTTTGATGGCTGTCTACTTTAAAACTTGTAATTTAGTCAAACTATTATAAGATTATGTTACATCTCTGGGGTTAATTTTATTTGACATATAATCTGTCTGGGAAAAACCCTTAAGAAATAATGATGTTAGATGCTAACTGAACCTCAAATTTCTCAAATTATTGTTGTGTGAATTGGAGAACCTCATTCCTAAAGAGGTTCCATGAGGTTTCTCAAATCTATATTGCTCTATAGAACTTCTAAGATTTAGTATTTAAACTTGGTGCTGTTAAACACAGATTTTTAAGTTTCTATCAAAGGTGGCATTGGGGGAAGGAGGGTTTTGTTTTGGTTTTTTTTTTTCTTTTTTGGGTTATTTGGGTTTTTATTTTTTATAGCTGTCTTCTGAAGGTTGAAAATGTGATAGGTTAGTGGCATCTCTGACATTCTCTTGCCAGTCAGTATTCATTATAAAGTTTAAGTGAGGGAAAGTTATAACCCTTCAACTTTCTTACACTGACGTTTGAACCCTTAAGGTTTTTGGATGTTTAATCTTCATAACATGAAGTTATGATCTAAAGCAGAACCAAGAAGATAAAAAGGTGCTCACTTTTCCTAGCTGCTTATCAATGAAAATTATTTTTCTTTGTTATTTTGGAAGTGTGACTCTTCCATCATATCTAGAGCAGTGTTTCACTAGAGGATGACTTTTTCTCTCTAAGGGAATAATGTATGTGGTCAGGCTTCTTCTTAGTTTAGTGTTTAGGGATTTTGTTAAAATCCCTTATTTCTTTAATTATGTATGTACCTTTTTTAGTGTTATATGGACAGAGTGAAATATGCAGTCTCTTAAATTGAGAGGGGTATTTAAACTTAACTTGAAGATTGAGTGGCTCTTTACAATAACACTTCTGGTGTTAGTGTATCAAACATCATAAATCATTGGTTGCAGGTTACACGTACATTAACACCTATAAATTAAAGGCAGACTAATTTTCAATTCTTATGCTGACTGACCCATGACTGTTTCCACATTGTATAGGGTATTGAAGAAGAAATGATGCAATGGAAAACTGTGGTTTAGTTTTGGTCTTTATTGCAGTAATGTTTCAATATAGACAGATCTTGAATGTATCTCCAGCTCCTTGACAGTTCTTTCTCTGGTGGTTTTCATGTTGCTTCAGGGCAGGTAAGTAGGCAACACCTTCTGCCACTTCAGTTTTGCTTGCTAGTCCCTCTAGCAAAGCTGCTTGTTCTCAGTAAGTTGTCTATGGTAGTAAAGAATCGAAGAGCATAGCAGTGAGCAGAAACATTTAATAGGAAAATTAGATGACTGTGTTGTTATACAGATATAATGACTCTACTAGTTGAATTAAACTAAAAAGTAAAAATTACATAGCTGAGGGAACTATTTTCTATCAAGTCATGTATGTTGTATAACCTAAAACGTAGTATAAAAATGCTGACAAACTTTTGTACTATTTTACATAAAACTTGGTTGCTGGACTAAAAGCTGTTGTAAAATGCAATTGTTAATTCATTAGATTGAAAATAAAATCTCTGTAAAAATAATTTTTAATTTATCAGAAAAGAATATGTGCAAGATCCTATTTCAGTGTATTTGAAGAGACAATTCTGGTTTTATGAGAGTTAAACACAGGTTTCATGGATCTAAAGGCTGTGCCTTTTTGGGAATCCTGTCAGCTCTTCACTGAGACTGAGGAGTTGAATATCAGCTCAGGTGCTGTCTTGAAGTGGTTTTCCTACTGGATTTTTGCAATTTTGTGTTCAATAAAACGTTAATGCTTTCCCTTCCTGGAAGGAAAATCCATCTTCACTATATTTCTGATTGGCCTGGTCTTGTCTGGCTGCTTCCAGGCAGTCAGGGAGGTTTCTTTTCAGAGTCTAACCTTTTTCTTTAGTCTCACTCACTAGCAGTGGGCTTATCCTCTGCATGCATTGCTCATCAACCAGACACTATTTTTTCTTCAATACAGTAATTTTCTTTATGTCAAAACCTTCCGGCACAATACATGGGAGTGTTTGGTTTTTCTCCGGACCTCTTGAAGTCGCATGTAGGCAGCTAGACAGAAGCTGGAGCATATTTCTGTGGGTATGAACAGGGCTGCTCTTATCCTTGAAGTAACATTTTCTGTTCTTCCTACTTGTTACTTGCTCTATTAGGCATAGATGTAGTAACTGGTCTCTGTGAACATAGGCATGTGGACACTGGTGTCTGTAGGCTCTCGCTCTTACCTGCTTCTCTTCAGATTAGCTTGGTAGGAAGCTTGTTTTGCCTCTTATGGATTGAGAGAGATTGCCATATGGTCTGGTACAGTTCATGTACACAACTGTGATCCAGTAGAGGAAAGGCAAACTCCCAACCCCCCTACTGCTGTTTCAGAAAGGAACAGACAGGAGGAAGTAGGAGTGAGAACAGATTTCTGGATAGATTGGTAGGCAGTGGGGTGAATTCTTAGCACTTCCCACCAGAAGTCTATTCTAATAAGCGTTGGATTTTAACTGTGTGTATGCTGCTCAAGAAGCTGGAATATTAGTATGAAGAGTAAATGCATAAATAGATTTAAAGGGATAATTTCAATTTAAAATGATAAAAGTGTTTATTTCATATCTGAAACAAGACTGTGGTGCTCTCAACCTCTAGCTTTGCAAAGTTAATCATGGCTTGTTTTTTTTGTTTTTAACTTCCATTTTTTCAAGCTCTACATTTGGCTGAATGTATGCACTACTGGCTTTATCTGGAAAATACTGCTGTAACAGTATCCTGACTGAATGAGACTTTCTTAGGGTTCACACCTAGGAAGTATGTGTATAAATAGATTCACAGGGACTGAAATATGCCAAATGCAACAGAAATTTTTTTCTTGGTTTCTGGGTCCCTTAAAGCAAAGGTGTAATGTTAGTTGTTTCCAGAGTGTACAAGAGGAACAAATGGATTTTTATGTTAGACAAGTGGCTAGGATATTGGTTATCAGTTTCAGTCTGATTTAAATCTTTACTGCTTTACTGAGTTAAAACTGTAAACAATGAAAGGGCAGTCTATTTAGAATTTTTTAAAAATTGTGTAGACTATAGAGCAACTTCTGTGGCTTTCCTGTGGATAAAAAAAATCCCTTATGCATACATGTGTCCCCCAAAATGAATATTTTAGATAAGTCTTTAAAAACCTATGCAAATCTGCATTTCTAATGATGAAATATAGTTTTGAACTGCCAATGAAAGACATAGTTTGCATTCACCTACACAACCTTGGCCCTAGATGTAAGCGGCACATGACTAAGGGTAAGTTGGGGCACTGATCTATCAGAAAAATCTTTTTGGGAGGATGAGTTTTCTGTTTTGGTTGCACAACCAGTTCCCTTTACAGTTGTATACCAATTTAAGTTAACACAAAGGAGGTAGGAGAATTGTCTACCAAGACTGGAGAAGAAAGGGGGAGGAGTTCAGGCTGGATTTAGGTGTACAGTTTTAGCTTTCCTATTATCCCATAAAAGCAAATAATTTTTACTGCAGACCTAGAGATGCCAAATCACTGATAGAACTCTACATTTATGGCAACTCAGACATCTCCTATGGATAACATCTTGCAATTAATAAGGAATTCAAAAAATGAGAGATCTATGTAGCATTTATGTGCTATGCATAGTACAGTGTACTCCTATCACGTAACTGTTCAATGGAGCATCACCTTTTAATTTGTCTCCTAGAGATGCATCGTCTGTCTGTGTCAAAATGCTTACATGAGTGCAATCTTTTTTCTTTTGAGTGCCAGTTTACTGGAAACCAGTGTTTAAAGTTTGGAATGCATGGATTTTTGTATTTGTATTATTTCCTTGCATTCTCAACAAATGCTGAATAATTTTTTGTAAATAATGATTCTTATTAAAGGATGAAGAGTTGCAAAACTTGTAGGGTTTTCATGTTTCAGGCTTTTTTTTTCCTTCTTCCTCTTTTGTAGAGGGGAGATTTGTATTTCCTCTCCCTTATGTGCTTGGCATAATAATGCAGGAACACGAACGGGGTGGGAGGGGGAAGTGGTTACAAGCAGCAGTGGTTCATGATGCCAGTAGTACTGTAGTTTGGAAAATGTATTTTACCAATAAATTGACTAATCTAGATTAAAAGCATCTCCTTTACAAGTACTTAGTTAAAAATACAGTCACTTCATTGGTTTTGGTTTTTGTTTATTGTGAATAAATGTTTTGTAGCAGAAAATGTTCAGTTGCCAAGTGAGTTTTTCTAGGTTGTTTTTAAAGGGTAGTTTTCTATTTTAGAACCTTTTTTGGGTGATATTTCCTTGAGTACTGGTGACTATGCATCAATGAAGATGAGGAGATGAATCACTTCAGGCAAATCACATTTGTTTGGTATGTATTAAACTTCTTCCAAACAGAGGCTGCTATAATTCCTTTCCAGTGAAAAGATCCAGATGGAATACTCCTAACTGTTCCTGAGACCTATGGTAGTTTCCATTCTCTTCTAAATTCATACAGTAGGACTTCTATCTTTAGTGCTAATTTATTGTAAAATTTTTGGTGTATTAGTATAAAAGTTGGACCATATATACTGTATCAATGTTTTAATGTGCAGAACAAAAGTACTCATTTATTTTATATCTGCACTGAAAATACTAGGTTTTGCATGGATTAATGATACACAGATTTAAAGCTACATACAGGTTATATGTACTTGTAATTTATTCTCTTCTTGTGATGTATTTTCAGTTGTATTTCTTGAAAATTGTGGTTTCTTTCACTACATTAATGGATGAACTTTTTAGTGTTCAGAATACCTATTTTCTGTGCTACCAGAGTTAATCCCTTTGCACCTTTTGGAATCAAGAGTGGGGTTTTTTTGTGTATTCAGTCATTACATAAAGGAAATTGTTTGTTTTGTTAGCATGTAAACTGGGCATAACCAATAAAAGGAGGGCCAAAACCTCTCACAGTAAGAATTTAGAGAAAGAAAATATGTTTCTTGGGAGGAAGAACATTTTTTTCCATTACTTTTTTACATGTTTGGTCCTCATAGTTCCTCACGTATAAAGCCAGAAAACTTGATCATTAGATTTTCTCTTTATGCTTATATTGCAGAAAAAGGTCAAATGTGCCAAACTTCGTGACTTAAATCCTAGGTGTTCAAATTGTTAATTGTTTCATAATCTTAAAATATATATGTAATGTAGATAAGCAGGCAAACTCCAACTGAGCTGTAATTTACTGATCAGGGTTGGATAATTGTACTGGATTGTACTGGAAGTTGCTCTTTCTTCTGGATTAGTCTTGATTCACATCAGCTTTCCCAGGGTTGATAACTGCAAATCTGCAGGAGCAGTGGAGAAAGTGCATGGTAGAAATAAATGATCAGGACAAGAGTACAATGGAGAGTGCTTCTGGCAACGGTGCCAGATCATATTACTTTAAAGTGTTTATAACAATAACTGTAGTGTAGGTATGCAAGTTGCCTTGGATTTATTAGCAGGAGATAGTGTAGAACTGTCAGTAGTTTTGTGTTCTTTCACAAGTCTCTGTTTAAGAAGCTCCTGAGATTATGCTGCAGAGAAGAGTTTCAGGAAAGATTAAAAGAAATCTGATTGCTCTGCATTTTCGGCTGTCTCTGCTTACTCATTGGAAATGCTTCTTAAAACCATTCTTTCCACTTCTTCATGATGCTTACCAGTTTTACACCTGTTAGAACTGTTAATATGGTTAGATTTTGATACAATAACTTGTATTTTCTGGAAATTACTTAACATGCAGTTAAAAATTATAAAATTCTATTTTACTCTGGATTCTTTTAATTTGAACCAATCTAACCAATTTTTTTCCTAAGTTAAATTCGCCTACTGCCTTTTTAATCCAGGAAAAAAAAAATCAGTGTATTGTAGGAAGCCATAGCATAACAATTACATGTCAAACAGTGATGTGCATTGTGGTTATGCTTGTCGTTGATGAAGAGCACCTAGTTTTTCCTCATGTGTCTGCTTCTTGTTTGGGAAAAGGGGATACTGTTTCCTTTCTCTTTCCTATTTCTTCTGCATCCCTTTCCCCGCCCCCCCCCCCCCACTTTATTTTTTTCCCCACTACTCTTATTTACTTGGCAGCAGACAATTTACGCCCTCAATCTTTTCATGTCACTGACTTTTGAAATGTCTATGACTTTGGTTACTTGAGTTCTGGCATTTTTAGCTCCCTCTTCTTCCCCTTAAATAACACTTGTGTAATGTATTTTTTTTTGTGTGTTTCCTAAAGAAACAACTGTGTCAGATGGTTTTTGCTTGGTATTTTTTTATCATTTTTTTATGTAGAATAGGCAGTATTAGGTTTTTACTCAGTCTTCTGTTAAAATGCCTCATATAGATGGTTGTATGGACTACTGGGCACATAACACTTCCCAGTCAACACAGGGGTGAAGAAACCAAGGATAAGCTACAAAGATATAGCTACCTAATGGTATCTAAATTTACAGTGGCAGTTCTAAATTTCCTTTACTCAAATAATTACTTCTCTTTAAGAACTTGCTGACTAAAAAAGTATTTTATCCATTCCTCCCAGTATAATTGAATTTACAGGCAAATGAATCTGTCCAGGAATTGCTGCATGACTAGAGAAGATTCTTTCTTCTCTTTCAACTCAATTTAATTTCTTGATATTTAAGCAACCAAATTTAAGAAGCAGAGCCCTCAAAAACACTACACTATTTTACATTCTGTATGTAAAGCTTGTATGTGATACATGCATTCCCAGTGTTGGGTTTTGAGCAAAATGCACGGAACTGTTAGATGAACCTGTGTGATGCAGCCAATACTTGAGACTTAAATTCTTAAACAGTGAACATTTTAGCTCAAAATTTAGAGATTGTTAGCACCACTAAAGCAGTTAATTGTAATATGCTGTTGGTCCTTTGACTTTGCTTTTCAGCCTGCATAATAAAATGCTGATTGTTTTTCTTCAGCTAATAAAACACTTAATGACTTCTCCTGGCTTATTTGAATTACTTGGACAGTATTCTTGCAGATAAAAGTACTCAAAATTCATTGTTATTTATAATAAGGGAAAATTATTTGTAATCCTCACTGTCCTGTAGTAGACCCTGTCCTTAGAGTATAAATATTAAAGGTCCTTCTGTTGCTGCAGTAAGAGCAAAGGTCTGTAACAAAACACATGGGTACTATCGAAAGAGCCAAATTGAAGTCCTTGAGTTTGATCTTCTCCATCTATACCTATTTGTCTGTTCTACCAGTTTAATTTCTCCTTATGTTTACTGAGTATATAATGTCTTCAGTCTCTCTAAGCAGAGATACAAAATTTTCTGTTTTTTCTTCAATTATCCATTATCCTTTTTAAGCTGCTGAATAGACAGAGCTTCAGTGATTATTGTAGGAGTTCTCATGACTGTCATTTGTAAAGTGTGAATTTTTTCTTATTTTTGTTTATTGCGTATTTGGTGAGAGGGTAACTTTTCTTCTGGAAAAGCAGCAAACAATGGAACTTAAATAATCTTTGTTTTGAACTCAGAGGCCTTGCACTGCCTTTGTTATGATCATACACAACCTATGTATTCATTACATGCAACTTTTTTTGTAGAAACTTGTGAAGAATAATCCTTTAGCAGTAGTTGGAATGGGGAATATAGTAAACCAAGGCTTAGTTACACATTTTTAGGGGTGATGCTGTTAGTATTCCTATGTTCTGACCTTAGGGCTCATGGGTCACCTATTTCTCTTAGACTGCTGGTTAGACTGCTAATTATTACTGAGCTTATCAAATACAATCATACAGTTATATAATGGCTCTGTGAGTTACATTATTCATGCTGATGTATGGCAAATATAAGGGGCATCCATTGAAACATTTTGTATAATCTTATTAATATTTTATTTTTCCTGGTTTGATGGATTATTGTAATAGAAATATTTGCATTTGTATTTCACCTGTTTATTTCCATTTATTTCCTCTCTGTGAAATATTCACGGTTTGTTAAAATGACAGAAAAGACTGGTCCAAACCATGAAATGTGGCGCTGTGTAGCAAGGGAATGGTAACTTCTGTTTTTTGATCAGTGGACATGCACCTTTAAAAAAGTTCTGTAAGTTCACAGGCTTCTTTCTTAAGGCTCATTCAGACTGACTTTTTTACTTTGACTTTGCATTTGATTTGTAGTCTTTCTGTTTTGTTAGTGCAGACATTTATGATTTGTCCATTTGTGTGTGTTTGAAACATCCTTTGGATGTTTTCTGTTATGGTGTTAAAAGGAGAATTAGGGATTTTCTTAGAATATGATTTACTTTGCCAGATTGCTTTCATATTGTGTGGTTGAAGTCCTTGAAAAGCCACATCAATGCAAATGTTGAGACAAGCTTTAGATTTAACAATATCAATGAATGATGCTACAATTTCAATTCACATGGGTTTAAGCACATGAATGTTATTTGTATACAGCATTCATTAGCAATCTCACAGCTCAGCAAAGCTGTTAGAGTATTTTTATAAGTGTGCATATGCTTTATTTGGTTCCAGGTTCTGTTCCTATTCTGTGCAGGCTGAATGGGAAATGCATGCCAGAAATGACCTGTACCTTTTAGAAATGTCTTTTAATGTGATAGGATTAAAATTTAGATTTTGTGTCTGCCTACCTAATAACAATATTAGGTGAGTAAGCTCAGTGGGTCTGGTGCTTTTTTCTTCCATTATGCATTGCCAAATGTTCAAGAGTATGTAGCAGCTCACCCTCTAAGCTCTGTACACCAACATGCAACTCTGAGCTTCATTGAATTAATGCTCATTTCAGATGCTCCCTGGCCCAAAGGGTCTGTAGTCCAGGACAACCTGACAGGGTAAATACAAAAAATCTGTGATGATATTTTCTGACCTGTTTGAGAAAGTATAACAGCTTTGTCCTTTATTTTTTGCTATATAAGTTCTTAGGTGGAGGAAAATAACAGCTATCTGAGCATTTGTGGAGCACTATTCCTAAATACAACAAGCAGTGGAATAAAAAGTACGCAGGTACTTGTTTGAAAATAACATATTTAGTAGTCTGTTGTACCTTAGGGTAGCTAAAGTAGTTTATAAGGAATATGTTAATTACCTTCATCTTATTTTAGTGGTCAGGAGCTTTATTACAAAATGACTTGTTGATTAATGTATTCACGCCTGTTAACAGGATTTCCGGTCCTGCCATCCATAACCTCAGTGGCTAGATGATCAGCTTTGACAATGAGAGTGATCTAATTGCACTTGCTTACTTCATACTTGGACTTTGTGAGCATATAAGACTGGAGGAAAATGGCTGTGAGAGAAAAGAGAATTTTGACCTGTCCAGATACGAATGTTACCTAAAATATTTCCATAAATTGTTGTCCCAAACTGTAGTAATCATTGTTATTCCCAGGAAAATGAAATGTGCAAATGAATCTGTAAGCTTTATTAAAAAAAAAAAAAGAAGTCTAGACTGGATGGTGCTGTTTGATGAAATGCACTGGAAGTGCCAAGCTGTCTTAGTTTCAGTGGAATCTGCCTTAGGCTGCAGTCTTGTGCTTGTCCTAAGTTTGCTGAAGAGCTCAAGAAAATGAAAAGCTTGTGTTCCATCATTTCTTTAGATGTTTCTTTGTTTTTGCAAGGTTGGAAATAAATGATAACTTTTCTCGTTAAAAAAAACCCCAAACTAAACCTCTTTCTCTTGTTTCATTTGCGACCTCATCCATCTTTCTTTACACATTTCCATGGTAAACAAATCAGAATTAATACATGGCATCAGTACCCAATAGCTTGGTAAGAAACAAGTAATGATTTCACAGAATTAAAAGAAGGTGCAGACAGTTCTGTGCTATAAATGGAATGAAGAGATTCTTGTGGATCTTCAGAAATTCTGAGGTAAGGAAGAAGCAAAAACTATGAGAATATATGCTGAGAAGGGAATTCAGGCTAGAATAAAGAGGGGATATTTCTGGAGTTATAGCTCTCAGCCTTTAAAAATGAGGCAAATTTAGAGTTTTCTGGAAGAAGCCCATTAAATTTGGAGGGTACATGAGTACCAGGATCTGACCACTTGAATTATGTTACCCATCTACCTAAAACTGGATGGAATTTAATCCAGAAGTCTTTGGTACCAGCAGTCCTGTTTGTGTACAGACGACTGTGGAAGTGGTCAAAAGCATCTTCCATGTCCAGCTTATCTCATAAACTACTACAAAGGGAAATTACATACTATATGATATTTATTTCATTCTACTACATGTATCCAAAACCTGTAGAACCATCTTTGAATGTTACTTTGACTCTTTTTAATTTTTGTGGGGAAGTGTAGAAGGAAAATAAGAATGTTTGGGTTTTTTATTTGATTGTGTATTTTATATTTGGTGCCATTTTCTAAGTACAGTAATTTCACTATAAGGCGCACCCTTTTGAGAAAAATTTTGGCCCAAACCCGGAAGTGCACCTTATAGTCTGGTGCGCCTTATGTATGGACAAAGTTCGGACATTTGCCAACCTGGAAGTGGCAGGGCTGTGGCAGCCGGGTGGAGGTGGGCCCGCGGTGCCACGGCGGCCCGGTGGAAGTGGGCCTGCGGGACCACGGCTGCCAAGTGGAGGCAGGGCTGCGGCCAGCAACCGTGCGGGGGGAGCCGGCGGCAGATCCTCGCTGCAAAAAAAGTGCGCCTTATAGTCGTGAAATTACTGTAATATACCTTGACCAGATGGTGTTACAGAACTATTTCTATTATGAAAACTTAGGCCTTCAGAAAGCAGTTTCTTTAAAAGGAGTAGAATCCAAGTATGTGTTGTGATCTCCTTCAGTGTGACAAAATATTACTTTATTTAACCAGCCTTCATGGATGATATACAGAAGTAATAGAAACTAGCTACAATTATAAAACAAGAGAAGATGCTGGGGAACAGGGCTAAAATGTATTTCATACAAATGTCAAATACATACTTTATATGTAATTTTGATGGGTTTCAAATCTTAACAGCTTCTTCATTTTTTGTATGTTCTTGTGCTTTGCAAAAGAGCTTACAGCAGCAGTCATTCATCCTTGTAGCATTGATTACTTTATATGAATATAAATATTAAATTGTCTATATTCAAATAGGAACAATAGAACCCCATTCCTACTTTTATTTTTTTTAATTATTCTTATGGTGTGTCCAAAGAACAACTCATGAGAGCAATGTCGTATTTTGACACTTGTTCATTTGTGTCTCATTTTATTTGAATTGTAGGTGCACTGTTAAACACTTCTTTTATGAACCTCTTCTACTAAATAATAATTGTAATCATGTATTTTTGGCTCTTTTAGGATTCCAGTTATCCGTTCCTATTTACATAATACTGTAAATAATAACTTTTTCCTTCTGCCATTTTGGGTTCAAGCCATTTTACTTGGTAGCTCAGGTTTCTGTAAATTGATTTTCTTCTTGTTGTGTTGTTGGTTTTTTGGGGTTTGTTATTTGAGCAGAAATGTTCCATTCAGGTTTTTTGACAAAATACAAAGCTCTTCAGTAAACCAGTGGGGTTACCAGTATCCTAAATGTAACAGCATTTGTGTGTAGTTCCTTCTGGAAATCCATGTCTTTCCTTGCAAAACTCCTCACAGAAAGAAACTTCCTAGCCATAGTAGCCTTGCACGTTTACTGTTTATTGTGAGAAATACCTCTTGCCTCTTTTTAAAGGAGAAAATTTGACAAGTCTTGCCTTCTACCAGTATAAGAGTTTGGAGTATATTCTGATTCATTGATATCATTTTGGGAGGAGCAGGGTAACAGTGATGTTAAGGAGAGCCTCATTTAGTAACTGTTATTACGGCACTATCCTCTTCATTAAAAAATAATAAGATATGCTGTCATACATTCACTTGATGTAAATTATGTCTTCTTTAGCACTTGTGCTACATTTGCATCTCCTCCTGTTTTAGGTAAGTCATTAATATTTTGTGCCAGTGGCACTCATTCTCTAAAGTTTTAGTAACAAAGATTTATAACATCAGCAGTGTACTGAGAAGGTCATGTGGTATTGGTGACATTATTTTTCTTTCTATATTGAGTCAATACTAAAAAATTGCTATCTGCAAGTAAAGCAGACTTTAACTTAGTGGTCTGACAGTACCTTTTGGTATGTACTTATGGACATGTATGTACTCATGATAACTTCTCTGGCTGGGAATTATAAAGTCTTCTGCTAGCTGTTTGGATAATAAGAACCATAAAAAGCCAAGTGTGATTCTTGTATGCTCTTCTGGTAAGGCTCCAAACACAAAAGTATATTGCACCAGAAGCTGGAGGGACTAAAGTGTATGTGTGTAAGTGCCAGTCAAAGTTAAATAGCCTTGATCCATGACCATTTCACATTTGGAGACCAGCCTGGAACTGTTACTTGGGTGCCAGCAAAGATAGTGTAATTTCATAGCAGAGTGTGTCACGATTTTTCAGAATGCCTTTTTTTTCCCTTTAGCCTTGTCAGAATTGTTTAAATAGCACAGCCACAACTCTTGCTTCGAAGTATCATGAATTTTTATAAATTAACCCATATATTTATGGGTTATATTTATGAAGTTGTATTTTATTGAAATTGCTGTGCTTTGAAATATGAAATTAAAGAAAAGAGAGAATGACTGAGATTGGAAGGCATCTCTGGATGTCATCTTTCCTGCTGCTCAAGAAAGAGTCACCTAAATCAGCTTACCTAGGACTGTGTCCAGATGGCTTTTGAAACTCTCCGAGGATGGAGACTCCACAGCTTCTCTGGATAACCTGCATCAGTACTCAGGTACTCTGACAGGGAAAACATGGCTGCTGATGTTCAAATGGAACGTCCTGTGTTTCAGTTTGTCCATTGTCTCTAGTGCTCTCACTGGGCACCACTGAAAGCAGCCTCTGTCTGTCCTCTTTGCACCCTGCCTTGAGCTATTTGTATGCACTAAGAAAATACCCACAAGTCTTTCCTTCTTCCTGGGCTAAGCAGTCCCAGCTCTCTCAGCCTTCCCTCATATGATGGATGCTTCAGTCTCTTAATCATTTTTGTTGCACTCTGCTGGACCCACTCCAGGAGCTCCATGTCTCTTGAGTACTGGAAAGCCCAACACTGGACAAAGCTCTCCAGATGTGGCCTCAGTGGGGCTGAGTAGAGACAGAGGATCCGCTTCTGTGACCTGCTGGTAACATCGTTGCCCTCCTTTGTCCCAAGGGTGTGCTTTTGGCTTGGTCCCTATGAAACTTCAGGTCCATTTCTTCAAACCTGCTTTCCAGCTTTGAAAAAATTATAATTCTAAGTATTTTTACCAAAGCTGAAAGAATCAGTTTCTCTTATGGTTCAGTTTATAATTCCACTTGCAAATTCAGGTTTCTTGATGGTAATGGTAGTAGCTGTAGAGTACTAAAAAAAACAATTAGCAAGTACAGTACAATTGCTTTAAGCAACATCTCTGAAATCACTTTTGTTTTTTTAGTCCTATATTAAAATAGAAATATGCAAATGCAGTACAAGAATGGCAATATTTAATATGAATTAGGAGAGGAAACACTTGCATACTCTTGAAGCTAGGTTAAAATATATGTAAAGACCAAGATGACTGCTTCCCCACTATCCCCAAAATCTCTTCCCCTTTTTCTCTGGGAAAATTATTTTGGCAGAAAACTGTAAATATTCATTCTCTTCTGCTTGGCTAATGGAATAAAGGACAAATGTAGTAACATTTGTTATTTTTCTTGTCTTGATATTAAATGTAAGAAATACCCCAAATGATCAAAGTAATTTATTTTTCACCCAAAAAAAAAAAATCACGGTGGTGAAATTACAATTGTGTTCCTTCTCAGCCACCAAAAGCAGACTTGTTCCTTAGTTGTTGAGCTGAAGGTCCCAGCCTGTCTTGGCCAGTGACGTGCTTCCTGACCTTGCACAACAGTTCAGTCATCCAGCTCATAAGTCAGGGCCCAAGAGCCTTGCAGTGATACAAACACACAGCTTTTGGAGGGAGGAGAGAGCCTTTAAAACGTCTTGTCAGATTTTAATGCTTGATGCTCTTAAAATGCCTGCTGCTGGCAGGCAAGGACTGTAGGTCATATCTTTCCTGTCAACTTACGGTTTTTAACCCTTTGATTTTGCCCCTAATGCTTTCTTACAGCTGCTTAATTCATCCCACTTTAGATTTTGATTTTGGTATAATCAAATATTCATTTGAGTATATTTTTAGGATGAAACTTCACAAACATTTTTATGATGTATCTTAAAATAGCTTTGTTTCAGGTTTGCTAGGTATAGCACTCAGATACATGCTGTACTACTCAGTAAGTCTTCACTGCTAGAGGGGAAAAAAGTGTAGATAACCTTTTTTTTTTTTTTTCCTTTATTCCAATTTATAATTCCCCTTAATCACATAAAAATACTATACTCTTATCTCCCACCTGAGGCACTCAGATATTAGAGAGATCTGTTTCCTTAGTTGTTAAAAACTGGTCTTGGATTCCAGTGTTGTCTTCCCCAGTCTTACTCATCCTCAGTACTGACTTCAAGAAAGCAACATGCTGCTTTGGCCAAAGTACCATTTCCTTTAAACCTTGCTCTGCCTCAAGAATTTCTAGTGGCCACAACCAAAACCAGGGAGTCTCAGAAAAGGTTGGCTTCAGTACAGTAGCTTTGGACCTGCTCTTGAAATGCTGCTCTTCATGCTCCATTCCACATGCCTATGGTAGCTCTGGTAAAAGGCTTTGTAAGAGCAATGCTCAACTGATTGCCCTGTTTGTTTGATTTTTCTTTTGTTCAGGTATTCCTGATAAAGCTGCTAAACATGCAAGAGTAGGTAAAAACCTTAGGCTTAGCCTTGTCTGACCTTTTTCCCACCACTAAGGTACACCAGCAGTTATTTGTTCTAAAGTTCTATAATGCTTACGGATACAAGACTTTCCAGCACTTTCATAGCACCACTAGTGTGACAGGCAGATCCTGGTTTGTTTGCAGAGGATTTTGGAAATGGGAATCATTCATAGGTCCTACTACATTCTGGTTAATTGCAAACGAGCTTTTGTTGTTGCTAAAAATAGCTATTGTTACCAATTGTGAGTTCCATTCAAATATAAAAAATATTAAACAACAGCCACCAACAAAAACATGAAACTAAAAATCTTTGTAGACTTAGGCATTGTTACAGGTACAGAATTTTTCTAGTCAATCTACAGGGTGGTTATATAGAAAAATTGGCTTATTTAAATTTAAGAGATTGTTCATTAAATATTACTTTGGGGGGAATTTTATTTTGCACTAATGCATTGGATTTAATAATAGTTTCTAAAATATTTGAAAGGATAAATGTTTAAAACATTCCTTTGGAATATATGGAAACCAAATCACAAGGTTGTTAACTAGACCAGACCAGACATCTCAGTATAGGATGGGGGAAAGAACCCCAACACTGACAGAGAGCTCTGGTGAATGGATGTTGCTTAAGCCTCTGTCTTTGCTTCTCCTTGGCAGTTCTTGGAAAGAAAATGGATGTGGAATGTGAACTTCCATTTTAAGAAAAAATTAATGTTGTAGTAGGTTTTCTCATGTAGCCTAAGGGAAGTTCTCTTTAACTGAACTCTTGCTGCAGTCGATTGATACACAAATAAAAGCTCTAATATTCAGATTTATGACCAAATTTATAGAGTGAATAACTTAAAAGATAAATTTGTGGTTCACTTAAATTGAGAATAGTAAAGACAGTTTTTAGGCTTAACCAATCGTTGCATCCTATTTCGTATTGGTTTAGAGGAGAGTCCTGGTGTCCTCAGTTTCTGTCAGAAGAGACTCTTTGAGAGAAATGAGATGAAAGACTACCTGTGTAGGAAGTGTACAACTACAGTCTGACCTTAGCTCCAAGTGAAACACAGTGGTAGAGACCAGTGAAAGAATGATTCAGCTTTCAGTAATATTATTAAGCGTCGAGATGTAGCCAGTTTTATTTGCAGGCATTAGAATTGTGATAGATGCGTACAATGAAGGATTGGACTTTAATATATTTGTCTGCTGTGTTTGAATACTTAACTAAAAGATGTTGGTAAAGAAATAGTGAGCAACATTGACTGAACTGTCATTTTAACTATGAGATTTAGAGAGAGGAGGGGGCTTTTCTCAGAGGCAGCAAGCAAAATTCAACTGCCTATAAGCTAAAAATTTATAATTTTGTACAATTTTCTCTTTTTCCAACCGTTATGTATTTAAGCTTTAGATGCTTGCTCATATATATATATATATATACACACACACACAAGTGAATCATTTGTGAATCATACGTGTGTGTGAGAATGTAATATATTAATTACGCAAAAAAGCCTACCTTTGTTATTTTGGGGATTTGGGGGGGGATGTTGGAAATAAAGCAGTGCTCTTTTAAAAGTGCAACGGCTTGGTGAAGAGTTTTATCTCAAATGCAGAAGGAACAAGTTTGATCTCTTCTAATATTTCCTCTTCAGCCCTTAAATTTGACATCACTGGTGCTAAGTGGCATAAGTACTTAAACTCTCAATCAGGAATATGTTGCAGAAAGATAACACCTTATTTTAAGGTGTTGAAATGTTCAGTCATCGACTGCTACATTCATCCAGTAAACTGTACTTTAAATGTAACATAACATCCTTGGCAAACCATGGGGTTTTCCAAGTGGTGTAGTGGCAAATGCATCACCAAAACTAAAAGTTTTCACTTAATTTAAAAGAAAAAAACTGGGAGCAGAGAGAGAGGGAGGTGACTAAAGTCTCTTTTTCCAATACTCTGAAATTTGGCTTTTAAGTAATGGCATGATAATAATTTGTTTATTTTATAAAAATACTAAATGATGGAAAAAGATGTTAGATTGTAAAATGCAAGTAATTTTACACACAATGCAGATACAGGAGAGAAGCGGCAAGTAGACACTGCAAATATGGATTTTAAGTAGTTGAAACTGGTTCTGTTTTCAACCCCTGCAGTGTGTGTCCTGACCTACCCTTGCAAAGGACAAGTTATATGCAGGGGGAAGAGGGATAGATGAAGGGAAGCAGGGTTTCTGGCTAGAAGCCTGTTCTTGTTTAGCTTTCAGAGACAGAAGGCCTGACCTCTTTCTGTTTTCTTGTTCTCTTTTCTGTGCAATTTCATAGTGGCTGACTGGTTTCGTGATTAGTCTAAAATAAATCAGGAGTTGATTCTTATTCTCTTTCCGGCCCTCTAGCTACATCATTGAGTGTAAAGTTTTTAGAAGAATATGAGTTTGATTTGGCAACTATATTCTCTGGTTAAGCCTCTTTACAAAAGATCTTGAGCTCTGAGAAGTCCTAATGAAGGCGTAAAAATACGGAGGAACGTTTTTTAGAGAGTGGTCTTAAATTGTTTTCTTCTAGGTGATGTGTTTATGAAAAACCAATGTTAATTATTGTGATCCTGGTTGTGGGTTTGTTGGTTTTGTTATGTTTTTTTACTAGACTTAGGTTGTTTATGGAAAACTAATTTCTTCTTTTGCTTCTCTTTCAGTAATAGTTATGCACGAGTGCGAGCTGTGGTGATGACCCGGGATGACTCAAGTGGTGGATGGTTACCACTTGGAGGGGGTGGACTAAGCTGTGTCACAGTCTTCAAAGTCATTCCCCAGGAAGAGAATAGCTGTGCTGATTTTCTTATCCATGGAGAACGACTCAGGGATAAAACGGTAGCAATTTGCATCCATTTAACAATCATATTAAAACTATGTGGGACATAAGTATAGATGCTTGCTTATTATTGCTTGTAGACTAATAAGTAAATTTGAAGTAAATTTATAGTCTGTCTAATGCTGTTGCTGAACTTTTCTATATCAATGATGTGTACCAAAAGAGCCAGTTATTTGTTTTAAATATAATACCCTGCTTTTTTAGAATCAACCACATTGATTTTTTTAGAAACTCTCCATCCGTTTTGGTAAAAATTTTGCAATTAATTTTTCTTCCAATGGAAGATTAAAGTATTGTTTCTATATTTAGGAGGAGTGTTGGAAATGAGAATTTTATTAAGAACATGAAATCAGGTGGAATTCCTTAGTAGTGATTTGGTTAGCTGTGGAATATGGCTATGACAAAAAGAAGCCATTTTACATGAGAACAACTTTGAATTGAAAAACAGCATGAAGCTAACAGGTCCAAGAATTGACCTGGTTTGATGAACACATAGACAATATTCATTCATCAGCTACCTTACATAAAATACCAGTAATAAAAGTCCCTTAAGAGGCTTCATGAAAATCAACCTCACAAAAGGAAAACTGGTGTAGGATCTCAGCCATTTCTACATGCAAACGTAAGGGAGACAAAATAGGCTTACTAAGGATTGTTTGGTTACTTGAGTGGCAAACAGATTTCTCAATGGTGCTGTGTCTCACTGTGGAACAAAGAAGTGGAGAAGGCACAAAAGCTCCATCTTCGTGACTTTTATCAAGAATTTTTTCTTTTCTGCAAATGAACTTTGACTCCTCTGTAAGCTTAAAAGTAATTTTATACTTCTTATACTGTACTACTGACCCTTCCTCAAGCACACCAGTTTCTCCCCTGAGGCAGGACTGCTGAGTTTTCTGCCTTGACTGTGACTATTGTAGGAAGAGAGCATATAAATAGAAATTCTGCTGACTCAGTTGTTTCAGTGGGGCGTAGCGCTATTAGCAGAGTACCCTGTGTTCCCGCATAGCTACGTGCACCTGCAGTTCCTTCCTCACTTAGCAGTAGTTCCCTTTAGCACTTTTTTTAGCCTTGTTGAGGCTCTTTCTGAGAAGCTTAATTGCATTTAGAGATACTTGATAATTTTTTCTTAATACTTGGAATGTTCACAGCTTGCCTTAAGAATAATAAAATGCTCCAAACTAGAGACTGGCTTAATGTTTTGCCTGCATGCATATAAATATATCCGGCCATCAGTGTTCTGATCTGTTTGCAGTGTCCTCTCTCCCATTTCCCCAGGCAAGACTTGTTTTGTTTCCACTTCTGGTAGAAGGTTTTAAATGTTTCTCCCCCTCTTCCTGTCTAAAATCAAGCTCATGATAGCATGGATATGTTTTCCAAACCTTTATTGTCTTGAACAGTTTGTTTTGTTTTCAGTTTTTTGTGTGTGTCCCATCCTGTGTCCATCTGTCTTCCTTGTACTTGCCCCTCAAATGTGACCTAACTAGTCTGTCAGGGCAGATTGTAATCTTGCTGTAGTTCTGGGAAGTTTCTGTTGGAAGCCAGCCCCTCGAAAACACGGGATAAAAGGTGGAAGTGCAGCTTTTAACATCTCTCCTGTGTATATTGAATAAAGCTCAGGGAACTAACAAATATAGATTTAGGGTGTGGAGAAGAACACTGGAGAGCCAGTAATTCTTTCATAACTGAATGAAAGGTCACTGTGTATTCATGTATTTCTACAGACTTCAGATAATGCAGTTATATGCTAATATGTAATGAATTAACCACCAAGTAGTATATGGTATGCAACAAGAGCCCACTTGGCACAGAAGAGTCAAGATCCTACACCAAGATACATGATGACAAAATTAGATCATGACACTTACTTAAAAGGGCAGAAGATAGCAGGTACTGAAAGAGAAGTTCTTTTGGGCATGTCACTAATTCTAAAACTGTTCTGATCATTATGCTTTCAATATGATTAATGGTTTTTACATTAATTCTTAGGATATTCCTGTGTTCAAGCATAAATTTTAACTTTTTCTTTAATGAAACCAAAATTTGGGGTTTTAGTCCAAACAGAAGTGACATGTGACTATTATATTTCATAATAATTATATATTTTATTTTTTTATTTAAAAGTAAAGCAAAAGTGGAAGTTGCTGTGTTTGCTATTGAGTAAAACCCAAATATTTTGATCATCTTCAGATTTTACAGAAGCGTTATGCTGAATCTACTGTTTCTGTGCACCAACTTCCCTCTAGTCTCATTTTAGAATGCCCTTATTACATCTCAGTGCCTGAATAATCTTTGAAGTTAGCATGCTGTTTAGTTGGTTGCTCTGCCATTGTATTTGAAAAGAGAGCGTAATTTTTTCTTTTTAAAACTTCCTAAACAGTTTCTAACATTTTAGCTATTCAGACTTTGAGTACGTGTCTCTTCAGGAATGGTTAATTAATAATCTACTGTAATATCTACAAGTCACTTGGACCATAGTTTCCAGTTCACTAACTTTTTGCAAGGTACACACAGCTGTTTCTGAAAATACTTCTGTGGATTAAAAGAGAAAGTCGTTTTTATAAATTAACTTCCCCACATTATCTAAAGTCACATTACACATTGCTAAAATACCTTTCTAATCAAGATTATATCTTTATTTTCTCTGGCAAATAAGTCTCTTCTTTTGTGAACTGGCCTAGCTTCCAGAAAATGTACAGAAATTCTCTTATCCTGGAAACCTAGAGTGTGGAACTTGGAATACTTTTCTGTGATATGGAGAAGCATAGATTTTGAAATATCTTAGGTTAGAAAGTAAATGGAGTTCAGATCGATGGCTTTTACCTAAGATAAATGTGAATCATGATGCCAGTATAACTACTTAACCAATGTGTCAGCAGAAAGGTGGAATTCTCTCCCAAAGCAGCTTGAAATCCATAGGTGAGGTATTTGATGGAGGTATCTTCCAGATGCCTCTTAAATGCTTATACTGAAGAACTAATTAACTTTATTTGCTGCTTCTGACACTACATTGCAGTTCCATTCCAGTGTGCCAGATCTTTCCGTGTATTTTATAGGCTATACAGGCATTTAATTTCAACTATGGATCTCAGTCTGTAAGTCAACTATATAAATTAAATACTCCGGAATTAACAGCAAAATATTGAAGATCCTTGTTGGAGAGGGCTTGTGTTGTTTCTTTTTAGACCTGAGAGGCAGGTTGCAGTCAGCCCTCCTATGAACCAGCTTCAGACTATGTGTAGAACTTCCAAAATTTTTGTGCAATACAGAGCTATTTAAAACATCTCGTGGCATTCACGCAAAACATCCTAGTTATCTGAGAAGAAAATCAAAGTGGTGGCACCATTGAATTCATTTGAGAGAGAATGCTCCCTGTTAAGTTTGCTCAGGTTGTTTAGATTTGTGTTGGAATGTAAGGGTATTTCATGAAGGCTTTTCACATAATTACACATTTCCCCCTTTATTATAATCACCTTCCTAGACCAGGCTCCAGCCGGTCTGCTTGGAACAATTGCACTCCCTTGTAACCTGGTCAGGTCTGCTGTTCTATTTTTCTGTGTTTACAGCAACTCTCTTCTATCTTAATAGCACTAAACAGTGCTAAAACTTAGTAGGCACAAACCTACTGGAGAATTCTACCTTTTTGAATGAAAAATCTGATAGATTTCTCTGGTTTATTTTCATCTCCAGTCTTTTGCCATGCAGGTTTTTATCAAAGGAGAAAAAAATATATATACCAGTATCTTTTAGATCATGAATCAGGAGTGACAAAGTTTACAAAGTTTAAAGATCTTTCCTTTGAATAAAAAGAAATAGTGTAAAGGAAGAGACACAAAGCTGAAGCTTCTAAAAACCTGCTGTTTACCAACTTAAGTATTTACTTTTAAAATTGTCTTTAAAGTTTGAGGGAAGGTTGATTCTGATGGGCTGTAGTACAGCCCTTACATCATCTTCTTTTTTGAATTGAGTCAAAGGAAGTATGCATAGAATATTATGTTACTGTGGCACTGGGTTCATATACTCTGTAGCATGCTTCTTGTTCCCAAGAGTAAAGCAGAAAAAACATTTTAAAACTATGTACTTATGTTTGTAGATTTGGATTAGGAATGAGAAACAGAGAAGCTGTCTGTTTTACCTGTGCTCTATGAGCTTTGAAAGTACAGCTAGAAACCAGTAAAATAGTATCCAGTATGTCATAATGTTCAATTATTTGGTCTGTTACCAAGAAATAAATTTGTATCAAATGCAAAAGTTTCTTTTTTTTTTTCTGAAATAAACTCTAATGATGTCATATCTTACATACTCATTATATTTCTGTTTAAAAATATCTGGATTTTAAATGCTGAAGAAAATTCTGACTCTGGAGATTGATACTGTCTACATAAGCCGGATAGACTTTATTGTCTTTTAAGAATTTATTTAGTTTTTAAAGATGAGAAAAGAAACATTAAGCAAACAAGTATTTTTGAGTAGCAATGAATTAATTAATGTTATACTTAATGGCATCTAGCTATTAAAAGGATTTTTTCATTAAACAGGAGACATACAACTCTATTTATGCTCTTGAGAATTTAAATATTTTGTCATGTGGATCTGGTTTTCTTCTGTCTTGAGTCTGATGATTCTGCAACATTTTCTATTATGTGCCAAAGTGGATGTTTCATATTGACATGGAAGTCTTAATATAAGTCTCCAAATGAAGGAATCCTTCAGAACAGTAACTCATGGGTTTGGTTATTTTTTATTAAATGAAACTTAGTTAAGCTGTAGGCACTTTATTTACAATTTTTCAGGTCTTTACTGTGCTTATCCCTGGAGATCTTGGGAAAAGTCTACCTAAAAGGCTTTGGGAATATATATTTTGGATAAACTTGTGGGGGAGTATAAGATCTTCACCTATGACATAGGGAGTTCTGAACCATAGCAAAGTGCACTAAAAAATTATTAGAGTTTTGAAATATAGCTACACTGAAAAAGCTTGGTTTCCATTTCCAGGCCTTGGAGAATACGCGTATGAGGATACTTCCTCCCCAACCCCTATGGCAGTTTGCATGCTTGAGCATCAGGAAGCCTTTGGCAAAATTAAGTTTTTAATTTAAAAATTCACTGTTCCTGCAAAGCACAAGAGTGTTTCAGGGAGAGAAAATTGTTTCCGGGGATGGTTGGTATGTTTTTTATTTGATTTGGGTTTTTTGTATTTCTGGATGTAACAAATACTGTTGAAGGCCTGTATGTTTATTAATTTGTGTCCCACTGCTCATTGAGGCCTATAGCTTTTCAGTTTTGTCTCAGGTTGGGCAGGCATCAAGTCTTGCTTGTATAGATTTTTTATCTGATAACGCATACAATTTTAATGCAACATATTTTTCCCTTTTCAATGTCCTTTCACTTATGTCTTCTGTGTTAAGTAGTCTGTTTTCATACTGTTTAGATGGGAAAAATCAGTTGCTGTTTCCTTGAATCAAGTTGAAAACAGTTACAGTGTTGGAAAGAATGTTTGCTTGTTTTGTTCATCATAGCTTATTATATAAGGGTTGGAAGTGGCAGGTGAGTGTTGCTTTTTGGGCTGGAGGGAGTTGGTTTGGGGATTTGTACTTTGGTTTGTGTGTCTTTGAAAACCATCGCTTCTACTCAGTGAAATGTTAATCCAGTTTTTATCTCTAGTGGTAAAATTGTTACTGGGTATGAATTTTCAGTATGAAGTAATATGGATTAATCCCTTTGGGACCAGAAATTCATTGTGATGCTATAAAATCAGGCTTGCAATACATTTTGTTGATGTTTTGGATGACATTGCATGCAAAATAGACTGTTAAAATAGTTGGTGTTAATGTAATAGACATCCCCCTAAAGAGCTCTCACACCTAGAAAAGGCAATGATGTGAGAAGCCTTCATTTTTAACTGCTCTTTCAAAGAGGAAGCAAGTTTAAAATCATCAAATTATTTGATGGACCTTAGCACTGCAGAATAATCCTTTTTTAATTCCTGCAACAACTTTTTCTGCAGACCTACAGCAAACAGATTCCTTTTTATGTTTCTTGTAGGCAGTTTTACCTACATATTGTTGACTATTTAGGGAGATCTGAGGAGAGAAACAAAAATATTTAATGCTGAAGGAGTTTATATGTGTAGAAAATCATTATCCTTCTAGAGGTAGAGGTAAAAGGCAATAACAGTTGAGAGGAGATGATTACTGGTGGGTAGTAAGGGGAATAAATAATGAAGAGCAAGAGATAAAAACCTATTTACCTATGTAATAATTAGACAATGAAAGGAGAAAAGAAGCACAAAGAATATGTAAGAATAGCCCGAGTACTGGTGTGTGTGTGTGTGTATATATATATATTTAAGTTTGAGGGGTTTTCTCAATATAATTGTTTATACTTAAAGTAATTTTACCATATCCTATGAGGAATTTTATATCTTTTCTTTTAAAAAACCACATACGTAACAGAACAATTAATTAAAATTCTAAAAGTTCATCAATGAGATGATAGAATATCATTGAAATTATAGAATATTGAAATTCCTCATTCATCTCTCAGTCTGTGTAAGCCTTCATCATCAAATACAGAGGCACATTGTCTTGCTGGGAGCTTTATTATACTGCTGTAGGAACAGATCAGGGCATGTCCCTCCATACTTTCTGGTTCACATTGGATTTTTTCAAATCAATAAACACTCAGTGTAATAATGTTGCTTAAAATAATTTTTGCCAGTAAAGTAAATATGCAAATATAATTTTAAAACCACACTCTTTGAAGGGGAAAATGATAAGGCTTTCCAGTACCTGAAGGGAGCCTGCAAAAAAAGCTGGAGAGGGATTATTTGACAGAGCATAGTGTGACAGGAAGAGGTGGAATGGCTTCAAATTTAAAGAGAGTGGATTTAGAGTAGGTACCAGGAAAGAATTCTTTGTTGCGAGGGTGGTAAAGCACTGGAACAGGTGGCACAGAAAAGTGGTGAATGCTCCATTCCTGGAAGTGTTCAAGGCCATTTTGGGTGGAGATGTGAGCAACCTGGTCTAGTGAAAGGTCTCCCTGCCCATGGCAGGGGGGTTGGAACTAGATGGCCTTTGAGGTTTCTTTCAATCCGAACCGTTTTATGATTCTATGTGAAGACTGTGATTTTGCTTTATAACTGAATGTGCATGTATACCTGTAATGATTTTGTACCCAAATAATTCTGTTAATTATTCACTGTTACTGGTTTTTTATAGTTGAACATGAGCTACAAATGATTATTTGTCAAGTACGTTCATAAAGATTTCAGGTTTTATTAATTTCATTTTTTGAAACAATTCTCTTGTATTACTTTCACTTGTCTAGTAGCCTTTCTGGGAGAAATCTGAAAAGCTACCTGAAAGCAACATGAAGTTAGTCTAGTCCTAAAAGATTTTTGTAGATCCCAGTGATACAGTAAAACTATATCAGCACCCAATGCTTTTTGGGAGGATGTGACCTATTTAATTTGCTGAACATCTACCAAGTCTGTACTGGTTGTTGCAGGTATGAAATACTTTTGTGGCTATGAGATTTTTGAATAGGAGGATTGACTCAGTAAACAAATAGTGTCTTCAACTCATACCACTTATCAGCAACCGATGATTTGACCATAATGGAAATGAAGTTAAAATTATATCCTTGTAACAGGAAGAAATTTGAAAAGAGACTTCTATGAAGTATGTTTTTAGGTAGTTCACAAAGACTACCTTTTGTTCTCACATTAGATACATTCGTCATTGATATCTTTTCCTTCTGTTTTCTTTCTGAAAGGTGGTCTTGGAATGCACATTAAAGAAAGACCTTGTTTACAACAAAGTTACTCCTACTTTTTACCACTGGAAGATTGATGACAAAAAGTTTGGCCTCACATTTCAGAGTCCTGCTGATGCAAGAGCATTTGATAGAGGTATTCGAAGAGCAGTAGAGGATATTTCTCAAGGTACATATTTCAGGTGAAAGACTTGGTGGGATGGAGGAATATTGAGTGTTTACTAAAAAAGATGTCAAAGCACTTTGTGTAACATTTGCATTGACAGTATTTAAGGATGTGGATTAAACTACAGTATATTGGGATTTTAATAGTTTTTGAAATAGCACTTCTGACATTTCTAAAGTGCCATTTATTCAAGTGTCTTAAATTGTTTCACAAACACTAATAAGGTAATTTCCTGAAACATCCCTACATAATAAAGCATTGCCTCTTTCTTTTAGACATGAAGAAAAGCAGGAAGCTGGAGTGTTATATTCTCTCACTTGGATCTTAGAAGCTTTTTGCAAGTCCTGTGTTCTTGTAGGATAAGCTGTGAAGTTGAATGATTTGTGACCTGTTGAGTTCTCTATTTATCTGCTCATACTCTCAGTTAATAGTTTTATTTTTTTCTAACTGCTGAGTTAGTAGTAGTACTGCATTCTGTGTAGTTCTGAGGACAGGTTTTTTTAGGAACAGAAGAAGAATTTACTCAGACAGCAATATGGCCATCTGGTTCCAGAGCTTCACTGAATTAATGGAAACCAGTGAACAAACTGAAGGATATCATCAAGCCTAGATTCTGAGCTGAAAATAAAATAAATGTATTGCTGGATCGATACAGGGAGGGAAGAGAACAAGTGTCTGTTGAACTGAAAGAACATCTCTTTCAGGCTTGTAAAAAGGGATTTTATGTGTGTTATCCTGGTAATGAAGTGAGGACCATGTTTCTGAGGTGAAATGCTCTTCGTCATGCTCTAAGGACTGCTTTGGAATTGTGTTAGTATGATCCATATCCCTTCAAGACAAATAATTAGAGAACATGAGAGTCATTTTTTCTCTTAGGGTCTCACAATTTCAATTTCTGCTGATTTATAGCAAAATACAACACTGTGTGCATTCATGCCAACCAAATGTCTGTCTTTAATTTTCAAAATGCTTTATTAAAAGGAGTATATTCCCTTGCTTCTCATTGCTGATGACACTTTGAAAATGCGTTTATAGGGAAAGTGGGAACAAGAGAGAGGAGTGTGGCTAGAAATACTCAGTATAGAAAATGCAGAGTGTAGAAGTGAATGATGCCTACTAAATCAATTTGAAATGCAGTGATCTATACGTTAGAAAAGTAAACAAGAATATTTATATCATCATCACTGGATATTGAGAAATGGTATGGATTACTGGAAACAGTAAGTGGTAAATGCGAAGAAAATAACCTTGTCTACTTTTTTTTTCTTTATGTGAAGGTTATCCACCCTCCCAAAATGATGTTGAAGTGGCAGAAGACTGCTTTCAAGTGAGTAAATTTTTTAATTAATTGTGCATTTTTTCTTTTACAAATGTATCCAACGGATTTTGCTCTCATTAGTGAGAATAAGCAAAATAAGAGCAATAGCAAAATTTAGTTTAATTAAATAAGTAAGTTCCAGAAGAATTATCTCAAAGACTTATGATATTGTCTGTGCTAAACAAAGTTGTTATTGTTTAATCCATAGGATCATTAAGTATCCTGAGTTTAATTTTTAAGTTTAAAATGTCTGTTCAAGTTATTTCCTCTTTGATCTTATTGAAGTATGCAATATTCTTCTAGGAAATAGAAAATAGAGGGATAAAGAATTTTTTTACTTGTACATCTTATTTGTTTTTTTAGATTTCGCTTTGCAGTGATAAAACACTTCTAACATCAAATGGTTAGAGTTGAAAAGATGCTGAGACAATGGTTGAAAGAATATAGTCCAAACAAAGACAGAAGTTCAGACAATTCTTAAAACCCACTGAAGATAAAGTAGTCACTTGTTGAGATTCAAGTTTTTATTGATCCTTTTTTTTACTGTTCAATTTCTGTAGGTCATAATTATATCATATACCATAAATACTGTAACACTGATGCATAGCACTGCCTGGTAATAGCCAAGAATCTGTGTGATTAAAAAGCCAGTATAAAAACCATTATGGAGATGTATTTATATATACACACACACACAGAGTAAATAACTATAATATAATTGAGTAAATCCTACTTGTGTCTATGTATGCTTGTTATTTTTTCCTTCTTATTTTAGTGAAAGCCATGTCTGCATTCCCACATATATTCAGTTTTCAGAGTGCAGAAATTTAAATTAATATGAAGATGGTAAAGAAACAAGTTGACTCTGGGGTCTTAGTGACTATTCAAAAAACTGATAATGTTGCTAAGTGATTTCTTCTGGGAAACAGTCTCATTACTTCTGCAATAATAAATCTTGTGTCACTGTAAATAGATCCAGCGTAGAACCTCTAGAACACAAAATCAAGAAAATTAGCAGATGACTTTGAAGATACTATGATAGGAGACTGAGAGTCAAGTATTTAAAAAGGATGCTGCAATGCAGTGGCAATACAGAAGTCTCCTGATATCTTTTAATTTTATGGTAGAATAAATGTATTTCTTTGTGTAAGTGTTGGTTGTGTAACCACCTGTTGTTCTTTATTTGCAGTGCTTTTTTTAAGGCAATTGAAAGTAAAATTGCTATAAATATTAGATATTTCAGATTTTTCAAAGAAACAAGATTTTGACAGGGCAAAGGAAATATGTGCCAAAGTTAATGCAGTCCTTAATCAACTCTTAAAATACTTGCTTAAACATGCTTTGTTGTAAGGATTAATAATTGAACAGTTTCTACAGGCCTAATGAGATGAGAACAAACCAATTTTCTCTTGATTTTGCTGCGTAGTTATTGCTTTTGTATATAAGGATGCCAAAATTGAGGAAAATACCTGAAATTCATTATAGTTACAAATTTGTTATTGGGAAAGTGGAGAAAATTATTTACAACATCTATATATATGTGAATATCAATACACCACCTATTTACATATATAAATACAGGTTTAATTTATATTCCATTTTAAAACATAAATGTGTATATTTTTTTACTGTCTGTAAACCAGATATATTGTGCATGAGTATTTATATATATTATATGTATTACAGGTCAAAAAAATCAGCAGAACAATCTTTTACATTCTATACAGGAAAACATACTTAATGACTTCATCACAATAGACATTGCTTAACTGTGCATTTGTTCTGTGGATAGATGTCCTGTTTTCTAGAAACAAAAAAGCTTGCCAATATCTCTTACCATATCTGCATACCAAAGTGAAATAAGTGATACTAGCATTGCCTATCAATAACAATACCAGAAGGGAGAAAAAAAAAGAAATGCAGAGAAAACTGAATCCAACCTGGTTTAGCTATGCTCCATCTAAATGAGGTTTCTGTATCAATAATGAAGCTGTAATTGCAGGGTTATGAACATGAGTGTAGAAAAGCTTTACACCATTTTAGTTACAGGCATCAGGTCTGGTCTCCAAGAATACCTTTGAAATACCACATAGTCCACATTCTCTTTCAAATTAAATGTTCCCTCCTTCCAAGACTGATACTCTGATAAGTGATACTGGATACACCAGGGTCTTTTTACCTTGATGTGTAAGACCATCATTCTTTAAAGAGAACATACTGAGTATTTGAAGAGTTGTGTTGACTTGTCACCAACTTCTTGTGACCTCTATGTAGCTTAATGATTTTTTGTTTCCCTGTTTATTTTATGAGCTGTTTTCCAAAGTCTCTATTAGTATTTTTGAGTGTGTTTTGGAGTATATCTATGCAAGGGCATTTTGGAGTGTGGATAGAATATTAAAGAGTATTTTTTTCTATACTGTTCTAGTCATCTGACACAGTAGGAATTTTATATTTAGTAGTAGAATCCTATATTTGAAGTATAAATATAGCATTTAGGTTGTACATAAATTTCATTAACTGTGGCTTGGTTTTGTTGAGTTTTTTTAAATGAAGATGACTAGATGATGAAGAAAGCTAAACATGCTTCATAAGTTATTTTACTAGCTGGCTATATTTGGTGCTACAGACAGCAAATAAAATGATCCAAAGACAATCAAAAATTATCATCTTAGTGTGAAGTCTCAATACTTCCTTGTAATGAGTATTATCACATTTTATTGAAGCAGTTAGCAGAAATAGTGATTGTCTGAAAGTTGTACGTGCATATCTTAAATGTAAATCCAAAACTGAACTCTTGCCTTGTCTAGCAACTCTAGGCTTAGTATGTTATACCTTGGTTCACTAAATTTTTGATTTTTTAATTTGAATTTTGTAAATAAAATCACCTAGAGAAAGCATTTTTTTTGCTGAAGAGCAAATGTATCATTTTAAGAAGACATAGCTTCATTAGAGTTTTTTTAACCTCTCTGTTGTTTGCAAATAATGTTAAAATCCTAGTATTAAAATATCATCACGTAGGGGTTTTCATGGTTGCTTAAATTATTGCAATTATTTGTAATTGTTTAATTAACTTATTAGATGCAAATTGTTCGTATCATCAAGTAAGCCCTAGTCTTACTTTCAAACAGAAATACACAAATGAGTTAAGGCAGAGCTATCTGACTTTCTGTAGTGTTGGGTAATGGAACCTGGAAAAGTATATGTAATTACATGGAAATATGCATTGGGAATTTGTTTTGTGTTAGGAAGTTTAGATGTTAGTGGTATAAAACCCAGCATCTTGAATGCGGTAAATCAGCTTAAGTAAGTCAGTTTGCTTGTTTGTTAGAGGACTGGCTTAGGTTGTTTTCTTTTACCAAATGCAAACTTCTTGCTTTAAAACTCACCTAGCTTAACTGAAAAAAAAAAAAAAAAACCAAAAGTATTTTTAGAAGTAAATCTAAATTAAATCTAGAGCTCATATGATTAAAATTATTTTTGTGGAGGTTGAGAAATAGAGTAGCTGAACTTTACTTTCTTTCAGTTTGTGTTGATTCAGCCATATTGGTGTTATTTATAGGCTACCAACACATTTTAATAGTTTTGAAGTAATAAGACTGGATCACTTATGCTTTTGAGTTTCTTACTAGTGGCAGAAGAAAACTGTAGACTGATAAACTGTAAGCAGAAAATAAAGAGTTTGGCTTGTTGTTTCAGAAGTAAGTACATTGGACTTTTTGTTAATAGGAAGGTGGAAAGGCCTGCAACTTACATGCATCTTAAGTGGTTTTGGTGCAGGCAGGGAAGATATCACTTGTTCATGCACTGCTCTGTAAATACACTATTTAGTGACCTCTTCATAAAGACCTTCAATGACCACTCAATTTATTTTGTCTCTAACAAAATGCTTGCAGAAGTTTTATTTTACTAAAATAACATTATGACTTGTAAGGACATGTGAAATAATTTACCCTTGACACACACTAATTTCTTACGGATATGACAATACCACATGGTAAAACACTAAAGATTAGAAATATTTTATGCAGTTAATAAATTGCTTAGGTCCAGTTCTTAGAACTAAAAGTAATACTGATTCATATTATCTATTTCAAATAAAGATATTCATATATTGTGCTAAATAATTGTGGTTTATTAAGCTTTTTTTTTGTTAGAGTTGTATATAAAAAACAGAAGGAATTAGATATTTTTCCTCACCAGTATTCCTAGCAGCCTTCTTACATGTTGTGTTCTCTATATATTCAGGTGGAAAAGCCTTTGCAGAAAGAGGCATGTCAAATGTCTTTTTTAGTTTAAACTGTACAAAATATTCAGAGTAATCTAGGTAATATTTCAGCCTATGTCAGAAACACTTATCTGAAAATAATAGGTTTTTTGCCAAATAGATCACTCCATCAGTCTCAGAAATAGCCAAAGCAGAAGGAAGTAATTCAGATGTTTTTTAAACCTGTATCATTTATTCAGAATCGAAAAATTAAGGAAAAAGCATTTAAACATTTCTTGTGTTGTGAACATCAAACTGCAGATTTTCGGGCCTCATGGGAAGTAAATGCAAGAACTGGGATGCAGCGGAAATGTGGTCTCTCATCCATCCTTCTGTGTAATCATTAAACTTACTTAGAGGAGAACATTTTTAACAATGTTTGCAGAACAATGTTGAATTCTCTCCCAGACTTAACTCTGGCAAACTGGGAGAAGTAAGGAGAGAAAATCTGAAGAACAAGAGAAGCTCAGTCTGGTTTTCATTTTCTCTACAGCTGTCATCTGGCTTTGAATTCTGCTGGAGAGCTACAGCTGGAGTCATTTTATTGCTTTACCCAGCATCCTTTTGCTTGTGCGCACAGAAATGTTTTAGTAGTCTTGGAAAAAAAATTCAGAGTATCTCTTAGCAACCATAGGACAGTAATTATTATACCAGCAGCTGGGAGCAAACCAGATTTCCGTTGTGCATTAAAAACTGGCGTAGGTTACTTTACAGATGATACTGAATAACCTATGCCAGTGCTGTACTTTGCAGGCTGTGGTTAAAGAATATTGAATGTGGGCGGTGTAATTGCTTTGGACAGTAGAAAAGAAGAATGCATCTCTGTTAGTGTGTGATACTCTGTATATGTTCTTGTGGAAAACTTTGTAAGTTTGCTTCTTACTTAAATGTATTTTCAACACAATACCATTTTTGTTTCTAGGTCTTCCTACTTCAGATTGTCAGTGTTTCCATTATAAATGTGAATTTTCAGGTGTTTATGACCTTGTAATAAAACATCACATTGGAGCAGGAAGTGTTGTCCAAGGAAAAGGTTTTTGGATACTAATAAATGAGGTTTGACTGTATCAAAATTACAGTTTAATTAAAAGCAGAGAGTTCAGCATGTTCATCTGTCATTTCTGTAATTCAGCAGTGAATATTTATTGGCTAAATAACTGACATGTTTGCTTTTCATTTTGATACCAGAAGTCAGTCTGTGTCCACTTACTTGTAGCGTATAGGTTGGTAAGCTGAGCATTGTGCTTTCAGAAATGCTGTCTAGCGAGTTCTTGCCTTATTAAAGGTCCCATGCTTTTCTCTGTCTGCTGCCACCCTGAAATTTGTCCTTGAAGTCAATTAGTTTGAATTGTGGTTATCTGTGTTGGAATTTTCTGAAAGCATTCTTTGATAATTGCTGGGTATAGGGCAGAAAAGTTTGCTTTAAGATTAAGGTTTGGGTTTTGTACATCATCTGGCACTACTGGTTAGCACGGTAACAGATATCTGTGCCTGTGTCCTTCATTAGATGGAGTCCCCCTTGACTGGCAAGGGGAGTACTTGTGTCTGCCTCTGTGAGCATGTGCATCTGTCCTTTTTGCTCTTTTGTGTAGATAGTTTATTTTTAAAGAAAGGTGTGAATCACCTGCAGGGACACAAAATAATGCAGGCTGCTACAAATCTCACCCAGGGATAAAGACTGGCTTGTGGGTAGCATGTGCTTTTTCCGTGGGAAGGAAGAAGTTTTTGCACCTTGCTCCCTTCTCCCTAGACCACTCAAATGTATAATATGCAGGGGAGCACGAAAGGGGATGCTTATCACTGAGGTTTCTGTAAAATGGCTTCTAGCTGTTAACTTAAATGCGTGTAGTCATTTTCAACATTGCTCAGACCAAAAATGGTTGTAGGCATTTCTTCCTCATTTTGAATACAGCTCTTCTGCGGTCTGAACCACTGTTTTGGAAGCTTTTTATGTCATTGAGCAATGTATCTGCAAGAGGACCTCCTGCTATGAAGATGTTTGATATTGCACTAATATTTTATGCTTTTTGCTCTTAAAATAGGTATGCATATATAAAGTCTAATTGTTGTCAGTCATTCCAATATTTTGTTTATACTCCTTTCCCAACAATGTTTGACCAGAAAACTTAATTTTGACAATAACAGGGTCAATTACTTTGTGGTGTTGTCATGCTCAAGAATCTGAAAATAGCACTTCATTTTGGCATTTTGCCCACCTTCAGAATTTTGCAGGCGAACTTTAACCTGATTGAGTGAGCTTCTCTCTTTCTTGGAGTGTAATTATACTGATCATTAATTAATTACTAAATTTAACATTTCCCACAAGGTTCTTCTGAAACAATATATAAATTCTTAGTGATGTGATGATTTTCTTTGTCCTACAAAATCAGCTACAGACCAGCTACTTCATACTGTCTAGATGTTTTAGAACTTGATACATTAGGCTTTTATGTATGTGAGGTACTAATGTAATTCTGGAATAAGTTCTTCAAGTATTTGATAAGTGAAAACTAATGATTTTGAGTTAATACTTAGCCTGTCAAAACTTTAGGTTTGCCTTTGCCTCAGTGTTTTTCTGTACCATTTTTATTCTTTTCCTCTAAATGTTTTCTTGATACATACAAAACCTTAAAATAAAGCTGAAACATTCTGATTGCTGGAAGCTGGATGATGCCAGAATTTTCTGTGTTATCCATGATGACAACCAGTTAACTTTACACCAAACAAAACATACAGTACATTTTTGGAGGCCCAGTGGAATTTGTATTAAAATGCTCTGCTGTATCTTAAGTATGTCCCAGTCAGTCAAGCTTAAATAATGAGAACTTTCGTTTTTCAATTCATTTCAGAAATTGAATCATCTTACAAGCCAGTATTTCACCCAGACATACTTCCTCTTCCTTCTTCTGAATGGCACAGGTCCTTCAGCTGTCTCATCATACATTGCCTCGTGTCATTTTTGTATCAAATTGCCTGATACAACTGTAATTGCAAAAAGACAGTCATTACATTTTTAATGCGCACTTGCTGCAATTAGATATTTTAATTGGGCCAGTATAGGTTAAAATTTACTTTCTCTTCCTTTCCATCTGATTTTTCTTTTAATTTATTAAAAGATCTGATTAGCTTTTGCATTATTAGTCTCAGAATTTTTTTTCTCCAGTTGTGTTTTTGTAAATACTGGTAGCCTTGTGGGTCGTTAGAGAAAACATCTCAGAGACAGGTTAATCTCTACTTCCTTAAAGAAGTCTGATTTGGCAACTGTATTTCAAAGGCATGTATCTCTAGTGCCCAAGTTGTGTAGTGTCTGCAGAGAAATTCTGTATTTACCAAGACTGACTCAAAATAAAGAAAATACTTGCTACTTCTAAATGCTTTCAAAAATGTGCATTTAAGAATATTTGTGTTCAGTGATACTTCTAACACATTATATAGAATTTTAACAGACGTATGTATGAACTTGTTGGGTCTGGTTTTGTTTTTATATAAATGCAAAAATCATTTCAAAGGAGTTCTTATGTGTTCTAGACTGCTCAAGAAAATACATCAGGTTCACTAATGAAAGATCACCTTTTTCAACATGAAACTGTAGTAACCAGTGAAACCTACAACAGTGCAAATTTAAGGCCTTCATCATTTGAGGATTTCAACACCAGGAGAGCCTGTTTACCAAGCCAACCTAACCAGGTAAGAATACCAATAAAAGAAGCAGTGCTTACTTTGCCAGCTGTATTAATAGCACAGTATGTTGTTTCTGACAAGAAATCATTGTGTTCCGAGTCCACATACTCAGCTTTTTGAAATTTTCAATATAAACTTTTCAGCTGAAATATTATAGCATTAATATGGCAGAGGTTAAGCTTTGTGAAGGTATTTACCTATCTTTGTAGTGCACCAGACTACATGAATAAATCTTTAATTTCTTTGAAGTCGGTTTTTGTATTGCAGATTTCAATATCCGCAGTCTTAAAAAGCCATTTAATTTTTTTCAGAAAATGTTAATTGTGTATTAGCTCAGACTTAGTTAAATGTATACTGATACTCATTGGCTTAGAAATATTGAAAAGTATCTTTAAAATTGATGTCTTGGATGCGCTGTACAGTAGGGCACTTCTGCTAAATATTTTTATTGAAACATTGCTTGTGCTTTCTAAATGCATATTTAAACTAAAGTATCTGTTTTGGTGCAGAAAGGAATATATATATATCAGTTATGTATGAAAAGTGTTCAGCCATTGGTACAGCTTTTCCTTTAGCACTATATTTTTCTTTTTTTCTAAAAAAGAAAAAAGCTGAAAGAACTGACGCTTTTTGTAGAGTGGAGAAGTAGTCTTAGTAAGTTGGATTATAATTAATTTGGTGGTCTTATGTCTAGAACCAACTACATGGGAAGCTTTTAGAATATGCTGAGTAACAGAAGTCAAAGTAGAATGCAAGTTCAAATGGTTCTGAAGACTTGCCAAAAAATATCTCTGCTGCTTGAAATAAAGCTTGTTGGTACCCTCAGTTATTTTTGCAGAGAAAAATAGGATTGTACTTAAGTTTTATATCAGCTAGTCTTAAGCTGCTTTATTGGGCAAAAGAAGCAAGCAGTGTCATCTGGAGAACTAAGAAGCTTGAAATTATTAATTTTTCATCTTTAATCATTGATCTACTCCAATTATCTCTTTGTATAAATCACCTCATATTTTTGTTTCTGTTAAAGTACATATTTTTCCTTCTTCCCCTTTACTTGCAAAGACAATTGTAAATATGTTTTAGAATAGAATGGCTGGGTTCTTAGGTTATTGCAGCTAATATTTAATGGCTACAGTAACTCGTGATGTATGACCTGTTAGTCTTGTCTCTGTTGTAAAGTGCAGTAGCTTAAAATACCTGTACGTTTCAAAAGCATGTATAAAATCATCTACTGAGAAAGAGATAATTTAGGTTGTGTTAACTGATTAGTCAGTGTCTGATAGAAATTAAATAGAAATTTCTTTCAAATGACAACATTAGAATTCAGTTTTTGAAAAGTGAAGTTATGGGGGATTCCATGAAAATTTAAGTAGATATTCTTTAAAATATTGTTCTCATATTGTAGCACCACCTGCAAGCAACAGACGCACTCTGGTTTTGCATGCATTTAGACATAGACAGGTCACTAAAACCTCACATTCTGTATGTGCACAAACTGCACTGGCTCTGCTAAACTCCATGCATATGACCAGGTGACACAGCAGATCTTGAGGTAATTACTGGGTTTATTTCAATTTTGTGTACATAAGTTTGAACACTCTTACTTAAGAGTGTGCTTATAAGTTGAATAGCTCAAGAAGTACATAAAGAAATGGTTAATGACAATTCAGATTTTACCTGTAATATTTTGACTGTTAGTAAAAAAGTACTCTAGTCCTTCAGCTTTTCAGCTTCTGATACACAGATGTGTGTTAAACTTAGTACTTAGGCAGCTGCTAGTGTCTTCATTTTGAGAAGTTGCAAGGAGACCAAAATCAGGTATATCTCTTTAAGGAGAAACGGCAAAAGCTACAGTACCAAGGAAGTGACTGTGCCTTGTTTAAAGGTGCATCCCTTCAAGTAAGGTGCTGCACTTGTGGGTTCAGTTGTGTCAACAGAAATTTTCTGCCTAATTTCCAGCTGGCTAATCATTTTCAGAATCAGATTCTCTGTGGAATTGCAGTTTGCTGTAACATTCTTCCTCCCTTCCTGCTTCAGCTTCACATAGAGGACATTTGTACTGAGTTTTAATTTTTACTATTTGGAGCACTGAGTGCATTATTCTCATTAAATTTTGCTGCTATTTGTACCTATCTGAATTTGGGTTGTGAATTGTTCCTAAGTTTTCATGTACTTCATGCATTCACATAGTTCCATTTAACACCCAATGAGTAAGCTCTTTCCAGCATTTCTCCAGTTTGTTTATTTTTCAGCATGTTCTGCTCAAAAAATATTTCTTAATATTAGTACCATAAAGAATGTAGTGGTGCCTCGTTTGTAACATGCCAGTTAAGCATTTTTAGGTGTTGGGCTCAAAACTTAAAAATTATAAATGTGTTCTATGTACAGGATGTGTTCTGCTCAAACAAATAAAAAGCCTTCAAAGACTAAGGAGAGGTCAGATTCCTACAGTTGTTAGTATTTGTAGTGATCTTTAATGGCTGTTAGCTGTCTGGGCAATGGGAGGTTGAGGGTGGGTTTTTTGTAATGAGGTTTTAGGGGGTTTTCTTTTAAACAATGAGTTTTATTTACTGTCTTGAGTGCATGCATAATGTTCTATGTGGACAGTGGGGTAAGGATCCTTTATGCCTGTAACATGTGGAATTCTAATTACTTTTGTGGCTTTTTTTTTTAATAAATTTATGCCGTAAAATGCTCAAATAAACCAATTAGCCATAGTTAGTTATTTTTGCTAAACAATAGATTCTTCCTCTTGTTTGAAAACAGAATAGGCTGAGAAGCAGTTGGCTTTTATAAGCAAAGGGGAAACCTAACTGCTTTCATAAGAGCCTGGGAAGTATGTAAGAGAAGCAATGTTAGCTGAATAGGATATAACCTTTCTTCTCCCTGTATCCTTGAAACCTTGTGGAAGTTCAGCTATGTGGCTTGGAGCCAAGAAAAAAAAATATTCTTGTTAGCATACTCCAGTTGAAAGTCCCAGGGCAAAGCATCTCTAATTACAGTTCTGTACTCATCATACAAGGATTGTTGAGCAGGGAAGTGATGGTTAGAGCAGGCTACAGATATTCTTACATAATCAGAAGATAGCATATTTTAAGAAGCTCTTCCTTCCTCTTTTCCAGCTGCCTTCCCTTTTCCCTTCTGTGTCTCCTACCCCAAAACCAGGACACGCAGACTTCAGCACAGTGGGAGCATAGACACATGCAAAGTGACACAGAAGTCTTTTATACCTAAAACCTCATTTTCAGTAGTTTCACACACTGCAACAGATTAGGAACATGCTGTTCAATTGTTGTACTTGACTATGGAATGGTGACACATTAATTCTCAGTAATTTGAGTACTAATAAGGTAAACCCTCTCAAAGCAACAATACTGATGCCAAAGATTATTCCCAAGTAATTCATGATTCTGGAAGAATTTGTAAGACTAATAGGTTAGGGAGTGGAAGGGTTTTTTGCCTTTTCTGAGAGATGGTTTACAGGCTGTGTACTTGACAGAGAAAAAGGCAGAATTTGACTTGAAGCCCACTCATAATCTGGCTCTGATTATAATAGCCCTACAGTGTAGGAAAATAATTGCTGCTTGTAAGGTAGAAATAATGGGGCATACTGAGACCCTTGCTTTTTTGCTGCACTGTCTGCTATTTTCAGGAGCTACTTTTATATACATGTGCTAAATTGTTATGCTGTCATTATTTGCACCTTTTCTTGCGAGTAATCCACTATCTTACACTTAGATAGGCCTGCAGTATTTCAGTTTGGATGATTCTCTGAATTTGGTCATCTTTGACTTTTTCATGCCCTCATGCCCTTTCATTGTAAGGTGGAAAAAACAAGAACTCTATCTTATTTCTCTGCTGGTTTCCTATGTGTTTAGCACATTCCTTATTTCTTGCCTTTTGAAGTAAAAAGTCTTAAATTATGGTCAGTTCATTATAAACTGAGAATTTAAGAAGTGCTTTGGGTCTTTGCCTGCCGGTGTCCTAAACTAATTAATTTAAGTACTGTGTATTAGCTAAGGGGAGACGCATTCAGAAGGTGCTGTTATTGTTTGTTTGAATGTTATGCTTCATACTGCAAAATCCTTATCTAGATCACAGCTTTGATAGTATGTTACCAGCATTCAATACTCTTGTATAAATTGGAAAGAGTTTGGAAACTTAGAGCAGGAATTAAGGAATGCTCCTGGATAACAGAGTAGTGAATATATCAGGGAGTTAGTCCTAAAGCAGCAGATCATCACAAGAAATCAGCACATAAGGCATAATTAATCTGTGGAATTATTTTCCACTTTAAGATGTTAGCACTCTAATTATGAGCATAATTCACAGAGCAGCATCAAGTTTTATGCGGATACCAAAATACTTAAAGCTCTCACGAGACACTAAAAGGTCAGGAAAGAATACTATAGCTCATAGACCTAATACCCTCCAGAAGACTCATTATTGTGGGGATGTTTGTGAATTGTAATAGTGAGAAAATAATGTGAATTTTTTTATCCTCAGGCAGCAAGAGAAAAAATTTTGGATTTTACTTTTCTAATCTAAGTTTTACATTGTAGGTGGACATAAATTTGGGACTTCACCAAAATAAACTTCTCTTACTTTGCCATTTCAGGTCCCACTGAAGTCAATCAGGCATGTTAGTTTTCAGGATGAAGATGAAATTGTCAGAATAAACCCTCGTGACATTTTGATACGTCGTTATGCAGACTACAGGCATCCTGACATGTGGAAGAATGACCTGGAGAGGGATGACGCAGACTCAAATATACCATTTTCTAAATCAGACAGTAAAAAATCTGACTATTTATACCCATGTGGGGATGGAACTAAGTTGAATTCCCTAAAAGACTCAAAGAGTTCTGTGGTATTTAAAACTCAGCCTTCCTCATCAAAATTTAAAAACTCAAAAAGAAGAAAAGAGGATGGTGAGCGTTCCCGCTGTATATACTGCCAGGAAAGGTTTAATCATGAAGATAATGGCAGAGGAAAATGTCAAGATGCGCCAGATCCTATTAAAAGATGTATCTACCAAGTTAGTTGCATGCTTTGCGCAGAGAGCATGCTGTATCACTGCATGTCAGACTCTGAAGGAGATTTCTCTGATCCTTGCTCGTGTGACACTAGTGATGACAAGTTCTGCTTACGCTGGTTAGCACTGGTGGCACTCTCGTTCATTGCTCCATGTATGTGCTGCTACCTCCCCTTGAGAGCATGCCATCACTGTGGTGAGGTGTGTGGGTGCTGTGGAGGAAAGCATAAAGCTGCGGGATGAATCAGTCTTGTGCCAAACAGAGCTGAAAAATCTTTGTTTCCAGGAAGCATCTAACTTGGATTTGTGGAAGCTTTTTGGCAAGCTGAAGGGAATCTTCTTTCATGTAAGAGATGCTTGATGTGGAGGAAGCAACAAGACTTGTCAGACCTTGGCATTTTACAAGTGCTAGCCACGCCTAACTATTTCCTTTGAGTGCGTGGCATTTGTTGCAAGTTGTGAAGGAGATTTTGCAAAGGAAAGCCTGTTCTTATTGGCTATAAAATGAGTATATAAACTATGATTATACTAAAAGGGATTAACTTTTGCCACTTTGTACATTCATGGTTTAGGTGAGGGGCTCTTTTAAAAGGATTAAAACTTATCTGAGGGGAAATTTTAACTAAAAGTGCACTAGTGACAGTTGATTTAAGATTAAGAAAAGTTAATACTCAGCAAATGAGAAAAGAAACTGATTTTAAGTGCAACTAAATCACTTATTAATAGTTTTTTGGAAGCAACTTTATGTATAAATAACAAATGTTTATATTTAACTAAATGTGTAAGGTACGAATTATTACATGTTAAACTTTCCTTCCCTCTGATATAGTAGGTATGGACCATATCTACTGTCACATTCCATGGTAGTATTTTAAATAGTTAATTTAGTTGCATTTTTATTCCAGATGGACAAATTGATATTTTCAGTCCTGGTTCCCTTCAGCTACAGTTTGTGTTGAATTGTATCCATGCATTCTGATAATCTAAAAACCTTTAAAATATTAATTATTCTAGTCTTGAGTGACCAATATTTTTTTGTTAAGCACAGATGTAATTGTCTAAAATGTTCTTGTTAGAACATAACATTTATTTTTATATATATAAATGACTTTGATTTCAACATAATAGCAAAAAGGATGTTGTTTCTGTTGTTCAACCAGCAAGTTGTTTTCTTTTGGGGTATCCTCCAAAAATACTTTCTTGCATATTCAAATGTTCATTAAGCGAAAGGTACATTAAGGCAGTTGTAACAAATTGTCATCAGTGTTCTTGTTTATCCTTCTGTTAAACTAGGATCCTGTTCAGCTGTTTATCAAGTACTATGATTAAAACAAAAGATTAATAACAAAAGTGAAATTGTTTTCATTATTTTGAACCACAACTTTTTCTAATTTGAACGGGCAAGAACAAAAGTACTGTGTGTTTTGTTCAAAAAGAACAACAAAAGACTTAGCTTGAGAAATAAATTACAGCCCAGGCAAAACTGAATGACCTTCTTAATTGGGGAAATTTGAGGGCGGGGCTGGGGAGGGAGGCTGGAGAGTGAGTGTGTGTGTCTGTATTTGTGTGAGTGCTGGTATATTGTGTGTGGTATTTCTTATGGTTTTGTACTTAGTAAACCAAACTTTCAGGTAAGACTCAATTAACCCACAGAGAATTTTTAAAAATATTACATGTTGTGCTGTGTTATGAAATAATAATTATTTACTTCTTGTTAAAAACATGTACAACACTAAACACAGTTATAATTCATTAGAAAATGTGCCTGTTTGATATCTTGGCTGGAGTGGGACACATTGTCTTTAGTATACCCTTGTTACTAAACACAGAAAGAAATAATTTTATTTTTAAAAATGCATTACTTACTTATCTCACTTACATGCATTTCTTCAATATCTTTTGTGTACTTTTTTCCGGCATGTATCCAGCCCCTTAGTTTTCCTTTGTAGCTCAGAAGTGAAATGAACAAATGTATATAACTGTCTGTAAAATACTTTTTAAAAGAAAACATTTATATTTATATTTATATTACAGCTTGAATTGACCGCCTTGTGTACATAGATCATCTCAAAGTATTATTTCACATTGAAAAAGACGACAAATATCTTGATAACTATAGAAGTTATGGAAGAGCTTCTAGTTTTGTATTAAGAGTTGATTGGCTAAAGTCCAAGAATATGACATGGCAGCAGCAGTCTTGAGTTTTACTGTTTATGTATTTGAAAGCTGCTACTCTGGTTGGTTTTCATGCTTCACACATTTTCAGCTAAACTTGGTTACCTAGAATAAATAGACTGTTAACTTTAAAAACAGCTTTCATTTAAAAATGGTAATTTTTCTAGTGAATGAGAGGAATTTAATATTTGTAAGTGCTAGGTTCCTAATTCAAGGTAGAGAGGTATGAACAACCTAAGAAAAGAACTTGCTGGCTGTATAAGAAAATGCTATATAATCATATTGTATATATACTTCAGAAAGAAATTAATTTTAGCAATTTCCTCTGAGCACTATACAACATAGTGAAACTCCTGGTCTTGTACTGTATCTTATGACACATATACTTTAATATTTTTGTTAAATGTGTGCATTAATATTTTCACCTTGCATTTAACTACTTAGCTGCTGAAATGTTTTCACTTTTTTCTTTTCTCTTTGAAGACTTGTATCATCTAAAAGCAGTTACTGAATGGGCCCATGCTTGCTTGTTCCTGTTGTGCTGCAGGTGGCAGCCAGCTTGCCTGGTTTGAGAGACCAAAGGAATGCAAAGATCCGAGGTTGCATAAGGATTGGTTTTAGTTGCATGCACGTGTACTTTTTCACTGGTGCTAGGGCTCTTACCCACTGTTTCATTTAGGAGATGAGCAGTGGAAGGTAGACATACAGCAAACCCATTCCAGAACAGCTTGTTGTATCCATACATCTTCTGGCTTTGGCGGCACGTAACATTCATTCTGTCTCTTCTGAAATACTTCCTTGAGCGTTTGGAAATAGAGAAATTTCTTCCCCGATCCGTAATCCTTGCCCTTAACATTGGAGCTGTAGTTTGTCAGGCATGTATAGCGGACCTTTGTGTTTCTTGTTTCCGAGCCTTTGGAAACCGCCACTGAATATTAAGTCCCTCGCTCGTTGAAAGCCTCGGTTACCGTGAAAATTGTTTCCCCTGGAAAGTGGGGGAAGTGAAGGGAGAGCGGCGCTCGGGCACCATCTACCGGGAAAGCTGGGCAGCCTTCAGGCACAGCTCCTGGCGACACCGAGCTAACGGGCTGTACGTGCACGGCTTAAGGTACGCCATGAGGTTATGCTATAGCCAGGAATTTACACAACAGTCATTCATTTGCAATCTGACTGGGGTGCTTTAGCTCCTCACGGCTCTTAAGTTTCATTATTAATACTGAAGGAAAAATCCTTTAACCATATATTTTGTTAGGTTTAACATTGTTATGATAGCCTGTTACAGGAGCATAAGAACCAGGAATGAAATGAAAATTCTTTTGATTGTGCCACTGGGCCTATAAGAAGAAAAAGTTTTATATATTTTTTTTATTATGTTGATTATTTTATTAATTTCCGCTCTCGAAGTTCTTCCTGCAGCAAAGTGAAGGAGTTTTGATGCTCGTGCGGAGGGAATTTGGCCTTTTGGTTTGTGATACAAATCAAGTTGTGAGTATGCACAGGTGGGTGTGTGCTCTCGCACATGAAATTCAGTAGCTGTGAAGGATATACCTACAACTGTATGCATGGATAAAGCAATATCTAATAATAATCTGCAATTATTGTGGTAACTGTTTAGTAAACAGCATGATGTTTTATAAAACTCTTCAAGAGCTTATAGAAGCAATGTTTCAGTCTTAACCAATGCAGTTTCCTCTAGAGAAACAAAGGTATTTTGAAGAATGCCTTAGTTGTGCGTGTTGGAATATAACATTCCCATTTTGGATGAGTTCTCTTCAGAATGATCTGTTCGTGTGTACCTGGAGGATAATGTTGAACACTTGTGTAAATAATGCCCACATTTAAATTAGACTTTAAATATTTTCCAAGCTTATGGCCCAACATGCAGCCAGTACAGCTATGCATTCATATTAGTAAAATGAAGATCAAAATTGCTGACTGGCAACAAAAACAAGAACTTTAAAAAGATGCCTTATGGTACTATTTGTCCAGCAGCTGGGTGGATAAAACTTGTTTACTTTGGCACATTTGCAAATATAAAGATGGGTTGAGGGGGCTGTTGGGTTTTCATTTTGGGTTTGGGTTTTTTTTTTCCCTCTGAAGGTTTCCCTTAATTGTAAAAGTTGTGGTTCATTAAAGCAATTAAAGCATATGGTGAAAAAGCAGCCTTCATGTTTAAAGCTGCAGTATAAGCTGTACATGTTTTCTTTCTTTTGCTTGGTGCCATTTGCTTTTCACCCTAATGACCTCAAAGTGCCTCATGTGTATATTGTTTCCATTAAACCTCAACTGCTATTTGCATATAATAAATGATGTATAATTTAATTAATTCATCCCATAAGTGTTTGCGTAAAGAATATGAATATAGCTTGTTATTTTGAGTATAGAATGTAAATATGTCTTTAAATTTGTAACTGGTTTGTTACATCATATTCTCGTAAGTTGACATAGTAGATAACACCATAAAAACTGTTCCAATGTTTTTCCTGTAATTACCTGATTAAAACTATCTTGAAATGAAAAAAATAACATGTTTTCCATTCTGTGTTGGGATTACTCAGAACAGTGCAAATGAAATGAAATGTTGCAGCTCAAGAACAGAATAAAAACAAGTAAATACGGGTATTACCTTCAAACTCCAGCATCATTCATTGTAGGAACCATTTGTAAGGGTTGTTATAATGTTTTAAAGAAAAGTGGGCTTATACCAGTTTGCTTTGTATGCACAGCAGTATTCATCATTGACATCATGCTGAGGAGGTCAAGATTCCTTTACATAAAACATATATATCTGAGTTCCCACTTGACCCCATCACAAAAATGCATATCTCTGAATATAATGCTAAGCTTTGTGTAAGCTACAGAATAAGAGATACATCAGAAAAGGAAGGGAAACTAATCAGTCCACGAAGAAAAATGAATAAGTAGAAATCTGTGAGACTGTAATTTGAAAGTTCAGTGGTCAGGGTTTAGGATAGATTATTTTAAATTGAATTGTATTCGCCTCTAGGTTTTACAAATGCTTTGTTATTGGTTACAGCCAATAAAGTAATTCTTCCTGTTCATTTGATCAGTTGCTAACTTGAAGAATTTTTATTGCCAGGTGTAAATGTTACATGGAGTATAAAGTGTAGATACTTGAGCTTTTAATTGATGATGTGAAAATGCACCTCTACCAGGGAAATGAAACAGACAAATTAATTGAATGGCAAATAAAGGTGAAGAGTTATTAGGCAAAATTATAGAACTATGTGAAAAACGCATATGAGGAAAGTAGTTCAGCATTAAACATGATTTCATACAATTTAGAAACCTCGTCTTACATCTCAGACAAATCTACCTTAATGTCACGGTTAATGCACAGTCTTCTGGGTTTGAACAAGAAAAAAGGATAGGTAATGAGTCCTTGTTCTTTTCTTTTTCTTGTTGATTTCTTATTCTTTGTTCTTCTTTATTTCTGTTTTTTTATTTTGTGGGTATTGTGGTGGTTGTGGGTTTTGTGGGGGTTTTCTGTTTCTTCTCTTTTTTTTCTTGTTCTTTTTTTATTTGCAGCTGAGTCAAACTCAGTTGCTGGAGTTCACAGGGCTGGTGGCCAGTTTCTAAAAAGAATTCACAAAAATATCCAAGTCATTGAGTAATTAATAGTCAGCCCTTTGTATCACTGTTTCCTGAACCTTTTGGCTTACTGTCATGGATTGCTATAGGATCCTGTGCCAGAACAGAAAGACTTCAGTCTGTAGGACTGTATCGTCACTTCCATAATTTGAGAACACAAGCTGTAATTTAACAGCTTGGAAACAGACATAACAAGTAAATGAATGACAATAAAAAATAATCCGCATTTTATACCTTTAATTAGAGATTGGACAGTGTGTATACACACACAATGGGATCTGACTTAATTGTACTTTGAATAATACATACTGTGAATCAGTAACAATACTTGGTTTCACCTAGAAGGAAAAGGGAAAAAAAGAGATAAATCAGTGCTTCAAGAAACTTGTATCTAGATATTCATGCCCTGCCTTGAGGGGTTTGGGAATATTTGAGAAAATAATGTCTTTGACAGAGTAAGCTTCTCAGATTAATTGTGATTTCAGCTAAGTGGTGGTTTGGCAGACTCCAGGCACATCTCAATACCCACCAAATTATATCCGATGTTTTTAGCAATATGCAATTATCTATGTCAGTTCAAGGTAATGCACAGGAACAATTATTTCATGTTTGGCATTTGCTGGTTTTTTATTTTTTAAACCACCAACAAAAACCTCTTCTGCATTCTGATTTTGAGTAATAGAAATCAGGGTAAATAAGCTAACCATATAATAACTGTTTCAAAGAAGAGGAGACACCCTTCTAAATGTAGACTCAGTACTGATCAATCAAATCTGTTTCTGTGGTCAGTGATAAAAGTAGCTATAAGAAAGCCTGTTAAGATGATTAAAGTTACTTTGTATGTAAAACTGGCTTTGAGTTGTGGGCTAATCTTCCTCACCCCAATACTGCAAGCTGTCCAACCACTTCTGTAAGAGCTCTCTCCTTCCAGTACCACATTTCTAGGATACAAATCTATTTACACCTGATGCCTCCTAGCTCTCTGTGTATGTAACTTGCCATTTTGTATCCCATGTAAACAAGTGGTGTAGTGAACTGCTTCTTTCTAACTGAAAATAAGAGAATGTTGTTTCTGAAGTTGAAGGGGGTTGTGCAAACATATTGCTGCTGTCATCAGTTATCATTGCCCTTCACTGGAGCTGGCTGTCTCACCTGACAATATGCTTAGGTGCTTTTCTGTTGCTTATATTGCCTTTGAGGGAAGTGTTACAGTGATTTTTTCCTGTCTTTTCTCCATAACTTTTTCCCTTTTTCTTTCTGTGTGTACTAAAGTTGTCTTCAACTTTCTCTGCCAGCATATAGAGTTTTTACAGTCTGTGTGATCTGATGATGATAGCTGCTGCTTACTAAATGCCCATTATAAATAGTATTTAAAAGTTGTATTGGAAACATCACAAGAGTTTGAAATACTACATCACTCTCGAATATGGTAATGCCAAATAGTTGTCTCCATTAGGTGCACATTCAGGCGCAGGCTGACCAATACAAAAAACTGTTTTCCAAGTCTGAGATGGTTTTACCCATGTTTACTTTTGTCTCTTGCCTATTTGCATTTAACTGTTTAGAAGACGGGTAGCAGGCTGGATTCTGCAAAACATTATTGGGCAACTCTTTTCAAGGGGAGCAGGAAAACTAAAACACTGAAGCTCTAAAAAACACTTGGGTTTGCTCTCTTGCCCTAACAGTCACATCAGTAATAGAGTTAAATAATTTTAGCCATTATTGGAACTATGTTGGCACCAACAAAGTGGAACAAATTAGTTTGGGAAGGTTGTCACTGTTGGCCTTCAACAGTACTAGAGACACTTGAGTCACCAGCTGTGCAGGATGCACTATTCTTGTTTTCTGTAACTCTACCACTAAGTATTAAAAATGTTGCTTATGAAGGAGACAACTTTTTTTCTTTCAGGGCTGCTTCTCTCATGAGAATGTTGAATGACTCTTCCTGCTTCCTTGGGTTTAGTGGTCTTCTGTTAATTCTTGGAAGCCTGGAAATTGGTGGAGACGTGAGAAGTGAGAATGGTGTTCCCTGCAAGACGAAGAGGTATACTGTTGGACAGAGGTTAAATTATCTCTGTGGAATCATGGGAATAGAGAGGGAAAGAAGAGGAAGAGGAGCATCATCTGGACCCTGCTCACAAAATTAATCTCTTCAGGATGTGTTGAAAAGTGATGCAGCATTAACAAGAAATCTCAAACATTCTGACTACAGCTATGCAGTTTCTGATTTCCCAAGTGCCTTTTAGTGTACCTGAATTAATAAGTAAAGCCTGATACAGTCAAGGTCCTGGCTCTTCCATAACAGGCAGTGTCTCAGAAATCTGCCAAGTCATAGTACAGAACACTCATCTTTGTACATGATGCATGTCTGGGATTTGCGCAGATGAATTGATTGGTATTGAAGGTTAACTGCTGTCCAGACATTTTAATTAACAATGCTGTTCTAAAATGGTGGTGCTATCCAGACTTCTGATTAATTCCAGTTTGTGGCAGACTTGCACGGATTTTTTATGTTAGCTACATTAGTAAACTTATATTTCTAAAGTCATAGCTCTGAAGGCTTTAGTGCATTTGGAGCCTGTTAACCAGAGAAGTGATGAGTCTCCATCCTCAGAGACATTCAGAACTCAATGAGGCAGGTCCCTGAGTAATCTGCTCAAGCTGACCCCACTCTGGGCATTTGAGGTTGGACTAGGTGGTCTCCAGAATTCACTTACTGCAGCAGTAATTCTGTGGCCTTTCAAGAAAATTACGAATTTTGAAGAAGCAAGAGAGTGTCAGAATAAGTGATGTGATTTACTGCCTGCTAAATCTGATCTCTAATTTTGAGGCAAATCCTACTGTTAATGCTTGAATATTACAAGCTATGATCGAAGGATTGTCATTTTAGTCGTGTCATCATTATAACTCAATGTTTTTCACTGTCAGAATTATTAAAATATGAATATATTTCATGAACAAAGGTTTTTCAATATAAGTAATAGGTATTAGCATGGTATTGAGGTGAGGGGGAAAGCTAAGTGTTAGTAAGCTTAAAAATATTCACAGGTGTTTGCGTAAGTACTGAACAGCTGCTTCACATGCTCTTCTGGCACAAAAATGTTTTCAGAGATTTGCTAACTTCAAGATAGTTTAGTTTTAAAAAAAAAATAATCAGGACCTCCAAAACCTTTTCCAGATAACCAATCTATCTTAAAAGCACCTCTAAATCCTGGCTGGAATCTGGCTGGGGCCTGAGCCAAGCAAGGTAAAAACGCCTGTGCGCAGTATATTTTGGAAGGCACACACATCTGCTCAGGCTGAAGCATCAGCAGCAGGGTGAGACTGGATGTGGGTGAGCAAGGCAGATCTGGCAGCTAGTCAGTGAATCTGGGACCCTGTACCTACTACAAAATTTAAATTGTTCTTAGTAACCAGAGCCAGAGGATGGGTGGGGACTTGAGAAGACTGAGTCATTCTCCTTCATGCCACTACTAAAAAATCGAAATAATGTTACTGCACATAAATATTCATCCCATTTTTAGACAGACATTTTTCTCAAGTGGTTTCTAGAATAGATTTTAACTATGTAATTGCCAGTTCATATTTCTTAGTCCTGTTTCTCTCTTATGAAGTTTAGAAAAATGAAATATGCTAAAAATTTTGGCCCTTTTTGTGTTTCTGGAAAATTCAAAGGTACCTGAACTGCATTGTTTGTCTTACTGCCAATGGATTCCTACTAGTTTACCTCCAGCCAGCAGTGAGGTGGTAAGTCTGGCTCATCAGCTTACTCAATAACATGCTGATTGTGACTCAAGTTTTTCCTGCACTATCCTTAATGACTTCATACTCTCTCTAGCTTTTCTCTCCATTAATCCACCAGTGTCTCCAAAAAATGCTGAATTACTGCCTAAAGTTTCTCTTCCTTTTAGACCTGTCACATCTTTGCTTTCCTCTCAGTCCTCATTTGTTCAGCCTGATACCTTGAACTGGCTCACGTTGACGTGTGGTGGTAGTTATCTCTACTGACAGTATTTTCCTTCAGTGTTTATTAATGTATTTTCTTGGTAAATGCTATGTGAGGCTTTACAGTAGTGTAAGGAAAGTAAAAGGATTTTCCCTCAAGATCCACCAAAAAATCCCCTATTCCTCCCACAAGGTGGCAATTAAGCTAAGGGATGGTGGGAGTGGTTATGCTGGTTGTACTTTTCCATGCTATCACTCCTCAATCTTGCAGTAATATACCTTTGGCACCAGAGTTAGGATTGTAAGGAACTGGAGCTGTAAGACTCACTTTGACTTCACACCCTGAATGTGTGGCCCAGATGTATTTACTGAAATTCCTTCACTGCAGCAGTTATCTCCATTCCCTCTGAATTTCTCTAACATAAACATTTACATTTAGAGGGAAAAGTAGAGTGAGGGTTAGCAGATCTGTATTATAAGTTTGTTAGGACAGTTGCTATTACTTGGAATAGTTCAGAAAATGCTCAACCAGTTGACTTTTCTAGAGGATATAGAATAGTTTCTTTCAAACTAACCTTTGCGATGTGCTTTGCCCAGTGCAGGTATTTCCTATTGGCTACATATCTGCTGAAGAATGAGATAGAAGTTACCTGTAACCATACCCCTGGGATAGGCTTCAGTGACATCTTGAGTGCCAAGCTGCCTGCACTGGGAAACAGCTTATTTCAAGACCTTGCTCCCTTGATTTGTATATTTTTTCAATCTTTTCTTAAGGGCTTGCACTTGAGCATCTACTTTGAATCTTCTGAGGAAGATATAGAAGCCTTCCCCTCCATGAAACAGGCAATCTTAAGGTTATACATGGATTCTTATACATAAGTGGAGTCTTTTTGTAGACCTGGACAGAACACCACCTGGGTTTGCTCTTTGATTCATAAGTAGCATGTATTAAATCAGTGATGGGTTGCATTAGTATCATTTATCCACAAATGACCTTTAAAAAATGTAGGCCTCCTTATCAGGTTGATGGCTAAAGGACTGTCCTTCGCAAGACATCAAAGTGATACAGATTTGTAAATGGACAAACTAGGTCCTGCTATGTATGTGGGCCTCTTCTGGGATTGTTTGCCTTCTAAAAAATTTTGTGTATGTGAAAAATCTCACCTTGTGTTATCAGTGATTGGACTGTAGAAAAGATCTTCAAGCATGCCCAGTTTAAAACTGCGTGTGTGGTAACTCGACGTAAGAACATTTACATGGAACTGCTCCCACGTGTTGCAAAGGTCATTTAGGAAAGGCTGACATCATTAATGATTCATGTCTGCAAAAACACAGCCACTGACACACTATCACAACATCACTTGAGATGAAAGTCTTGGCTGTCAGAGCATTTGGTGAACACACTGCCAGGACTTGGTGGAACTTTGACATCTGTGATACAGCCCAAGAGGAATTTCAGATTGCATATTTACATGGATTATTGAATGGCACCTCGTCAGCTGCAGTTGTCTTGCAATGATCTTTTCTTCCCTATTTACACTACATGGTGCAGTTAATGCTTAACTATATCTCTGACTTTGAAGATCAACTCTACTTGCATTAATCTCACCAGCTGCTGGCATGCTTGGATAGTCACTTACTAGACTTTAAACAGCTTCTGAAATGTGGCTGGTAGCAACACGCTAATAAAATTTTCAGTGAGTTCTTTTCTTCCTTTTTTTTGAACAGTAAGTAACTTGACAATAACACATCTACAGCAACAGTTTTAAAGAAGATTTTGAAAGACTGTCAGTTCACTCTTACCTTGATTTCTTACAAAATCGGAGAAAGCTAGTAAAGAGGTAAGTATCAACAGGTGCTGCTTACTGTCAGTAGGCATAATCTAGCTATGTTATTCATATATCTATATATAGATAGATATAGCTATGTTATGCAGAGTTATTCAAAAGCCTGCCATGTCGTCATGTAGATCAGCACAATACCTGAGAACTTAGTGTCTTACCTTTGACTTCTTTTGATACTCCTTTTGACTGTTATATCACAGCTAACAGTAATTTGTGCTGTCAAATCAGGACTGAAGCAAAGATCTTTCCCAAGCAAGTTTTTTTCGTAGTATCCTCCCAGTCAAGTATATATTTGAATACAGGAACTTAGAGTGATCATAAATGTAAAATTGCTTTAAATATTAACTGGGCTCATATACAGTGTGGTGAATGCCAAGGATTGCTGCGTGCACAGTCTTGGTTTAATCCAAAAACTTATGCTTGCTGAAGACTTTTATATCCAGTATGCATGTCAGTGAGCAAGCAGCAGTTAATCAGTCAGCTAGATAACACGTAAACTATGTCTTACAGTGGTTTATTGACAGTCTTCCTCAGGTGAAATAGCTCCAGATGAGTTATTAAGGGCTCATGCTATAATCTGTATAAGTTTGTTTCAATGTTTTCAAGCCATTAACTGACCAGAATAAGAAAGCTGAGCTGGGATTTACCTTAGCAGCTTGGTATTCAGCCTTGCTCAACCCCTGCATTAGTTCTGCTCGTCTTTTAACTCAAACACAGTCATTTCAGCTCTTCTACCAACATAAATATTGCATGCAGCACTCTGCAGAGGCATGGCATGAAAAGTTTCTTTTCAGCTGAGAAGAGCTTAGTGAACCACAGCATGTCCTGAGGAATGGCAAATACACCCAGCCTGATGTTGAAGCAAATTGTGGTATCTTAAGCAAAATCTCCATAGCCAGGTAAACAAATTGTGGTGTCTCAAGTAAAATCTCAACAGCCAGGAGGTTCTGCTTCTCTCCCACCACCAATCACACCCTAGAAAAGTGTTTTGGGTTGTTCTGTGGTTTTTTGTTCTTGTTCTCAGCCACTTGTTTGCTTACATACATTGTTCCCTGAGCAGCAAATTTAGGCTTTTATGATACTTGCCATTAGAAGAGCATCAACTTTGGGAACATTTGTAGAAGTGCCTCATCTATATGCACACTGCTTTAGAGTTCTTTTGACAGTGTCATGGACAGCTCTTTTAGGAGATCTGTTATAAGCCTGGATCTTCAAGAGCAAACATCAGGCAAGAACATGACCGCTATCCCTTGTAGTCTCATAGGCTCCTGTGCTGTGACTTGAAGCCTCCTGACACTCTGTCAGAGATGGAGTTACACCTCATCTCATCACCATTCACCTCAATGATGAAATTGCAAATCTTCAAATCTTGTGCTACGATGTACAAACCGTGACAGTTTTTTTCCAGTCATTCCCTATGAATAAACAGGAAAAAAAAATTGACAAAAAATGCTACTCCTAAACAATGTTTCAAGAAAGAAAAAGCATATAACAAGGTTTCCATCAATAATATCACACATAATATCTTTAGTTGTCAGATTAGAGGACAATGTACCTTCAGCTTGAGGTTCCAGCAGAGGAAATCCATCTATTCATTTTGAAATGCTGAAATGTGATTACTTGGGCTTCTTGATCTTATATTCTTCTTTTTACACCACCTTTTCTTCTTATGTCAGAGCTTCCATTGCGACCCCACTCACCATTTAGTATTTTCATTATTTAATTACATTAATAAGCACTACCTGCACAGCTTTAAATTATGAAAGGCTAATCTAGCTTTCTGCCACTCCCCTTACACATCCTGACAGGCCAGGTGGGAACTCCATACCTGCTTCCTCCGCCACCAAATATCCCAAACACCCCAAACACCTAATCTTTAAAAGCTGGATTACAACCTGGAGAACAGCCCTGTAAATATGTGACCCTCCCATGCACTGGGTTCCAATGACCTTGTTGTGCTCTGTTTTCAGCTCCCTTTTGGATTGTGGTTGTCCCAGTTCCACTTTGCCTCTTTGCTTGCTTCAGTACATCTATTCCAGCTGGTAACAGGCCTCTGAGTTTTTCACTGCTCAATGAATGAACCACATTGATAATGTTTTTGCAAGTTGCATGGAGAAACCCTGTTGTGCTTTTCCTCCCTTACTCCCTCTGCTGTAAGAACCTTGCATAAATTTGTGTCACTTAGTCATACATGAATAAGACTCTTTCAGTGCCATAGAAAAAAAAAAGTCATTGAAAGGCCAGTTATGAAAAATAAAATTAATGTCCCTTAAATCTAGTAGAAACTGTATATATTAATTTTTAAACTAGATCAGCCCTTTAGCTAGTAGAACTTCCTATTTAGGTGCTGTTATTGTGCCTTACATTTTGAGTAAAGCAAAAGGCATGGATTACAATTTATGGAATGAGGAATGTCAACAGAGAATGTCACTGAATATTTCAAAAATTGCTTTAACCCATAAGTGGTTAACATTAACATTTGTTTAGTGCCAATGAAGTTAAATTTATGTGGCACATAATTTAGGAAATTGAGTAGGCAGAGAGCTGGTGGATGCCTTTTTAGTATAAAAAAAAAAATGTTCATTTTCCGTTAAACACTCACACATTTGTCATAGCAACCTTGAAGGTGGCCATAATGCTAAGCAAAATAAACAGTCCTAGCATAATGTTCACTGTAATAACATGTCTCATGAGCTAGTTCAGTACTCCTTTTTATTACCTTATTTTCATTGCTCATTCACTGTGTTGGAGTTCTGTTTTGTGGTTTAATCATTATTACATCATTTTCCTTTCTTAATTTAAAGGTGCTGCCCTTTTCCTGTCATTCCATGACACCTCTTTACTACATGCACGTATCCCTCTTAATTTGTTTTATTTCTTAACAGTGAGTTCTTTACTCTATTAGTTCTCAATAAAAACTAATAGTTGGGTAATTTTTTTTATAAATCTAATTAGACTCTGCTTTGTCATTAGGAGAAAAAAATGCAACAAGAAGGACAACAAGTAAAGGGCAATACAGTTAACCAAGTATGACAGTACAAAATGCATAGAAAGGTTCTTCAAAGTCTATCATATTGACATCTGTGCAAAACAAAAAATTCTAATATTTACAGCTAAAGTTCATCGAATTTCATTAATCTTGGACAAAGCAGCCTACATTTTGCATGAATTATAAGTTTAAAGTAGAAAAGCTGTTCTCTAGTCTTTTTTCCTCCTCTTCTTTTTGGAAATGAAGATACATAGGTAAAATTGAGCAGAACAACTTAATAGAGATTTGCAGTAGATGGATAATTGCTCTTTTATGTGTCTTCCCTGTTACTCCAAATACACTCAGAAGAACCCCCACTGACTCTCCCTGGGGCTGGCCAACTGCCAGGTCAGGACTGAACAGGAACAAGGATTCAAGGCTGACACCCAATTTTAGCATCTTACACTTTAACAGCTGACATAATAAAATAACTGAATTGTTTGATTTAGTTTATCTCAGATAGCTCAGGTAGATAAAGAAATACTTTCCAAAAATCCTTCTGAGAGTCCCATTTACTCAATTCTAAGTTAATTTGTAAAAAATAACTAGCTGTTTTTAAAGTCTCATATTGTCCAACTTCTGATATTCCATTCAGGTCTGTGTATATAGGTATGAAGAAATGGCCTTTCAGACATCCAAAGTACATCTGATAATGTTTAGCCACAGTGCCATGTTCACAGAAAGACTATCTAAAAATTATGTAGAATCATCCAGGATTAATGAAGAGCAGAAGGAAACAACAGAATAACCAGAAATTAAATGTGCTGATATATTATGGATATTTGCTTTATAAACCCCAAAGAAAATGTCACAATTCTTCTCCCAAACCAAAAATATAATCCAAAGAATATGTACTCATTCCCAGTTTCTCCCAGGTGCTGATGCTTCAGCAAGGTTCCTTTCACTTAGCTGTCTGCATTGAAATTTGATATCATAATTATTTCAACAGTTGTGTGGTTTTTCTCTTTTCTCACTAATCCCCTTTTCTCTGTGCAATGCTCAGGTACCAGAATAATGGGGAGGAAATGCCATTATAGAGCTTGTTTCCAAAGGTCCATCTGTGTGCAGGAGTGTAGATTGAGTCAATTTTGGCTAAAGCATGACAAATTATTTATGGAATTAGATTTAACTGAGTATATAAGCCCTAACCTTTTCATGCAATGGTATTCTGAAGAAAATAAGAGATTAGTCAAGAACTGACGGGCTAATGTTTTTTGTATTTGTTTTATGATGTTAATTAGGTTTAAATGATTGTCTGCCATTTACCTCAGACCACAGGATTAACTAAATGCCTTCCTATTGACTCCCTCATCAGATTATTATCACTGTTTTTTCCATGCAGTATTATTACACACAACATTTACTTTAATTTCCCCCAAATATTTAATAAAAAGTGTATTCATTATATAATGCATTTACTCTTAGAGTCATGAAGTCATGAACTCATTTTAAGGACTGAGGAAAAGAAGCAAATACAAAATTATTATGGGCAAGACATGCTGTCTGCCTCAGCAGTCACTTTAATGTCTATCATGGAGAAATGTATTTTCAAGGCCAATTGTGGCACAAGTATTTTTAACTTGCCCTTGCTTACACTGGTTTAAATCTGGAATAACTCACTAAAGTTAGAGAGTAGAAGCCTGGATGAATTCCACAAAGTGAGAAATGAATTTGGCTGCTAGCATATAAAACTAAAGCTGTTAATTTTCCTTTTGATTCTCAAATTGGTCATTTCTTCATAAATGTTTACAACAGTTGTAGAATCTAGGAAGAAACTTACTCAACATTTTGGTTTGAAAATGCATTTTCTCCAGCTGAAATCTGTGTTTCAAGAGAGTGTCTTATTCTATCAAGTACATTAACCTGGGCCCCTTTCTGTGTACAGCTGTACTGCCTCTTCACTTACCAAGTGGTTTCCTTTATAATACTTCCAGGAGGTGTTTCCTTTTCATGGACAGCCAACTGCCTCTCATAGGGATTGTGAGCTAAATTCAGAGCAAGGATTTTTTTCCTCAGGTGTTTCTGTAGGCACTTACAGACACATCAGTGCTTTATCTACTCCACACTAAAAAGCACCTGAAATCACTCAGTGCCTAGTATTTCATGTGTGAATTTATATTATCTATTGGCTAGACATACAGGTGCATCAGGTTGCAATCACATCAAACAGCAAGTTGCTGGGCAGCTCCAGGGATCTGCCAGGATTCATGGAACAAAGGTTCCTCATAGTTTATCTATGATTCTTGATTTACTAACTAAAATTCTCCAGTAAGGAGGGCACGTGAATTAGTCCCAATAGTTCAGCCTGTTAGGCTAAGGGTGCCAGGCTTGGACCCCATCAGTGCTAGGATCAGTGCTCCTAAGTGATGGTGATTGTTCCATCCGCCTGGATCTCTGAAAAATTTCTTTAGTGCAGTGTTCTTTCTATAGGACACACACTTGCTATGTCAAAAAGACACATTTCCAAGGCATGAAGCTACGCATGGGTAGACTTAATTCTAGAAATTTCTCAGTGAAAACAATTTATTCATAATAAATTGGCAATCTTCAAGAAGAAGGCTTGCCTGAGAAAGGCTCAGCCTGCAGCCTGGTGGGATGGGGACAGGGACATGATGGGGGCTGTGGCTGGGGACATGAAGCAGGGAGAGCAGGCAGGGGAGGGTAACACAGGGTGGGCTGATGGGAGTTGGCAGACAGGTCTGGGGGTGTTGGAGGGGTGTGACCAAAGGCCACACAGTAGAGGCTCAGATTTGGATCTCCCACAATATAGAAAATGCAGAAATAGTGAGTTAAAATATACAACTTCCACCCCTCATTTCTTAGTGATTAATAAACACAATTTGAATGTTGCTTAGAACAACAGCAACCCTTGGAGCCTTGCCTGTCCCTTTGTATTTCCCAGTGGATAACTAAGCTATCTCTTACTCAGATCAATCAGTTTTATGAATTTTACCCTTCCACATATAAGACTTTTCATGCTTTATGAAAGGTAGGCTGGACTTTCACATCACAGCATTGCAGCTGGTAGCATGCAAATCTAGGAGAAGACCTGGGCCCCTCCACTAACCTGTCTTCAAGAAAACAGATAGAGCTGAAAGCTGGCCTAGGCACTGCTCCAGCATGCTATCCTGACTCCTCCCTTTTGTCCACCATATTTTTATTCTTTAAACACAGCAGTTTCTCAGTGGAATCACCAACTAAACCAACTTCTTCCATCTAAAAATACTTTTCCACTATCTATGTTTTAATAGAGAGCAAGGAGCACCAGCCCTGTGTGAGAAAAGAGCGGTGAAAAGATCCCTAGGTGCCTACAAGGTGTACTCAAATTCTCCTAAAGGAGCTTTTCCATTGCCACAACTGGGCCATTGACAACTTACATGCTTTGTATGTACTGTGATTTGAAACAGAGAGCTTCCTGTCTTGCAAGATGCTGAAATCTTCATTTAGTAAAAGAAATAGGAAATGGCATACCTCAAAGTTTGGTCATGTCTCAGCACTACTTACTTTTCATTCCTATTTATGACTGGAAATCTTCTAGGTAGGTTGGTGTCTGAATGAGTGCCTATATCGTAAAAAAACAAAATTAGGATGAGCAAAAGCTCCTACAAAAGAAGTCCTAAATAATACCAATGTGTTGGAGGTGTTCCCTAATGTTCAGAACAAGTAAGGAGAATTACAATTTGGGAAGGTCAGCATCAAGAGCTAACATAAAATGTATTAAAAGTAAGTTTATTGTTAAAATGGGGGGGGGGGCGGTTTAAAAGACTATTAAAGAATATAATTCTCAGATAAGTAACCTGATGGTAACCTAAGTACCTAAATGGATCTAAATGCAACATGTAGCTCTGTGTATGGGGCTTACAATAAAATTCAGTTAAGCTGTGAAGTACACTTATTTACTAGTTTGTTTTTACTTGCTACATGACATTTTGCTGCAGAAGCCAAATATACTGAAGCAAAACTCCTCTATGAACACACCTGAACTCAAAGATGAGTTAGAAAATAAGAGGCAAAATGTATATTTTCAAGTAAATGTAACTAGAATTTCAAATAGCTTGAATTTAATATATAGGTTGTTTCCCCAGAAGTTCTTTCCATTGCACCAAGGGAAGATTACCATCTATAAAACCATTCTATGCATATACATCGTGTGTGTAAATGGTATAGCGAGCACCATTTATTGACATACAAAGAGCATGAAATACTCTTCCTTCCTAAATTATCTTCATTGCAGCTCATAACCTCATGTTTTGAGATTTTCTTCCTGTGTCTCCAAACAGTACACCCTGAATATGATGATTTCTGTGAATAATCCTATCATGTATATTGTAATAAAAATGTGAATTAATAAAAGAAAATCTTGTATTGGCAAAGAATAAAAAATACATTTGCAGAGGCCATAATCTTTCATTCCTTTTCTCATGCTACATAATTTACATCAAATCCCAGCTTAGGTTAATTCATCTTTCATTACAGTCATCTTAATTTTGCTTGCTCACAGGAAGAAAGCATAGCAAGTAATATATTATATGTATCACTTTACCTGCCTCTCCTGTTAAACTGAGTTTAAAGATTTTGTAGACTGAGAGCTATGGATTAGGTACCTCTGTCCTCACTTCCCTCAATAAGAGGAAGCAGTTTATTTTGCAGTTTTTATTTTTCTGGCTTCCTCCAGACACTGTGAAGTTGAAATTTCAAGACTGCTTGTGGCCATTTCATTGCTGTCAACCACCAGACATGAGCTGCTGTGCCTAAAGTGGCTCAGATAACAATAGTTTGCTGATGCAAGATACTGCAGCTATTTGAGAGCAGTAGAGAGCTCTGGGGCATCGAAAGTGTTTCTAGCAGAGGGTTTTCCCCCTCAGTTTTATAGAACTGAAATGCAGGTCCACAAAAAGAAGGTATTAATGATGAAGATGTATGTATTGGAAATAGAAAGTACTGTCTTCCTTATTTCTCTGTTCTGTAGTGTATTTTTTTAATATCAAATGAAAAAAAAGAAAACAAAGGGAGCAAGAAAACCAGATATTTTTCCCTATCTGTGTCATTGAGCCATTACTTATGTGGTGCATGAATTACCAATGCAAATAGTGAGAGGGATAGAGTATTTACAGAGTAGCTGGAGGAATTGTGGAAGTGGTCACACACACACGATGACAGTGTCTTGGTTTCACCCACATTACTCCTTCTTCTCAGTTACAGAGCCCCCAGATTCCTGAGGAGCAGCCATATGGTCAGGGAGAGGGGAACTGATGCTGCTTGGACATGATTTGGGACTGGTTTTTCTTCTGTGCTCTCAGACAGAGAACTCCTTGAGGACAAGCTGGGCTTAGGTGGTTGTATAATTTCACTGTATTTCCTAAGCAATTTTTTTCAAGATCCTTTTCAAAGGCTTGCACAATTCTGCTTTCCATAGTTTATGATCTTATCTTCTGGTTTCTGTTTTAATATGCATGAGAAGGTAAACTGTTTGCAAAAATTTGTCATTTTACATAGTCCTTTACAGCAAAACTACTATTTTAAATTATTATACTAATATTAAGAGGATACACACAATCCCTACCAGATTCTTTCTGAAAGAATTGATAAATCTCTGAGCTTCCTGACCATTCCTCAAAGGCATTTAAAAATAAAAAAATTGCTTGTGGATGACTCTTCTGATTTCATCTCACCAACAGTATGTTGAGAGCATCTGAGACTTATGCAATGCAGGCATTTAGGAAAAGGGAGAGGAGACTATTCTTAAAGAGCTTCAATGATGCTAACAATTAGTGTCATTACATGTTACCAGTAAGCTCAGAAAAAAAGTTAGAAGCATCCTAATAGCATCAGCCATGATATAATCATGTGAAATTGGACCCCCAGAAAGGAAAGCATAAGCAATAAATGTACTGGAAGTCAGATGAAGAATTCAGCATTGTCAGAATGGAATCAGAATGGAATGGGTCTAAACATTTTTTTCAGATGGGGAAAAGTAGCCATTAGAAAAATGATTGTTGCTATTTATGGACATCAGGTTGCTAAGTGACATCATGTGATGTTCACTGCTTCATCGGCCACCCACAATTCTCAAGGAATAGCAACAGAGGGAGTGAAAGGGCTGAAAGAAAACCAAAAGGCTGAGTTACTATTACAAAAAAAAAAAAAAAAGGCCTACAGTTTAAGGGAAAGGGGAAAAAGCTTTCCAGAAATACCTTATTTCTTTCCCTAGGAGAATCCAATAGAATTATGCCAAGATCTTTTCACAAAAGCACTACCTAGGTGAATCATTTGAAAAAGAGAGACTAAGAACCAAAACCTCCCCCAGCCTGAAATATAAGTTAAGAAGCTGCTTATATATATATATATATATATATGTATGTGTATGTATGGATGTGGGCACATATGGGAGTTTGTATTGAATGTTCCATGAGAGGAAGACTCCATTCATTAAAGGCCACATCATACTTTTAAAATTTGCTTCTAATCCTGTCAGATTTCAATATTTTGGGCTTAAATGCTTCACGCTCCTTTAATTTACTAATTTTTTTATTATTTCAGCTATGTCACCTCAACTGCTTTGCATATATTAGATTATTTAAGCAACCATTTCTCTGAACCTTTGCCATTTCCTGTGATTTGCAGTCTCTTGAATTTTATGAGGGAAACTGGAACAAGGACAAGATTGAGATGGAGAGGAGAAAAAGTTTGGATACATCCTGCAAAAGCATGGGTGAGAAACTGACTGAGCATGGATGTAGAAAGAGAGAACATGGAGAAGAAACAACAAACTGCACAATTAATTTGTTTCTGTTGTTTCCTAAGAAAAATTGACAGTACAGATTGGTGGTCAGCATCCAAATCTTCATCATTTCCTGTTCTGACACTCCTATCACTCAGGACTTGAGGAGCATGTTACATAACACAAGCATGTTCAGCCTTTCATGCTAGTATGTCTTTTTAGCTGTTAATAGTCATGCTTTTAATCCCTCCTTTTTTTTAATCATTATGACTTCTTTTTGATGGCTTTTTGACTGCTTTACTCTGGACCATAAACATTCATTTTAACTTTACTGATGCTTTGCTTTAACCTTTAATACTAATATGTAAAATGACTGAAAAACATAAGTACACCCTAAATGTCTTCTTGTAGAGAGGGAAAAGCAAGAATTTAATTCCATGCACACTTGCACACTTCTTTGTTGACATTTTCATTTGTGCTGTTGAAAAAGGAAAACCCAGCAAAAAGACAAACATGCCCTCAGTTCATTTTCCCATGCTAACAGAGTAGCTTTTTTTTGCTGTGGTAAACACACCTTCCAGACAGGGAGTTGCTTTCGGACTTTAGTGGTTCACTCCCTTCCTGTTTGAGACCAATTATGTCTCATTTGCAATACCATTAGTCAAGGAAGTGGCTATCCTGAGGTCACTTCTCAGCCCACCCTTCCTAAATGGCACTGGTATGCCTTTCTTCCAAGCCACCAGGATGGGAGGCTGGGCCCTGTGTGTGGTGTAGGCTCCCCCAAATGCACAAGCAATGTCAATCTTTCAGGACTGGCCACAGCTAGTGCGAGTTGAAATGCTCCAAAATAATTTGAAAGCTGTGGTTTGAAAAATGATGCTGGCTATTCATTAAAACAGCAAGCATGATCAGACCAAGCCAATTTGCTGGTTTAACAGATGGAAGCTTGTTAAAAATCTTCATTCCAATATGTTAAGAATCCAGTTTTGCTATAAATTGTGAAGTATGACTTGTGAGTCAAGCCCCAGTGGAATGGATGCCTCATACTCTGAAAGTCTCAGGTTTACATTTAAGACCCAACATTTACTACTGTATTCAGGGATTTTTTTTAGAAGTAAACTAGTCCCATCATTTAATAATATTAATAATAATAATGTCATTTATTTTAGGATAGATAGTCTGATACTTTACATTTTATCAGTCAAGAACAGTCTGATGATTATTATTATTTCTTCTATTTATTAAATTCTGGTCTACCATCTTTACTACCCAGATAACACTGTTCTTTTATACCTGAAGTAAAGAGTTTTAAATCATTTCCCAAGGTCACACTGTGTACATGACTAGCAGAGAAATAATGTTGTCTTACTATATGCAGAAGTTCTTCCTTTCTCTGGTCTCTCAGCAGGGGTTTAATAGGGGCAAAAAACCCACAGAAAATTCACTTAATTGTGGAAAATTCATAGGAAAAAAGAAATAGGTAGTGATAAAAGGGATTTAAGAGCCGAAAGAGGGAGCTGCTGCAAATCTACATACTCAGTTTCCCTATGGATGCAGCTCAGTGTCTGTGGTGCCCTTGTTCACAGGCTTTCCTGGACAGCCCTGCAGCCTTACGGTGTTAGACACAGGCTGCCAGGACTCAGTAGCAGATTTCTGACCTCAGGGAATCCCTCTCGGGTAACTCACACTCTTGATCACATACCTTCTTTGCCATTTATTCACCACTCTCTAATTAAATTTGTACTTGCTGTAACTATCATAAGGCTGTTGTACTTTCTTAAAACGAAAACAGAGTAAGTAGCACTCAGGCACCTATGACTACATCATACATGAGTATAAAAGATTAAAATAAAAAGCTTGTGTACATTTATGAGTAAATTAACTTTCAACCAGAAAACCTAAAGGCAGGAACACTTTTGTTTGGGTTTCACTCCCATAACTCCAGTTTTGAGCTGAGATTACTGAAGTTACCCTTCAGTGAAACAATGAAAGAAGACAAGAATGGCTGTAATACATGAAGCTGCTCCCAGTGAAGCCCCACCACTTAACTTCTAAGAAATAATGTCAGTGTAAATCATGATGTGATGAATGCCTCACTGAAATGATTCATGCCATATGGTCTGAAGAGCAAAATGGGCACAGTTTATTTTTAAAAGAATAAGAAAAACGAACTTGGAATATTCATTGCTTTGTCCTGCCAGGCTGAACATTTGCTGTAGCAGGGGCCAGGCTTACTGCAGGTCTGTCTTTTTTTGCTCACTTGATATTTTGCACTAATTTGTGGCTTCAATCTCATTCATAAAGGAACAATGTCTACAAAATTATGACCAGCACTCTTCAGCCTCTTCTGCAAACAAATGTTCACTGGGCACCTAAGGGCTAAGGGCTAAAACATCTTCTCACTTTCCCTTAAAAAAAAAAAAAAAACCCACAACAAAAAAACCATCAACAGAAATTTCAGATGTAACTAATCCTTACAGTATAATTATTATGTCAATAGCAAGAAGACAATTAACCTGAGTCCCCTGACAGAGGTGAAAGGTGATGGCAATTCCACATGTCACTCAGCTTTCCTTTTAGTAAAGCTGCTTATGTTGAATGCCTTTCTTTCTGTATTGTTGTGTATTAATATATTCCATGTGAAACTCCACTAAAGCAAAAAGAAATCTAGATTCTTTAATAGTCATAATACTTCTCTTGTAATGCACCACTAAGGGAAAAAAAGAGAAGCAAATTATTCATATTTATTTAGTGATGCTGAAAGGTGCGAGCACGTCTCACTGAAGTATTTAGGCCCCACACTGACCTCAAAGGCAAATGACAAAACTCAGTAACTTCTACTATGTGCACTTTAAGTCTATAAATATAGTATAGAGTAAGACTGCCTTATTTTATTCCAACTCAAGGACAGGGAAAAGCCACCATCTTCTTAGACAAGTACTGGAAAAAGGGTACTAGTGGGTATGTTGCAGTCACTGTGCAAGATGCCCTGGTTCTGCCCTCTCCCATCCCTGTGCCGAGAGATGTACCACAAGAAAGTCATTTGAGAGCAGTCCATTTTCCAGGACCTGAACTTTGTATTCTGCAGAATTTATTACTATGCATAGTTTCTTGAAAGAATTCATTCTGGACTGAAAACTTTGGTGTCACTGCTTCAGGCGGCTTGCTTTGGTCTGGAAGATGCTAGAAGGATGATTTCTAAATCAAGTATTTATGATGTGATGTCAAGTTCAATTTCAGCATCATATCCGGTAAATGGATGGGCAGGATCCTTGTGGCAAGTGGAAATTTGTTCAGGTTCGGTGACATTGATATCACATCATTCACATTGCAAATACTTCATTTGTGAGACTGATGTAATTAAAATATATAGATCAATGTCAACTTGCAGTCTGATTCCACGGTGATGTAATGAAGTTCATACTGCCTGGGGTGGCTATTCCTAAATCATCCTTAAAGGGAAGAATAAGCTTATGAAAGGATTAAAAGCAATCGAACATTAGCTTTTAAACAAGCAAGCTACACTTGTTTAAATGACAGCAAGTCTGAAGAACAGAACCTATTTTTTAAAAATAGGTTAAAAGAGTGATCAGCACCTTTTTACACATGGAAGCTGAACAGACATTCTGGACGAAGTTAAACTGATGAAAATACATCTGTGTAAAGAAGCTATTTCATTGAGACATATAAACCTGTTATTGATGTATTTTAAACTTAGAAGCTTCTTATATCAACTTAAGTATGCGCAGAGTGCTGTCTTTTCTCAATCATTTTTAAACTGCACATACAGTACAACAATGCACGTAGGTGAGCTTGGATTAGAGGAAAGCATTTATCATGTAGTACATTCAACTCCTTCTCCACTCCTATGATCCCCTCTAGTGGTCAATTAATTTTCTACTAAATGTTTCTTAGTACTACAGATTACTTGTACCTCTCCTGCATTAAAACAGTGTCTGGCTCCATTCTGTTTGAATTCAAGAGACCTCATTTTTTATTCCTGTGCTGCATATGAGAAGGACAGAGCAATGAATCTTTTGAAATGTGCAGCTGTGGGTAGGTTTATTTTCCCTTCTAGGAGCAGGCAGGTTGTGCCCAGCACATAGAACCCAAAGCCATCTCTGTTGCAGGGCAGACCAGGAGGCGATGGCCCTGCTGCAGCAGTCAGCAGTAAGTAAACAGGACCCTTCCAGCCCATCCTTGCCATTAGGCTGTCTGAGAGTGCCCATTGCAAGCCTGGCAGCAGGAACAACTCTCAAGCAGTTTTGAACAGCGTAACAATTTGTGACTTGTCATATTTATACAAGTAAATGCTTGAGGTTTACCTGCCTCAATAGTAAACTGAGTCATGTCTTTTATTTTTTAGCAAGATTACAAGCAGCTTGTAACTGTAGAGATTTCATACGAAGTGGCAGAAGACCCTTCCCCAAAATTCCCAGCTTCCCCTTGCTGTGCAGATACAGCTGCCATCAGTTCACATTGATTCAAGTCAGTGCTGACCCACTGCTATCTTCATTTTCTAATCTTAGCTATGCGCTTCTACTTCTGCCTTGTGCTAGTGCCAAGAGTTAACCTGACTGCTGAGGGAGATGCCTCACTGGCAGTCCAGTGAAAAAGAAATTCTGACAAAAACTGCAAAGCTCTGGGGCATTGGTGACCCAGCTGAAGTCACACAGGCCTTCTGCTGGAAAATAATGGCTGTGGAGGGCTGAGACCTCTTCCTTTGGTGCTCTCACTTGTGTGCTTGTTGGTTTATGTTTGTGTTTGTAAATTGCAAAGGGCATGGGGCAAAGGCAAAGTCCACACCCATGGGCACAGATGGTTACAGAATGTGTTTTAGCCAGAGTTCTCATGATTCTCTTTCCCATCCCCACAGATGGGAAGCTCAGGAATGGACCCGGAGAAAGCTGTGGACTGCTTGAATGGTAACACTATGAGAGCAGCATAAGGATACAATCACAATCCAAATCGTCTTTCAATTGTGGGTGTCACGACACAGTTTGGGGAATTCAAACTTGTTTTCCCTGTACAGAACATCTCTAGTTACAGAAAAGTTACGATTTTTCAAGAACACCCTGTGGAATTAAAACAGTGACTGATTCACATGTTTTGGTCTCATATATATATATTTATGTCTTCTGTATTTCTCCGGGCGGCTGGTACTCGTTGGAGTGGGGTGGGCGACTGGTGTTTGGGGCCAAACCCGGAGCACAGCCGCAGGGCCAGGAGACGAGCCCGCCCGGGAAGGGCGAGGGCCAAAGGCAGAGCGGGGCGGCACGGAGGGTCACCCCGGCCACACGGGGGGCTGGCCCCTCGGGGCTCCGCGGCCCTCGGAGCGGGCACGGCCGCCCAGGGAGGGGCGGGACCGCCGGAGCCGGCCCGGCCGGCGCTGCCGTGCGGCGCTGCGGAACGCGGCGGCGGGCGCGGGTTGCGGAGGGCCGGTTTGAGGCGCGCACCGCGCGGCGCCGGCATGAGGGAGCTGCCGCCGGGCCCGGCGATGGAGAGCGACATCTTGGACGCGCTGGAGGCCTTGGGGTAACCGGGCAGCAGCGGCGGCTCCCCCTGCGAGGGGCGAGGGGGCCGCGGGCGAGAGGCCGGGCCGGCGGCGGGAGGAAGGGGAGCGCGGGACCGGCAGAGGAGCGGGCCCCGCGTTGCGGCGGGTACCGGGGGCTCGGCGGGGCCGGGCCTGGGCCGGGAGCGGGCTCACGGCGAGGGCGGTGGGTTCCCCGGCTGCAGTGCGGGGAGCCCACGGCAGCCCGGGCGCTCCCTGGGGTGCAGCAGCCGCGGTCGGCGCTGAGGCGGCCCCTGCGCTCTGGCGGGGCAGCGCCTCGTTCTTTGGTGCCTGCTCACCTCCCGCGATGGGCTTCCCGTGGTAAGGGTACAAAATCCGTGCGAAACTTCATTTGCAGTTACGTTATTCCCAGTACTCCAGCGGAGTCAGTTGTTACTTTAGGAGGAAATTTCACTAAACACCTAATACTTGAGTTATCCTCTGTTAGGCGTGTTCTGAGAGATCAAAGTCTGTTTTCGCATACACATGTGAAAATGCCTGTCTAATATTTTCTGACAAACTATTTTGCTTATAAATGACCAATAATTTTTTGGTGTGTTTAAAGAAAAAAGTCTGAATCGTTCCTTGACAAAAGTAGTGTAGAAAGATCAATTTCTTTAAGTGTACCTGCTGACCAGCTTAGAGTAAGATAATTTGAAAATATGTATATTTTATGTTACGCTTACTTCTTACTACTGATGTTTATCTGTGCAGGTACACGGGTGCCCTGTTGGAGGAGGATGCCCTGAAAAAAGCAGCAGAAAATGGATTGTCTTCACCAGAATTTTTTGAGCTTTGCATTTGGTTAGGTTCCCAGATAAAGTCACTTTGTAATATGGAAGAAAGCATCACTGCAACAGATGGTATATGAATGTTAATTTTGTATTTGTTCAGTGGATTTAGACCCATATTGTTCAGCTAATACTGAAATTACAGTGTTGAAGTTTACAAGAAAGTTGAAAGGTAGCCAAACTCAGGCTGATATTTATGTGCTTTTAGATTAAGGTCTTGTGTTGTGAAGACTGTTTCAAAATGGAGAAAGAAGGTGATTTGGGGTAGTTTTAGATATACATAAAATGTAAAAGGTACATTCATGCCTGTAATTGTATTTTGATGGCATAAATTGCAGCGCTGGGTGTTTTCTGGCTGTTGGTCTAGCACATGTTCCAGTCAGCACTGTGTGTGGATATGTGTGGTGCTCGGTAGCACTGCCTGATTATTTCTGTCTAGTGCTGCAGTTTTGGATGAGATTTTATATTACTTATGTTTTCACCAAAAAAGTAGTGGAACTAAAACCAATCACTGAAAATAATGGGTTCCTGACTCCTCTTACTTCTTAATCAGAAAATTAGTCAAATTGACACACTATTTAGTGACATAAACTGTTCACTTCCTACTGATGTTCATTTGTGTTCATGTCTTTGCAGACTGCTGTAGCATTGCCTCATTCAAAGCATGAGTACAAGATACTCTTAGAAGGCATGTCTGCTTGTATGTAGGACTTTTTAAAGAAAAATGTTACTGGGGTGGTAGGTTAATCTTTGGACTGTTGAAATCTGCAGTATAAGTGTATGTGAAAAAAATAGTGATTGCGGTTTGATGTTTCTGTAAAAAGCCATTAACTGTGCATTAATTTCCATAGGTGTGAAAGATATAGAGAGCTTCCAGCTTGAAATTAGTGGCTTTCTGAGAGAAATGTCTTGTCCGTATTCCTCGCTGGTGTCTGGAGACATCAAAGACAGATTGAGAGAGAAAGACGATTGTCTTAAACTCCTGTGTGAGTAACAATCATTTTTTCCCCTTTTTAATACAGTGTTTTATGTGCATGCTTTATCATAATTGTACAATTTACACTGAAGTGTTCTTTATGTGCTTTTAGTTGATGTGTACAGTCACTCCATACCAGCTCAGCATGCATCAACTCACTTGTGCAAAGTGAAAAATAGAGCAGCATTAGAAAGCTGTTTCAGCAGAAACTAAAATTTATTTCAAAAGTATGGTGCAACTTAGTGAGGCGTCCTGATCCCTCTCTTGATTGAGTTGTTTCAGCTCACCTAAACTGAGACCTTGCTTCCTGTGTTTGTGAGAGGTTTCAGGGCAGCTTGAACAAAAATACTGTGCAATTTAAATGGTGCTGAAAGCAGAATTGAGAGAAACAACATCTAAGTTTAAGTTGGACTTGGACAGAGGAGTGGCAGCAGGAACCAGTGTGGTAATATAAAATTAACCAAGGAACTTGGGGTCTGGTGGCAGAAGGGAGTTGAACAGTTAAATGCAATGTGTAGACTGAAGGTAGGAATTCGGATGAGAGAAAATTGAGGTGAAGAATAGGAAACATACAGACTTGTTCAGGAGAAAGTCTCCCTTTTATCATAGTTATCTTACATATGTATATATTGTAGCTGTACTGGGAATGTGGATGCAGAAATACTTACATGTCTCTAAATCTGCTGTTATGATGCTTTTCTCTCTAGTATTTCTAAGTACAGAACTTCAGGCTTTAAAAATACTGCAGAGCAAGAAAATTAAAGGCTCTCGTTTGGAAAAGCACAATGAAATTATTCAGGAAGTGCAAGCTATTTGCGATGCACTGGGTCTGCCAAACTCCTCATCTTCTGGTCTTCCTCCCTTGTTAACCAGTGTGGAACAAAAGGTATGGGCTTTTACATCTTCTCTCTAAACTGTAAGCACTGTCTCTGTAAGCATTCATCATGGAGTTAAGGGCCCAGCAGTCTCACCTACAAAAGCCCTGTCTGCCAAGTGCAAAAGAATTTCAATTCTGAAAGCCAGCTCAGTGTTTTAAGTTAAACAGTTTTAGTTATGAGGGGAAATTTCAGCATTTCCCTGAGGCTGCAGTGTACCTCATCAGACACACTTTACCATGCAAGTTTAAGATACAAGTTTTCCTTTTGCCCATTCAAATGTGCAAGCAGAAAACTTTGGGTAATAACCGGTTGTGGATTTATATACCTGTAGTAATTTCTGGGATGTATTTAAATTTAATATCCAAAGCTTAAATTAGTTCTTTTTAGTTTATTAATTTCTTAATTAAAGTATGGATTTGTTGGTGGTATTGCCTTAGTTGCAGAAGAGGATGAAAATGCCTGAATTGCCAGTATTCTGTGAATAAGCCAACTTAAACCTTAGTCAGCAAGATAGTTCTTTCCATTGTGTCCCTCCAGGTTCTAACTCATTTCAGTGATGTGATCCTTGATCTGATTTCCTTACTGCAGAATGTGAACAGGCTCTTGAGGTGGAATTTATCTTCTTTGTCAGACAGCTAAAAGTTTTGCTCTTCATCTCTCTCTAGTGTTTGGGGAGAGAGTGACTGATTCCCCCCTTAACGGTAGCATAAAAACTCCCTCTGCTTCTCAGTCTTTGAATTTAATAATTTTATATGATTCTGCTTGTTTTTTACCTTCTTCCTCATCAACTAGTGGGCAGCTGAACATTCAGAGATTTTGGGGAGAGGGCCTGTTACTTGGGTGATTTTCTTACATCTGCCTTCAGTGTGACAAGATAAAGCCTTTAATGGGTTAATTTAAAAAAGGCATCACCCAGGTGCAAATGGAACTGCCTATTCCTACATCATAACTATGCTTGATCTGTTTACTTGTAAGGAAATCTTTGCATTTAGTAAATGTTTTTGAAGGGATGAAGAAACAATTCTAGCACTGTTCTGGGAATGAAAATGTCAGAGTTACATTAGGTAACTAATGGTCTGATTCTGCTGGTCTCCCTCTGAGAGTGTCAGCTGTGTTTACATCCAGGAGTGCTTATAGGCTGCAGCCATGGCCAGTGGCCTTCCTTGCTCAATCCCCTTGCTTCATTTCTCAGGTACAGTTTTAGTTTAATCTCATTATAGGGGGAGAACTCCAGTTCTGCAGTTGTGGGACAGCAAGACCAGACCTGGAGCAGCATTTCCTTTGTACACACATAGTGATACTAGAACGTTTTCTTTGAATTATTAGACACCTGGTATTTGCCACCTTTTGCAAAGTTCAACATTTCCTATCAGACAGCATCGTGGGATTGAATTGTGCATAGTGTAGCCATCCCAGCTAGTGTAAACTGTTACACTTTCAGGAATACTAAAATGAGCAGAGTCTTAAAAGTGATTGAGTTTTTGTTTTTTGGGTTTTTTTTGATGGTGCCTGGACTGTTTTCCAGTAGTTCTCAGGTCTGTTAGTTCCACAGTGCTTATACCACTTGTACTCACTTCACAGTGTAGAAAGGTGGCAAAACTAGTTGTTCATCTTCTGTGACTCCAAATTAATAGTGTAATTTCTTCTCTGTGTGTTTCATCCCTTACAAACAAAGGATTGTTTCCTACCTTGCAGGAGATTTTTGTAGAATTCCTGCTATGTGTTTACTTGTCCTTTGTCCATTAATTTAATATAGGACAAGTTTGGAGTTATTTTGACAGATGACAGTTAGAGACCTACACTTACAAGTATAGCTGCTTTAGAAAGGTGGTGCCACCAATTAAAGTTCATTGGCTTTGTAAACATTATTTTAAGAGCACCATTTTGCTACTTCTTTTTAATATGCTCACAGAAATTCACTTGGAATGATCCTTTTATTTTTCCAAATTTTTTTGGCTTTTGATTTAATTAGATTCTGCATAAAATTGATTATGTTTAGTATTATATCATTCATAATACAGACTTACATACTGATCTAGTGTTTTTATTTAGTATATCTGCAAATGTATCTGGCATTTCAACATGTCTACTCTTTGTCTCTGTCTAGCATCTTCAGCATTGTCAGTAGCTGTGGGAGTAGTTCTGAGAATAGTTTGGCTGTGCAGCAGCAACCTACCAAAGGCCAGATCACACACTGTATTTTGGTATGGAATATTAGAACATTTATTGTTTCTAACTTATTTTCCAGTTTATATAAGAGACTAGTATAAAATCAGAATTGCTTTCTTCATTCAGAATTAGTTTTATAGTAGCTCAAACTTTGAATGTACAGTCATAGCAAGTATCTTTTATATCTCCTGTAATTACCTAGGGTAGTGGTTATCAATATACCTGAGAAAATGAGCTAAATAGACAGTAATACAGCCTTCTACTACTAAATATATCTTATTTTATTACATAGTACTGAAAAACTAATAGTAATTTTTCAATTGTTTAAGATGCTGTTCCCTTGTAAAGTATATTTACACAGGGGGAATCTAGGAGTCAATTTGAAATTCAGTGCCTGAACCTCCAAAAGTTCTAAATGAACATTGATGAAAGATTCCGAAAAGTTGGTGCCAGTATTGTGCTTTGTAACTAGTGCTACATCTGGCTATTTTCCAATCAAGATAGTGTGAATTTCACAACTTACTACAAAGTGACATTCTAATACTGTTTATTTGAAGAAACTTTTAATGTGATATTATTCAAAAGGCTTCTGAACCTTTTTTGCCCACATTATTAAAAGTACTCTGCTACTTTTCACATATCAATAGAATTGAAAGAAATTACGAAGGGCTGCTGAGCAAACGAAGTCAAAATTAAGTTAACATAACACTTAAGTGAAATGTGAGAAGAGTATTTTTTAAAGTGTTTAGGTATACATCCTAAAATTTGTCAATATTTAAATTAATGTGTTTCATATAACTGTTGATCTGTACTAATTTTACAGATGTAATGATGCCTGGACAGTAAATATTGATGTAACTGCAAGGAACAAGACCGAAGAGTTGTCCTTTTCATCAGATATCAGGGTCAAACAAAAATGTATTTAAAGTTAGATAAACCCTGAATTTATCTGCAGGTATATGAAAGAGATACGAAATTTTGTGCTTAGGATTTTAAGTGATCTCTCTGCAACTGTACAGTACACCTTATGACTAATTAGGGGAACCTTCTTTCATCAAAGTGTTGCTATTTTAAAATAATAACATGACACCTTTCTGCAGGTCAGGTTTTTTCAAAATCTCAAAAAACGCTGGAAGTGCATCCATATATGATATTTTTCTGTGAAAAATATGTTACATGTAAAAATTAATGCTCTGTTTTGACAGAAGATGAGGATATTTAATAAATACATTGAATGTGGTAATGAAAAGTGAGCTAATTTTTTTTCAGTAGTAGAAAATTACAAAACAAATGAGAAATGTCATGTTCAATAAAGATACACTTTATTTGGTAACAGTAGAATAGCTGTTTATTTTTATGCAGCAGATTTGAATTTGGTATTTTTGTCTCAAGCAGATCCAACAGCTTATTTGTTTTCATTTTATATTTAGAGAGTGTGTGGGCTCCCAAAGCAATCACATAAATTTTTAGTGTTACCAAGGTCATTGATGACACAGTATGTGAAATAGTCAAATATAGTTGCCTACATCTAGTTTTAATTATTTGGTTTGCTTTTCACACGTGAATCTGTAAAAACATTAGGATGATTTGCCTATTACAATTTGTTTTATATTTCTTTGAGTATGTTTTCACTGCTGTTTTATCTGGGCACTGCATTTGGTTTTGTTCCCACTTACATGGGAAAAGTGTTCCAGTTTGAGTTGTGGTGGGTTTTTTAAACTCCTGGATATCCTTCTCAACCCAGGACAGCTATCCCTATTGGGAATATGAGTTATAGCGTAGATTCTCTCAGCCATTGTATTCTTGTCCTCTGGCAGACTGCTGTGCGTGAGAGTTCCTGTGCTCATACCTGTGTCATCAGTCGTGGCTGGACAATGTATTCTGCAGCTGTAAGGCAGCTCAGCTTATTTCACCATTATAGCTGTAGGACTTCCCCATGAGCCCTGCTGATGGGTGTAAGGAGTAAGTGGAGATTGACTCATCTGAGTATGTCTTTACAGTGTGTCAAAAACATAGACCAGTTCATGAGCATGGACCAGTTCATTAGTGGAGAGATTCCTCCTTAAGTGTTACTGATTAGTAAAGCTGTGCTGGATAAAAATTACATAGGTATTCTCTTTAAGTTGGAAAGAAAATGTAGAAATTTGGGGGAAGTCAGTAAAGGATTGTTTCATTCAGCTGTTCTTCTTTCTTCTAGTTCTGGTTTTCATTGATTATCTTCCTTAATTGTTCTCTCTAAATTTCCTTTCACTTCAGTTCATGGAAATCAGCAGTGATTGACTTGTGATGGCAGAACATGCGGCTTTTGTATGTGGGGCCCAGTGTTGCATTTACCTCTTACTGTCCTTGCAACTGCAAACTTAGAACAATTCTAATCTCTAGATAGTATTCAGGATCACTGGTTTTCAGACCTTCTTTCACACTCTAACTGTAAATTAAATTGCATTGAGGATTTTTCATTTTGGTTTATTGGTTTTTGTTTCAGCAGCTGGTCTCATTTTGATAGACTCTCTTCCTTTCAACCTTTGAGGTAGTATTTCTGACCTCAATGGTATATGAGCAGACACCTCTTGCCCAACAGAATTTTTAATTTGTCTGCTATTCATTCCTTTTTCTATACTAATTACTGATCTCTTCATCTCTTGCTGTCATACTGGTCTTTTTCTACTGCTGATTATTAACTTTAGATTTTGATTCTTTAGACATTTATTTAAATTATAACATAGTTTGTGCTTAGGTACATTTGCATTTTGGAGTGGAATATGGCATCATGTACATGGTTCAGTGAAAAAAACCTGGCTACATTCAGAAGACAGATAGCCTTGGAGTGTTTTTTGTGAAGAGAAAGGTTACAGAGAAGCAAGAATAATTAGAGAAAGAGGAGTGTTGGGATCAGTATGGTACATGGAACTAAGCATCACCCCTTATTGTGACCTCTTTTGATATGAATGGAATATAACAACAGGGAGTATTACAATAACTAGATGGACACTTTTCAGATACTACTAGGCTGTCTTTTCTGATAGAGTCAAAACAGTGTTTTCCCTTAATTTGTTCATTACACAATATATTTACCTCATACTTTTTCTGGGATATTGTGTTTTTAACCTACCAGAGTGCTACCCAGCAGTAATGTAAAAAGAAAGAACAAAATACATACACCTCGGTTTTCACACAAAATTTGAGATCAGATATTTTTCTTCATATATGCAAAAAAAAATTTTAAAAAAAGCAATAAAAAAATATAAAAAAAGAGAGAGATAATTACAAAAATCCTGATGTTTGAGAGTTGATTTTCTAAGTATTTCTTTTAGCAATTAACTAGGTGCTCTAGAATTTGGTTTTTGACTTCTGGAATTTTTTTCATGGCAATCAATAGAGATGATATTTCTGTAACATGTGAAGCTCAAAACTGAACTTTGAACCATGCCTTTATCACAAATGTAGTGTAAGTGCCTGTGTGCCCACATGAAATCTTATAATCCTGCAAATGTATCTCATGACTGTGCCCAGTTACAGGTTTTACTGTAGATTATGCACTACCTTAATCCTTCCTTTGACATGTAAAAGAAAATTAATTAGTTTTACTCATTTTGCTTGGTTCCCCATGGCTGTTTACTACAGCAAATGAAGATGTAGTTTTCTCCATCAGACTGTGACAAAACTTGCAGGAGCAATAATATGCATGAAGTCAACTCCAGCTGAAAAATCAGTTGGATAATGTTCAAGTTATGTACAAGTGTTGTGGAGTTCATGGTAATGATTTTAGAAGAGCTTTGCCAAAGGGAGTTCACTCAAGAAGAGGAGGTAGAGGTTTCTTGTAATTAGAGAGGAGAATGCAGTGATGTTTGGAAGATAAGAGAGGGCTAATTATTGCGGACAAGAACTAGTGGAAGAAGTATAAACAAATTTGATTTGGAGTGAATGCAAAAGTTTTAAACATAATGTTACTGAAACCAATTATAGGAGTAGAATAATATTAAACATAAAGAATGACTGCATACCTATCATATCTCCTGCCTTTCTTAATAGCATCCATCACCAGATTTTTTGTAGCCCTGTGTAACATTTGACAACAGAACGCCAAATTTTCAATTGTTGTAGTTACAACGCTTAGTAGTATCTAAAACAAGTAATTTAGCTAGTCTTACTTTCTGTATGCACTTGATAAATTTGCTATATAACTATTGTTCTGTTAATGGAGAAGTGATGTGCCATAAAATATTTTTGTATAGAGGCTGGTAATCTTATAAAAGTATTCAGGAAATCTTTTTATAGTATATCATAAGCCAGAAGATGTGTATCTGTTTTCACGAGTCTGCTAAAACAAATGTACTGTGTTTGTTCTTCTGAGTAGCAAAATGAGATTGCAACTAATTTTGCTGAAATAAATCTAAATATCATTTGTGTTCTGAAATGTATGTGTTTTTTTCAGATAAAGGACATCCTCTCAAAAGTTAAAAATAACCATGTGGGGACATCACTGCTAACAAAACCTCTGAACTCTGACCAAGTGGTAAAGAAAAGTTTCTCCATTTCTTTTCAGTATTTAACAGGATGGTCAAAATAAATGCATACGACTTCATTTAACTTTGTCTTTTTATAGTCACTGTTCTGTTGCTGAATATTAATACTAAAATTGAATTGCTAAATACTAATGATGATAATCAGATACTATCAGAATTGACATTATAAAACAGTCCTTGTGTTGATTCATCCATTGTTCACTTTCAAATCATTTTGTATATACCTACTACTGTAGCATTACACAGATGCTATGTAGTTTATGGTGATCACCTCAGGATAGACATCTTAATTGATGGATGGGGTTAACTTTGAATTGACTTCTATAACTTTATGTATTTGACTGTTTGAATTTCTTGTTGTAACACTGCAGGAAAGATTGGAGAAAATCAATGATGCTCTTTGCAGTGAGTACGAGTGTCGACGGCGGATGTTGATGAAGAGGCTCGATGTGACTGTGCAGTCTTTTGGCTGGTCTGATAGAGCAAAGGTAAACTTGATGTACTTTTTGCTTCCTGTAGGTGGGAGTCTGCTACTGTTCCCCAGGTCTTCCTACAGAATATGCGTATCATGTAAATACACAAATACACTTTCATCACTGTTTTTTCCAGCTTGTTTCTCATCTCAAGTTGTAATATCCAGATCCTAGGTATTGAGGAAGGAGATGTATTTAACCAGGTGGCACAGTCCATCCTTGGTGACTGTTTATAGCTTCACAATTAGAAATTATAGCATCCTTTGTTAGGGTTTCTCATTTTAATTAAAGATCCCATCTCTCTGTTTTCTTTTCTGTGTCTAACATCTTCCAATGAAGTAAACTCGGAGGGAGTCTAAGCACTTCTCATTCAGATGCAAAAGTAAGACAAACACTGGGCCTTAATATAGATTGGGTATAAAAAGTGACTGTTTCATAAAGTCTGAGAGGTTGCAGTGACTGCCCCCTATCTTGGAGTCAGTACTACTAGATGAACAGCTGAATGGGTTATTTGAATAGTAGCTTGTGTGAGAAAATCACACAATTGCTTGTAATCCTTCAGGTCTCTAAAAATTCCAAAGCACTTCACTATATTTGTTCTGCTGGTATTGCTTTAATTGTGATAATTTCGTTTGTACTATTTCGTAGAACTCTGTATATTAAAAATAGTCATGATACTTCCGAGCTGGAAATATATCTCATTTGTATCCAAAAGAGTAAGGAGATAGGATACACGAAGTTTGTAATTTGATGAAGACATGAGAAGCTGGAGGCAGATGTTTTTGTTCATGAGTAGCAAGATCAGCTTTTCTTCCAAAGGTTTTGTTAGAAAGGTTAAGATGGATAAATCTTAAAACTTGGAAAGCTTACTGAAAGTATGGATTGTTAGAAGATTTTGTGACATCACAACTTGTCATTGACACATGCAGAATCAAGTTCATGAAGTTCACTAAGTACCACTGGAAGATGAGTCTAGGTGCTGTTGTGCTGCATTGGAATAGATCAGTTTAATTTCTGAAGTGGTTGTGAATGCTTTTATGTTGCAAGAAAGGAAAAGGGGGGCATTTAGCTCAGAGGAGCCAGGAGATGTCCCTACTTGTATAACTTCCTTACAGCTGTACCAATACAACTATGTATCTTCAAATTTAAAGTACACTTCTAAAATGTAGTTGATGTGACTGATGACTAACTTAGGCAGACTAAGACTTTGTCACTTGCTATTGTTCCATTCAATGTGAAAAACAATGCCCTTCTGAAATAGAACAAAAGTTTAAAGAGATTTTTGGTGATAAAGTAGTCAGATGATTCATTTTCCTGTCATATAGACTGTTGGTGTGAAATACATGCAGTTACAGAAATAACCAGGTTATATACTAATTCAAAATTACACAGTGTTTTAAATCTCTTTTTTTTTGCCCTGTTTCTCTTGAAAGATGTCCATAACTTCTTTGAGAAGGTTTTGGGGTTTGAAAATGTTCTGGCATTGATGTAATTTAGAGATTTTTTTTTTTTTTTTAAGCCAAGAGACAAATTGTTGTCTTATAAAAGTTTGCTAGTTTGCCTTTTTTTCCCCACCGTTAAATAGATATTGGTATGTTTCTCTGCTTTTGATGGTGAGGCATTTTGGGAATTTTTTTCAGGTTTTTGTAACTTCAGTATCCAGGAGGGGAAAGTTTCCAAACTGAAATGGGTTCACAAATGATGGAGTAATTACCTAGTAAAACCCTCTTGTCCAGGTTCAGCATGTATTGTCTGGTCTAACCAATATCAAATGTTTTATTTCACTCTGAAGGTATTTTAGATTTTCCCAGAAAGTATATTTATTTTTATTTTCTGCTAAATAAATGAAACATCAAAGCGTGCTTGGAAAAAGTCTTGTTGTCCTCTTTTCATGGCTTGCATAAATGTTTTGCTGCATTGATATATTTTCAGGTTTTTTTCCACAAATTTACCTTAGTTTGAAGCTGCTCTCTTTTCATCATGTTTAGAAGGGATCTGTTGAGTACGATTATGTAAAGCTCTTGAGAGCCGTATGGACTCCTTACATTTTAATCTGTAGACATGTTGGAAGACATTAAAGCATCTGTTTGATGCCAGTGGATAGAGGAGTTTATTTTGTACTGGTGCTCAGTTTCAGCATCAATTAAACATAATCTGCAGCACCTTCTGTGTAATTGCCCCACCAACAGGAAGAGAGCTGATGATAACTGGCACTATGTTTTGTAACACAGTTTGTGTTTTCAGAAGCTGCACCTTGTGTTCAAAGTGAAACTTACGAGACCAGCACAAAGTTTATAGTTAGTCTGTCAGTGTGTTTGATACCTGGCAAGTAAGTTGTGCTTGATGTTGTCCTTTAGGTAAAAACAGATGAAATAGCACGGATCTATCAGCCCAAGCGCTATGCGTTGTCTCCAAAGTCCACCATTACATTAGCTCACCTTCTTGCTGCTCGTGAGGACCTGTCCAAGATCATAAGAACAAGTAGTGGATCAACACGGGAGAAGACCGCCTGTGCTATCAACAAGGTATGCTTCTCTGGCACGTGATAAATGGACATGGGCATTTACAGACCTATGGAATTAATTCTAGAATTACACTGGTTTTGCTTGGTACTTTAATTTCATTTTTTCCATTTAAGAAAGGGAGGTTTGCAGTATTCCAGTAAATTTTGCAGAAAATCCTTTTTTTATCTTCCTAGACAGTCAGTCATGCAACAAGATGAAACAGAGTAGTGTAGATGAGGGGGAGTAAGGTGGGGAGCTGTACATGTTTGTGTAAATGACCTCTTGAGTTCAGGGAACCTGCACAGCTCAATGATGCATAGAAGTATTTGTGGTATCTGTTCCTGGGCTACCTTGCCAGGATATTATTGTTTGGTTTGTAAACCCACATCTCTAACTCATCAGTGTGTTATAAATCATGAAAGTTTCTGCAGAAATGTCATTTTGCTGCAAAATAAAATTACATGGTTTGGCTGCAGTAATGAATCAACATTGCTGCTTTCTTGTCTGTGATAAAAGCTGAAGCTTGTGAGTAGTGATGTGAGTTTTGCCATTCAAATGTTGATTAAACCTGCTTTTATTGATCCTCTATTTACGGATTTTTCTAATGTTTTTTTTTTTCCTCATTGAGATAGCCTTTAATATGTTTTGAAGCCTACCACTCTGAAATTTCTTAATTTACTTTAGGATCTCAGAGAAAGGTGGATTTTTTTATCTTGAGAGGACTTTAGTTGGAGTGCCCAGGACTGATGGGGGAATGTTAGCATTGATCACAGAGAGTCTAGGAAATAGGAAAGTGACAACAAAAAGACCTACTTGGATACATCTTTGTTCTTCGAAGATGTTTGTTTTGTTTAACTTTGTCCAGTACAGTTTCTCTTTTCATATGCTGAGTAATACCTGCCATAGTCAAGATGCCTTTTTTTTGTCTTTTCTTGCAGCCGATTGCATATTTTTTTCATTCTGGCTCTTTAATGAGTGTCAGTAGTTTATAATGTTGGGCAAACTGGTGTTCCTTTGAGAATTGCACAGTTTACCAGTGGTTTTTTTGTTGGCTGATTAGGTTTGAACTTGAATTTTGAAATTGAAGTAGAAGGGCCACATCCTATGAATATATAAGTGTATTTGTATATATTGTATATGAAGTATTTACATATATTGCTTATTGCAATACTAATACTTCAGGTGTGCAGTGTTCATAAAAATTTCACAAAAGTAATATGAGCCAGCTAGCTGCAGTTATTTCTGTCTTAGAGGTGAAAAAAGAGAACTTTCAGAGTTCTGTTGTGTGTTACAAGGACAGGAGATAGTTATTCTGCTGTCAAGCACTGCACTGAGGAGGCAAATTTCCTGAAAGCAGCTGGCAGCATTTCTCTGTCCACAGGAGAAAATCCTGTGTCTTATCAAGTTATTACTACTATTTTTTAACTCTGAAAATGACCAATTTTTCCATATAGGTTCTGATGGGCAGAGTCCCTGACCGTGGAGGCAGACCAACAGAGATTGAACCACCTCCTCCTGAAATGCCTCCATGGCAAAAAAGACAAGAAGGTGGTGGAAGAGGTGGCTGGGGGGGTGGTGGTGGTGGTGGAAGGGGTAACTGGGGTGGTGGAGGGGGTAGAGGAGGAGGAGGAGGTGGAGGTTTCAGAGGTGGTGGAAGAGGTGGGGGTGGCTTCCAGGGTGGGGGTGGCTTCCAGGGTGGAGGTGGCTTCCAGGGTGGAGGTGGCTTCCAAGGTGGCAGAGGAGGTTATGGTGGCAGGGGAGGCTATGGTGATCCGTATGGCGGAAGAGGAGGGGGAGGATACAGAAGATACTAAAGTACCGTAAATCTTAACAGAGTAAGTGGCAGAATATAGTGGTGGTGTTTACTGGTACTAGGAATTTAGATATGTTGACTTGGATTTAGGTTAGAATTAAGTATGACCATATGAGTCGTTTCATTAGACCCACTGATGTTCTCACTGAGTTCTTTTAGTTACCTGAACAGAAGTTTTATACTAAAATCTGATGACTAAAGTCCTTGTTTTTCATACTGCTTATATGGTGTTTTTTTATTATGTCATTTTATTTAAAATAAGTCTCAGAAAACTGAATAAAACCCTTTCTAAACAAACAAAAATATGTTAATGGTCAGACCTCTCTAATTTATTGCATGTTGCATGTCTACACTCCTTCTCCAAAATATTATGTAGAAAAAACAAAGTAGGCCTAAGAACTGGATGAAACCACTTTTAAAAACTCAAGAATGCTGCTTTCAGGCTTGTTCTCTTCATCTCATTGTTCTTCATTCATAGTTTTCATGTGGGACATGTAAATGAATTCTAATTTCAAATGTTAAAATCCTTAAGGCTTTGGTCAAAACTACTTTATTACATTCAATTATTCTTGCAGACCTTCACATTATAGTAACATTGTTAATTAATACTCTACATAAATTAATCAAATCAGGTTGTGTTTTGTGTTCATAATGTATCAGACACTCTTTAATGATCAGAGCATGTACTGTAAACTGATAGTGAGTTTTGATAGTGTCTTATTTTCATTTTACCTTTTTTTCATTGTTGATGTTTCATAAAAAAAATTTAATATTCGGCAGAAAGCCTGCAGCCATCATGTCTGGTATGAATTCATGTATATATCCTTGTATCAGCTTTGAGACACAAAGTTTGAATAAGCTGAGCTTTGTAAGAAAGAATATGACATTTCTTCTAGCCTTTTTTCTTTCCCCTTATTTTTTTAAATTATCTTCTCCCTGCCTGCTCTGTGTTTGGGAGTCACCAACTGCCTGGTTAATAAGTTAACAAGGCACTTCATGCCTTTTCTCTCCCTGCCAAACTAAAAGAAGCCCTGTCTTGACATGTTATGGGTGCCTTTTCCCTCACATACACTGTTAGTCTGAAAGGAGTTAGCTGTCATACCATCATGGCTGTAAATATATGCAGACAGGAATTAAATTTAGAATTGTCACTTAAAGAAGTCAGTTATTGCTGCCCAATATCTTTTAAATCTCCCATGTTGTGAGGCCACTCCTGAGAGCAGAGGTGGAACGGGGATGATGCCTGAGTATGTTTTCATGCTAGTATTTATCAGGATCAGGTCACTACAGACAGATTCAGGAAGTCATCTGATTAACCTGATGTGTCTGATGATTAAATAGCACAGCAGACTTGAAGCACTTGTAATTGTAGGCATAACTGCAGGTTGAACTTAAGGATTTGGTTTTGGATTTATATTCCTCAGTTACAAGTTCTTTCTGCACACATTTCCTATTGGTGTCCATTGGTATGCTTTAAAGATGATTTTTTACCTTCATAAACATATGTATCATGTCCTCTTTCGTTGGCAACTTCATGCCTGAATGTAAAGTCCTGTTCCAAATGAAATTATTATCTTTCAAAAGTTTTTCTCCTGTTATTTCCTCTCTCCTCAGTTTTCTTGAGAATGCTGCCTCTGATGTGATAGATATGGCTTTACCCAGGCTTTAGGATAGCAGCAGGTGCCTGACAAAACGAAGCAGAAGTTTTGCTTGCTAGAACATGTTAGCTGGGATGTGAACTTTTGCAGTAATGGCTTAATGGTACCCAACTGCTAGCACTGTAGTTCCTTTACCAGATTTTTTCTATGCTGCTTACTGGCCTAAGCCCTTGGCAGCCTCTGCAGTATTTGTCCTGAGCTTTTGCCTGATGCTCTGGAAAAGCTCCCAAACTGATGACATACCAAATGAGACTGCTGGCCTTGGAGCAAAGTGTTGGTCAGCAAAGGAATAGAGAGCAGTTTTTTCACTACCAAAGCCTTAAGATTAAATTCTGTTTGCTCATCACAATGTTCCTTTTTGCTACAAGTCATCAGCAGTCAAGCATGTGGCTTTATCAAGGAAATACACTTGGAAAAACAAAGAACTTACCTATGCTTAAAGGTTTCATTAGTCTTAGGATGCAAGGTTGCAGTGGTTTAGTTGGATTGTTTTAACTGCAGCTGTGGATGTACCTTGGTGTTTTTACACTCATCAGTCCATCCTGTTTCTAGTAAGCAGGACAGTTCTGAATGAAGTAAATCATCAAGTGAAGCAGGTACATGCCCACTTCAATTCTAACAGTTAAATTATTTCAGTATCATATTTCAGCTTTCTGTATGTAGACCATGTAAAATATGGAAATAAAAATAGCCTGGAGATTTTCTTTTCTAATCTGGCCATTTCAGTTTTTCTTAAGTAATTGCAGAATGTGAAGCCAGTAGCTGAAAACTAAAGTAAGCACCACCATATTTCATGGAGGCATCCTTTGTTGTCCTCTTGTCAGAAGGTATGCTTTTAATTTTTCAAACAATGCAGTAACACCATGAAAGTTATTGATTTAAACCTCAAGTTTTGTTTTGAAAAAAAAAGTATTTTCAAAAATTCTGTTGTAAGTAAAAGATTTTCATATATATGTTTGTGAACATTTTTTGTGTTTATTCACACTTAGTGAATACCTAAATATTGATTTGTTTGTTGAAGAACTGAAAAAAAAGGTTGGGGATTTTTTTCAGGAATTGAGAGAGATACTTTTGTCAACAGCTGTAAACATTGAGGAATAAAGTACTGTATTTGAAAGTATTTGCATCATCTGTGTGTATTGTGATTTGGATCCACTATCATATGTTCCTCCTTTTTTTGTAAGAAAGAATTCCTGCTGGTGATTTACAATAGTGATGAGACTTACTTTTTATAGTAATGAAAATAACACATATTTTGACCAAAATGGAGAAGACAATAGATTACTTTATAGAAAAATTTTAACAGGCAAGGTATGTCACTGGTATCTGTTACATTTTATCTTAGTGAAAAAAAATTTTAAAGCATCTATATGATCACTGCTTTTGCTTTACATAAACTAAGGAAATACCCTCCAATTACTTCTAAAGTTTTATTACTTTCTATAATTACGAAAAAAACCACAAAACACAAACTTGGTTTTGCAAAAGACTGTAGAGCAGATTTGCCATACAATTAGGAGTTCCACCTCTTGTTGTATTCCCTTACGTGATTGATTGATGTCCATTTCCCCATATAAAAACCAATTTACAATACAGTATTTTGAGGTTTACTATAAGGTAAATAGCAATAGGGTGCTGCAGTTCTGCCTGTGCAATAGGCAGCATCAGCAGATGCAACAGAAGCCTTGCTTAAACTTGGATACTGTGCTGTGGAATCTTTTGAAAATTAACATTCTTAACAAAAGTGAGAGACTATGATAATAAAGACTGGTGCTATGTAATCCTTGGAATAGTGAGTAGCCCCACAGTGTTTGTACTGTGTCAACCACTAAAATACCAAACAAATAATCTGCAACTACCTAGCTTCCTAAGTTCTCCCAGGCACTATTCCTAGGCTCAGGGAAGGTGAAGCTGGTTTAGAGACTGGTACTGGATTAATGCTGCAAAACAGTCTCACATGACAGTCAAGGAAGATGAATATAGGTTGTATAGATTTATCTGAGATGCAAAATCAGAGGCATGAAATACAACTTTAATATTTTTTTCTATTATAAATATTAAACCAAACTCTTAAAATTTATATAAAATCTTTACAATCTGTACACTTTTTCAATCTTCTCAGCATTAAACTTTTTTTAAGTTGCCATAGATATCAGTTACAACAAAAGAACAGATGATGCTAGAACAAAAACATATTTCCAAAACATATATAAGCTAATCTAAAAGCAACTGTATTTACCCTGAATATGGACAGTAGCCCTGCCTTGTTAATTATGATACTACTCAATCTATTTAATTTAACCTTTACACAATCAGAATTCACGCTTAAAAAATAAATGAGGAATGGTGCTTTTTCTTTCTGCGTTCTTGCAAGTACAGCTGAACCTAGAGGAGGAAGAGGTGTTTCCATTTAACTTAGCCATGACAAGATAAATTTTGGTATCACTGCTTGGTAACATGACTTCTAAACAGCACTTTTAGTTGTATCTTTTTCCCTAACATAAAGGAGCTTGAAGATTAACACAGAGGCAAGTGATTCTTTCTGGGTAACATTGTCAGTTTTAACATTTCTCTCTAGTCAGGTTCCATTGTTGTCTTTCATGCAGGAAAAAGAAAGTCCCAAAAAAAAGGGGGGGACGGGGGAGGAAATAACCATTAGGGGCTTTGGACAAACAGAGAACCTGAAGGTGCTTAGCTCTGAAGTTATCCAGGTATCCTGACTTCTTTGAAGCAGGAAGTTTTCAGCACACATGAAGCACTGCACACTTGTTCCCTAAGACATTCCTGCAAACAGATCCCTTTTAAATCTTTGAGATTGAACAAGCAAACTTCACAGAGAAACATTTAGTTAGCATTTAGGACTGTACAAATCTGCAGTCATAACTCAGTTTGGAATATTAAGTACCGAGTTATACAGTAGCCTTTCAGCCAGCTGCTGATGTTAGGGAATTTTCCTTTTAGCTACGAGGTTTTGTTCATGACCTCCACATTCCATAATAGACAAAGTATATGTATACACACAAATTCTATTCAAATCCAGCCTTTAGACCACCAGGGGGCAGTTACTTTGGCTGTACAACAAGATTTATGAGTCTTAGCTGCTCCTCTGGGGTATTTTTTAAGTAAGTAGAAATATAGTTAACTTTTATCTTGTTTAATAGTTGTAGAAACAGACTTTTATTTGCTAAATGCCTTTTAGAAATATACCTTGCTGTAGTTCCCTGAATAGAGGGCAAATTCAAGAAGCTCACAGAAAGTGGGCAAACCAAGTTTGCAGACGTGACGTGACAGTCATTCTGATTGCTTCACTGAACAAAGTGCAATTCCATGTTACTTGTTAATAATTCAGGTTTAGTGTATGAGTTTAAAAAGATGCACAGTCTTCTGAGCTGTTTTTTTTCCTAAGCATTTCAGTTATTTACAGTAATGTTACAGAAAATCTACTACTACTGCTCTTTCCCTCCATTTATATTTACTTATACATAGGGTTACAAGCACAATCCAATTTCAAAACAAGAATTTTGAATCATTAAACTGGCAAGTAGTTTCAAATTAATTTTATGAATAAAACATTCATATACTTGATAATACCTGTAAATTGTGGATGGAATGTATATTTATGCCACTTTGAACACAAAGCACAGATGCTATTGTCACTGACTAAATTTCATTCTATAATGGACTGGGTAACTTAGAAGTGTTGTGCATTAAGTGGACTTTGTTTCTGTTTGTATTTGTGATGACAAATATCTGATAAATACAAGAAAGTTTTATACAACTCTAAGTGTACAGATTATCTTGGAATGCAAATGCAATTTCCAAATCGGCTATTTAGACAAGTAGATTTATCAGTAACTTGAAAGACTTATTTTCTCTTAACAATATGTACACTTTGTGTATTTAAGTTACCTCCCTCACACCTTTTACTGTACAAAATTTACAGACATAGGAGCACACTCGACTCTTTATGTAAAGTGCATGTGAAATCTAGGAGAGAGAAAATGGAGAAATCTTGTCAGGAGCTCTGAAATACAGTAGCTATTGCACAGAGATTGCTGTACAGTTTCCCTCCTAATAGGGCTCTAAAAGTTCTGCTCAAAATGGTATTTACTTTGACATGACAGAAGTATAATCAACCTTGTCCCATATCTACTGTATGGGGACAAGAAGTTGCCCCTTAAACCAAGTACAGTAATTTCATGGTTATAAGCCGCACCATTTTGACTAAAATAGTTATAGTCCGTGCGGCTTGTAATCGTGAAATTACTGTAAGTGGAATCAAGAGTTCCAAGTCATGGCATGGAGCACAAAAATGGAAGCAGTAATCAAATGTCAAGTCTCTATATTCTTACGTCTATTACTTTAAACATTTGAGCAGCAGAACTTGTAAAGCTCTGAAAGATGTTTAAAAAATTGTCAGTTTATATTAAAGTGTAAGGATCAATCAAGTATCATTAGCTTAGCTACTTAAAGTTCTTGTTAATTTCTGGAATTAAATGTGGCCATTCACTTCATGTTTTTAATTGGTTTCAGCTCCAATAAAGAAGTTTTTCTTACTCGACTTTATCAAACATTTGTCTGTACAAAATTGAGTTTGGGCCAAATTTGAGGTGACACAGTCTTATGAATAGCTACTTTGTCAGAGCATTTCTACAGTAAGGTGTGCTGCTGGCAGCCAAGTAAGTCACTGGTAAATCAATATGGTCTTCAACATGAACAGAGACTTCAGCAACACTCTCACTCCTTTTAAAAGCAAACCCAGAAGATACTATTTTCATAGAATAGATAATGCTAAATTACCTTACAAGGTCAAAGGAATGATTTTATACATTTGGGAGTGCATGTCTAAAATGGAAATGTATTGAGTAAAAAGAACATTTCTGCTTAATATCCTTCAGATTCTCTCTCCAGTTCACTTGGAAAGCAGCTTTATCACAGCCCCTCTTTCAGTCTTACATTCTTCCATTCCATAGGAGATTTTCCTCTCATCTGCTAGGAGCAGTCTCTGTGTTGTAGACTGTCAACTACATGGTTTCTTTTCTGGATTGTAAGAGATTCAATTGTTTTATGTGCCTGTTCCAGCTGGATCTTCAAACCTTCATTGTCTGCCTTTAGAATATTCCTTTCCTAAACAAGCAAATAAACAAACAAAAAAAAACCAAACAAAAAAAAAAGAGAATTGCATTTTATAGCACAATTGTTTGAGGACTGTCTGGTTGTATACTTAGGTAGACTGCCATAAACAAAAATTGGTGTGGCTCTCATCAGAACCAGTAACTTATCTGAGTATTTCCCCTGTCCCTGCTCTATCCTTTGTGTATACTCCCAGAACTTTCCAGCAGCTGATATGTGAGTCATGTCCACAACCTGCACTTATCCACCCTCCACTGCACCTCTCATAACAACAGCAGTCTGAGCAAACAACAGCACAGGTCACACTTTACCACTCTACTGCTGCAGAAATTGATGTACCAGAAGCGAAGCCATTAATTCATAACATCATCTGCTGTTTAGTAATCGAGGTCGGAATCTGATGAGGGAGCAAGGGCAAGAGTAAATTACGGGACTCACATGAATGGGACATTTTAAAGAATGCATTTTTAGAAGTTACATCCAAGTTTCATATCCTTGTATTGAATATACTGTTGATTGAAAGGGAGGCGGTTTATACTGGAAGACTCTTAATCTTTGTCTTAATAAACCATTCATCTTTGATAAAACATGAGTTCACTTTATCAGCAGCAAGGGATATTTTGAAAGTTATAATCATCATTCAAAGATTAGACTGTGGTCCTGTTGTTGGACTGTTTCCATTTTGCTTCATCACAGAATACTGATAAATATTGAGTAAAAAATATGAAAGTTCTTTGTTCCTCATAATTATAGCTGGATCCATCTATTGGTTGAACTGTTGGAATTTTAATTGTCTCTTTAATCTGCCTGGAAAGATGTTTCTACAAATCTGAATTTGGGCCATGTTTGAGGTGACGCAGTCTTAAGAATAGCTATTTTGGCAGAACGCTTTAGAGTAAGCTGAGACACAACTGGGCTGATGCAGGTGAAATCTAGCAAGAAGCATCATGTCTGTTCACAGCAACATTTCTTGGTGGTACTTAGACTTGTCAGTTGAACAAAAACAGAGCTCCCTACCCTCCCAGCCCCATATATTCTGTCACTTAGGGGAGCAGAGGCCACCAAAATCAGGAGGAAATTCAGAACTATGATCCTCATTTTATGGAGTAACATTGTGTCCTGAGTGATTCACATTCTGGAGCTGACAGGCATCAGTGTGATCATAACTATGGCTTCAAAGCCCTATACTAGCACTAAAATTTATCATTTAAATGAAGCATTGCTGGAAGTTAAAGTGGCTAAGACTTTGTGATGCCACTCATGGATTGTTTAATTACAATTAAATTTGCAATTAATTGACACCTTCCCACCCAGCCACTCCCCCCCACATTAACCACTTGACCTGTTGTGTAAAACAGAATTAGTTCCATCATGTATGTACCTGCTCAAGTTCCTGGTATGAGGGTTTACAGCTGTGATGCTCCTCCTTCATTTTGTGGCTGGAGTCCTTGTTTTCCCATTTAACAAATGCCTTTCTGCGTCCTAGAATTGGGCTTGGAAATGGGGATGCTGGAGCTGCCTGGAGATAAGGATTTTCTGGCATCCTGTGTTCTTTCTTCTCTCTCCGCTTACGAGACACATCACCAGCCATAAGTACAGGATCAGTCTGTGTACTTTTATGGATCACAGCTGGTTTCAGTCTCACTGAGATTTTCTGAGCTGAGGAACCCATGAGCATAATGGTTCGATCCTTGCTGTCTTCACTGTGCTCCACTACTTCTCCATTAGGAAAGGTGAAGGATCCTTCTTCTTGTCCTTTAAAATACATATGGTAAATTGAGGCAAGATCTGCTCCCAGAAAAGGAGAAACAGGAGGCATGGCAATTAAACATTATTTTAATAAATAAAACATTTATTCCTTACTGATTTTTACATTCATTGCTCTCCAAAATAGGTGTCATTAGAAGTTTTTCAATGTTGTATCTCTTGAAACAACTCTTACCCCTGTCTCAGTAACACAAATAAGGATCAGTAAGGAGAAAACAGGTGTGGCATCAAGGTCAGCTTGAGAAAAACTGATATGGGTAAGAGGTGATTATTACATAGTGCTGCAGCCATTTAAACAATCACAGACATGCACGTAGTCAGTATCAGGAGAAAAGGGGGGCATTGAGCTCTACATATGTGCTAATAGAAAGCCTAAGGTGGAATCCAGCAGTGTGAGTCATACGTACAACACAAAAGATTGATAATCAAAGTGGCAGGATCAGATTTGAAAACTTTAAATACAGGCAAAGAGCAGGGAAGAAATTCAAAGAAAGTGCAGAGAGTTGGAACATCAAAATCCAAATAAAAACAGAATTAGCCTGGTGTTTTTCAAAGACAACATTCCTTCTTTGAAAGCCTACACAGTAATACACAGTAAGAAAATTTTATACAGCTTGCTTGATATAAGGAGAAAAGAACAGAGAGGTGTAGCTTTTTCATTTCTGATTCTGTGGATAGAAGTTATAGATTTAGCTATGGAAGTGGAAAAAATGAAGACAATTAGCTGTTAGTTTTCCTAGCACATAGATATGTAGGAAAACTAACTTTAAAATTTGAGTCAGAATTGTAACAGTGCAGTATTCAAAGTTACAACTTGCTAAAAAGCAAGGCTTGCTTGTCACAAGGTAAGCGAGCTAAGGAAACCTGTCAGCTCTTCATGTCACATGGCATCTAGTTCTCATGAGAGTCTGGCAGAAGGTTTACTCATTTTTTGGTGGCTTTTGTGCACCATACGTAGGGTGACAAGATCTCCCAGAAAATGAGTCCCTCCTTACTCAGTCTACAGCAGGAATGGTGTTACTTGATACAAGCTAATATATACCTGGTTCTAGTTTCCATGTAGATAAAACACGGCAATTAATGGAAAAAAACCTAAAAGGATTCTGTATAACTCAGATTTAAAAGAAAAAGGAGCAAAGGAAAGATTATCTACATATTTTGATCTTTTTAATGTAATCTTTTCTCACCATGGAATTGTTCTTTGACTCCTACTGGGCAGAGGCTTGAAGCAAGAGCAGATGTTGGGCTGCTGTCTGCAATTGAAGTTTTGGGTCTTCTCTTGCACTCTATCACAACCAGGTCTTTGCATTGCTTGTGACAGTTCATTCCACAGTCTGTAAACAAAACAACATTTATGTGATTCAGTGGCTCTGCTGTAGCATCTAAGGTAGCTCTCACACTGCTGCCTTCCTGGGAAACAAGAACCTTCTTTGGTGTTCTCTACTCGCATTACCTGTACCAATATACATCTGTAAAACACCATCCCTGTGCCATATATGTCTAAAATTCCTGTTCATTAAGTACAAAGTACAAAATTGTGCCATTCAGTCACAAAAGTGCCCTGACTGTAGGAGCTGCAGAGAAAGCTGATATTGTAAGGAAGAAAACTGCAAAACAGATGTTGGGAATGTGCTGTGCAATATTCACAGAGTGGTGATGTTTGTGTCCAAGGGTCTGTTCCCAAACCCTCTGAATTCAGTCATGTCTTGCAAAGCATTAGAGCTGTCAGTTACAAGTTCTTTCATCTCTACATTTCTTCTGTCTGTCATACTATTTGTGACTCAGTTTTTTCCTCCCTGAGAGATCAGATTAAATGGGTCCATAGATATAATCATGGATCTCAGGACCACAGGCTTGTATTATTCACTATCAACTATGGATTAAAATTAACAAAGTGTAAAGTACTTTACCTTTGCATCTGTATCCTTGTTTAATGACTCCCCATAGCTGAAATTCAAACAGACAGAAAGCCTACGTATTAATATATTTCTCTGCATGTTTGATACCTCCAGATAAAAAATACACTAAAAGCTCCACTCTTTTCTAAGACCTGAGCACTTGCAGAATATCTTGTTTTTCTACACTTCTAATCATAAGGTAAAAATAGAACTATTTATTCCTTTAGCATAAGGTAAATAGAATATTTTGTGTGTATCAACAACAAACAAAATATCTTGAGCTAGTGTACTGAATACAACAGCAGATCTGGCAGTTCCTTGAGAAGCTGTGGAGCTGGAGTCGATGGAGAATTCTTCTGTCTCAGCACCCTGTCTGATCTCAGCTGAACAGAAGATTGGTAGGACAGTCAGTTTTATTAAACCTTCTGTGCCACAAGCAGAGGTGTGTCATGTCTGTATCAGGACATGAGTTCAAGCAGTCCCATGGAGTGGAAAACTCTGCATTTGGAAGTCTTGTCTGAGACTATTTTTGTGACACAACCAAAACCCACAAAGTATGAACCATGTTTAAACATACTGGCACTGCAAAAACAGGAGTAAAGGGTACTTTAAATATATACAGAGGCAAAGCCTGGTGTTCTATATAACTTCACCGATTTTTATACAGATCCATTTCTATATATAATACAAGACCACTATGAGATAAGAAAGGCATAATTCCAAAGAATATTAGCATAATTTAATAAAAAGTAAGCTTACAAATCCAGCACAGTTGTCGCAGAAAGTGGGCCTTAAGTAAGTGGTCTCTTGGAAGTTGTGAGCAAAGCCAAGTCCTAATTTGGAATAGATTGAGCTAGCCCTCATAAAGTAAGCTGTTATTTCATCCCTGCTAATCAGACCTTCCCTGGAAATAAACAAGAAAAGTTGTTTTGTGAGACATACATTGTGTTAAATGCATAAGGAGAATTAAACATCTTTTTCTTCACATTTTATAATAGCAGTAGTTTAATGTGCGAAAAACTAAAGTGATCTTGCCACTTGTTTCCAAAATACACAGAAGCTTATCCACACATTTAAACTGCAGACTGACAGGATAAATGTAGTATCTGCGTGTGATGCAACCTCAAAACTACTTCATAGTAAATCTCTGAATAATCACTATTGTATTTTTTCCATGCTCCAATATGTTAATAAAAATGTCCCTGATTTTATCAAAATATACATTTGCCAATTCTCTATTTTTAGGGGACAGCTTTATCATAGGAAATTTCTTTAGTAGTATATTCTGAATATAATTTGAAAATGTTTATTTTTCTATTGTCTGTTTTTCCTTCTAAATCTGCTTGGATGCCACTGCTGTAAGCCCAATGAAAATGTCATTCACGACACATTTAGAAGATGTTTTTGTCAGTGATGTTTTCACTTGCCTGAAGAGTATGCTTTTACCACCCTAATGATAAAATATGATTTAAACACAAAACCTCCTAAACCCCCCCCAAAACAGATACTACACAGTTGATAAGCAGGTACTCACCAGTCCTTGGCCATTACACAAAACGAGAATGGGAAACTGGCAGCAATCTTTTCAAATTCTTCCTGGGAAATGTATCCGTCCTGATCATGGTCATAATTTTTGAAGACAGACTGCACGAGGTAATAGCATAATAATTTATAATGAGGATGTTCTGAATTACCACTTTAGAAAGCCTCCACATTATTTGTTTCCTCTCCCATCTTTTCCCAGTGTCTGTTAAACACTGCAACATCTAATTGCTTTTTTTGCTTGAGACTGAAAAAGCATTATGATTTCTTGATTTGCAGCAAAACACAGCTAAGTCAACACAGGCTGGACTAAAAGTTCACAACACAATGACAGCTGTTTTTTAATTCTGTTTTAAGACCATTCTGTCCAGGCCCACATATACAACTTGTATACTAATTCTCTCAATTAGTGCTCTCAATGGTGGTTTCTCTAGCCAAATCAGTGTAGCTGCCTAGCTTATTTTATTAGGTCAGTGGTATGAGAAGTTCAGTTATATGGCAGAATTGTCAGGCAAACACCTGTTTCCACTTGTGTAATGTATTAATGTTTGTCAGTGGCCACAAGGCAAGGAGCACACCTAGAACAAATTTAGAAATGTATTCCAAAGCAGCATGTATCAAAGGATGCCTCACAATACTAGAAGAGCTTAGAAAGAAAAGAGGTGAAGCAGGTGAGCAAAGACAAACTCTTTACATCTCTACCTCCACCACTTTTGGAATCAATTGCCTTACTTAGTAGTTTCCCATAAGGTAGGGGACCCAAAAGAAAGAAAAAAAGCAATGACTGCTTGTAACAAAGCCACTGAGAGGCCTCCTGCCAGACTACATCAGTTACATGATGTTGGAGGCCGTGGCAGGAATGGACTCCCTGGCTCCCTGAAAGACTGGCTCTTCAGTACACAAATCAGCATTCACACCTCCTGCTGGCTCTTCACCCACTGAAGGAATTTCCCTCTGTGCCTCACAGCTGCTGGTGCTGCTGTTTACAGGTAGGCAAAAGTATTTTTGTGAGGACAGAAGTTGCATCCCTGTATTTTCGCATACCTTGAGATCAAGACTACAAAGATTTACAATAATACGAAGTGCACTGGCCAGCCTTACTTACATCTACCATCCTCTGGACATGTTTGCTGATGGTTTTTGGATCAGGTTTTGGGGCCACTCCTGAGGCCCAGTCTGCAACTACTGGTGGTTTGGAAGGTGTCATAGGCTAAAATAAATTGAAAGTAACTTAATTAGTATCACATGGAAAGATTTTCAGTATCACACTTCTTCCATTTGTGACAGTGGACTGTGTGACACAGGACTGCAGAAATGACCTGCTGGACCTGACATCGTTCCTTTGATAATTACATGGTGCTTAAGCTCTTCCTTGAACTGTTGAAAACAGCAATCATTCCTTAAATAGTCACAGTTCACTGACAGCCCTGTAAAATCACCATCTTTTCCATATTTCTAAAACAGGAACAAAACTACCACATAACACTCATGAGTTTCATCACTTGAATCATGTAAGAATTTTCCATTTTAAAAAAACAGTATCAACTACTAAGATTAAGACTGATGCCATGTCCCCACACCGCGGCTTCATTTATCTTTGTGTTTGAATTATAAAACCTGATATGGTGTCAACTCTGCCATATATTCTATCTTGGGCTTCATCATCGACCAAACAATTTGTACTCTAGTAGATTTCACTCAGTGTACAAAGCTAAAATATTTTCAATTTAGCACATAATAAAATAAAATAATAGACTGAATGCAAGAGATAACAATTTCTTTTTTTAAATCCCTGGTTTTAAATTGAAATCACTCATAAAAGCCCTCCTTTTGTTAACAATCTGTAAAGGCCCTTACAGCAGCTCGGTGACTTCGTGGCTCTCGTGCGTATGAAAGTTCATAAATTTCATCTTCTGTGTAGTAAAGATCAAGAGACAGCTGAAAACAAACACATTAGTTTAATCCCAGAAGTGTCACAACTACTTTACAAACTTGTTACTAGAGTGCATTCATATTTTTGGTGCATTATTTTAAAATTTTGATTACAACTAGAAAGAAATTATCATGAGTTGCACAGGTGTTCACAGTGATTTGATATGTGTCCAATTCTACATTCCAGACTGTTATTGCCGTTATCTGGAAATCTCTAACATGGACTATTGGGAGTTCAGAAGCACCTGCACTGAAATGAAGTATTTCTTCTCATTTATGTCCTGTCATATATAGCTGCATGAAATTATGGCCAAAGATCTATGTATTTGTAATACCTATTTTTATAAAAATTATTTAGAAGAAAAAAAATACTTAGAATAGTTTCAAACAAATCATTTAAAACCAAGAGCAGGAAGAAGTAACACATTCACCACTTCACACAGCTGTATTTCAGGCCCTGGACACGTGTGCTTCATTTCACACAAGAGAGCTCCCCAAGAGAACAAATAACCTCAGGCTCATAAGCACTTTTATCTATTAGCTTTTTCCTGAAACAGGGCTTGTAACCAGAAAGTGGAAGCAGACTATCTGTTTTTTCTAAGATGAGATACTTGTTAGTGCCAGACAAAGCTGAGAAACAAGAAAGGAAGATTTACTATTTTAATAGAAGGTAGTATTTTAATTTACTAGGAGAAGCCAAAACTATTGTTTTAAAAACGTCCTGGGTAGCGTTAATATTTTAGTATCATGGCACTGACTAGATAGGTCTGGGAGTGAAATATATCAACTATATTTGACTAATGCTTATGTCAGATAGTTTCTTAAGCACCAGAAGAAGCTTGGCTAAAATGTGGTATCTTGAGGGACTGAACTTTTGTGTGATTTTGTTTTCAACACATGGAATCTTCCTTATTGAAAGTACAGAGAGTGCATACTACTATAATGGAGTAGAAATAAACATTTCCTTCCCTTATAGAAATAATTGGAAGCATGTTGCTGAACTGGCACCTCTACCTTTGCTGCCAGATAAATCATCACCTTTTTTTTTGTCTTCTATTACCATACATTTCCCCCTTTGGTGAAAAAAAAATCTTACAAACGTATGTATCCATAATTAATTAATTAATTGAATTCTCTATTTAGTTGTTTGTTAGGTATATGAAATTTTTAATTGGATGGTATTCATCTTAGCTAACACACTTACTGTAAGCAAGTGAACAAGGTCCATATTAGCCTCCAGGGGAAGTGGCATTTCCTGGAGTTGTATCAGCTCATCTATGTGGTTATACAGAGCATATAGTTTGTATACATTAATTTTTTTGTCCTCCAAGTAGTCTGGCATGCCCTCATAAAGGGATATCAAGTCTTTCAGGTGGACCCCAAGGATTGGGATCTTAAAGTTACTGCACTCATTATAGGCACGTCGGTAGCTATCATAATTTCTGTAAGATGAAAGCAATTCTGTCATTTCATTAAACACCTAAAAATAAAAAGAAAATAAAAAATCAGTGCTGGTTACTGTTTCTGTTTTTGTTACACAGCATAAGATCTCCCCATGTTACCAGTAAGGAATTTACTCACAATGTCTCTTGAAAAAAAATTTAAAACTTCAAATGATATCTAGACATTCTAGATTTCCTATACCCTTAAATTAGGTACTAATATGCAATTAGGTATAGTTAATATATAGCCTAATCTATAATGCTGGTCTTCTTATCCCCTCATTTAGTCAAATGAAAAGAAACATGATTCTCTCGAATCAGGAGGATCTATATGCAGCCAGTGTCTAAGCACAGCACAAGCTCTCTGACATTTATAAAAGCAACCATCTTCACATTAAAATGTGCAAAGCATTCTCTGCCTTTCAGGTCACCAGCTGGGATTGCTGGAGAGATCCTGGCAGAGAAACCCTATGCTGTGCCATGATCCCATCATGGTGTGATCAGAAGTCAAACTATGCTTCAAGGTGGCATACCTGTATTTTTAAGAAAATCTTTTCCATGAAAATTAATTAGAAACAGTATCTTGGTTTTTTTTATAAAGGCCAAATTAATCTTCAGTCTAGCAGTTTAAATATTTCCTTGTTTAAAATTATAGAGTTACAAAATTGACTCATTAACATAATAAAATCAATGGACCAATGTTTTCTCCGGGAAGTTCCTATCAAAGTTCTCAATCTGCAACCTTTACAAACTGTTTCACTTAGTTAAACCTCCAAGCGTGTTTTCAAGTCACTAATTACCAGACTTTTTTTCCTGCTTTCTATTAGCACCTGTATACAGTTTCTTGATACAAAGTTATTCAAATCATGTGCACACATGCAGTCCTTAAAATGACAAAATTTGAGAAACATGTTTCTAAAATAAGCTTTCCAACTGGTTTTATAGATTTTGATAGCCATAGCCATTTTCCAGTGAGAGCTAACACTTCAGGTCTTTACGCCAGGTATGCACTGAGCCTCTTAAGAAGTCTCTTAAAAGTCACATGAAGGCTTCTTAAGAAGCATTGCTAAAAAAATATGTTTTCCTTCCCTTTTTAATAGTTTTCATTGGTATTTCACAAGAATTTAATTGGAAATTAAAATAGAATCCTAACATTCCACCATACTAAGTGTGCATGAGAAATTTGTTCAAGTCTAAATTAAATAAAACCTGTCAAAGATCATATGAACAAAACCATTCTTTTCAGTGAAAGTGCAGAGCTCTGTGCTAGCATTTACGTGCTAAGGAGAGTCAGTGTTACTACAAACTACTACTGTAATTTTGTTTTCAAATGTTCTAGGATCCAATTCTCTGTTTTCATATTTGAATATTATTCTGTACCACTGCATGTAAATGAAAATGCAGCTCATCACATCTGAGAGTAGAGAAACCTTAGAGAATCTATGCAAGTCTTGAAGAAAGGTGGGGTTGCAAGAAGTGTAGGAGTAACTGGTGATATAGAGATGAAATAACAAATAAAAACTCTTCAAAACCAAAGAAATTTTTGTTCTGCCTTTCCATCTTATCCAACAATTTAGTGTGTGCAGTGACAAAATGTTAAAGGTTCTCTTATTTGTATAACATAGAGAAGCTATACTAACCTTGATTACATCATGAGGAACACATGAGCTTGTTTCCTTGAGCCTGGAAATGGAACTGTGACACAGACCTCCTATTACTGCCATTAATGTGTTGAAATTCTGCAGCTGGTGGAGCTTCTGTGTTGACATTAAACAAAAAAAAAATTAAAATATGTATATATATATAAAAATCAGTATAAGTTATGGGTTCAGGTTTTTCAATGTGCACACCCAAACTTGAGTTTCCTCTATTGTCTTGCTCTGAAGACTTACAAGTCACAGCTGGGAATCTCACATGCTGATTCAAAAGCAAGTCTAGTTTTACAGTGAAAATAATGTCTTCAGAATGAACATGAGAAAGTCCTGGTGCCATGACTGTAACACCTGAACACTTGGTAAGACAGTACACATCCACGCATGGTGTGGATGAAGCAGGCCAGCGCCAACACTTCAGCTCACTTGGCAGTAGTAGCATGGGAAGAGCAGAAAAAACAAAGATGTATCACAGAAAGACAAAATAAACACCAAACATGCCAGATTTTAACTGACCTGTGCAACATGAATGAACTTGATGAACACTTCAGCACGAAGCTGTGGTGTTGGTCTGCTGAGAACCATTAGCTGCACCCACTGAGAGATACCATTGCAAAGAGAAATTGATCTTTCCATTGTTGGGTTCTCTTTCACACAACTATTCACAATGTAGTTCTGATAATCTGAGAACTTGAACAAACAAAGGAAGTGCAAATGAAAATTCATGTGGTTTCATATGCCTCTGAATTAAGCTACACTAATATAAAGTGCAAATTCAGTTGTTAATATAATATGATTATATTTATCATATTAACATGATTAATATGAAACTCAGATAAGCCCATTAAGAGTGAGGGCTACAGATTCCTTGGTCTTTTAATACAGCTTGTGAGATTCTCTTATTTAATCAAGGCAATCTAAAATTGTTCAACAGATACCTGTAACAATTTTTTTAAAAAATCCATTCTTACATTAAGATTAAAGAGAAGAAATCATTTGTTTTTGTTGATGCAATTTTTATCTCTACTGTTGATTTATCCATTAACAAAATAATTTGACCACTGTTACTAAGATCTTACCAAAACCACTCATAGATGTAAGAGACATACATTCCTTACCAGAGGAAAATGTGGAATAGCATTGATCTTTAAGCAAAGGTCATAAATTGACAGGCTGTTGTTTGCTTCTTACTCTCCCTCTCTCACCTTCTTGCAACTTTATAAGTTTTTTCCATCTGTTTAATAAGAACTATTAGCACTTTAAAAGTAGATGACAGCAGACCTCTACATCTGCCCTAATTAAGTTAAAAATGGAAGAAATACTGGTAATAAGTAGAGCTGTCTCTGAGATTACATAGTACTTACATTACAATTACTCTTTGAATTTTGAACCCTGGCCAGGTTTGGCTAGATCTTGAAATTTAAGTAATTACTCTATCCAGATAGATAATTTTTCAATATCTGACTGAATAATTATGGACTTCATAGCAGTTTCAGTACAATTATGATTCAGTTTATATTTTTTTCTCAGCAGTCATCTCCTTTGGAAAAGTTTTTTTTTTTCAAGTGCTGAAGAAATTAATCTCTAAAATGCTACTTGAAAGTTTTGAATTAATTGTGGTACGCAAATTTATTGAGGTCAACAGTAACAAGCTTGTTAGTGGCAGACACGGTGAAGAAGTTTAGGTACTTAAATAATGCAAGAGTCTGTCATTGTGATGACTAACTTAAGAGCCTCAACAGGAATCCAGAACCCAGATTCTTACAAAAGACTGTGGCCTCCCTGTACTTTATGACTACAGATTAAAATACTTTCCAAGCACCAGCATGCCTTCAGTCATTACTCTGTGAACACCACCCCTGGTATTTTAATTTGCTGCAAGATGGTTGGTATCTCATGGAAGATTTTGCTGTATGCTGTGTATGTGATCAAATATTCCCTTGTAACTTTCAAATGCCCAAGCCTTTAAGTAGTTATTTCAGTGACTAGTAAAAGCGCAGGTCATTTTCAGTCTTTCTCCCATTATGTGATGCCATAATAAAATAATGAAATTATTCTGTGGCATCATGAACATATTCTGTAAATACTTAATTAATATAGATAATTATTAATTATATATTATTTTCAGACCAAAATCTTGGTAAGCTCAATTTATACAAAGACATATGCAGGTACCCTGCATATAAAATATATGCGTGTATGTAACTGTTGAAACTCCATGACACATCTGACACTCTGACTAAAACCATACTTGTTATACTCATTAATTACCTTACATCTGCACAGAGATTTTGAAAATGGTAAGTTATATAAGCTTTGCAAATTTTTACTGCCTACAGACAGCAACCTGTGCATGACTTTGGTTCTGCAGCTTTTTGAGTTTAACACAAAACAGTCACGTACTGTCAGCTCAAAATAAAGTACATTAAAATACGACTCTGAAATCTTCCACCATCTAGTGAGAGCCCCTTTTCTTGCATATGTTCAGCTTCATATTGTAGTGTTACAAAAAAAACCCAGCAAAACCAACTAAATAACAGCAACAGAAGAAAAAAAACAGTGAAAAAACAACTTTGCTTTCAGTTTTATTATCGCACAGACTTTGCAACCCTCCTAGATTTTGGTCTCTAACGTTCACTTTTCCATGTGTAAACCGTATTAGGTTTGAGAAGAGGCAATGGTGTAGCATACAATGATGCAAGTGAAGCCAAGATGCATAGGGAAATTTGCTTGTTATTGGCTACGAACATTACTGAGAAAATAAATCAAAGAAAAAATAAATTAGATAAATCCTTAAGAATTGTTTGTGTATATGAAAGCTTGCATAACAAAATATGTTTATCCCCATCTTACGTTAAAAATGGCATTTTCTAAAGTGCTTTCTTATCTCTAGTCTTCATTTTTTATGCACAATCCAAAAAGGCAAGCAGGGTCCAGGAGCCATCTTCAATGCAGCCCATTAATCACTGCACAGGATTGCTGCACTGTTCACTGCAGCCACAGAAGGCTAGCATTCTAGGAGAACATTCCAAGTTTCCTTCATCTTATTTCAGCCTGACTACTGATTTGAGTTAAAAGATGCTGCTTGTTCCTACATCCAATGACATCCCTTGTTCTAACTTAACAAGTTTCTTTGGAAGAACATTTTGGATTTGGAAGAGGGTTTACTCCTCTTCCTTCCAACTCATCTTGTCCCAGCTCTTCCACAGCTGAGATTCATTCTCTGACTCTCATGTGGTTGTAGCAGAAGGGTATTTACTCACAATCTAAGATCCATGGCCACCCTCAATGCTAGTAAATTAAAGAGTCTGGAAATACATTCAGCATGTCCAGCATGTCATATGGCAGAGTTCATTTTTTAATACTACTTCTCTGACATATTTTCTATGTCTTTCCCATATTTGCTTAATATAAATAAATGAACAACAAAAAAACAAATAAAATTTACTTACTGATATTCTTCTGAAAGACTTAAATTCAAGATAGGTCAGGTGGTCTGACAGCTCCTCTGGCTCAAGGTGATCAAAAAGAAGTGAGACTTTCCGTTTCTTACTGGTGTTGGCCTTTACACGCTGTGTCAGCTTTCTGGACCAGTCCCTAGAATTTCTTTTAGAACATGAATACTTCAAGTTATTTACTGAAAAGCAAAATTTTCCTCTTTCCCTAAGTCAGAGGTAACATTATTTTCATGCCTTACTGCAGTAAAAAGTGAATTAGTTGCATTTCTAAACAGCAAACTCCTTTCATGCATTGGAGATTATGTGACAAAATATTATTGTTAGTCCTTATTGTATTGATGTAGCATCTTAAGTACAATACAACTGTCTTAGTAAACAGCATGAGAGTTTATATAATTTCTGCAATCAGTTCTACATTTTCAGAATAGCTGTCTGTAACTTTGTCTTCATTTAACACATCCAGCACTCGTCCATTTAATCTTCTTAAGTTTCCTTAAGCAACCTCTGAGTATGAACTGTCCTACTTTGTTGTTAACCCATGGAGCAATAAAATTTATTTCAATTTGAGAAGCTACATATCCTCTTTCATAACCAGATACAAAATGTGTGACAAATTCCACTCTGCTTTAGCCTGTGTATTTCCAAAGTATTAATTGACACTTGTTCTGTCAATTGTACTGTTCCACAGAGCTCTCTCATCTCATGTAACAGAGAAAGATTCTTCCCAAGAAAGAATTATGTGATGTACAGCTCTAGGATTTATTCTTGTCACAAGTATTTTATAACCAAAATCATCTAAACAGTATCAGGAGTCCAACAATGTAATAAACTATATCCTCACTTACCTTTGTTGCTAAAATATAAACACAGTTTTTTTACCTCATCTGTTACCCAATCAAATTGTATTTTCCTTTTTCACTGATTTCAAGTGATCTTTCAAAACCATTAGGCATCTACAAATTTTCTAAGTTCCCCAGATAGAGCCAAACTTAGCTGTTGTAGAGAATTAGCCCAAAGTCTACACTGCAGCTAAATTAAACCTAAGCCATTCTTGAAAAGCATTCTGTTCCTCTACATAATGTGTATTTCATCTGTAATTAATTATTCTAAGGATAGTTAACATATGACTTATGAGAGACATTGTATTTCAATAAAGGAAATTCAGAGTGAAATTTTTTTTCTGAGTATACTGAGACTTCAACACTCACATTTGAGATGTGTCAATTAGACGACAATGTAACTCCTCACCATTAGCTCGAACCACTTCTTGAAATTCCTCCATAGCTGTGGATAGTTTAGAGTCCATTTTGAACATAATCCAGAATTCTGTAATCCAATACCTATTAAATTTAAAACACACACACAAAAGAAGTTTTGATCAAAATTTAGTATGACTCTGTATGTCTTTGAATGTTGCTTTGGTCAGTTCAAGTCAGCTGTTTCAGCTGTGTCCCCTCCCAGCCTCAAGCTCACCCCCAGCCCACACTCAGGCAGAGTCTGAAACAGAAGGCATTGATACTGTGTAATCACTGTTCAGTAATAGGCAAAATAATGCTGAGTTTCACTCGCAGATTCAATGCACAGCACTATAGAGGCTGCTGTGAGGAAAGTTAACTCTATCCCAGACAGACACAGTCCCCGGCATTGTACATGTAAAAACCTGTGCTTGTTGGAAACATGGAAATGCACATTCTTACAGATGTATGTATGTATGTATGAACTTGCCTGGAAGCAAAAATGTTACCAGATTTTGCACAACACTAAAGCATTCTGACATAACCAATAATAATCTGCCCTGAGATAATAAAAACATCACAATTTAAAACAAATTCTACTTTCCTGTTACTAATAATTTCCCCCTTTGTGTAAAAAAGAGGTATCATCAATCTATTAGAGCTGAGTATTTTCCCTCTCTTCTGTTTTCTCTAAACTGAGAAATCAAACTTTATTATACTTAATAGGTAAAAAAAGTGTTCCAGGACCATTGCAAGTGACGAAGTAGAATTACTAAGAATTACCTAGCAAATGCAACAGAGCTTTGTTTAGTATAAAAACACCTGCAATATCCCACTTCATTTTTAATAGACCCATATAAAAATATTAGACCCACTTCTATCATTTCCTGAGCACTGTCAATTTTCACTGCCGTTTAAGATACAGATTCATATAGACTCAGCTGAAAACTGTGACCTGACAACTCATGCACTGATTTAAACAGATCTGCTAAAAGCCAGTTGGACCTTTTTGTGAAAAGCTGCTAAAGCAGAATATCTGTTTTTCTATTCAATGTCAATTTCAGAGATGCAAAAACATATTTATATTTGTCACATGGATGACTGCAGACTAACGACTAATAGCTACCAACCAAGAATACACTTACCTCACAAAATAGCATATCTTTACACACAGCATGGAAGAGTTATTCTCTAAAGCATTAAGATAGGTAGAAAACTGTTAAGGAAAACCACATCCATTCGCATGTGATGTAAAATGTAATATGCTTGATACTTCCCAACATTTTAGCAACAAGAATCATCCTGCTGATGGCAAATACTATATCAGATTAGAGTTTTATGTAAGTATATACAAAGTATATCACAAGGTTTTTACCAAAGTTTATTGCAACTATGACTACTATGAGTTGTATTGATACAGCTGCCAGAGTACTGAGTAGTGCTAACCTGTGAAGAGATTCTGTTTTCTACATGTTTCTTTGCCTCTCAATTTATCATAAAACTTGTGCACTGACACATCATAAAAATTTGAAATATTCATACCAAATTTATCAATCAATGCATTTATGAAGCTAATACACCAGAGATTAAAAAAAGAAAAAAAAAAAGAAAAAGAAAAAAAAGCTATTTTCTTTTTAAAATAACCAGTTGTAGACAGTGGCGGAGCAAAATGTAACATGCCTCTCCATAGTAACCTCACCTTTCTAGCTACACAACAGCTTTCATTTAACTTGCTCTGACAACTAAAAGAAACAACCATATTTTTAGTCTATTAGCTCTTTAAAACATGTTTTCATTTTGTAGCCAATGCCCACTGAAGTAATGGAAAATCCATTTTGAAAATGTATTATGCATGTCTTGATTCTTCTGATGGAGATGACACACATATTTTCAGGCCTGAAAAACATAATTTAATGGAAATACCTTGTGGATTCACTCACAATCTGACTGCAATTTTACTGCAGCCTGAGTGCACCACAACTGAGGGGACATGCCATCTGCCCCTTAAGTGTGCTTACATTACGCTGACTATAGAACTGGTGAAGCCTCAGTAAATTCTCAAATATTTTTAAGGGCCCCTATCTGAATGTCTAAAATTAGGTGATTTACAAAGAATTTGTAACCACCTAAAATCCTTCCCATAATTTAGGGGATGTGAAATGGCACAGCTGGAATACTTGCAAGGTTTTGCAAAATACAAGTGCCCAGACTACCTGATCTATTCAAAATTGTCTTTTAACTTTCAATGTCTTTACAGAGCGCTATACACAGAGTTAAAAACCAAGCTTGCAAAATATGAAAGTCTAATAACAGTTTGAATTGCTTCTCTGGTTGTAGAAAACATTCCATCTCAGAAAGAAGATGGAAGCACTGACTTAGTTCCATTTTCCAAGAGACCATGAGCCTAAGTGAAATGCAGCACTACACCACAGCTGTAGCTTAGCACACTTGACCCAACATCCGTGACAAGAGAGGCAGCAGGACAGTCCTGCTACAGACAGTCAGTGCTCAGTAAAGTTCTATTGTCAAGGATGCTGCTTGTAAATGCCTGGAAGAGTTTGAGGAAAGAAAGGATTATTAAATTGAATCCAAAATTGGATGGAGATTCTTACCATCACAGGTCTCCATCCTGTACTGTGCTCATCTAATTAGAAGCAAATGTTTGGTAAAGCTAAAACAGGCAACATACCCCACAATTAAAAATTCCAAAGAAAGGCTAGTACTGTGAACATGATCTAATAGCTAGATTGTGAAAAATCTAATGAGTCAGAAACACACACATATGAGTCGAGGCAGTCAACTCAAAATGGGAACAAATAGAAAGGAAATGTTTAGGATTTATTTCAGCAATTTTGAGTGTGCGTGAGAGAAATTTTTGTTGAAAATTTTCATATCCCAATGACGCATTGTTGTTATCTGCTCTTTGACTTCATAGTGGACAGAGAGAGAAACAGGTCTGAAACTTAAAGTACCTAATTGAGGTGCCTATATTCATCTATTCATCACCTGCTAGATATTCTCTCCACAACCAACAGAGGGTGATTTATCCTACTTAAAACCTGACTTGGAGTTTCATCTTTTCCTCTATGTATAACAAGCTAAACCAGACAAAAAAACCCACCAGCCCTAAACCAAAGCACACCATACTACCAAAAACTGTAAAGAACAAGTACACAATATAATTACTGGAATACTAACACACCCATAGATTAAATATCCTCTACTTACCCATCTCAAACCTGCCAGGCTATTAAGTTACCTTAAAAACAGATGAAGATTACAAAGGATATAGATCAACAAGTTTCTGAAGCATGTCTGCAGAAGAGATGAAAAACTGATGCATGGCCAGAATTATTTTTAGCAGCTGGTTGTTTTGACATGCATTTCCTTCTAAATCTAAAAAACAAAAAAGATTATTCATATTGAAATCTTGCTATACCTTCATAAACAATTTGCAACAGGTTTTTTCAGAATCCTAATTCTAATCAGGTCTGCTCATGTATGCTATTTCAAAGATAGAAGTAACTTACTAATTTAGAGAGTGCATAATTTTTCTGGTGAGAGCCATATAACAGCTACTATATTTCACTATTCTGTTTGGAAGAACCTTAAAAAATTAGAAAAAAAGAAGAAAAGGCAAGCAAAAAAGCAACTGTGTCTCAAAAGTATTCATAATACCCAGATAATTATACATAATGAACTAAGCCCACCAATGCACTTAAATGCTTGGCTTCAGGCATATGAATGTAAACTTGGAAACAAACCATTGAACTGCAGAGCAAAATAGTTCAGTTACTGATCCATATCAGCTAGTCATTGGTATGACTACACTTATCAAACAGAACAGCAATATTCTCAAGTGTCTGTGAGCCTTTTTGTACAGATGACACACATAAAACCAAAGTGCACACACAGGATAGGATCGGAGACGTGCATAGATGCACATGGAATGAGATACAACATATGCTAGAAACCCAGAGGTGAACCTGTGCATACTCCCTGTGGTGGGTCTGAATGTGCTGCACATCAGCTTGAACTTTGCATTACAAGGATTTCAGCAGAAGAAGGGCTTTAGATTACATCTGTCTTCTGGGTCTTGTGGGGTTTTTTTCCCATATTCCAAAAAGATCAAGGACATGAAATGTAACAGAACACTTTAAAAAGTTTCCATTTCTGCAACAAACAGTTGTGAAAGTGTTTGTAAATATTTACTGACAATGCTCTCCCACAGCAAGTCATAAGAGAACCTAAGTAGCTTGAACTGGAATTTCATGCCCTTTCAAATGCAAAATAAAATTTATCTTTTTGAATAATTTAAAACAGATTAACCTCTATGAGAATAACTGTAGTTATCTCTTTAAAAAGCAGTAGCAGGAACAAGATAGAGAAGCAAAGCACAATACAGCAAAATGGAAGTGGGATGTGAAAGAGCAGATTTCCAGCATATGAAATAACATCTACTGCTGGGGGAGGGAGGAAGAAGGCACTTTAACTTGCACATCACCAACATGGAACATTAAACTTAGCCCATTTGCAAAACAAGATAGTCCATATTAGTTACTGAACAAGAATTTCCATGCCCTTCTACAGGAAGATACCAAATGCATCCACCTTCAGTGATATGGGCAAGGGGAAAGTCTGCCTGTCCTGCAGCCCCACGAATGAGAGCAGTATAGACCACAAGTAACAAGTTCTCAGTTTTACAAAGTTCCTTGTTTATGTTCACACAATTTCGTTCCTTACTGAAAGAATCCTTCTGAGATATAAATTGCCTAGATATTACAGCATGAACATTGAGGGCAAACCAGCAAGTTATGCAGCTAGAGAAGTGGAAAATCTGCAGAGAAAGGCTGAGACAACAAGAATCAATACTTATTCAGGCCTTTAGTATTTAGCATTTTGTACTATTTGAGCATCTTCACTAAGAGTAAGATTATCTTAGGCCTTGTACAGAGAGGCCTGTATCAATTTTCATCCTTTGACAAAACTTGGTGTTCTGCCAGGAGCTCCATCCACTAGCTCTTGTTTAATCAGGAAAACAGTTCAGTATATGCTTAACTTGGAAGCCAAATGGGTATGTGCACACATACTATTAAGAATATACAGCTTCTCATAATGCTCCATATAGATAATTTCCAGACAATAAAGACAGAAAATAACACTCTCTCTCCCTTAGCACTTTCATTGTGTGCATTCCAAAATCCTCTGCTATGACATAACACAGGTATCACTTGGCTGCAGGTTCCCATTTGAATTTTTGTTTTCTAGATGATCTCTCTTCCATTTAGCTTTTTCATGTCACAAAGGTGCAGAGAAAACCAGTGTGTTCTGCCTACTATTAGTAATTAGGTCAACACATTTATGGTGTTTTCCTGCATAATAAAAGTGTATTTATGCTTCACCACATCCAGATCTAATTATCTTGCAAGAGAGATACACTTCATTACAATGACATGAAATTATTTTGCACACATTAAAGCAATACTAGGTTTGGGGCTATCTGTTCTCTCATCCAACTAAAAGGCTCACCTTCACAAAAAACCTTCATTGTATTCATGATGGCTTAAAAAACAAAATAAACACTCTGCAGAATGAAATCTAAGTGTTCCCAGTAGAGCTGAGCAGTGAACAGCAAGCCTGCATGGAACTGAACCAGCACACAATTCACCACGGTAAAGCATCTTTGTGCAGACGGTGGAGCCAGTGGGAGGGCTGTCCTGGCTGTGCTGCAAGCGTGCCTCCGAGTGCCTCTGCAGCACTCCCCTGAACCCCCAGCAGTTTGTTTTAAAACTCCTTTTCATTTCCGTTTGTATACCTGCCTCTAACCACACAGCCTGCTGAGCAAAACCACCGAGTGAACACGAGCTCGAGTGGCATGGGTGTGTTTCAGTTAGTCGATTTACATTAAAGAAAGCTGCAAATTACTGCGCAAACCTTGGCTTTGTCTTACTGCAGCAAAATACAAATAACCAACTGCTCACATGTTTTTGTCCTGAAATTCCCTTATTGTACTAAGATTTTTAATAAATATACTCTGAAACAAAAAACAAAAGCAGAAGTTGGATATACTTTTCCATCATTTAACTCCATGAGTGAAAGCACAATGACAGCTAGTGATAAGTATTTTATGATCATGTAGCAGCATAAAGCCACTAAAATCTACAATTACAAAAGTTCCATTTCTTATGTGAGACTCAGAACACAGAAGGGTAAGAACCTTCTAATCTAGGTCCATCAGCCACCCTATTGCACGATCTGATGAGTGACTCCTTGTAATCCATAATCTGTGATTCAGAAATATCTTAAGGATCTCTTGTTCCTTCAAAGTTTTAGAGAAACAAATTACTCAAAAGTTAGTAAGGCTTTAAGAGTAAACTACCTGCTTTTCTCCAGGTCCTGATGGCCACAAGCCTGTGGTAAATACACTTAGCAGAAAGAGTATGTTTAGTAGAGAAGATTGGTGTACTGAGACCTTCCCTCTGATGCATGAATACAATGACAAGGCAGTAATAAGAACACCAAGGATGTCTTAATCAAACTGAATTTTGCAGGAAAGAAAAGTTAGCTTTTCTAGGTCTAAGAGGCCTTTATTTCATAAGTACCATCTTTATTTCATAAGCAGGTTCCAACTGTATCACCTAGAGTACAATTTGAAATGAATCAGAAGTGAATCACATAGCACTGACATCACATGATCAGTGACTAAGCTACTAAGAACACGAATAACTTCTTGTAAACTCCCTTAAGTCTTCCAGTGGTTATCAAAATGTAGCACCAAAAACAAAGGTATCAACCAGTTGCCAGAAGTTAAGTGCAAAGCTGAAAGTCGTGGGTTGCTATTCTGATGTGCTACACAGAATTCTTCAAGACTTCTGCAATTTTTTTTCTAGCAGTTTAAAGAAGATAGTGTGGGGATGGTGCCATAAATGTCTGCACAGATTATTAAGTCAACATGTGATCTGAAAACTGAGGGAACTTATGTTCCTAGGGTCTCAAGGTTTCAAAGACCTTGATAAAGCACACACATGTATGAAATATGCAGATACATGTGGGAGTACATGGCAGGGTTTAGTGACTGAAATGACAGCCTTGAGTCAATGAATCTGCCTCACATGTACCGCAAAATAACTTTAAAATGGCTAGAAGCAACTAAAACTAAATAAAATATTTTGTGAGTATTTCACAGAGACTCCCTGGAAATGCCCTTTACGAACAGGGAACAGTCTGTTCCCCTTCAGCTTAAAACTTTTGCAACCCATAGCAACCTTCTTACTCCAGACTTACTACTTCTGTGTTGGAATTTGATACCCTGTAACAGAACTGGTCATTTAACTCTCTTCATTAAATTGAATACATTTGGTGAGAATCAGAGTCATAAGAAGCCATCATTCTCCTTATCAGTTGTGACACCATTATTGAGGGTCAGCAAACAGATTTCACTTAAACAAATTTTTTTAATGGCACCTGAACACTCAGTTGATGGCAGATATCAGGGCTAGGAGCCAATATATTCGATTCTGCTGCCCCAATATAGAAACAGCTTTCTCACAATCGTGCTTCAGAACAGTTTAATTTGTTCTTAAAATTCTACAGTGACGAGGACTTCACAGCTTTTGTAGATAACTTATTCCAATGCTTGAGTTTCTCTATAATATAAGAGTTATCCTCTCTATCTAATCAAATATTTTAGGCAACTTGGGCTGCATAAGCCCAGACTCCAGCAGACAGAAGAAAATTTTCTTTACCTTATCAATATATTTTCTCTGTTTCAGGGTTGTATCCCTTACCTATTTTCTGAGCTAAAAGACACCAAATTTGTCCTTTTTTTTATTCCTCAGAGGTAAGGTTTTCTGTCTGTCTGATCAACTTTGATGCTGTTTGCTGAACCCTTTGTAGCTTGCACCATCATGAAAAAAATCTGAGTATAGTACTACAGAGGAGATCTTAGCACCAGACTTTCAATATTATTTTTAATATCCTTTACATAATACCTTTATATACAACTACATTTTTGTGTAAGTAAATGTGCATGTATAATGTATGTACAGAAAACTTGAAAGTACACACATCCCTCTATGCACACACTTAGAGTTTTTGCAGTGATACAGTATCACTAATTATAATTAATACCATTTTCAGTTTTAAAGTCCCTCTTCACAATGAGATCTTTTTCTGAAGAAATACTGTATATGATTGACTTTACCATACTGTTTTTACAACTGATTCCTCTAAGTAGAACTTTGCACTCATCCTTAATGAATCTTTATTTCAAATCATTAAGTGCTTAATATCTTTCAGAAATAATACAACTTAATAAGAATGTCCTTACAAAGACGACACAGTAATTAGGTAATTGAATGTTTTTTTTGGTTTTAGCTGCAGCAGAAAGCAGGTGGAATATTTAGTTCCCCACCTTACACTTAATTCTCTGCAGGATTATGGTATTCCCCTTCGTGCCACAAGAGTGTCATGATGTTTAGCAGACAGCACCAAAAAACTCAGGGAATTGCACCAAAGTTTTGGTTTTTTTGTATCTTTTTAAATTGGCTTGTTTTCCACATATATTTGCAACTATTTAGTTTTACATACATGTATTTACATAAGTAACTGATCTTAGGAAGAAAAACTCCAAAAATAAACTTAGAAGAAATCAGTATTTTCCTGAGAGGAAAGAACTGCACTACTTTGTGATAATTCCTGCACCAGCAACTCTCTAAACAAGCCAAGCAAACACACATGTTAGAAGAAACCCCATAAACTTGGTGTTTCTTCAAGCCTACTCTCTTTAAACTCCTTGCAGAATAGAGGAGGGGGAACCCACTCATGTTCCTCCAAATACTCATAAATAATGCAGATATATCCAAGACAAAAGTGAGGATAATATACATCCAAAAGAATAATAAGACTGGTTTTTGTGAGGGTAGGGAACATCAGGGGAGAAAAATCTCTAGAGAAAATCATTACCTTCTCTCAGAAACAGCTTTTGGAAAGCTACATCTTGCAGAAAGAGCTCTAGGTGGGTAATTCTTTGAAATGAAAACAAGGAGATAAAAAGCTCTTGTCAAAGAGAAATGGGATGATTTTCAGAAATTAAAATGTACTTTGAGAGAAACCAAATGCAATGTGGGTGGAAAGCATTCCATTAGCCTTGGAAATTCAGATGAGGTACACAGAAGATAAAAAGTTTGCATGCACAGACGCACACCACACATTGTTCAACAGCCTATTTAAAATATTGATTTTAGCAAATTCAGATGCGAACTTTTTAATCAAATAGTCTTTTTCTCCAAAGTCTACAAAACATAATTCAAGCATTCAAGACTTTCCCTAAAGCTTTAAGTCATGATACTGGAGCCATGTGAATTTTTTGAGCTGCAGGCAACTCTTGAATAATTCAAGTGTAACGCTTGGCAACACAGCAGTGCTAGCATATGCACTGATGGATAGGAAAAAAACAGACTCCCAGAACAGAACCAGAAACTTCTGAGGCCAGTGTCCCTGTCTGACCACTGAACCCAGATGTGTGCCTGACGCTTGCACTGCAGTGTTTTACAACAAGCTTCCCTCTGACTGTGTGATTGATCAAGCAGTCATGATGATGAAGCCAAAGGTTCAAACTAGTAGACACCAAGCTGCTTGCCTCTGAATGGCTTGAAGAAGTTGCAGATCACTTGGGTCTCACTTCCTGACCTCGATTTTCATTATTGCTGCACCCTCCAGCTCTAATTCTGCTCTATATTCCTCACTTACTGTTTCACTTACATCCCTAAGCTTCCTAGCCATTGCTTTAACTTCTGGGTATATTTCTGGAGCTGGTGTTTACAGATTACAGCAAACTAACTCTAACCCAGCAGCTGGGGATGCCTTCTCACAGTGCCCCAGCAGCAAGGAGGCTGGAGGGACACAGCCAGGACAGCTGACCCAGCTGACCAATGGGGTATTTCATGGCATATCATGTAATGCTTAGCATTTAAAAGCAGGCTGCAAGTTTGTCAGGGCTGCTGTTGCTTGGGAACTGTCTGGGTATCAGCTGGCTGGTGACGGGCAATTAGAATATCTTGCATTGCTAAATAAAAGTTATACTTATTTTTCCCTGTAGTCAATATAAGTAAATAAAAGACTGTTTTCTAAAGAAAAAAAGTCTAAGTTTTCTTCATTTTGTTTTATTACTTACTTCTTGGCTTTGGAAAATTATATTGAGAAAAGTGAAGTCAAATATGCTATAGAGAACTTTATTTTATAGATAGATAGATAACTAAAGTTCTTTTTCTTCAGGAATTTTTTTTCACAGACATCAGGTTAAAAAAGAAATCATTTTCATTTTGGTACAACCACAATTAACTTTAATAGTTAGCTAAACAGCACTTAGAATTCTCCAGAGCAGTAACTACTTTTCTGTTCCCACAATGTCATGCATTCTACAGAGCAGTAATGACTCTTCTGTTCCCACAATGTCATTAATTGATCATTAACATAGTTTCTGTTGCCAGGCAATACTAAGGTTTCTGCACTGTATTTGACCAAATAGCACTCAGATTACTTAACACACAATGATCAACAGCATTTTCACATAGAACAGTAGCATGAATAAAATTTAGCTACTTGGGGGAATTGGAGACCTCAACATTCAGGCCAAGCTTCAAGAGCAAGAGATAGAACCCTGCAAGTTTGTGCAGCGTGAGACAAAAACAAACGATTGTTCAGGCAAACCTGAGAGGAAAAAAGCAAATGGCCATAGTTGCATTCTGGGGTGTGCATTTGCCTTGAAAGAATTTATTGCCTTTGTATCAGAATTTGTTACATAGTAAATTTAATAAAAGGATAAACTCAGTAGTTGAACTGTGATGGTTTTAGCTGTATAGTTTCCATTTTTTTCTGTATTTTAGAGGAGAAAAAGCCTACAGTTCTAAGGAATGAACTTTAACTTGCCTGTTTTGTTGTTTATAAGATGGATATAATATGAAGCTGACTCCCAAAGAATTCCTAAACCTGATATTGATATGAGCAATATAAAAAAATTATTGGTTCATGTAATTACACAATTCAATAATGTAGTTATTTTTTATTCCAGAGAATATGAATTATTATTAACTTGTACTGTCTCAGGTAGCTTAAACCAAACAGGCCACCAGCCTCAGCACCTTTGTGAGATTTTTGATTTCTATCAAGACAATTCTGTGGCATCTTTTATCCAGATTAGATTGAATGTAGTTTCCAGTGTTTCTACAATTTGTTTACAAACATGTCACATTATCACACATTGCGGCAACAAACTAGTTTAGCACAGATCAAATACTGCAGAACAACTTAACATCACAACTTACTCCTATACCTAGCTGTCTGTGACTGTTCTGGCCATTTAAAGTTGTCAATTGCATTAGTTTCACATAAAATTCTATTAAGAACATTGCTAATCTTTGAAGTTGTAATTTTCCACTTCCTTTAAGTCCTCCATGGGTGAAAATTGACATATCTGTATAAAGAAGTAGCTCCACTGCAAACAGTTTATTGTTCATGGGATTTCACATGGGATTCTTCTACGTGGTCTCAGAAATACTTTTTGTTGCTTTCCCAAAGCCTTTTACTTACATCTCTTTAAAGAAACCAAACACAGGGGCACTGTACAGTGACATGTATTTGAAGATGATATTTCTTGATTTCTTTCTAACTGAAGTGTCTGAATTGTAGGATAAGCATAGGTCATCCATATGCTACAGTAAAAAATACTTCTATCATCCAAGTGTAAGAGGCAAGGAGTAGGATCAGAGGTTAAGGACAAAAACACCTTGATAAACAATAACACCTTGAGCTCTTACAGAATTCTCAGCTTTTAAATGATCCTCAGATTTTTTAGGAAGATATAAGTGTTTGAATAAACTATCAAGTGCACTCTTGGAATTGTTTGTTAGGTAATTCTAGGTAACATTTCAGGACTTTACTACAGACAAAACAAGGAGATATCAAATTGGCACTATGTTGAAGACACATGTTGTCCTGATTGCAATTGAGTCTTTAAACACTTGTAAAAACAATTTAAACAGAGGCTTTGCATGGGCATGGAAAAGGCCCTGTGACCCTACATGGTTTATAAGCTTGAATGCATGTTAAAATACCTCACTGGATCTTTGAAAGGTATGTTTGTTTAAAAGAATAAGCATCCTCAAACTTTACACTAGATTTAAAAGGGTAGATTTATCAGATAAAAATAGACACAGTCGAAGGAAAGAAACACAGACCTATTACCATGCACTAACATATAGTGAAGTCACAGAAAAAAAGAAAATTTTCTAGATTAGAAATCAATTTCACAACACATATTCAGAACTTCAAGTTCTCAGTAGCATGAGGATACCCTAGGATGATAAATGTCATGAACATTTAGCAGATACAAAGTTAACAATTTAGGTAAACAGTGAAGTGAACACTGCTAATACAGTTTTCCTCTCTAATCTGTAACACTTTCGGAACTAAATATATTTTATGCATTTATGCAGTCTCACAAAGATTACTACAACAACTAGACATAAAAGTCTGGCTGGGCCACTAAGCATATGCTTCCTGTGTTCTACTGACCTGCCAGAAAACTAGATCCTACTGTGCTGGCTTCAAGACAAAGCCATATTGACTGTCTGCCAGTCAAAAGTACTGGTTTTTTTTGCATGCCTTTTATGTACTACCTAATGGGGGAAAAAATGGATGCAGGGGGTTAAAGTCTCTGTTCCATGTAAAATTCCACTCCACAATCACAATCACTAATGAAGATTTCCTCCAGAATAAATTATCTCCCCCCTGAAGCTGTCATATTTCAGGTAAAGACCTATAAACTACCTTCTTTGCTTCCCTGAACTTACAACTTCAGCCATTTTGTTGCCAAGTTAACTACTTTTAATTATCTCTTTATGAGCTTTTTGTTCAGGACTAATACCTCTGATGTAGAGGTTGCACTGAATCTAACCTTTCTGCAGTTATTGTCTTTTCTAGTTTTTTTAATCATTTCACCCTACCTCCTGCTCTTCCTCTCTATGCACTCTCCTCCCTTCTTTCTTTCTCTTTTCCTCCCCTTCTTTTCTAAGGCGATCACATGTGATGCATTTATTTGTGCTCTACAGTTCTTCTTGCCAATCTAGATAATAGCAGTAACACCATGCTGTAGCTACTTACAATGTTGGGAGGTCTTCTGAGACCCGTTTTGGAACATATTTTGAATCACTGTCCTATACAATCAAATCTCTTAAAACTGGTGAGAGTGGTTTCAAGTCTCTATACAGATGTGCTAAGAAAGTACCAATATTCCTTTCTAAGACACTTCCTACCTTCAATCTCTCAGCATGCTATTTTTCCCCAAAACTCTTGCCTTCACTTACATCCTTGCTTTTTTGTTGCTCTTACTTCTGGCAACTCATTTACAGGATGATTCATCTTCGTCATCCTGATTCAAATTTTCATGGGACTTGGAAGGAACCTCTACTTTTAGCATCTCCTCATCATGCTGTTGAACAAACACTGGTATGATGCTACTCTTTCAGATGTAATGATCACCTACATGACTTCAAACTACCACTCAAGTCCCTCACTGTTTCTGTTGCTAAGCCACACTCCTGTCATTCATCAGTCCAGGCTAAAGGAGATCAAGCATGAGAGGTGAAAGAGCACACACACTAATCACCCCAAAGTGGGAATTTAAGTTAACTGCACTGACTTTTGGATTAACTTGGCTCTCTGGACAAAGTCTTTCTACAAAACATCTTGGAATCCATTTATAATACTACAGCAAAGTTTAGTTATCTCACTTTTAATTTCAATTTAGTATATCCCATTCCTCCTTCCTTCTCACAATCCATGTTGTAAGACAAACTACTTATGCTTGTGTTCTTCACAGCTGTGTGTATGATTCTTAATACCTTGTTAGTGAGACCTTCTTGTGATATTCTCTGCATATACAGCAAAAGCCTGCCAACTTCTCCTTACATACCATTGTTGACAGCAGCCTCTCTTACATACTGTTTGCTTTTTTCAAACTTGACTAATTGAGTCCAGGAGTATAAACTCAGCTGCATCCAGTAGAGAGGAATTGTATTTGTACACATAATCAGCAAGTGCAGTATAATGATAACAAGATGCAGTATACATTCTGAAACATGACACATCAGCCTCTCCATCTCCTCTCTTGCTCTCCTTAAGGTTAGACAGCAAATGAATCAATGGCTTTTTCCAGAAGGTAAAACTTCAAATGTACAAGGTCTTGGGGAGATTCTGTATTTTAAACATTTAAGTAAAACTTGCTCAAATCACAATAATGGCTTTATAGAATAATATAAAAAATATTATAGGTCAGCATATCCAAGCCTGAAGATATAATCTCAGCCTAAACAGAACTATTAGCATAGAGGTTAGAAAATTTCAGTACTATGCATGAAAAGAAGCTTGCCCAATCATTCAAATTTCTTGTAATCATTCTGCAGCTATGCTTTTTCCACACCATTTTGCTCCCTGCCCCAAACCCTCTTCAAAATCTCAGATTAAAGTATTTTTCATCTCTTCCTTTATTGTTTACAGTAATGTGAATGAATTTTGCACTGGTTTTGGTGATAGCTACAAGAGTCTTCTTTAATGAACTTCATTATGCAGGTTATATTAGTATTGTAACAGTTGTATTTCTATTTAAATACCTTAATGGGAAGTTCCAACATAGCTAAGAACATGCATAATTTAATAGAAGATATATAAATGTAGACACTACTATGAATTGTCCAATTGAGGGTCTAAACCTCTGCAGCACACAAGATGATTTTAGCAGTCCTTAGTGAGTCATAACGATGTTTGCTGATACACTACAATTCACCTCGCTTATGTATAGCTTGACAAAGGTCAAGAAAACCCTATCTAGTGAACTACAGTAAATTTTCTAGCTGAAGTGTGAAACCCTTTAGAAAGATTCACATGCATGTGTAGATGAACTGCACAGGTACAGTTGCTTTTCTTCTTTAGCTTAGTCTTTTTAATACACTGATGCCCAGGAATCTGAGAACACCTAAGCATGTCTATATTGCTATACAGTGTATTAGCCAAAAATAATCTTTTACCTAGGGTTTCACCTGCCCTACTCTAAAATCAATCACTTTAATAACTATACTGAATTTTTATAATGTTATGTTTATATTACTGTTTTTTCATAAAAATGTAGAGACATTAATATTGGTCTAGTAGTCACAATATTACAACTACCTGAAGGTCTTATGTTTTAGATATCTTAGGAATAGAGCTGTATAGCACTTCAATGTCTTCACAATAATGAATTGGGGAAGAAAAGAAGCAAAAAAGAAACAAGACATTACTGGCAATTCAATGTTTCACCAGCTTTTGTCAGACATGCATTTCTCTGCACATGCTGATTAGAAGGCTTTAAAGTTTAAAAAAAAACCCAACAAACTCATTTAAAACAAATGTGAAAGATTAGTCATTGTTTACACAGTATTTATGCACTGTACCAGTAGATCAGCACAATGTGTTACTATTTAACTATATAGATAATTATTTTAGAGCTGAGTGGGTGTTCAAGTACATTCATTTTCTTAGGACTACTTCTGAAAATAAGACTTTGCCCTATATTCTTTGGGAGTAGCTCAAAGCACTGAAAGACTCAGTATTAGCAAACAGATGTGCTACTTTATAAGTAAATTATTCAGAATCACTTTAAATGTCTTTAGCAATAATTTATTAAAATAATATTGAATATAAACTCATTAAAAAGTTGGAAAAGGAAACCAGGGATACACAGCTTAGGCAATGGTTACATTTATCCATATTTCGATTCAGTTATCCATTTGTCCTTTTACAATATGAAAAGTTTCAAAAAAGTCATTGTGATTTCTGTTTGGATTCTTTCTGTTTTATAAAGAAACAACTTTAATTCTACGGTGATAATGGAAAAAACAATCCAACATTATCTCGCCTGTATAAAAATAGCCCCTCTTGTTTAAAAATGTTCAATATAAAAATGTTGCTAACATGCATTATGAGAATGCTATTGCAATATGCAAAAATACAATGATTACTTGCTAAAGTTTACAAAATTGGTACTTGTAGGAACAACAAAACTACTGTTAGAAGTGTGGATGATTGGAATTTGTCTGGTTCCCTCAAGAAAAAGCAGTAGGCATTGTAATCTCTCAGCCTATATTACACACGTCTGCATAAACACATCCATCAACCAAAACTACAACCACCTGTAGCACAGACAATTCTCAGTTAACACCTTTCTACTCCACCAATAAATCAATTTAGTTCCCTACTAAGGGATTCAAATATAGCCAAGACAGAAACAAATTAATAAGACTCTAAACACCTCCAGGCACTCACCAAAAGACTGAATGCAGGTTTCAAGAAGGTCTTCCAAAGTGGCTCCTTTGGCCAGGTGCCCCAGCGGCACCATCATGACCTGAGTATGATTGGAGAGGCTGGGACAGTGGCTGCTCTGCTGCAGCTCCAGAGCTGATTCAGGGGCAGTGCTGCATGCTTGGACAGGTTGCCTAGAAGAAAGCACAATAGTGAAGTAAATACAAGAAGATAGACTGGCAAATTTTACACTGCATGGGAAAGGAGGAGAGAATTAAAGGACAATTAACTCCTTCTAGTTAGGGTGCTGAAAGACATAACCCTCCCACTTATTATGTATGCCAAAAGGACTGCTCAGTAAGTGACTTTTTTTCTGCTCAATGTCAGATGCAGAGCACATGGGTATAGAGCTCCCTGAATGATCTCTCAGGATTATCAGAAATCTTATCTCTTTCTTGGAGAGTACGCAATAGCCTACCACCAGCTGTTTGTGTGCCCACCAAAGCAAAGGAGAAGAAAAATATAACTATTACACACATTGGAAAACACCAGACTAGCTTTATTAATTTATCTCAAAAAGTCACTATTAAGTAAACAAAATATCAGCATGACCTAATAGTGGAGGTATTTCACAATAAAAACAAATGTAATAATTTGCATATATACTATTATTATATATACTATACTATTTGCATCTATACTATTATTTCCTATTGTTTTAAAATAGTATACATGAGCAAATATATGTATTTGATAACAACCATAAATGAGACCAAAATAATCTAAATGAGACCACACATTTAATTTTAGTCTTATGTTCTGACCATATAATACCTTCTACTTCAAGAATGTGTATGTTTATGGATAATATTGAAGGCAATTCCTTGCCTGCATACAAGTTCATATTTCTGTATGAAATAGTTAATTGGATCAATACTGTATGGATGAAAAGTGAGTAAATATATTTGCCTGCAAATACCAGGAACCACTGCAAAATCTGACTTCAGAGTATAACCATACAGCTCACAAAAGAACAGCAAACACTGCTGTTTCAATAAAACTTGGGTTTATTTCAGGGACTCGTGAAATTTCAGACACTCCACAGCCTTCCTAAACAAGTGACTCCAGCATCTTTCAGCTGCTATCTTAGGCTTTCACATAACTTTTCTTGGAACACGATGCAAGGTTCTATTAATCAGCTGATAGCGCCAGGAAGAAAAGGCATAGAAATTCCTCCAGCGTGAGCATTCCATACAAATAGCAGAAGTAAATTCACAGACATCCCCGAACAGGCACTCCTCTTGAAGTTAAAAATATGCATGCCTTATGAAGACAGACTGGAGCCTACCTCATGCCCGTGAAAGTCCAGCCTTATCCTCACCTTTCTGTCTCACTTGAGTGCTGGGAAAGCCACGAAACTGCCCACGCTGTCAGTTACAGCCCAACACTGATCCCAGGCCGCCATAGTTTGAAATTCAGGAAAATACACGCCTGACCCTTCAGAGGCAGTGACCATCACTGAGCTCCTCCGTAGTTAGGCTGACAGTAGCTGACATACAAATGTTCTCTTCCCTTCCCCCTTTTTCTCAATTTCCCTCCTAGCTTTGTGATCTGACTTCCTGTTCTCATATAAAAAGAACAAGAGCCTGATCAGCTTTCAGTGTTTTCTTTTCACAAGCTTAAGCCCCACTCCTAGCTTTATTCCAGTGCCTCCTCAACACAGGGCAGAGGAGCCCAGCAACCAGTAACAAAGTAGGAGCTAAGGCAGAAGATATTTCAGGCTTTGGCAACACAAGGGAGAAAACCTGAAGTTTCCATACCTGAAAAAAGTTTATAGTAATACCGTGGCCAACTTGGCCACGCTGGACAGGCAAAGCTCAGCCGCTGTCACCTCTGGTTACTCGTTAGAATAGATGCTCTCGCAGCAGCGGCCCGGCATGGCAAACAGAAGAAAGCGGGACTGAGGGGCAGAGGGGAACGCCCGCGCTGCATCTCCACTCGGCGGTGGGAGGACACGGCAAACAGGCGGCCCCGCAGCAGGTGCCGCTCCCTCCCGGCCGGGCGGGCGGTGAGAGCCGCGCTCCCTCCGGGCCGTGCCGCGGTACCGAGCCCGGGCCGCCCCTCCCGCTCGGCCGCCGCTACGGCGAGGCTCTCCCTGCACTGACCCGGCGCACACTGCCATCCATCCCACAGGCTGAAACTAAATCCTCCCCCGCTCGGCTTCCCCCGTGGCTCTCTCCTCTCGCGGCCCCGCTCCGGAGGGCCCCGCAGTGCCACCCCCGCGCCCCACGGCAGCCCCCGCCCGCCCCGCCGGACACCGCACGCTCTCCGACACCGAGCCGGTACCCTCCGTGGCGGGAGCGCCGCGGGCATAGAGCGGCACGGCAAACTCACTGGTTTTCTCTCCTCTTGCCCAAGGTGCCCATGGCAGCGGCAGGCCGGCAGGCAGTGCCGGCGGCGCGGGCAGCGGGGCAGCGCGGCGCGGAGCAGGCCGGGCGGAGCGGCGGGCCCCGCGCATCGCCTCCTCCCTCCCGCCTCGCCGCTCTCCCGCGCCCGTCTCGCCTCGGGAGGAGTCTGAAACCCAGTCAAGTAGGGCAGCGGCGGCGGCGGCCGCCACCCGTGACGAGCGCTGGCGAAGATCTTATCGGTAAGAGGAAGTTCTGAGCTGGGGCTGCTCTTCTCTGAAGCCGCCGGCTTTACCAGGTACCCACAGCGCTCCCGGCTCTGAAGCCGCCGCAACTTTTTTCACGGTACCACCTCGGCCCGGTAGGGCAGGGTAAGGCAGGGCAGGGCAGGACCTGCCCACACCTCCCCTCCCCTTCTCTCCCCTGCCCTGCCCATCCCTCCTGCTTCCGAGACGCCGGAGCTCACTTGTGGCTGAGCCGCCCCAGCGGAGCTCGCCCGGCGCGGCTGGAGCGAGGAGCGAGTGCCCGGCTCACGGAGAAGGTGCCCGGCTCCCGGCACCTGGGTCAGGTGCCCAGCTCACGGGGAAGGTGCCCGGCTCCCGGAGAAGGTGCCCGGCTCCCGGGAAAGGATGCCCGACTCACGCAGCTCGCCCCGGGAGACGCGCGCCTGGGTCAGCAAGTGAGCTCCTGTGCGATGCGGAGGAGGCACAAAACTCAGGTGCCCACGTCGATGATTGCTATTTTAAAAGCTTGTCAGGCACCTTATGCTGTCCCTCCAGTTTAACTGCAAAGCAAGGAAAGGAGCCCCAATGTTTTTCATGGTTCTCGTATCTCGATTAGGCGTTTCTGAGAGCTCTTCCAACTCAACGTTGTCAACTTTTCTGCTTCTGAGAAGACACGGCCAGGCAAGAAATCTGAAAGTGCAAAGTCCCCCTATACACTGTAACCGAAGATTACCCAAATGGTCTCTTTTTGGAAATACACCCAACAGAGCAATACAAAATACAGGGTCCTGGAGATGCTGCATAGAGCTCAGTTTATGTTTTTAAACATTACTTAGTCATCATAGCACCAAGGTGCCTCATACCAAGATTCAGACAGATTTCATAAACTGATTCTTTAATTTTAAGACAAGCTGACAAGGTTCAGATATTCAAAGTAACCTGCCAACAATCAGGGCACATTTCTCTTCAGGTTTCCAAAATGATCAATTTTGCTCATTGGCTTTTCTTAGAGGCAGTGATAAATACCATTATCACAACAGGGACTGGGTCAACCTGACTTTTGCCTTGCTGAAGAATTCCAGGTAAAAATAAAAACCCTACATACTCCTGGCAATCACAGTCAGTAGGTGACATTCTTTTTGGTAAGTTGTAAGCTCATTCCTAGTAGAGCTTGAAGGTCACTGTGGTTTAAGAAGCACAAACACATTAATATACCTCCAAGGTCACATATCATGTGCTCTGTGTCAGTAGTGTTGTTAAGCAAATCTCCTGGCTGAATTGTACTTCAGAGAAGTACATCCCATCCATCTTTGCTTTTTCTTTAACAGATTTTCCTTGAAAAGTTCACATGCATGCATACATACACAAACACATGGAGGATTGACAGAAAGAGTGCTTTCTGTCTTTGTGGCCTGAAGGAAATCCATAAGTAAATCTTACAGTACACAATCTCATACAAATATTCAGTTTTAACTTATATGCCCAGACAGCAGTCTGACATCCTGATCCTTGAATCTGACATTCTTCAGATGAAATGGTCTCCTAGTGTAAAGCAGATTCATGCTTGGTTTGTGTTCTCAGAGGATCAGAGATATGTTCTAGGGAAAAGCAAGATATTTCTTCTATTATCAGAGCTCCAATCAGCAGTTAATTGCTTTAAAGTATAACTTACAATGCAAAGGCACCATGCTTTCAGAGTTGCAAGATGCTAATGGCTAGGATGGGGCATATTGCTCCCAAGGGAATATGACCAGCTAGGTATTTTTGTACTCGTGCACAGATTCCTGGAAGATTTTGCAACAATAGTAACTTCTAAATTGAATTTTATCATCAGAACCAAGTGAAAGAAACAACTTACTGCCTCAGATCAATCTGAATATTTGGAGTTCAGTTGCTCTTCAAGATGTGTCTTTTTCCCTCCAAATTACTGCAAGTCCACAAACATAGCTTGGCCTTGAATCAGAGTAAAAGTAATTTTCTGAAAGCTGTGCTTTCATACCTATTTTGAGCTTATTCTGTTTGCTATTTTTCTTGGGTCAAACCTGTGGAGCATCTACTACCATACAGTGGGTTGAACAGAAAAACTAATCCAGGCAGAAAAATAAACTCAGATAACCTAAATTAAAATTATACATACAGTACTAATTTCTTCCAAAATTCTTCCAAAATTTCTTCCAAAAACTTCTGCCATGCGGTACTAATTATTTAATTCATTTCACCACCCACTCATATTAGCTCAGCTGCTACCACAAACAAACAGTGGCATGAGAGCAGGACCACACATTTTCCCAGTAGCATTTACTTAGATCTATTGAACATTTACCATTGTAAAAGCACATTCTGAAAGCTGTTCAGTGTCCTTGTGGTGTGGGATCATGAATGAGAAGGTTCCTTGGCACTGACAGAGCATCTGATTGTCAGCAGACAATATTAGAGGCAAGCCAGATAATATAGCGTAGGAAGCAATTCCAGAAAGGGAGAAAAGCTTGCTAACATAACTTAAAAGAAGGACAAAAAATAGAAACCTTAGAAGAGTATGAAAAGTCAACATCTTTGTTGTAGATTGTTTGTAGATTGTAGATGTTTGTAGATCTTAAAACTCTTAAAACTGTTGGTGTGAGTGTTGATTTCTCTTGTAGCTAGTAGAGCTGTTCTAGTGTGTGTTCCAGGCCTGGGTTATCCCTTTTGATCAGGATGATCTAGGCGTTGGGAATGTTCACCAATTTATCAAACATTTCCATTATCGGAAAGCTGCAGAGTTAGTGAAGGTTTTGGTCTGATAACCCCACTGAGGTTATCAGACCTTGGGTAATTCTCTCGCTTCTCTATACTGACATTTCTTCTGTTAAGTTTGCTTCAGTTAAACATTAACATCCAGCAGTGAGCCTTTAGTTGAACAAGGTGAAAGAGAGACACAACCAGAATTCATGAAAGCAGAAAAGGAAAAGCTTACAAAAACTGCCAGAACCTAGAGTAGAGCATGGACTTGCTGGTTTTTAATTTTGCCAGAGCATTCTTTGGGTTATTTGTGATCTATGGATTCCCCACCATTCTCAGTGAATACTCAGGCTGGTGATTACAGCTACTTTGAGTAAATTTGCTCACTTCAAATGCCAAAGGTCTGTGAGATGGATTGAATTACTCCAGTCCTAGTAATGACCCATGTAGGTATAAGCATGCTGCCACTTCGGAATATCTGTGTATCTTAGTCTTGGAAATTATAAGCAAGACAGAGCTTGTGGGTGGGTAGAGGCAATAACTTTTATCAGACCAACTGGCACAATTAAAAAGCTACAAAATTTTGAGTAGATTTAACAAGGATTTCTGTAGAGAACCTCAGAATCACACAATGTCTGACTTTGGAAGGGACCTCAGGTCCAGCCTTCTGCTCAAAGCATGGCCAGCTGTGGGACTAAGCCTGGTTACTCTGGGCTTTATTTAGCTGGATCTTGAAAGCTTCCAAGTCTGAAGATGGCACAGTTTCTCTGATCAGCCTGTTAGAACATGTGACTAATCTCATGGTTGAAAAAATCTGGAAAATTAAAACAAATCTCTAAATCTAATTACTGTCTTTTCTTGTTTTGATTTATTTGCTCATTTATTTCATAGCATCTCTGCTTCAATTTAAATCATAGGAAGGATATGTAGTGGGGGCAAATACAGGTGCATACTGATGGGAGTTGCCATTTTCAACTGCTTTGGTTACAGAAGTTAGATGGTTTTTAGTCATCAGGGAATGAGGATTGGAGAAGTAAAATTACTGCCTGATGATTGAAATAATTGAAAACTGCTTGTGTATCTTCTATGGGCTCTAGAGAGTTCCTTGCCATTTAAACAATGATGCTAAAATGACCCTTCTATACATTTATTTGCTGTATTCCTCAGGTGCTGACTGGTCATTCTTTTACATGCAGAAATTGCAGAAATCTGAGCATTCAATAGTGAAAATTAAATACAAACCATGTTTTTCAAGCATGCAAAGGACTAAGTAATACTAATTAGTTTTTTGTTAAAAAAAGTCTTCATATTCTCATTTTGCGTACTACAACTTCTGTGGCCCTTCCCTTGAGTGTCTGCTCCCCCTTATTAAATGAGAAAAAAACACACTGTCCTTCACAACAATGAGCTATAAAGTTTTGGATTTTTCATATGCAGTTGTGTTGGAAAATATTTATCCGATTGCTTAGTAATATACTCTGAAAAGAATTCCATATGTTCTTGTGAAAATGTTAATATATTCCAGGAACGCACATGAGCACATGATTTTGCAACCCAAATTAGAGTTTTTCTCGTTTGGAAATTTGAGACTGATAGATGAATAAATGCATCAGGCAGTACATGTAGCATTCCAGTTTCATCAGTGCCCTGATTGGGATTTTGAGCAGAGACAAATTCCCTCCAAAATGGCCAAATTCCTCTTCCCTTTTTCTTACGCTCAGATAAGTCTTACAATATGAAGTGTGCCAGCACAGTAAAATTAGATATTTTTAATTTTTAATAACTTAAATATTCCTTCTGTGTGCACTCTGTACTCCCTCACAGACTTAAAAGTCATCAGGGAGTCTAAAATTTACTCTAAGAACTATACCTAAGTTTATCATTAGGTGAATGTACAGAGAATTTGCAAGCTGCTGATTGGCAACAGCCTTGCACTGTCAGCTATATATAATAGAAACATTGATTTTGTCGTTGCTTTTAATTAAGAAAATTTTAAACAAAAGTGAGCTAAAATTAATTATTCTAGTAAAATTTAGAAAAAGCAACGAACATATATCTTAAAAGTATATAAAACATCAAGAGGTCTGGTGAGTTAGAAAATGTTACTAACTGATGGCATTCTTCTGAGTAGATTTACACTGATTTGTGTAGCTTTTAGGCTCGGTTCCCCAGCCTTTCTATTGATTCCAGATTTTCATATCTTGCTTTTTAGGAGAATGCAGAAATACGGTAAACATTGATAATCTGCCTATAAAGACAATCTGCCTACTTTGCAAGAATTTGAGAAGCAGCATATGGTGGGCAATACGCACTGAAAGGTCACAATATTGCAAACTGAAATCTGTATTCTGTATCAACAAAATCACATTTCATTTTGGCATCAGAGAAAAAGTTTTTATTTACTATAACTGAGTCCAACAGCATTGTTATCATAACTTTCATTACCCTCCAATAGTCCATATAGCAAAGTAGCTTTCTTTCCTTTATGATCTTTCACAATGAACATATTTGGTCAGTTTTGATTTGGTTGCTTACATATACATACAGTTTACCTACTGATTTTGATAAGAATAGCACAAAATACCTTATTTCTCAAAACACATATAGTATGTGAATAAAGGGTATATGTACATATTTATAAAGTATGGATAGACAGGGTGAAAAACACCTGGTACCCTTGAAATAACTGTCCAGAAACTCAAGATACAGAAAGGAAAAGCATAACAATACTACTAAGAACGCTTCTTTTCGGTTCACCATCTGATTTAAGAGAACAAAATAGCTACTTAAACAGGATGTAGATAACATCATCCCAAACTCCCTTTGTAAACATTTTCCAAGGAGACAGTGATTAGCTACTTCCTTTACAGGATATCTCTTGGTCAGCAGCAAGAGGCCAGACATCACCCTCTAGAAATATACTAAGTGTATTGTTTAAACATTTTAAAATTGGTTTCACAGTTAAATTGTTGTGGACATAAGAGTCCCTTTGAAAGTATAACAGGATGAAAGCTGGTCTCAGAGAAGTGTTGGGGTTTAGTTTTTTTATTGTAATGTTTACCTATTTCTTTCTAAAATTACACTGGCCCTTCAAGGTGGAAAGAAATGTAGACATGGCTTCCATGTGCTTTGTTTCTGGCAGAACTGCTTCAAAATTTCCAGACTGAGGGAATGAAATTTAGTTTTGCTGCTGCAAACTTTTCAAAAGCTCTCACGGTCAGAAATAATAATTTTGCCCTTGTTATTTGCAGTGACAAAGTCAGTGGCAGGGACTGTGTGGACAAGTAGGAGTGACAGCTCCTACTGACTGTGAGGTGAGAAGAAATGAGGAGTAGTCATAGGGGTTTCACAGGACGTGGGTGTGGTAAGTGGTGTTTCTCTGCCCTTTCTGATTTCATCTACAGGGCAGGAACTTTTCCAAGGGGAGTTCACCTTGAAGTGCAAGGTGGTGCTGATTTGAGCTGAGCATTGAATTGAATGCTGAAAATCTAAGTGGACATGATATCCCACACTGACAAGCCCCATTCTTCTCTACTAAGGGACTCTCCTGCTCCATCACTTTAAGGGAAAGATTCTTTGCTCTTCTCACCAGGTTTTACTTGCCTCTCTCTCTGCTTCTCTGGTATGCTCCTTATGTGAGTCAAATGGAGAAGAAAGGGAGAGGATAGAGAAGGAAGAGCATCCTCCTTCAAACCCATTCCAGCAATTCATTGAGCCCATGGTTCTGAAGGATCAGAAGAAAGCAGAACTGGGCTAAGAACATGTGGTTACAGGGAATAGTGGCTGCCAAGGGCTGGCTCTCTTCTGCTGTTATTGGCACAAGAACTAGCAGTCAGTTGACCATTATTTAAAACTAAAAAGTAATCTTAGTGTGGGCTGCAGATGGCAAAGTTTCCAGCCATGTGTGTGCATGAAGAGAAAGATTAAGCTCTCTAAGACTCCATTTTTCACCCACTGTTCTCTGTACACTTATGGTTAGACCTGGGGGCTCTTTGTTCCACCTGCCCAGGAAGAAGGGTGGTAGACTGAGTAATTTAATTGATGCCTTTTAAGTTGAAGAGAGCTGATATTTCAAAATATATATTTCATAATATATATATGGAGCTATTTAGAAAAATTCCTGAGGGTTTTTTCAAAGCTGCTTACAAAACTTGTTACCCATCAGAGTACTTTGTTGAACTTCTGTGCTGTCCCTGAAGAATATCATCAGGATAGGGCAATACACTGGCCAGTCTTTATAAGTCTTGGTTATGGTGAAAATACCTTGAAGAGGTGGGGGAGCAAAACTGCTTTCAGACCCTTTACAGGAAAATACTTATCACGCTTTTGTTGACACCATTGAAGTTATACTTCCAGGAACCTGCTCCTGCTCCTCAGTTTCCTGGATTTAATAGACACTTTGAAATAAATGCTGTTGGGAACATGACCAGGAAAATTAACGGGATAAAGAAAACAAGCAGAGAGAAAATGGATATTGGTGGTCCATTGTGACTAGATGTGAAATGAGTAGAGGGTAATGTCACTTACTGAGACCTAAAATGATACAAATTTTCCTGAACTCCTCAGATCCTTTTATTTTCCCAGTTTTTTACCTCCTTACCTTTTCAACTTTAAAGCAATGTGTATTGTTTCCTGTTTAAAAGGACCACTCAGTATTGTTGAGTATTACTGTCACTTTTCTGGATTAGAAGCCGTATCTATTGTTGGCTTCAGTTTTAATCAGGGAGAGTACTGTAGCAGTACTGAACAACATATAATGGTGAATATATACCACTATCAGTGTTCAGTAGCATATCAATAACTGAATCATACGAAGGTATTTAGACAGTAGTTCAGCAATTTCAGTGCATTCACATTTAAATGCACTCTTATTGCAAAATGCCAAACAGGGAGCTGAAAATCCATATGCAGAAAATTAATATTGTTTAAAATACATTCCTATTTATTAAGATCTCCTCTAGGGGCAATATTAAGGGGTCCTTGTAAAGCCCTAGCCCAAGTATAGTTAGGTTCAGGAACTCAGTCTCTAACTATAGGTGTCTCTGAATACAGTAATTTCACGATTATAAGCCGCACCATTTTGACTAAAATTTTGGTCCGAACCCAAAGTGTGGCTTATAATCAGGTGCGGCTTATATATGGACAAAGAACAAAAAGTTGCTGGTTTAGTTTGGAGGACAGGTAGACACCTGAGAAAAGCAGGAACTTCTCTTTGAAATGGAGAATGTAAACCCCCTCCCTCCAAATTATTATCATTTGGAAATCAAGGGGCTCTCAGGCAAAAATATGGGAATTAGGAATAACAGTTCTTTTCTAGGGAAATCAAAATAGAAATACAGTACTACAAAGAAACAAACTCCAAACCCTGACAAAGTCAGAGTACAACCTGACACCCCGTCAGGCAGGGTGTTGGTAGCAGTCCCATTAAATGGTGGCTGCATCCTCCTGCAGTGACAGATGTGATTCAGTTGGAGCAGTGCTCCTGTACAAGGTCCCTCGGGAGGTCCAGTGGTGATGTGGAGAAATCCGGTTTTCCTCTGGAGTCCAGTGGAGAAAGGGGCTACCTTAGTGTCCCAAAGCCTCTGTTTTTATCGTGGTAAGAAATGTTGGGCTCTTCCCCCTGGCTGGAGCAACTTTCAATGGGATGCAGTAATTTTATCAGTCACACAGTGGGACTCAATGGCCATTAGCAGAAAATGACTCTCTGGAGGAAGGATGGGTTGTGAAAAGATAAAGAACAATGCCCCACCTGGTTTCAATGGATGGCCCATTAGCAGAATATCTGCCGTGGAGATAAGGATCACTGCCCCCACCCTCAACAGATGGTGATAGAACAGATACCTTTTATCACACTCTGTATTGTAACATGCGGCTTATAATCAAGTGCGGCTTATATATGGACAAAAACCAAAAAGTTGCTGAAACCCAGAAGTGCGGCTTATACTCAGTGCGGCTTATAATCGTGAAATTACTGTATCTAACTTAGAAAACAATGCACGATTATCAAGATACGCCAAAAACTTTTGGTGCTGATATTTCTGCTTGTCACTCTACAACAGGGTTAGGCAAAGCATCCAAAGCTTTTTGCAGCCTCAAGTAGAAGGTCTTTTAAAATTGTTAGTTTGCAGCTTTTTATTTTGCTTCTTCCATCATCTATGGAAAACATGACAGTACCTTTCTCTATCCCAGCTGAAATCAGGACACTTCTGAAAGATTCTTAAATCCTGTGGTATAAACATGAACAGTGAAGCCTTTTGACAACCTGAAAATAATACAATAGTGAAACTTAGAGTTTCTGTTTCTGTCTGAAGAGTGACTCTGTGTGTTCTCTCTACCTATCTACCTGTCCTATTTCATCACCTTGGAATTTTGAAAGAAAGATCTGTTAAGGTTTGCTCAGGATGACTCACAGGTTAAAAAAAGTGTGCTGTTTCTTTGTCAAATAAAAGCATATTTTAAAATTTGTATTTAAACTTAGTATTATCTTTAAAAGTTCAGAAAACAAAGAAGAGGGAAAAACATTGGCAGTAAACTGTGTGACTAATGAGTCAGTGAATGACTGTCAACGAACCTCTGTTCATAATACAGATTGCTTTATGTTGCTTTTAAGAGCATGTCACACATTATTATTCTCAGCATTAGTTACAGAATATTACTTAAGACTGTAGACAAAAATAAAATGTAATTCATAGTTCCCTAGTAGAACAATGACAATAGAGAAATTGTGCTTAGACGGACATGTCAGATTCTATCAATATTCAAATCACTGTTTTAAATGGTGCAAAGTATTTGCATTCAGATAGGAAAGTTGTTTAAGTGCTTTTGTCTCAATCTGTGGTTGTGACAAAGAAAAAATAATTCAAACTTTTTAACAGAATAGCTCTGTAGACTCCTTGGCTTTTTTTGCAGGATAAGTGGCAAAAAATAGATAACAGCACAGCTCAGGAGTAATTGCTGTTTGGTTTTCACAACCTCATACCTCTTTAACCTAGCTTTGATGATTTCTCAGGCACCCAGTGTGAAGCAGGCACATGCCATACTGACTTTATAGCTTTGCTCATCACCACCAGAAGTCAGGCAACTACGTAGATGTGCCAAACCATCTCATTCTCATGCAAATTCCCAAGATTATGCTGTACCAATGTTGTTCAGAGAAGGAGACATATTTTTAAAATTTGACATGCTTCCATAGGAAGTCGTTCCTTTGGAGCTGTGTAGGTTGCAGAACATGCTTAGGTATACCATATGGAACTGAAGAGTTATTTAATTGATTTCTTTCTTTTGTTTTTGTATTTTAATTACCTGTATTTACTTATATACAGTATGAATTACATTGCAGCCACCTCTGCAGGCATTGTTTGTAGCCCTCAACTACTTTCTTCATTTACCTTATTTTCCTGTTCCTTGAACTCTAATCTCAGTGGTTTTGGAAACATTAGGAATAAGAGGAAATTCAGGAAGTCACTCCAGCTATTTAACAAGCTTATCTCAATCATGAGCCTTCTGTTTCTCATTTTTGTGCCATTTATGTATGAATCAGAATGTGTTGTTTTGGGTTTTTAAAAATTTTGTTTATCTTTTGTGCAAATATCTCCTTTTCCTTTTTTATTTCTTTATATCTCTTCTGTCTTTGGATCTCAAAAGACAAATTATTTTAAAAAGCAATGATTTAAAGCTCTTTACAGTTGGTTTACGGAATACGTTTTTAAAAACAGCAAAATATTCCCAGTATACAAAGTCCTTGTGCTACCTTTTGAGTGATGAAACACCATGCTTTTTGCAAGCTTAATTCTTTCAATATTTTTCATACTTTGAAAAATTGCTTAAAGGAGTCTTTTACATTGAAGTATAGTCAATCACTCAGAACATGGGGTAATTAAGGAACTACCAACATGGTCATTTTGCTAATGAAGAACTGTTCAGCAGGATTGATATATTATTCCGTAGAGTATTTTGTCTTTCAAAATCTTTAGACCCAAGTTAAAATTCTTAATGTCCTGACATAGCTGCTTCCTCAACCTGGTGGCATCTCTTTCTGGTCAGGCTAAGAAGCCCCCAACAATCAAAATCCATTGGCTATTTGTTCTTCTGGATATGTTGCTTGGATCTCCCCTTCCCATGGAAGTGTTGTGGTAGTTGGCAGTGTTCGTGTTTGTTGTGTGCATTCCCTCTGCACACAAGGTTTTTTAGTTATTGAATAGGACAATGAGAGCATCCTACCCCATAGCCTGGCATTTAAGACATTAAGATAAGATTTGAATTTTTACAAGTAGTGGAAGGAATTGAACTTAGGCATCTCATGGAATGATATCATGAGTGTCAGAGCATTCTCTGCGAGAGCATCTCTATTAGGGCTCCCAGTATCTGCGCCCTTGAATTTAAATACATTACAAAACCAGACTATTAACTTCCTTTCTCTTTGAAGGGTATCTGTCTTCAGAACAAATTCCATAACCTCAAATTAAAAGAAATGCCTTCTTCCAGCAAGAATTTCTTCTGAACCTCAAATGATGCTTTAGGATATAATCTATCAGAAAGAATGATCACTGTGTTCATCTGCTCCCAGCTCAGAATGCAGTCTGTGGTCAATCTAAATAACTTTAGGTTCTGGATTCTGTTCCATGGCCAAGCACCCAAAGTGGCTTGTTACTGCTCACAACTGTTAGTCAACTCTGTGTTTCATGGTTAAGGTCACAAAAGAAAGCTGTGGAAGAGCAAAATGCTGATTTTAATGTAAGAAGCTGATGCAAATAACTAAGCCAGACTTCCTCTTTAAAATATTTCATCATAATCCAATGAACACCTCTTAAGCATTCTGTTGACTTATGCTTCCTTCTTTCCTTGATTACATCACTTTTTCACATGGCAGTTGTATTGCTACTGTTTGAAAGTACCACCCTTTTCACAATCACAGTGATTGCACAATTAGCTGTATTCATTACTATAGCAACAAGAATAAAAATGTTCCCTAGTCCATCCCATGTAAAAAGGTCGCTCGCTGCATTTTATTCTCATGCTGAATGAATGTGTATGACACAATGGAAATTGTGCGCTTTGGTTTGATTGAAGGCAGAGGCATAGGGAACTGAATTATCCTGGAACCCTTGTTTTAAAAGGGGAAATAAAATTTCTGACCTGCTCCAGCATACTCAAATGAAGCATATGTACCTGCACTCCAGCAGCCATCACATCCTCCTGGCATCCACCAGCTTGCAAAGCAGCAAGTTCCAGCATGAGACACATGCTGAAACCAAACATTCTAATGTTAGAACTTAAATCATGGCCTTCTTTGAGCCCCAGTGAGGCCTTGTCTATGCTGATATTTTTAATTAGATCTTGCCTCATTATGGCATCTGAGATCACTAACATAAATATTCTCCATCATGCCTGTTTTCATCCGTTTCCTCTTTCTTCCTTTAAGTACAGCAGTGAAGCTTTATGCTGACACCAGTTCTACCCTCTGAAGGAAAATCTGATACCATCCATCCATGAGCAGTTATTCTAGCTCAGTATTTTATTATGAATAATACTGAATTTTGACATCTTCCTTTCAGCCTCAGTTCATAATGTTGCATTGTTTTATGAGGTTCCACTTTTGTTGTTGTGTTTTTAATGAATTAATTTTTTAATACAGAGGATAACTCTAAAACATAACTGAAGAAAGTGCATGGTTCTATGAATAACCAAACTAAAGTAGTATGATTTCTGTCACGTGGATTTTCATACTATCAGGCTACAGCCTGGCACCTGACACGACTGTCCCCTCGTTTTCACAACATTTGTATAACCTTACCTTGGAGGCCAACAGTTTTCAATTACATTATGTGTGAGACCAATACTTTGTGACCAGTTTGCTACAGTTTGCCAACAGGTTCAAAAGTTACTACCAGGACCTGTGCGCAGCCACCCATACCCACCCACCGTGATTGCACAAGTTTCATTTCCTTAGCAAACCAGGCTGAAAACAAGACACAAAGCCAGAGAACTCAAAATTTTCTCCTAATCCAGTATAATATCCACATTCTAGCAAGCAACAAAAACAGAGTATTTAGTTTCCCCTGTAAGTGTATGTGTAAAAAGCAGCTTTGTTCCCTGTTTGTCAGGCTTAAATGCAGGAAATCCTTTGTTTGCTATTAGTCAGTTGTGTAATTTTGGTCAAATTTCCATCTCCCTCATCTCATTTCCCTTTTTGCCTGTTTAGAAACAGTATGGTCAAGGAGGAAGAAGCACTTTGTCCATGTATTTACAGTGCTTAGCATGCTGATGCCCATGAAAGACTCCAAAAATTAATTCATAGAGCAACATTCCTTTTGTTCATTATCGTATAATTAACCAAAACAGAAACAACATTCAGTCACCAAAACACCAAAAAATAGAGTTCACAGCTAATGTTTTGAAATCTTCCTTCAGATTAGAGGGGATTTGTTTATTGGCTGGCCAAATTTAAACTGGTACAACTTTTTCTGATAATTAAAAAAAAAAAAAATTCAAATAAGCTTCTCCTTATGAAGAATTTATCGAACTTAGTAATTTCTTGTGCTCTTAAGCAAACCTTCCTAAGGATTCTTTTTTCTAAGCACTCATTTATTTGACTATTTAGGATATGCCAGGATCCTAGGAAGAAAGGATTACTGTTTTTTTCTTTTTTTTTTTTTTTTTCCCTAAATCACGATTAGAAACTTCATTGAAAAATTCTGTCTGGTTTTGATGTTACTGGTGGTGCAACGAGTGCTGATAACTGAAGTAAAATTTTTTAAGTTCAAAAGAGCTACACAAGCCTAGTTTACTCAGTACCTTACTGCAAACAGATCAAGGGATGGGTTCTATGATAAAGCAGTACAGGCACACCTCCCCCTACACCAAATATATCAGAAAATGGGACAGGTTTTCATTCACATTGCTTCTCTGAGATGTTCCTTACCTCTGCTTTTCCTCCAGCACAAACCAAAACTATGGATTTGTGCCTCAGGTTTAACATCTATAAATAAGGGCTCTGAACTGTTTAAAAGCTGTTCTTGGTTTCACCATAACTGCTGTAGTCTCACTTTGCATAAGAAATGTGTGCTGTGCTTTGGACTAATACAGCAGTGATCCTACAAAGCCTGTGCAAGTTGTGAGGGACAATCAGTGAAACTTTAGCTTAGTTTGGATTAGATTTCCATCATTCTCAGTTTATGTTAAACCAGCAATAAGTTTTATATTGACAGAGTCACCCTCTCCCTCCAATTACTTTAAGGTCTCTTTCTTCCATACAGTTTTTGCAAAGGCCTATTTCTATTTCATGCACTATTTTTAGGAATTTCCAATGTTCAAAAACTTCTGGTAATTTTTCTTATCTGATTGATAACTAATCAAAATTTGTTGCTGATGCATTATTGGAATTAAAGAAAAAAGCTTTGACAACGAGATAGACTAGAATATACAATGTCAATTAACAGCCAATTACTAAACAATTCTGCTAAGCTGGCATTAATTGATGATGCATTCAAATTAGCACGGAACAGAGCAGCAATGGGTGCAGTTAAACTGAAGATTAAAGCCTGGAATAATGAGAAGCAAATGTGCTGTCTGTGTTAGGAATGTGAGAACTGTCATTCTAGAGTGCATCAAAGCTCCTTCCGTTCAACCTGGAATCTTGCATTTTCATCATGTGTACTTGTACACTTTGTTATAGGCTACCTTGTACTTAGACTGCTGCTTAGGAAAGAATCCCAAGGAGCTGGAGACCAAGCTTGTGATGAATGCAACAGTCCTGCATGAAACAGGACCTCTTCAGATCCCCTAAATGGAAAAAAAAAAATCAATATGGGTATTAATTCTATTTCCACTTTTTTTTTTTTTTCTTTTCAGGTGTCATGTGATCTTTGAAGCAGCACATTGAGCAAGTTTGGTGCACTAACTACAGAACAGTCTGTTCTTAGAAAATGGATAAAGCCTCACCAAAGAGCTGAAGTATAAGGAAACTGGTGTCAGGAACAGCATAAAAAATACTCTAGACAGATGTTTTCTGTCAGTTAGATGCATGACACTTGTACCCACAAATCTCAACATGAAGCAGAGAAGACTCTTTTTCACATCTTGGGCAGGATAAGAGTGATATGATGTATGTTTTTAGGACAAATCTTTACACCTGAGATAAGTGAAGTTGATGTGTAAAAATCTCCAGACTATAAATATGGGAAATAACCTGAAAACACATAAAATATTATTTAACATTCTAATGTGGGCGAAAAAAGCACAGATATTTATCCTTTCTTATCAGCAAATTTATGAAAAAATGCAATTTACTAAGCTTTGCACATTTATAAATTCTAGCTCGTATCTTACTGATTCTGCCATTGATTAAACATTCATCATTATACTTACTTCATACCTAAAAATGACTCATGCACTCGTATGTAGAATTTCAATAACATCCTGGTTGCTAGGCTACATGTGATCACTCTGACATATGAAGTATCTCTTAGAAATGGATTTTTAAGTATATAAGGATCAAATTTGTAGAAATTGTTTATTTAAGAAGTATTTCTGCCAGTAATTATGCAAAACAGCATGACAACTTATGCCTTTAAATAAATATTTAGTTGTATTGCGCACAATGTCCAACAGACGCATATGACTTTTTTTTTCCATTTCAGTAAACAACTTTTTATTTCTGACATATGCATGTGAAAGAGTGGTTCCCTGGGTGATTCTCCTTGGCTTGTTTTCACCCACTGTCCATGTCTGCAAACATTATTACTTGTCTCTACTCATTATTTTATCTTTGCTTCAAGCTCCTCCGAGCTTTTTCTGAGGACCTGTAAAGAAAAATCACCTCAAATATGCATATGGGTTTTGATATATGCTTCTATGTCCTCATCATAGAAATGCAGGCTTGTTTATGCACATGGCACTGAGGTTGTCCCTGCACTAAGTGATTCTGGCAGAGACTGGGGAGATTTCCTGGTGCTACCACTCCTCCATTAGTCCAATCTTCTCCACAATTTGTGCTTGTGACAACATCTGAGCTTTGGGATCAGAGCTATCTCTGCCACACTACTATTTAATTTTAATTTGTGTCCCGAAAAACCTGTGGTAAAAGAGCAGTAACCTGCAAAGTTATGACGTTGTTATACGAGAACACCAGAGCTCAGGTTTTCTCTAAAACCAGAGGTTGGTTAAGTGAATTACATTTTTCAGTTCTGTTGCAAAATAAAAACAATCAGAAAGTATATTCCTTTATGTCAATCCAAAATACTTTTTCCTTCTAGGCAAACATTTTTCTTATTATGGATTCACAAAAAATACTTCATTTATTCCATGATTTTATTCATTTATTCCATGTAGTATTGAAAACATTTGGTCTTTTCAATTTTTTTTTAAATTTAGTTCAGGCTCGATTTTTCAAAATGAAACTTCAAAAAATATTTCACCATTTATGAAACTAAATATTTTACCCAAAGAATAGCAAAAAAAGAGATTTTAATTCTTCTGCCTCTTAGCATTTTCATATTCAACTAGTGCTAGTACAGTAGAAAAAGGGGTTTTTTATTAATTAAATGAAGACTCATATAAATGCTTATTTTGGTCTGTAGGTAAATTAAACCTGACAATAGACAGTGTGTATCTAAATAAGAATATATTATTTCTGCAGGGCTCCTGCCTGATGCTTGTGCCTTCAGTGCACATGATAATCAGTGCTCACTCATTATTGAGAGGACAATATTGAGGGGGGAAAGTGGCACTGGAAGGGAAAGTGCTGTTACGTGCTGTTATTACTGGAGCTCTTAGAGCCCAGTCTTCAAACCATACATGTTTTGTCATTTCAATAAAAGCTTAGTTGGGAGTTACAGGACTCTCTCAGTCTCTCAGTGTCCCTCGCTGACACAGGAGGCGGCTGCAATGTCCAGGCAGACCTGCACGACTGTAAAAACTGGATTCATATACCAGGGACAACATTAATTAGCATCAAGTACAAGTATTCTTCAGGACTAATACTGAGAGTTTCTGTTACGTTGTGAGCTTGCTGACTGGAAACAGCTGTGGTGGGGACACAGTGGTTGATCACATCAGAATGATTTATGAGTCACTGGTGTGATATTGCTGTAGGAGAGAAGGGCACCAGGAGACTCTGGCTACAGCAGTGTTGGGAAGTAGTTGTGTTATTTGATGGGCAGGGGCTATCTCATCTCCAAGAGCTCTAGGCATCCAGGCTCAAGAAAGATTATTTCAGAGTGAAAAAAAATGGTGCAAAAGGAGATGTGCCATTTCTCTGCTCTAGTGCAATCTGTTGTAAAATCCTTGTTCATTTAGCTGAATATAAGACATTTCATTCTAAAATAAAAACATTAGCAGGAAAACAGAAATTTCCCATGATGCAGATTAAGTATTAGAAATTTCTGGCAAAATGGTCAGTAAAATTTGGAGATGAATGGGTTATAGCTTTTCCTACCATGGGCAAACAATTCAGTAATTCTTAAGATCAATTTGGAACATTTAGGAAAATAATTAGCTTATGTGGTAGCCTGCAATTGCATCTTAGGTTTGGCAACCTATAGTACAAATTAGGTCTGATAGTTGTATGGTCCTACAAGGAGTTTGCTATTTTCTGCGGTATACTGCTCCATGAATTATTTACAGTTTATTGCAGTCTCCACTGAATACAGGAAGTAGCTTACATTTCACAATTTCTGATGTTAACAATTAAATCTAGTAAAAATTGAAAGAAAAACTGTTCATGTTGTGTTAAAGAAAGCCGAAGTGTAAAATTAAAATGCAAAGAGTTAAATCAATTCATGTTGCATGTCCCATACAAGATATCTATAATAGTATTTCCCAAATATTTAGAAATTTATATTCAAATCATACTTATAATTAAATTGTGCTGAGGAAACTCAGCTCTGCTATGTCAGGTCATAGGTGTCTTATTTTTTTCTGTATCTTGAATGATATTTAGATTGAAGAACTGTATGGAAGAAGCAATTTAATGTAAAGTCTCCCACTATGTTCTATAACACTAGTTTAAGCTATATCAAAAGACCATATTTATTTTCACCCAATTTGTCCCTACCAAATAGAGATGTTTTTGCAAGCAATCCTTTTTATCTCGAGGTGACTGTTGAAACTGAAATGATGCTGAGATACAAGTTGTGCAAAGGGCTTAACTAGGTTGAATCAGTGTAATTTGATTGCTGCTCTGATTAGTCACTGCAATTCTTTGCCTGAGCCTTGGTTAGAGGCCAAGCCCCCACAGGCTCTATTTCCACTCTACAGGGCTTCAGTGGTAATGCCAGCCGAGGGCACTGCTGTCTTTGCCATGCCTGGACATCCATGACTCCAGTGCTGTATTCCACTTCCTCTCCTCACACTTGACCCTGGCACTGGGCTGTGAACAACGTCAGACAGCTGACACGCCTTGTTTGTGCATGTTTTTTCCTTCTTTCTGGCATAAATCATTCCAGCCCTCCAGTTCACAGAATGACTCACACTGACACTCTGGCTTAACCTAGGAGGGGGGAAATGTGCCACCTCATGAGCCCAGGAATTATCAACTTGAATAATTCCTCATAGAGCAATGACTCACAGAGCGTGTCTGTGTTGGACACTAGATGTCTGACCACTGCTTGGGGACACAAAAGAGCTGAACTGTGAAGTGCAGTTTGGTAAAAGTGGCTGTAATCATTACAAAATTACCGGATGAAACAAATATAAATCAGGGCAAGAAAATCCACACCATCACCTTGGAGAATTTAACAATGTCTGACAATGTCTGATTATAGGCTGATACTATTATTTAATCTTTTCAGTCTGCACAGGTCTAGAACATAGACCACATGATGTATTTTTGTTCGATTTTACTCTCAGAGGTGGTTCTACCTCGCTAGCTGAAATTTTCAGAAACACCCAGCGGGTAGCAAATGGCAGCATGAAGAATTTCAGGCCAAATATTTGCACTTTGCTAGCTAAAAGCAAGAAAAAAATTATTATGGAAAATCACAAGGGTTAAAAGACTTACAAAATGCAAACCCTATAAGCATCTCACTTATCATCCTATTAAGGAAAAAAAGGCAGGAATATTGTTTTAAAGCTGTGGATTTACTCTGCCCTTACATGCTCTGCTTCGATTTTGACATTGTATGTATAAGCACTTCTAAAAACTGTTACCTGGTAGGTGCTTTTAAAATGCTTTTCTGAGAAATCTTTGTGCCTGACAGGTAGTGATTTTGCAAAATCTGACAAAACAAGAGCATTAACCTCATCACCAGTTACCAACTTCTTCTTCAGCTTTCTTTCTCAGTCATGTGCAAGTAGTTTCTGTTAAGTCAGAATTCCTGAAACAGTCAAACCTGAACTTTTCTCACACTAAGGTGCTGCAAGTTGCACACGTGCATTTGAGAAGTTTTCTCTCAGATGTTCATTGAAGTCTTCAATTTGAGCCAGAATTCAAATGTTCATGCGCTTCATGTTACCTTACTCTACCAAACTCACCTGCCATATGCTTTAACCAAAGGGTCATTTTTTTATACCATTCCCTTCAAAGAGAAGGTAAAAATCGGCCATTTTAGTCGAGGAACTAATCAGAGTAAAAGCATATCTTTCTTTTTTACATTTTTTTTATGTATTAAAGGCAAGTGAAAATTTACTTTTCTTCAATAGATAGACTCTACCTTCCTGGTTGTATGGTATGTAACACCTGACAAATCAGACTAGATATCTTTGAAATAAATTCTACAATTTAGAGTTATATTTAATTCATGGAACTAATTAGTTGAGGTAGAGAAAGGAGTAAATTTCTGTGTAGAGAAGTAGAGATGACAAAACTCCATGTTATTGAAAAAGATGCCAGGACTTGCTCACCTAATGCAAAATTTATCCTATTAGAAACAATGTTTTGGTTTCACTTCTTTCTCTTCTATGCTCTCACTCTTCTCTGAGAGAAGAAATTTATTTGCTGTCTTTTAAGATTTTAACTCTGTAATCTCTGTGATTCACTGATTACTTTAAACTTTGGCACCTAATAATACAAATAACATTTATAATTCTAAAATTCAGTTAAAAATGAGCCTTAAATTCTAGCCTACTGTCTGGAGTAATCAAGTGCATTCTGATTACCACACCTCTGTATACACAAGCATTCAGATGAAAGACCAGGGCTGTGGACCATAACCAATTAGATACATCTTTTGCTGAGTGCATGAGATAATGCACAAGCCTCAATACTATTTTCCTACAGGGTGTCAAAAACTAAGATAAGAACAGACTAGATTATTTAATGTCTTATTTATATCTACTTTCACCCTCAAAAGAAAAATGGAATGTATATGTATGTAACAAAAAAAAGCCCTTCTAGCAAGAGCTTAAGTTGCCCTGCATTCAATATTTAATTACATATTCAAGAGACAATCTCCATTGTGCTTGGAAGAATACATTTTCAGAGATTACTACAGATAAGTACATAAAGTTTCAGATCTTATCATCAGTGTTTCTGAGATTTATAATTTTTGGTTAAAAAAGAAGTTATGTCACTCAGCATTGATCCAAAGAAAAATACATATCCTTAGGCTCTGAGGAGATCCTAAATAGATGTTGCCTTTACAGCCTGAGTATGTCTTAGAACTAAAACGAAAAGAGATAAAAAGAACAAGAAGTTCTGTAAAGAAATCTCAAAGGGCATTGGAAAAAGAGCTTTTAAAAAGGAGGTAGTAGCATATGGAAAATAATCAGGCACTGCTATAATAGAGAATAATTTTGAAAGAAATAGAACACTCAAAAATGGGTAATACTTGCCTGTGAGGTATCTTCTCCTCAGTTAAAAGGTACTTTTTAAAAGTACCAAAGAAAAACCTCTCTAAATACTATTTTCATTGGAAAATAACATCTAATATTCATATATTGCACATATAGTTAATGTCTGAATTGGCTGAAAAAATATATAGAGATAGAAGTAGCTCAGTGGGTTAATACATTTGAATAAAATGACCAGAAACTCTGTGTGGTTTTGAAAATAAGAGAGCATTTTAATAAAATGGAAACATTGGTTGGCAAAAAAATGCCACTTAGTTGTATCTCTTTAATGAGTTATTTTTACATTTAATAACTTAGACCATTTACCAGCGAGATTGATGATTTTTTAAAAGTTGTTTAAAAGTGCTCTTCTCCATTTAACCTTGCTAAATCTTTAAATAGATATTCTTGTATTTCTCCTTAATGCTAAAAATGGCTTCCCTGACAACATAACATTTCATTAATTTAAAAGTATTGAAAGCTTAAAGTGGCCTGAAATGCACATTGTCATTCTGATCCTAAATCCAAACTGTTACAAATTGTAATGCTGTCTAAAATCTGGACTCATTTTGTGATCCACATCCTTCCTTTTAGAAATGCCTTCTCTAGTAAGGCATCAGGAGCACAACTTCATCCAGTCGTCCAGCACTGCAATATTGAAGGATGACGCAAAGCACAAACAGCAGGGCACATTTAAAATTAAAGGGCTCATAAGGCTCTTCCTTCCTGTAGGCTCTTTGGAAAATTCAGTTACAAGGTATATTGAATCAGGAAGACAATGTTTTATATATAGCATAGCACAGTTTGTTTAGTTCTGGTCTAGTTCCTAATCCCCTATATGGTCATCATGATGTGTTACTAGCAGGCCAATGTATAGGTGTAATTACAGTAATTTCACGATTACAAGCCGCACCATTTTGACTACAGTTTTGGTCCATACCCGGAAGTGTGGCCTGTACTCCGGAGCGGCTAATATATGGACAATATCCTAAAAGCTGCCAACATGGAAGGGAGAGCCCGCAGCAGCCCCAAGCCAAGCTGGAGCCCGGTCGGCCCTGGCAGAGGTGGGAAAGCCTGGCAGAGGCAGGGCCAGCAGCGCAGGGGGCGGGCGGCAGAGCCTGAGCCAGCAGTGCGGGGGAGCCTGGCGGCGCAGGGAAGCCCAGCAGAACTGGGGCTAGCAGCGTGGGGGAGCCCGGCAGAACCCGGGGCTAGCAGCGCGGGGGAACCCGGTGGCGCAGGAGAGCATGGCAGAAGTGGGAAGCCCAGCAGCGCGGGGAAGTCCAGCAGAACTGGGGCCAGCAGCGTGGGGGAGCCCGGACGCGCGGGGAAGCCCAGCAGAACCGGGGCTAGCAGTGCAAGGGAGCCCAGCAGAAGCAGGGCTAGTAGCGTGGGGGAGCCCAGCAGAACCGGGACCAGCAGCGTGGGGGAGCCCAGCGGCGCAGGGGCCTGCAGTGCCGGCCAGGGCGAGCAAACGTGGCGGCGGCGGTGCAGACAGGAGGGAGGGCGAGCGAGCCTGGCGGCAGCAGCGGCAGCACTGCCTGGCCGGCCCCGAGCGGCCCCGCTGAGCCGTAGCGCCAAACTGGGCCACCCGGCCCCGTTGGCAACCGTGAGCAGGCCAAGCCTGCCTGGCCCCGCCCTGAGACAGTAAACCCCACTATGCCACGATTCTGTTACTAATTGGCAAATTTGTGAAAGCTGCACACGGATCCTCGCTACGAACGAAAGTGCGGCTCACAGTCCGTTGCGGCTTATGTATGGACAAGGACCTAAACGTTGCCACACCCTGGAAATGCGGCTTATACTCCGTGCGGCTTGTATTCGTGAAATTACTGTAATTGAATTAGGGAAGTGTGTAATTCAGAGTTAGTTTGATTGTAAATCTGGACATTATTAACTCAAATGTTAATAGATACATTATCAATTACCTCCTAGAAAAAAAATGTTTTTAAATTGAGGCAATTTTTGAAGGTATTTCCAGATATTACCACATTTTACTTTTGTACCTTTTTTCATTATGAACATTTAAGAACATTTAAATCTGTAAACAAATATTAATAAAAGATGCCAAAGCATGCAGAAATACAAATATAAGAACAAGTTCCTAGTTTATTTTTCTCAGTTCTGATTTTTGTTTTGAATTGCTGTTTTAAGGCTGCTCAGAATATTTGCCAAGGGACCAACAACTCATATTTTACTGAAAGAAACAAGTTATTTACAAAAATAAATAGAATGCAGGTCATACCGGAGACCTCATGGCACTGATTAGAATTGATATTTTACAAGTACCTGGGCTGCACAAACGAAAAAATCTCATTTCTTTTAAAAAAATTTCCATGTTTTTTTGTCCAGGTTACACGTGACTGGCAAAATGAAAGACTGCTTTGCTCTTCACAAGACTTGTCCAAGTCACTGAACAGAATGAATATCATGCCCTTTTGATAGATCATGTCTTCCTCTCATCTTCACCTTGATGAGAAAGTGCAGAAAAAGTTTGGACAAACGGCATGGGAACCAGAAGCCGTGACTGTGTTGGCCATGCCACACTGAGCAAACCCAGCAAAATCTTGTTTGACTTGGAGCAAACACTAGAAATCAGAGAGAAAGGTACCAGTGGCCCAAGATCAGAAGGCTATCAGTTAGGAATGAGTTGAACTCTACCCAGGGCTCAGAGACACTTGGTGCTTTTTGTTGGTTGCTTTTTCTCTCTGACAATAGGTTTGGGTTGTTTGTTTTGGGGGGAAACCAACTGCGTGAATTATGAAAAATATTCACTTATATTTCAAGAGAAATTTCTGTTTACAGTGTCTTATGCCAAGTTTATGGTAATTTCCCTGGAACAATACGCCAGAGCTATATTTTCAGAACCTGGCTAATTGAAAACTTCCCAAGATCTTGCACAGGAGTGACACACACAGAGCAGAAGGATCCCTTGGCTAGAACAGGGATTGCACTGTGTTGACACAAATTGATTCACTTCCATCCCAAAAAGCAGGTAAATTTTCATCTCGGTTAAGAGTTTGCAGAACAAGAAGAACTCTCAGATTGCAAACTTCTCACATATTGCCTGAAATGATCACATTTCTGAGAGCGGGCTCCTAGACTTTGACAACACTGGGTGGCATTGTACAGTATGAGACATTATAAAGTAATAGAATATGTACACAGATTTTTACAAGTTTATCATCTGCTGCCCTTCCAGCCTTTAGGTTGTAAAAATACTGTGAGGAACTCTCATATAGCTTAGGTACACATACTTGTGCAGTGGTTTTGAGCACACAGACAGACCTGATGACTTTATGTTTCCTCTCAAAGGAAGTGTTCATGTTTTTGTATATAATTAGCTCCACTATGAAGAAGACCTTAGAAGAGACAGATTTGGTTCTCTTGTTAGGCTTGTGGTTCGTGGGGGGGATGGGGTTGGTAGTGAGGTAGGAGAGAGGATTTTGCACTTAGTCATAAGCAGTGCTGGGAGCAACTAAAACCATTAGTACAGACTGGCTCTGTGTGGGATGCCATTACCAGCACAGAAGGAGATGCTCATAAATGGAGAGTGCTTTCAGTGTGGAAACTTCATTCCTTTTCAAGCTCTGAACCTAGGAGCTCATTTTCCATTAGGGAACAAGAAAGAAGAATAATAAATTTCCACGCTGTAGAAACACCTCCTGTGCATCAGAAAACACAATTAGACAGAGATGAGAACTACATTCCTGATGATGAGTTAAATTTGTTTTCCCGACAGTTATGTGGTATTTTATAATATCTGTGAAGAACTTTGGCATTAAATTCTACCAAAAAGGCACACAGGCAAGTTCAGCGTAAACACCGATATTTGAGGACATTATTTTTCTGAAGGAAATCAATTGAGTTATTATCTAGATAATCTGAAAAACAAGCTAGAAATAAAATCAGGCATCTCACTCCCTGTCTTTTATTGTTATCTCTGTGGTTTTATCTCATGTCATTTTAATGCTTGTTTCTCCTCTTTTTGTATAAAGTACAGCATAATCAGAAGGACCCCCTTGACTAAAGTGTATCTGACAAGTCTTGAAATATCTGATTTTTCAGCGAGTAATACACAGCAAAACAAAGAAAACCTTCTCCTTCTTACATCTTCAGTGGTAGTTAGCCAAAAATAGAGACAAGCAGCTATTTAAGTTGCAAGCTGGTTTTAACAGGATGCTATTTCTTAGGACACTACAAAGCCAGAAGAATTTAATGGGGTTGCTGATGATCAATAAAAATAAGGAAATAGAGAGAGTTATGATAATAATGGATGAGAAATATTTCCATATCCACAGACAGGAGTTTTGTTTAAATCAGTGAAATCAGAGCATTTAAAACCTTAAATCTACAATTGGACTTTGTTTTTAAAATAGCAGTCACGGTGGTTATTACAGTTTTGCCCATACTTAATTGGAAAATCCAGGTCTCTGGGGTGCTTATTAGTGGCTACATCAGTTATTTTTGGTTTGACTATTGCTGTGCATCAGGTCCCACATATTTTGAGATTATCAATCAAAAAGGCATTTAAAATCCAACAGCTCCTAAAACACTACAGCCCTTCTTTTAATTATTAAATACTCTTCCAGCCAACTTTATGGAATCCATTTAACTTAAGGGCACAGGTCTCAGTGGCAGAAGTTAAACTGTAACAATCTGACTGCGCTGGCACATGAGCCAGCAGTGTGTCCTGGTGGGCAAGAAGGACAATGGGATCCTGAGCTGCATTAGGAGGAGCACTGCCAGCAGGTCAAGTGGAGGTCCTGCCTCTCTGCTCAGCCCTGGTGAGCCTCACCTGGAGTGCTGTGTCCAGTTCTGGGCTCCTCAGGACAAGAGGGACAGGGAGCTGCTGGAGCTGGTCCAGCGAAGGGTGACAAAGATGATGAGGGGACTGGAACAGGTCACTTAAGAGGAAAGGCTGAGGGAGCTGGGCCTGTTTATCCTGGAGAAGACTGAGAGGGGATGTTATCAATCACAAGTATCTGAAGGGTGAATGTCAAGAGGATGGAGCCAGGCTTTTCTGGATGTTGCCAGGACGAGAGGCACAGGCAGTACTATCTGAACATGAGGAAGAAATTCTTTACTGTGCAGGTGACTGAGCACTGGAACAGATTGCCAAGAGAGCTTGGTCTCCCTTACTGGAGGTATTCAACACCTACTGGGATACAATCCTGAGCAGCATGCTCTAAGGGACCCTGCTTGAGCAGGGAGGTTGGAGTAGATGATCTCCAGTGCTCCCTTCCAACCTCAACCATTCTGTGATCACATAACTGTGTGACAGCGGCCAGTGGGATCATTTCCAGCACCTGCCACTCCTGTTCTTCTCTCCTGTGTGCACCTTGTCCTTGTACCTCATCCCTCAGCTGGCCATGTAAAGCCAACAGAGCTACCCTGTCCCATGCAGAAGCCCTGTCCCTCCAGCATGGGACTGCATTTCAGAGGTGCAGGAAGTGCAGATGGGTGGAAGGTCAGGACCAGCAAACCATGGAGATAAATTGCTTGGCTTCCCTTGCTCAAACCCTTCACACACACACACAGGTTTCAAGCACATAGTGAGGAGGAAAGGGAGGCAACTTGGCAGCATGATTGCCTTATGGCCCTGGCATGATGCAAAATTCCTGGGGATTGCATTTGGAGTCCTTTTGTGTGGGTAATTGGAAAGTCTGGGTTTAAGGAAATTCTATCATGTCACACAGGCCTAGAAGCACTGAACACAGTATTGCCTATATACTTTCAGAAGCTAACACAACAAATTTGTTTTCTGAGCATGTACTTTTAAGGTTTTAAAGTCTAAAATATTTTCATTCATTAATTTTAATTATGAGAAAATTTGAATTTAAATTGGACATTAAATACACTGAAAATTATCTTGGAAAAATGAGTGGAAAACTGGGAGTTACCACCAATGTAAAATGGAAAAAAAATTTAAAAAATAATTTTAGTTTAAGAAAAGCCCAAACCACACAAAACCAGTCTGTTAAGGACCACAAGTTACCTGTTGCTTTCTTCATGTTGTTCTTTTCATAGCCACTCATGTAACACACATTAGCCTGGCATCATGGGTTTGAATCTCAGTAACTGACTTGAAGAGAGTGGGAAGAATTTTATTTATTCAAAAAAACAGCAGGTGAAAAGTGACTTGGTGAAGATGACAGCTGAGTATTAAAAAAAAAAAAAAAAAGCAGCTGCCTACTCTTTACCCTAATGCCTACACTTTGGAGCAGCTGAAACGGAACAATTTGACAGTAAAGGATGCAGCTTGATTTTCTTCATGCTCTATCATCTCACCCACCAGTATTAGCAGCACCCATCAACCACACTGTCTTCAACAAAAACACACTAAACATTTACAAGTTGTTTGCCATCAGACACACTGTAATGCACTAACTTCTGAAAGTCGAGGACCTCTCCAGACGTGCCTTTTGTTTTGCAATTCGCTTATGGTTTCTCAAGCAGGAAGTCAGCTTCAGGGGTGGTGGTTTTTCTGCAGCTAAGATAATCAACATAGGAATTGTCTGATCTCTGTAGGCTTTTAAACAGACATTTTTTGTGCAGTCGATGGATAGAGTTAAGTATGTTTGACTACATGAAAATTTCTCAAAAAGCTATAAATAAACAAATGTAGGAACTACTAATGATAATTTCTTCACATTCCAACAAACATTGTGGAATATTTTCAATCTGTATGTTTTAATTCTGTCTTGAGTATTTGAATGTTCATGATTGAATGTTCAATGATTGAAACCAAACAGAAGAAATAGTATGTTTATGCAGTAAAATGCTAACAATTTTCTGTATGCTCTCTTGTCCTGGTTTCAGCTGGAACAGAGCTCATTTTCTTCTCAGTAGCTGATACAGTGCTGTGCTTTGGATTCAGTAGGAAAATAATGTGAATAAAACATTGATATTTTGTTTGTTGATAAGTCATACTTAGCCAAAGTCAAGGACTTCTCAATCTGCTCTGCACTGCTGCGGCCCCGCCTTGAGTCCTTTCTGCAGATTTGTCACTGTAACGTAAGGAAGGCACTAAGCTATTAGAGAGCACGCAGGGGAGGTCAACAAAGATGGTGCAGGGCCTTGAGAGACAGTCATATGGCTCAGGTCACTTGGCTTGCTCAGCCTGGAGAGGATCCCTGACAGGACCTAATCACAGTCTGCAGCTTCCTCATGAGAGGAAGAGGAGGGGCAGGCACTGATCTCGTCTCCCTGGCGACCAGCAACAGGACTGAGGGAATGGCCTGAAGTTGTGCCAGGGAAAGCCTAGGTTGGATATTAAGGAAAGGCTCCTTACCCAGAGGGTGGCTAGTCACTGGAACAGCCTTCCCAGGAAAAGGGTCACAGCACTGAGCCTGATAGAGTTCAGGAAACTTTTGGACAATATTGTCAGGCACATGGTGTGACTCTTGGGGATGGTGCTGTGCAGGGACAGGAGATGGACTTGATGTCCCCCATGGATCCCTTCCAACTCAGCATATTCTGTAATTCTGGACTTTTCAGTGTCTCATCCTCTGCCGGTGATGAAGCACACAAAAGTTGGGAGGGACCAGAGCTGGGACAGCCGACCAAACTGCCCAAAGAGATATTCCATAATGTAAAAAGCTCTACCCGATATATAAACTGGACAGAGTTACCTGGAAGGGGGTCAGCTGTGGCTCAGGAATGGGCTGAGCATTGGTCAACATGTGGTGAGAGATTGCATTGTCAACTCTTGCCTTTCTTGTGTTTTATCCCCCTCTCTCCCTTTCATTTACTATTACTATTATTATTATTATTATTCCTTTACTATTTTTATCTCAACCCATCAGTTCTATTCTTTTTCCTTCCTGATTCTCCTCCCCATCCCATCAGTGGGGAGAAGGGGAAGTGAGCGAGTTCTGTGTGGTACTTTGTTGCTGACTGGGGCTAAACCATGAACATGAACAGGGGAAGTTTTGCTTGTTTGAGGATTACACAATGTAGGTTATTTAAGTAAGCATCTGACTGGTAAAAGAAAAATTCCTACAGCATTCCTACAGCTGTGACATGGAGCTGGTGGATTTCAGTCTTCCATTGCTGGCAAAATTTCTTCCAAGAGCATTTGCAATTCATAGCCCGTTTCTGCTGGAAATGTCTCACTCTCCTTCTCTCTACTTCCTTCTGCCAAAAACAAATACCACAATCCAAAAAGTACAATATTTCATTATTTTGTTGTTTTCCTTTTTTATTATTTCTTATTTAATTTTGAAGGAAATATGGACTATAAACATTTACTTGATAGAATACAGGACTCACAAGATACTGTGGCAACTTAAGAGTAAATTAAAATTGGATGTAGCGTGGGAAGCTCGGATGACACGTAGTGTTTTCACCTTGACAGCCTTTCACTGGAGGTGGCACAGCAAAAGATCTTGACGCATCCTGACATCAGCACGAATGCCTTCAAGTGGAAGGCAGGTAATTGTTTTCAATGCAGTAAGAATCTAAGCTGATCAGTAGTCATGAGACAAAAAAAAGAAAAGAAAAGAAGGGTTTCTGTACTTCCTAGATGAGTGCTGATCTTACGTGTATTTTTAGAGGGAAAGTAAGTAGCTAAAAATAAAATAAATTTTTAAATAGCATATATATGGCAATTTGAAAATTTGAAATATTTGGATATGTCATGATAAAAATAGTGCAAAATTCCAGAGATCACAAATAATAGAAGGATTTTAAGCATACAACAGTAGACTCTATTTCCATGTTTCATTAGCTGTCTCGAAGATTTTTTGTTTTTTTCTTCTGAGTTGTTGCCTTCTCATTTTTAATGTATTATCCTTTTTAATTTTCTGAAATAATTGAAAGTAATAGATGAGCAGAGAAGTTTAATATTTTAAAAGAAACAGTCTTCCTACATGAAATTTCAAGTTTATTTTTGGGCCGTGGCTCATATGTTACATTAAAATATTGGGTTATCATTTATCTAAGGTGAAGAGAGAGAGAGAACAGAGTTAAATCAACAGAATGTAATATTTAGGTAATAAAGTTAGAAGAACATATGATGAGAAAGAAAAGATTAATTACTGACTGACACTTATCTGGGAAGTGCAGACGGTTTCCAAAGCCTGCAGGCTCACACAATGAAGGCACATGGATGTGTGTCAGCATGGGAGGCTGCAGAGCCATGGGCTCGCGGTGCTGCCCTCAAGTGACAAAACCTGGGACACAAGTGACCACACCAGACATACCTGCCCTGCAGAGATCCAGTTCATTCACACAGTCCTACACAGAAAGCTGCCCTGAGCTGCTCTGCCCTGGAAACATGATGAGTCTGTAAAACAGATAAAGATCCACCCACAAAGAATAGAAAGGTATCTATATGTGTAAGAGTTGTGACTCTGTAAGTAACATGATTGTTTCAAAACTACATCTACATACATCCCTTATGACAGTGAGATGTTGGGGCTTTTTGTAAAAGTACTGTAATGAAAATAGGAATAATAAATGTGACCACGCTGCTGCCAGCTACAGTAGCACTGCATGTTTGTGTCTGGTTTTCTCTAAAAGTTTGTCAGTAGACTAATTCAGATCCAAAAATGGGTGGTAAAGAAGTTCCATTGTGGTCTCTTAAAACAGCTGCCATTGCCTGAATTGATATCTGGTTTTACTCCGTATTTACTTACCAACCCCTACCCGTGGAAAAATACGTGGTGGCTGGCTGAACAGTTTGTGTGAGCCTATTTGAAGATATGTTTTCTTTGCTCTCCAGTATGAGCTGGACTCCACAGCCATTAGAGGTCTTTGTACTTACCATAAAGGTAACAGGATCAGGCCATATAGGTGTAATGTATGCCTAAGTCGCACAGTACCACTACTTCAACTCAGTTAGAATTACTGATGCTTTAGGGAAAAAGAGGTTGTGTAGGTCAGTATGTGGCTAATGGGAATTCCAAGAGATCTGGATTCTCTATTTAGCTTAGCCATTGACCTTCCTAGACAAGCCATATCATTAACCTATGCCTCTTCTACCGAGTAATACCCTCACTGTCTTGCTTGCTTGGATTCCAAGCTTTTCCTAATAGATCCTATTTCTTATTGGATTGACTTGGCACCTGTCATAGGGAGGCTAAAATGCTAGCTAAGTCCAGCAGGCACATTTGTAATATAAACATGCTAAAAGAAAGGGAAGAGGAAAAAAAAGAAGTAACAAAAATAAGTGAAAATTCTTTTTCCTATGCAATTATCTTTTCTACTGTAGGAAAGAAAAACAAGTGAATTTATGTAAAGAAATTAGATGAAAGCAACTCCAAAGATGGGCACTGGGGTACCATAACAACCTCACAATGAACAACTGTGTAATTGATGAGTATAGGATGACTAGGGGGAAAACTAAGAAAGGAAACCCTGTGTATGCTCTTCAAAGTAAATTAGCTCAAAACCACATGCCAGGTTGCTGTTCCTAGGCCAAGGAGTACTTACAAATGCACAGCAGAGCCCTCCAGTGACATGTACCTCACTGTATACTCCATGAAATGAAACAATTTTATGTACAGATTTTATTTCTTCAAATACTGTCCCTGTTGGAATATTTAAGCAGCTTATTTCCGCCTCACCGCACACATTAAAATCTCATTGCATAAGAGAAACAGAGAAACGGAGCTAAAGAAAGGGCACCTGTGGCTTCTGTTCCCTGATGTTTTCCAGTAAAGTTTTCTTTTGAATCGGCAGAAGAAATTTAGTTACTGCTTGTTTTTGCCTAACCCAGCTCTAGCCCTAGATAAAGCAGCACAGCCCTCAGGTCTGCACTGAGTTCCTAAAACTATTCACATTCCATTGCAAAATGATCGGTCATTCTGCCTAGCAATACCTTATATTTGTCATTTTAAAAATTCTAAGGCTATTGTGACAGTGCTTTGATGCTACTGATGTGTAGTGATTAACAATGCTCCTGTAACATTTAAATCCTTTAGCACCCTTCAAACATTAAAAAAAACCCAAACGACATTAATTGCGTAGGCATTCCTTTAAGCTTAAAACCTTTTTTATGCAAGAAATTAAGTCTTCATCGAGAAAATAAATGTTGAAATCTTAATACCTCTCAATGACAGCCACATTTGAAGAGCAATTTTATAGCATAATGATCCTTGTTGCATAATTTGGACAGACTTTTGTTCTCATTTTAATTTCCCATACGCTGCTTGCTTTACCATCTCTCCTTCCCACACCGATTAAAAGGGAGATATCAAAAGTCAGAAGAGGAAAAACATCAAGTTTGGGCCTGGAGTTAAACTTCTAAAGGCTTCAGCACAGCTCCTACTTCAGACATGGCATAACTGACTAAAGCATTGGGTGCTTCATAGCAGACTTGGGCAGTTGCATTTCACCTGAGATCCCACTGCAGACACAAGTCTAAAAGAGCAACTTTAAACCCCCCCTCACCTTCCACCCAGGACTAGACTATCTAAACTTCCTCTTCCTTGATTTTTATGTTCTTGAGGCACTCTAAAATAGGAACATAGCCAAATGATATGCCAGAAGAAAAGGCATTTTTCTCTGTATTTTACCTCATATGGAAGTTTGTCTGAAATTGAAAAGAAAGTAGAAAGACTAAAAATCAGATCCTTATTCTAAACCTTGCTGCAGAAATTATCTGACAAGTTTCTTCAAAGTAAGTCTATGGGACTGGGTAGACTATAAAATGGGAGTTTCATATTCTTGCTTTATTATCAGTTGGAGGAGAAGTTTAAATTAATATCTTATACAATTTCATAACAGTTACAGACTTTTCCAAGGAAAGCAATATTCACTTTTTTGTGCCAAAAATAATCAAATACACATAATTTTCCCATTAGAAAAAATGTCTAACAATCATTACCCTTAGTACATAAATTGCTAGATTGTGATATACAACAGGGTCACACTAGAGAATATGTTATTTCTTTAAACTCCATGACAACCTGTGAACTTTTATGTGTTGCCATAAATAATAAATAAACAAGGCATCATATCCTTCTGGAAAACTTGTGACAAGTTTGTGACACAAGACATGTTTAGTGTCTCTTCTAACTTTTGCCTCGAGGTCTGCCCAAGTCAATGCCTTTGTACTTGTATAGGATTTCAGCAGGTGAGCTGCACCCTGTATATAGTTTTCGAAGCACTTTTGATCTCAAGTATTCTATAAATGTGGAGCAATATACGAATAATTTTAATTTCCTTTACACATGGAGAACTATACTAGTCTGAAGCTTTTATTTCCTCCCAAGGAATTTATATTAACCATTAAACTCTAGAACTATAGGTCTTCAGAATAAATGTCTTGTCTCAGTAATGCATCCTCAGCACGATTGCTTCAATGGATCAAAAACATATCTCTTCAGAGAAGAAACCTCTACTGGGTTTGCATGGCAAGGTTTTGGCAGCAGGGGGGCTACAATGAAGAAACTTCCCCCAGGTCTGATAAAACCAATGCCCATCACCTCCAAGATGGAACTGCCTCTGGCTGAGTCCATCAGTGACAGCTGAAGTGCCTCTGGGATAACATATTTAAGATGGGTGAAAAAACTGCTGCAGAGCAGTAGCTGGAGACAGGTTTGAGAATACATAAAGGACCAGGCTCCACAGACACCATAGTCAGTGAAGAAGCAGGGGAGGCGGTGTTCCAGGCACTGGGAAATCTCCTGGTAGCCCATGTGAAGACCATGGTGAGGCCAGCTGTCCATCTCTTGCTGCTGCCCATCCTCCAGCTGGTGAAGGACTCCATGCCAGAGCTGGTGGATGGCTGAAGGAGGTGGAAGTCCACACTGCAGCAAGCTCTTGGCAGGATCTGTGGCCCCATGGAAGGAGAAGCCCAAGCTAGAGCAGTTTTGCTGGCAGCTCTTGTGACCCTGAGAAGAAAGGTATGCTGTATACTGCTGGACTTTGAGAGCTGTTCCAAAAGCTCATTGGAAAAACTTATTTGACCACAGCACTAGTGACTGTAGAAAACAAATTCCATTAACACTTTCCACAAAATCCAAAAAGTTTTAGAATATTTCAGGCATAATAGTGATGATTCATAGCATGGAATATTGAAACCTGAATAATTTAGCTTTCATAATGTGTACCCAAGAAATATGTATATGGAGCAAGTTCAGATGTAGAATTAACAATTTATGCAATTAATACTAAAGTTTGAAGACTGTTGTATCTGGTTTTCTGCTATAGCCTCTTGAAAAACATGAAATAAGAGTAGGGAAATTGAGACAAATTCATAAGCCAAATAAAGCATGGGTTAAATAGAAGTATTGTATCCTCAAACCAGCTTGAGAGGATATTCTCTCTAACCGTATTTTCTTACTTCAAATAGACCTTGAATACTTTTCCTTACAATTTTCTTCATCTGGAAATAGTTTCCATCAAGTAAGTCACAGAAGTAAGAGATATAGCTAATTTTAAATACTGATGGTATTCAGGTATCCAGATTGTTCTACTTCTGACATAATTCAGAATTGTTGCAAGTAGGGACAGCATTGCATAAGACTGATCACCTCTCAGCACTTTCAGTCTTGGGCAGAATTCTTTACTGAAAACAAGATAAAGCAGCAGGGCAAGTGGAAGATGGAAAAATGAACATAACTAACATAAGTGGAGGCTGAACAACATGAAAAGATGACAACTGGGAATCGGAGTAAATAATTCCTCATGAAGAGAGAAAGCCAGAACGAGACAAGAATGAGTATGGCTTCAGAATGAACTGTACTGGTAGTCAGACTCTGAGGACATCAATGCGTGAACCTCCCTTGTGAAGCTACTTCTCAGAGTTTCTCCTGAATGGTACAACCTGGCTTTCTCCTCAAATGGTCTTTACTTTTCATAATCTGCCCTTACAGTCTTTCTTCCCTCAGCTTGTCTGTTGAAGAACTAAGACAAAAGAAGTCCTTGTACTGCTGGAACGCTGGATATTTACACTTCCTCCCACTGAGTTCTGAGTTTGTTCAGGGAGGAGTACTTTGGAGTAAGGTCTGTTTTTCATACTCCTCATGTTACCCTGCACTTTGGAGCAGCTTGGTTTTGCTTGGCTGATTTTCTGGTAGATTTGACCACTAACTGTTCTGAGTGGTTACTGAAGTGAGATTATTAGTATGCATTTGACTTCTCTTTCAAAGCTGTCATTTCTGTAGTAGCTTCCAAAATTCACAAAATACCATGCTAAATGTAAGTGCTGATGTTTTGGTTTTTTCTTCCAAAATGTAAACATATACGTATATATGAATAATGAAAAAGGTGTCTGTGTGTGGATGCAAACATTTATGTATAACAAGAAAAAAGTAGTGTAAGCCTGGCCCACATGATGATGAAAGAGAATGCTATAATTTACTTCACTCAGGACATGATTTTACCCATAGCTGCATAAACTTAGAACTATTTAAAATTACAGAAGCTTGGCATGTTAATTCTGAGACAATTTGGGGCAGTGGGAGGACAAGGGGAAGATGCCTGTCCTAGTTTAGGGCAAATTTTTGGGAGAACATTTCTGAAGTGGTCTCCTCTAGAAAGCAAATTCAAGCAGCCCCTTTCCCAGCTGGTTCAGGAAATATTTCCTTGGAGAAAAGTGGAAAAAACTGTTTATTTAACAAGCAAAGTACCCACAAACATGAAAAAATGAATAACCTCACTCAGTCCCTTATCAGTCCCTCCTGCGCTGGAAAATGCCATGTCCCATCCCCAGTGTGCCACAGGTGTGAGCTCCCAGGTTTTGGTCCAGAGCAGGTTTGAGCAGTCCCAGGAAAAAAAGACATGGTCTTGAGAAAACTTTCCTTGCTGTAACTAATGAGGGAAAACCAGCAAAAAACCAAAGAAAAACTCCATGTTTCTCTCCCGCTGTCCGTGCTGCAAACAACACGCACTGAGAGCTGAAGCTCTTATTTTTATATTTTTGAATACAGATGTCTCAGACATTCCACTGCTTCTCCTTCTCCCCACTCCTTGCTCTGAAATCTAGTTTTAAAAGCACAGAACTCAATATCCAGCATAAGCATCACAAAGTCACCCCAGAACAATGCCAAATAGCTGTTTATTCTTCCTAACCCAATTTCAAACAGGTGTAATAGATTTGAGATGGGATGCTACAACTGGTTGCAAAAGTTATTTGCAAAGTAATTCTTCCTGCTCCAGTCTCTACCTGCAAATAAAACAGAAACATCCTAAAATAGACAGCTAAAGAATATTGAAGTATTTGGCAAATGATGTTGACAAAATTTGGATAATATTGTCACTTTAAGTATCACCTGCAAATGGTAAAAATGTTACCCACACCACGTTTTTTATGTTAAAAAAAATGCAGTACATACTATCATAATGTGTTTCTTCTTAAGTGAATACTAAACAGAAAATACTCAATATGAAAAGTTCTGATATATTTATCCAGTCATAGCTCCCTCTTGTGTAATTCATCATTACTACAAAAACCTAAGCTAGAATAGAGATTATTTAAATTAAATTTTATGGTAGCTATTTACTCGATTTCTTTACTTTTATTTTTCTCATGTTTAGAGAAATTTAGTGATGTCTTTGGGTTGAAATCTTTATTTTCATGCCATTTCAATGCCAAGACATTTCAATGCCAGGACAGATAATAATACTTGCAGTAAAGTTACACTAAAACCACATTTAGAGGAATATTACTTTTGTACGATGACATGATTTTGACATAAATAATAAAAATTATGGAGGGTTACTTAAGAAAATTTGCATTTAATCTGCTTTTAATTACTGCTGCTCTTTCTTCTATATAATTTATTAGAGGGGTTTTTTTTCCGTTTACATTTTGCTGACATTTGGAAAAATTCTAGCTATTCTCTTTTTATTATCTAGCCTTTGTGTCCCTAAGTGTTCAGGGCACTGTAAAGAGCTTGTTGTCATTCTACATCTAAGCTTTGTGGTAATCTTAGTGTTTTTCTTAGTGACTTGCTTTAATAACAGAATACTTATAAAGGAAAAGCGGAGAAGTTATTTTTGATACAGTGCTTTTTTTCTGACTACACAGAAAAACTGCGTTTGGTTAACTGTAGTGTTGATGGCACTTGAAGAGTTACTTCGGAATATGAAAAAAAAAAAAACCAAACAAAACCCCAAAGAACAAAAAGCACCAAGGAAAAAAGGAAGCAGTTCTTCCTATAATGCCAGATGCACACTGTACGGAACAGGCAAGGGAACCCAAATTTACCAAGCACAAGCGAAACTTGTTGTTAATGGCTCAAGATTAGATTGCGGAGTGTGGCTTTGTCAGCAGAAAAGGATGGAAATAATGGATCACGTCGGGCAGACCTGCACGGAGCCCTGGCAACGCAGGGGAAAGCAGCGTCAATGACAAACACATGGGAAAAACCTCGACATTTTATTTACGCCCACACCCGACATTCCTGGGCCATCAGGTACAGCGGAGAGTCCGGTTTAAAACTGCGGTGAGCAGCTGTTTTTATTTGAAACTTCAGAGAAAGGGACACTTGTTTCTAAGGGGCCACTAGCTGAGCCATCCCCGAACTCGGCACCGCTGGCCCGACACTTGTGGGGGCGACGGACGGGCAAGTGTTGGGGATGTGGGGACATGGGATGGAGGGAGATGTGGGGACGCAGGGATGAGGGGGAATGGAAGGATGCGGAAGATGAAGGAACGGAGAGATGAAGCCACTCCCACTCTTCCTCCCCTCCTTAGGCAGCCAGCGCAATCGCCTGCGGGGGCCTTGGCTGGGCAGGCTAAGAGGCGGCGCGCGGAGGCAGGCGCGGCGGGGCAGCCCCGCGTGGCCGTTGGGCGGGGGGGCCTGATTTCGAACGGCGAACGGCCCAATCAGAGGCGCGGGCGGGGCCGCGCGCTGGGTTTGAGCCGGGCGCTGAGCGGGGCTGTGATGGCGCCCAGCGGGGTCTGAGGGGCGGCGGGGCCGGGCGGGGAGAGAGGGTGGGGGGCGCAGGGATGGCGGAGCAGAGGCGGAGGCTGGTGCGGCTGGCGGTGCTGGAGGAGCTCCGGGCTTCGTACGGGATCAAAGTGAAGAGCGGGAGCTGCCTGGCGGCGGCCAAGGCACCAGGAGCAGCGGCGGAGGTGAGCGGGGTGGGGGCGCTCAGAGGGCTCCGCTTCCCGGGCCTGGCAGAGCCAGGGGGGCTCACACGGGTCCAGGGGCTGGTCCTGTCGGCGGGGGCGCTGGTCCCGGCAGCAGTGCCGTTCCTGTAATTCAGCCGCTCCCGCCAGCCCCTAACAGGGCATCACCTCCTGTAAAGGGGCTTTTCCCTCCTTTCCTTCAGCGTGCAAGCGCTCCAGGGTGCGGTGCTATAACCGTGTTGTGATTCAGGAAGGTAATGGCTCAGTGGCGCTGGAAGCCCCCGCCCCCGGCAGTTCGGGACGCGCCGGCCAGATGGCGAAGGAGATATGTTCCTCTTTTGTCCGTGGACTTGCTGGCCACCGAAACAAGCACAGTCGCCTCTGATCCGTGCAAGAGCTTTTTATGCTTCACTGTGATTGATGTCACTCACCACGGAATTCAAATATTAATATTTGTATTTTTTTCTTGGAACACAGCTGCGGTGTTGTTTCTAAAAGCTGTGTGTCTCTTACTTGATTTCTTTGATTTTTGAGTCTTTTTGAAGGGCTTTATTTGCATGGTTTCTTAATATCAGGTATAACTAAGTATTTTGGCACAGACAGCTCTTGCCTTGATTTGCCAGTGATTCAGAAATGCAGTCTCCCTCATTGCCTTAAATACCTGTTTTGAAGTTGATTAAGGAAAAAGTGTTTTCTGTCTCAGGACTCTTATTTACAACTGAACTATTATAGTGGATGCCAGCACTGAGGTCCATTTCAAAGCGCTGGTCTTCTGGTAGACTCTTTAGTTTATTAAGTGTGGACCACGGTCAAGTCCTAAACAAGATCTCTGTGCAACTGGTATGGCACAGAGCTGAACATCCTCAGACTGAGCTTTCTGTAAGGCTGAGAAGACATTACACAATGCTGCAGTAATCCTTGGTCTGTATAAATTAAGGAAGTTGGGAAGACATGCTGGACTTGAGGTGTTTGGAAAGAGAGACAGCAAGAGTAAAGTTAGAATTAGTTTTCTTCCTCTTGTCAATATCAAATATATGGTTCTAGACTTTTTCTATTTGAAGGAAAGATAATAAAAACTGAACAATATATGTCTTGATAAAAGATTACATTGCTGTCTGTAGTGCTTAAATTGTATGCAAGAAGAAAATGTGTACTTAACTACTGAGCAGGGTAGGAGAAGCTATAGAATAACATTTGTTTTGCAAAAGGATTTCTCATTTCTATAATGAGGGAACAAACATAATTTTATTAGCTTTATTATTTATTAATAAGAAATTAAATCATGACTTCTGATACTTCAAACAAAACCTAGTGAAGTGAGCCTATTGGTTAGGAATTTTAAATGTTGAATTCCAAACCACTGGAATTTTCTAGTTTGTAATCTTATACATACAGAAAAAACCATTCTCTCTTGGAGTTAAACTTCTTTTTGTAGTTTTAGTAGCAACCTGGAACACAGTGACAGATGTGTTGCTTCTCTTTCCTGACTGCATTATGTTTGTTTTCTGTAGGACAGATTAGATTGGGTCTAGTGGGTTAGTTACTCATTAACTGTTTTCCTAACATGGACAGCACGTTTAATTTCAGCTATGAGTGACTAAGAGTTTGCATTCAGCTCTAAGAACAAGTTGGGTGTGAACCCAGTCCTCTTCTGGTTGGGAGAGGGACTGGCTTGCATGTTCTGTAAACATGAATATTTAAAAAAAAAGTCGAAGTTAGAGGATGTAGAAGTTGTTGATGCTGTAGGTGAAAATCAGTAGTAATGACTGATGAGATTTACTTATTTTCTAATATGTAACATACTCTAATGTTTTGCTATAAGGCAGTAGAGTTCAGTTTTAAGAAGAATGCTGAATATGAGGTTCAAAACAGTTATCTAGATTGTTCTGTTGAGATTAATCCTTCCCAAAAAAGCAATCTTGAGTGTCTGAGATGAAGAAACAGTTATTAAAAAGAAGTTATTTCAATTGTCTTGTGTTGATTTTTAAGAAAAATAGGATATAGTCAATTTGAAAAACTAAGGTGAGATTCCAAAACAACCTGGTTAATATCCTTAATGATTTGTGAGTCCTATAAGAAAACTAACTTCTTGTAAAGTCAGAAGTGTAAGACATAGTGGGGAAAAGCTTTCTGCTATTTCCCAATCATCTAGGATGTTACCTGTGGCTGGAATCAGTGGTTTTAGATCTCTGGAGATGACAGTGATTTTCCAGACAATAGCTCTTATCTGAAAGACTTTGTTTTTTGTCTTAACTACCCTTATGTGGAATGTGTGCTTCTTTGTAGTTGATAATTATGTCAACTTTTGAGTGACATGATTTGAACTTTGTTTTTCAGGGTAAAGTCTTTGGAATATCTTTTCATGCGTTGCCACAATCACTTGTGCCAGAATATGGTTATATTCCAAGGTAAATTACAATGTGTTTTTAGCTTTTGTGCTTGCTTTGCTCTCTTTATGGTACTGAACCCTTGTCAGAAGAAGGAATGCAATATTTGTTCCATGCCTGCTAGAGCTTCTGGGGCATATAAGAATAGTTCCAGGTGGAAAAGGAGGGATGCAGAAGTTAGACAAGGAATTCAATGCTCCTATTAAGTTGTATTTCTTTATACTCTTGTCTTTGGGGGGAAATTATTCTATAGATTAAGTTTTACAAAAAATGGTGAAATGGTTTTTGTGGAAAAAACCCAAGCTTTATTCTGAGCATCAGAACTATGTTATCATTCTTTTCTCAGCTTTCTCGTTGATACATGTGCATATTTGGAAGAACATGTTCATACTGAGGGGCTCTTCAGGAAGTCTGGGTCTCTTGTTCGCTTGAAAGCTTTGAAGGTATTCTCTAAAGTGGCTCTTTTTCTTAATAAGCTACGTTTCACTTGAGCGTGTTTTAATTTTCGAACTCTTTTCAGTCATATTCAAGTTTTAATACTGGAAGTAGATTGGTAACATTGCCAGCTCTAGAAATGATAGTCAGAAGCTGACAGGCTTCCCCCTTTTTTTCCATTTAAATATTTTGCCTTCCAGGTGATGAGAATGGTTTGGGTCTGAACAAACTTATTAACAATTCTGCACACTGGATGCTATGAGGATATTTGTTTAACAGTGTTCTCCTGGCGGAGGGAAGATGGGAAACCTCTAAATTAACACATGTGGTCTGACAACCTTGCCTGTTTCTCATTGTGGATTGTGTAGTTGGGTTAAACATAAGGCTGAAACTAACAGTGGGAAAGATATGACTGTCTGTTGTGACATGGGCTAGAGCATTGCTGCCTGAATGTAGAAATCTGACAATATGTTGAAGACTATAAATTGTGTTTCTTCTGAAAAATTTCAGAGTAAACTGGATCAAGGTGAAAACTGCCTCTCAGCTGCACTGCCATGTGATGTTGCAGGGCTTCTCAAACAGTTCTTTAGAGAGCTACCAGAACCCATCCTCCCACATCACCTGCAGGAAGGTCTATTCAAAGCTCAACAGCTTGGAAGTGAGAAGAAAACTGCAACCGTGTTGCTGTCCTGTTTGATGGCTGACAGAACAATTACAGCTTTGAGATACTTTTTCAACTTTCTGAGAACTGTGTCCTTAAGGTCAGTATAAAGGACGTGCTTGTAAACAACTCTGAGTTCCCTTACCAGTTCTCTGTCCAGGCAAGTGCTGTAACTTTCTGAGTGGTTTGCCATTTTAAACTTTCATATCTGCAGACGCTCACTAAATTCAGTCTTTTATTTCATAAATCCAATGTTTTCTTCATGAAAACTTAATTAACTGGAGACTTGACTTTGTTCAAGCTTTGTTCAGCAGAATTACCATAATATCATACCTTGCATTCCCTAAACCTGAGGGAGATCTATAACTTCTTGATTTCAGTAACGTAGTTGTGCAATTATTTGGCCTAGAGTGCATAAGTCTGTACATTAATCTCGTTATGTAAGCACTACAGTGAATGAGTTGTTTTTATTTTTTTAACTGCATTTGTCTTATTTGGTCTTTTTCCATTATTATATTCTGATAGTTTAAATTAAAAAAAACCCTTTCTTGTTAAGGTCCAATGAAAACAGAATGGATAGCAGTAATCTGGCAGTGATTTTTGCTCCCAACCTCTTGCACTCAAACGAAAATGAGAAGATGTCTGCTAGTACAGAAAAAAAAATTCGCTTGCAAGCTGCTGTCGTGGAAACACTTATTGACCATGCGGCAGAAATTGGTAAGATGACAAATGCTTATCAATGTGTCTTGATGCACCAGCCAGTGTGCAGCTTTTCTTTTCAACTTTTAAGAATAATCTGAAAAAAATACTTCTTGACTATTTCAGGACAAGTACCAGAATTTATCTTGGAAAAGATTCCTTCAATGTTAGGTGTTGATGTCTTTCAATCTACTCCCTCGCTGTGGAGCCATGAAGATAGTGAAAATGAATCTCCCAGTGAATGTAAGAGGAGGAGGCACCGAAGTGTTGGGGGTAAGTGTGTTTTGTGAAACTTTCAAAGCCAGAAACAGAACTGAGACTTCAGGTAGTCTGATCCTAAGCACTTGATTCTTCCACAAGCAGAACAGATATCTTCAAAACTGGTTGGGTTTGATTTGCAAAATCTGAATAAAAGTTCATTAATAACATTATTGTATATTTACTCAGGTTTTTGTGTCTGTCTACTAAAGAAGGTATCATGGATTTGTGTAGCCAGATTAATATTCTGGGTTTTTTTTGTTGAGTCAACTTCAGATCCTGTTTCAGAAGGCTAAAGGGTTTGTTTGTTGTTATTGCTAATTTTGAAATTGTACTTTAATATATACCTTGAGAAATCAGGTCATGAGAAAGCAGGGATGCAAATGGCAAGTGGGTTTTGAACTAGAGTAGCTAATCTGTGTTTTGAAGTGTAAATCTGAATTGGATGTTATTGGATACTTTGTGCTCTGGTATTATGGGTCTGGGATTTTGGGTGAGGTTTTTTCAGTTTTTAGCAGGGTTGAGTTGGGTTTTTTTGCCAGATCAAATGGTGCATTCTCAGTTCTGCACTCTTAGAGGAAATACTGTGGAACGTGTATGCTTGACTTCATTCAAATCCACTGCAAAGGGATCTTTTATGTATTGTTATAAAAAATAAGTATTTATTTAGCTCATGTACCTGGAGATTAAACCTGACAGCAGTAGAAATTAAGGCTGTATGATTGTATGTTTAGCCATGGCGTGTTTTTTTATGTATTGTACTTCTCTGCTCCGTTTGTTTGGTTTTTTGTTTATTTTATAAAACAATTTTTATTTTAAGGGAAATAGATTTTTCAGCTGTTGTGTGAAAGCAATAAAAACCATATCAGTGAGAAGATATGGGTTATGATACTCTGTATGTAAAACAACCATTTAAACTTATTTGCTTTTTTTTTGTCCCTGAAAAAAAAATACAAGTTAAACTTGTGTTGAAAACAGAACAAGACAAGCTTCCCATTTAAACTTTATTGCTTGGTGTGTCTTGAATTTCAGATATTGTTAGTGGAGCATTGAATAAATTTAAATCTAACAGAACACCCTCCACTACTCCTCAACAGGACAGAAGCGGTAGGTATTGGTGTACTTGTACTGAGAAAAGCCCATGCAGTATTTTCTGGATTTGTCAACTATATTCAACAATTTTTTTTACCTAAAGAATTAGAACTTAGTTGAGCGAAAGTGGTTACATTTAAATTGTTTAAAATAGAATATAGATGCATATTTATTGAGGATACTGCATTTGCTGTAATTCTTGGAGCAGCTACAGTCACTGCAGTAGAGGGCTGCGTGGTTTAGCTCTGTGGGGATTACCCAACCAAACTTGTGCTAACCACTAAGGCTTCATTGCAGTAGTGCAGCATTTTATCATCTTTGTAATGAATTTGCAAGAACTAAAATTCTTTCGTGCTTACTCTCTAAAACTTACGGAAGGTGACTGTACATTTACTTCCTCCTAATTCCTATATTGTTTTATTGATGTGTGGGTTTAGATTTTCCTTTCTGGTACTCTAAACTTGCAAAAAAAACCCCAACAAAATAAAAAAAACCAAACCCTAAGCTATATATATATTGCTTTGCACGTTCAATATGCATGCACTTTAGCTAAGCTTTTGCAACAGTTTTTTTTTCAGAGTTAAAAAAAAATACCCAAACAAAATAACTGTTTACTTTATTGCACTCTCTAACTTTTAAGCTCTTACTGCAAATTTGATTTTCTCAATTTCAGTCCTTTCATCAGTGACTCCTGTGGTTCTTACTCCAAGTACCAAGCGGAAACTTCCAACTGATTGCTCTCAGGGCTTGTCCAGCAAGAAGAGACGATCTTTTAAGCATAATTTTGCCTTTGAGTTTTTACCAAGTAGCATATTTAACAGCAGCTCAACACCAGCATCAGGTACGCTGCCATCACTTTTTCCATGAAGTTGTTGTTGGTGGCTTTTAATTTAGGAGTGGAGCTGTTCTTGTTAGACAGTCGTTGGTGCTCATTGCTGAAGTGTTCCTTGCATTACTTCCCCACCTTGGTAAATTGTGTATGTGTGGTCCTTGGTGACTCATGTTACATGGATTGAGCAAAGCCAAATTTTCTTTCTTGTTTTTTGTTCTGTTGATCTCTCATACTTGCAATGCTGATGTCCTTTTACCTTTACTCCCTATGTATCACTCCAGTTATACTCCTGTTTCTTTCACGGCACAAATCCATGAAGACTGCCTATGCTTCCAACCTTTTGAAAGTTGTAGTCTTCTGTCTCCTAAATGCTTAAATAGCTGATCTTAGTTCTATGTGAAATGCAGTTGTTGCTTTTATAAAGGTTCTTTCTTGTGTCCTATCGCCTCTTGTTTTTCCTCTAAGATGCTACATCTCAAAACTCTAGAGAAAATCTTTCTTTTGTTTGACAATACTTCAGTACCACTTTATTCTACTAGAGTGCTTCCAACCATCAGGCTATTCTGAACATCCTGTTTTATTTTTATTTGATTCTTTCATGTGCTGCCAACTGAAGTTAGTGGAAGAATATTTCTAGATTGGCTGTTTTGCTTGATTTCTCCCTGCCTTCCCTCAAATGAGTGTTATAAAACATAGTGCTTTTCTTACTGGATCATTTCATGTTCTCCATGAAATTCTTGTTTCTATGGTTAAGCAGACCAAAGCAATGACATTTCATAAAGATAGCAGTGATGCATGTGTTTCATGAAATGTGCAGTAGTAAAAGTAACTTCTTCATTGTTGCTTTAGCTGTTCTGGCTAGGTATGTAAAAAAAGCACACTGCAAACAATGAGACTGTCTAACTTCTTGAGCTGTTAAATTTGAGGAACTGATCTGATGATAATAATGTGGAAACTTATTTGAGGTAGTGATATCAGTGGCATGTAATTTATTTCAGCCACTTCTGTGAATGCTACAAGCAACAGCTTTGTTTAATTTTAAAGTGGAACTCAAAGTAATTTCAAGCTAGCACTCTACAAAATAAGCAAAAAATTTGTGCCTTTTAAAAACCTGTTCTTTATTGTGTTGACTCATAAGTGTTTATCTGAAAAAGTGTAACTGTAATAAGTTCATATAAATATAATTTTGTCCCTGTAGTTCAGTTTGAAGCAAGTCCTTGTGTGTGTCTTGAGTCATCACAAACCTCACTATCCCCTTCAACCATGAATGAAAATCATGTGTCCAGTACAGGGAATAGAAGAAGTAAAAGACTTGCAAGCAAAAAACTCTACAGGTAATCATCTCTCAAAACCTAAAGATAAATTAGAAAGATGTGTCCTTGAATAATGACCTCAATCTGTCCCTAAAATTATTGGTTTTGGTAAATTTTTATAGTCATCTTAAAACCACCAGATCTTCTGATGTTGCAAAATTGAGTTCAAAACAAAGTAAAATCTGGTATAGTGGGCAAGAAAGCAGTAAAGTGAATAAAACTGGAGGAAGTAACTATAAATAAATGTCAGGATGTTTTCATTGCCCTCCTAAAGAGTTTTTGTCCCTTCTTCCCTTGTTCTTCCAGGGCTGAATCAGGAAAGACGGGTTGTTTTTCTCCAAAGATAAGCCGAAAAGAAATGGTTCGTAGGTCTTTACGCTTGAAATTTGGTTTGGGGAAAAGCAACAAAGAAACGGTAAGTACTCGGTCCTCTTGATAGACTGCAGATTTTAATCCAGAGTTTGGGGCACTGCTTTTCAGGAGCAGAAAGGATGTATTTTGTAATGGAGGGGGATCCCAGTGTTAATTTAACCTGCTTGCTGTCAAATATGAGAAACCTGAGGTTTAGTTGTGGAGCAGTAACTGATCAGCTTATACTTAGCTGGCATGGGGCGAGATGGTGAGGGAGGGAGCAGCTGATCTGAATTGACCACAGAGCAATTCCATGCCAGTAAAATTGGGGTCAGGATAATTTATGGAAAGTAGCCATTGCTCAGAGGCTTGCTGAGAATTGCCCTGATTATTGTAAGTGTTGACCTTTGCATCATGTGTGGGTGGTTTTTTTTTTTTTTTTGTGGAGGGGGCTGTGTCCCTTTTCATCTCTCCAATTTTCTCTCTCTCATCCTGTTGGGGAGTGGGGAAAATGAGCATGTGACTGGATGGGAGCTTGCCTGCTTGTTGGGGTCAACCCACCATGCCTGTGGTCAGTGGGTCTCACAGTTCCTGATGGGAGTGACTGCCCTGGCAGACCCTGTGCACAGAATCACTCTGTTCATACTATGATCAACTCTACCTGACTGCAGGGGAGGCTGTTCTCCACCTAGGTCTGCAGAGAATCAAGGCAAGAGGAAGCATGGCAAAGAAAAGGCTGCTGTGGCTGATTTTGCATAGTAGTTTCCTCAAGCTTCCTCTGTAAATGAGATTCCAAATTGCAAATTTATATAAAAGCAATTAACACTTCTTGTTTGTTCAAGAATACTGTATCAGGATGTGCAGTTGGCAATAGATCAGAAAATATTGGAAGACGTCTTGCAAGTCAGCAAGGTTTGGAAAGCAGAACTGAATGTGCAAAAAGAGATGTACTCTTCAGCCCATATGTCAATGAAAAATTCCCTAAGAAAGGTAATTGCCTAACCAAATGTATTACATGGGGAAACTTTTTTTTTTCCACTTTGCAAAAGCAACTTTATGGATAAAAGTAAGAAAACAGTTGCATTAAAAGTATGCTTATAGCTAAGTCAAAAATCACTTGCATGTCTATGACTTCTTGGGAAAAAGAATTGGTTTAGAACAAGCTTGTTGTGTTTCTAGTGCAATTAAGTAGCTCTCTTAGTTAAATGAGAGGATTTGCACGATTTCACTTACAATACTATAACTTTTCTTATATTTCTGAAATTTAAGGGTATAATGACATCTTTAAATTCAGTACTGCTTTGATAATTTTTTATTAAGAATTTTGTCTATAGTTATTAAGATCACAATAAATTCTTCTTAAACACTGTGGTATTTATTTTAAGGTTCAAGAAATGTAAGCAAGTCAGAGGAAAACTTACTAACTCCAGAATGTCACAATAAGATCATTCACCGAATGTCATGGAATAGTCCTGCTGTTACAGATTCTCAGGTGGTCAGCAAGAATGAGCAGATTCTGCCTGGACACTCTGAAATGGGAGTCAGCTCTTCAGAACCTGTTCTGATATTTGGAAAGCCACCAGTTACTGTAGATGAATTCAAATCCTCAACTGTAAGCAAACAAGACAACTTGGAACAACTTGTACTTTGTGAAGATGAAAGTAATTCAACTACAGAAACATTACTAAAAGTTAAGCAAGCCTTCTCTGCATCTGGGAGTATTCTCCACAATTTGATTGGTGATAAAAAATCCTCCCTCTCAGTTGTAGCAAGTGAAATATTAAATGAAACTCCGTGTCCCTCAGGGCTTGGTTCAGCAAAAGAAGTGTTAGTGGAAGAAGTTTCTGAAAATCCAGCAAATGTAAAATCCAGAGAGCTGTTGCACCAATTTAATCAATCTTCTGCTGATAAACAGCAGTCAAAAAAAGAGGAAATTGACGTTTTGGAGGAAAGAAACTTCAAAACTTCTATTGAGCTTGAACTTCAGGTCCCAAAACCAGATATAAAAAAACTAAAAGAACTTCCTATGCCTCAAGTTCTAGCCAAGGAGGATAAGTTTACTGTTGGGAACAATTCAACAAAAGATGAATTGTGCAAATCAGATTCCTCTGGAAGGAAAGAGGAAATAGAATTAATACACTCACAAACAGCTGAGACCTGTATGGTAAAGTGCTGTAGTTTGGAAGAGGGTACTGCTAAACCTTCTTTGGCAGAACGTCTGCCTGCTTCACAGTTGCCTAAATCACAAAATGAAATGGGCAACCAATACTTGAAAGCTGAAAATTCAGATAAAGTTTTAACTAAAACATCGACTGTTTCTGACCATGGGAAGGTTTCTGACCACATACAGTGGTTCAACCAGCTTTCATTAAATGATCCAAATTCTACAAGCAAAACTAAACCACCTCTGAAGTTTCAACGTACTCCTGTTAGACAGTCTGTAAGAAGAATAAATTCCCTTTTGGAGGCTAACAGACCATCTGTAAGCTCTCAGATGGTTAAGTCAAGTGGTGTTGGTTCACCACTTGTTAAGTCTTTGAGCTATGATTCTGCCCTTTTCCCCTGCACAGAAAAACCCTCCAAGAATTCCATGCTTTTGCCATGCAGGAGTGAAAGCACACGTGACAGAGTTTCTGTAGCTCATAAGCAGCTAGTATTAACATCCAAATCATGTTGCAGGCCATTAAATCCATCAGACAAACCTGCTGTTTCTGTCAGAACTGTTGAAATCCATGAACAAAAAACAACTGTTCATCCACCAAAGTCTGTTCTAGAAGATCTAACCAATTATGAAATGGTTAAATCCAGCTTGAAAGTTAACGCAGATATAAATATTCTAGGTGTTGCCCCAGAAAAATCCATGATCACAAGAAGTACTTCAGGAAAAGAAAGAGTTCGTTATAGAGGCTCTCCAAAGAATCCAATATCTGAAGTAAAACTGCTACCAGCTGCAAAGCCAGTAGACTTATAAGATCAAATGTGATGGCTAAATGGGTTCTTTGTAACTTGGTTAACCTTTGGAAAAATCTAAATTTGTATGATTTTTTTTTTCCTAGCTCTTTTTATTTGTAATTTTTCATCTAAGTGAATGAGCTGTGAAGATGTACAAATAGCAATTTGTTTTACATTGAGGTTTTCTTCATTTACTGAAACTTCTGTAACTGTTTGTCAGTTCAACTAAATGAATTTGACTTATAAAACAAATAATCTGTTAATCTGTAAATAGTCTAACACAAGTGTTTGTGTTAGATTCAAATTTTGATTATCTTGGCTTCTAAATATATGCTGCATCTCCCAAAACTGTCCTTGGAGTATTTAGTATTTAAGTATCAAGTTCAAAAACAATTTATCAAATATTTAAAACAAATTTAACAGACGTGAAAGGAAGTGTTTTGATGCTCAGTATTGGTAGTTTAAATTTATTTACTTTTTAGTTTTAAGTGTATTGTAGCACCCTGATACTACTAAGTTGGACCTCATATGAGGTCTATTTCATTTGAGACAATGTTTTTTATTTTTGTTGGAGTAAATTTGGAGCACACTTTGCTTGTTGAGTAGGTAAATGTCAAAATATAATCAATCCACGTGTGCACACGCACTGGAGAATTATTAGAACACATGGAAAACAAATGTGCAGTTTATTCAAGAACTGAGAAGTCTTAAAACCTCATCCAGTGTTGTGTTCTGCAGTAGGTACAGAGTATTTTCAGTTATGAGTAATAAAATGTTTTATTGTAACATGAGAGGGGAGTTTTAATTTATTTTTAGAGCTGTAGAATTATGTTAACTAGGCGGTGCAGAAGCTGGATTTAGATGCTGTAAGTGTTGCAAGAGATGAGTGTAAGAAGCCATTGTGTGTTAAAGGTTGATTTGCACAAGCAAATGTTTACATCTTTTGGAATGAAAACTGTTTGTCTGTCATCAGTTGTAAAATAATTTAAGAGTAAACACTTGAAACCGTTCATTAACTTTTTATATGTGTTAATTGCTTATGGGCAAAACGTTAGCGCTGAAGCACTGGATGCTTTTGGTTTTAATAAAACCATTGTTTTTTTCCCTTTTCTGAGTTTGTTCTTCTATAATGACTTGGAAAGTTAGATTGTGCTGTTACACACAGACTGTAGACACCAAAATACTGAAGCCAGAAGTAAATCTGTTCTGGCTGTCCTTTTTGTTCATCTTAGCTACATGTTGGTAATTCTCACAACTAGCAAAAGGCATGATGCAACAGTTTATCAGCAGTAGTCTTCTGAACTTCTTAAAAGGGTATGTTAATCAAAGGAATTTCTGTTCCTTATATATCCACCAACTTGCAAGTTGAATTGATTCAGCTCCTTGATCTGTGGAAACCTCCTGCCTCACGCTTGCTGCATTTCTGTAAAGCCTAATGCCGGGGAGCCAACCATGAAGATCTTCAGCTTGCTTGGTGTTGTGGTTAAGAATGGGAAGCTCTGGTTTCATGAAGTAATGGAGTCTCTCAGTTCACCACCATCCAAAGAGGAAGCTGCTTCTCTTGGCAGCATGCTCCTACCCTCTGCCTTTAGCTGGTGCTGGCAGATCTCTCAATAGGCTGAGCAGGTTAGAGCACTGTCTTTTGGATCATCTCACTGAGGTGAGGATCAGCAGCAACTCGCAGCTGCCATGGCTGTTGCAAGGAGGTGGGAGCTGGAAATAGGACAGAAGGCATCGTCAGGTAGAAAATGAGGTGCAAGTCCTTTAATAGTGAGGTCTCACACTGATTTTTGTTTAAAAGGCAGACTTGAGATTGTCAAACCTGAATTAGCATTCTAAATATTTGGTACATATTAACAAAGTGTCTTATGTGGAGCAGTAAGCTACTTTTGATCGTCCATGCAAGCTAGTCTTGAAACATCTAAACTTATTCTCTTAGAGGGAAGTTGATAGGGCCCTAATAAAGAAAAAACACTTAAAGTTTAGGTTCTGCTTTTAGATTTGTAGAACAGTTTGGACATACCTCCCTTTATATAAAGTTGATTATGTTTTGCAGAAAAAAACACTAGATGCCAAGTGCAAGTCCCTACTGCTTAATCCTGCAACTGACAGTTTGCCTAATGTACCGGAGAGCAGGAAAAAGAGTAATCTGCGAGTGTAGTTCATGTGACTGTTGTGGTTTATGGGGTACATTCTGGGAGTTTTTCTGTGGATGGCTATGCTAAACTGGGATGTGATGCATTCTGTCAGTAGCAGTGAAGGAATGATACATATAAAAACCTTTAGAAGCTACTGTTTTGCCGAGTGCTGTGTTAGATGAGACTTCATTTAGCAAGATACTTTTGTAGTTATCTTCTTGATAATCTCCACTGTGGGTGATGGGTCTAGATTTGCTTAATCTGGAGCCGTGTACCTGCAAATCCGTGGAGATGGTCGCCGTGTTGCTACCCTGTAAACCTGCAGTTAGATAACACTATCACTCTATAAGTAAATCATTGATCATGTTGTTCTGGAGACAGAAATCACGGCAGGAAGATGGCTACTCTCCCAGGAATATGTAGTATCATTTCTGTCACCCTTAATGCATCGAGCCCCTTTCTAGACTGTTACACTGGCATGTTTTTAATATCCCCCGAGCCCTGTGTGTCCGCCGGACCGAGCCCGCAGGAGCTCCCGGCGGGGCAGGGGGAGCGGGCGCACGGAGGATGCGCACGGAGCCGCCGCCCCCGCAGAGCCGCGCCGGGAGCGGGAGGTGAGCGGCGGCTCCGGGAGGAGGGACGGGATCGCGGCTCCTGGCCAGGGCCGCGGCGGGGCTGTTCTGAGAAAAGCGGGTTTTTTCCAGCGAGACGGAGGCTGCAGAGGCCGCTGGGGCGGGAGGGCTGCGGGCGGAGCGCGGCGCGGGGCGAACATTCCCAGCATTGGGGTTTCAGCCATTTTTGCCTCCAAGGTTCCCAGGTGCCTTGCGCCGGGGGCTGGAGCATCTTTAAACATCTGGCGTGAAGAAATCAGGCAGCTGTGCGTGTGTTAAGGAAGACAAGGGGAGCTCGAGGGGGTTTTGTTTATCCAGGGGACTGGAAGTGATGCATTTTAATTAGTCTGTGATGTGAGGGGAAAGGAGATTTAGAAAACAAGCATTCTGATTAAAATTCAGCCTGTCAGAGGACAGTAAGTGGTGCTCCCTTGTTGTGGTTTTTTGTTGTTGGCTTTGGCGGTTTTTTTACTTATTAAAGTATGTTGTACGGGCATTTAGTAGAAAAGATTCAAGGAAACAAATGAAACATTTGACGATGCACATGAAGTCGGAAGCCTTTTGTGTTAAGGTGCAAACAAAATATATGCAGGCTGTTCCGCATTCTCTTACTATTGATTTTTCAGACAATGGAAGAACAGAGCCTGGAAAACACAGTTCCTCGATGAAGAGTTCTTGGTTTTCAGACCAGAGCTTTATAAATAGCATAATAAACATGGAGGGGGGTGGATGGTGTTATGGATGACGTATTCTCATCAAATGAAAATGTGGATTCATTTTGTTTGCAGGAAAAAAAAGCAAATCAGCAAATTGATTTCTATAATTTGCTGCAAAATATTTCTTATAGAAAAGAAGAATACATCCACCCTATTCCCTCACTGGCTTCCCCCTGCCCAATTTCCAGCTGGCTAGACTTCAGCTACCCCTAGAACCTATGGTAGTAAAGTCCAATAGGAGGATCAGATGTTATTTCTGCTGCACGTATAGGATTCCCCCCCCTCCCCCATTATAATTTATAATCAAATTCCCTTTTTTTTTTTTGACAGGATAAGAGTGGCTGCCACTATGATAACTACCTTGCTTTGCAACATGATATTTCTGCTGGCATTTGGATTGGCTTCAGCTTTTAGCCACAGCCCTAGGACACCTGACAGAGTTACTGAAGCAGATATTCAGAGGCTCCTCCATGGGGTTATGGAGCAATTGGGCATTGCCAGACCCCGGGTAGAATATCCAGCACACCAGGCTACGAATCTTGTTGGTCCACAGAGCATTGAAGGTAGTTAATTTCTATTTGGAGTTATGATTAATTTATTAGTATGCTTTGGTAATAATTTTTTTAATAGATACAGAAAGAATATCATGACCTTAAAGTAATAGATTTCTTCACCATATTGTCGCTTGATTTCTGTTTTAAAATCACCATCCATCTTCCACCTTCCATAATGTAATGTTTTTGGCAGAATTAATGGGGCTTTTTAATGTATAGGCTTTGCAGAAAAAGTTACGTTGTTTTGGCATTGTCTGATCTCTAGTGCTTCAAAACAATGGATTTGCTAAATTATTCCTGAATATTATGTCTAAATATATTACATATGTATTTCACATGAAACAAATATTATCGGTAGAGCCCAAATTCCATGGAATTTTAGAAACATTTGCAAACCAGAAGAGATCAAGTGTTTGTGATGCCATGTGAGATAAAGGTATGAACCTTACACTGGGGTGCTCCTCTCCCTGTGTCCACAAGTAGCACCTCAAAACCATGTTGCAGGGATAAATGCTTTGGGCTCAACTTCATTTTTTTTGGCCAGTACCTCTGATCTGACAATGTAAGTTTTCCTTGGAATCAGTCTTTTATAGCTATGTAAATAATTTGAAATATCTGGCTCAAATGTAAGGATATTGGGATAACGTTTTAGTGAGCTGCTATTTTAACTGGACAAACCAGCTCTTCTTTTGGCATGACAGCAAGAGGTTGAAGGTATGAAACTCCAAATATTATTGTTTATGTGTGAACATCAAAACAGGGCAGAACCCCTCAACCTTCCTCTCAGAATTAAATCAATCTGATAGTGCAGTAAGACTCCACAGTTTGTAAGTCTGTGTTCTCTATTTTATCCTCATTCTGATCTACAGACTGTCCTAGTAAATAGATACAATTGCTTTGATGGAGGCTGAGGAGAGGATTAAAGCTGAATAGGCGTTTCTACCAGATAATTGCAGACCTAAATTTATATATTTTTCAAAGAAACTTTGATATATACATGTTCTTCTGCAAACTTAAATAACAGAGACTAAGTTAGCAAAATCAGACTATGCATCTCTTTGTATAAGTATCAAAGGTTTTCTAGTGTTTGTGAGACTGAAGTAAAGCTAGTTTTGCAGTCGTTCATAGTCTTCCAGAAACAGCAGGTTAGGCAAACATTTTTTTGTTTCTCCTTTTTTAAAAAAAATTAAAAATCCGTCTGTGTATGTGGCAGGGTAAAACTGGAAGGTGATAAATCCAGTTGATTTTAAATGGTCTTGTGGGGTGAACGCTATCAGTCAGTGTAGAAATAGGCAAGCAAACCAGACCTGTGTATCAAATGTTGCTTTTTATAGAGTAATCAGTGGTGAGTTTTTTAGGTAGCAATCACTTACTCTTTCTTTGGTTTCTTGTGGTGATGTGTATCTATCTATAGATAGATATGTCTAAAAGTATCTGATAAGAAACTTCAGCCTAAGAAAAGATTGTTTGCAGTTTGACAGTAAATGTTGTCTTACATCTTTGAACACAATATTTTCTCAGAGTACTTATTAAAAAAAGTAGATATAATTCAGTGAATTTTCACCATGAGTGTATTTATAATGAATTATAGGATAGCTAATCCATCAAACCTTGCATTTCTTTCTGAAAAATAAGTCCATATGTTTTTAAATAACATCAGTACAAGGTTTCACATTCTGAAGAATTCACCTATGGACTTTCCATAACATATCCTCACTGTTATCACAGGCTAATAATTCCATGTACAAGTGCTTAAAAAATTCTACATGATAATAGAAAGGAAAACTAAGGTGGAAGGAAAGAAAGAGGTTTTAGAATTATTAGAATGTGTCACAGCAAAACAGGGTTTTCATCATAATACCATCATGGCAAAGTGGTAATTCACCAGCTACTCTTCTGAACTACTCTTCTGTCTTCACTGGGGTTTTTTGCATGAAAATAATGGACATTAAAATTGGGTATTAAATGCTTATTATTTATCAGAATTTCTGAGCTGCCAGAAGTGTTGACTTCCAACCACTTTCAGACTCCAGGTTTCAGTGACAAAGTAAAAATTTTAAAACCAGGTTCATTTCATGCCTGCATTCTCATCATTAAGGCCTTGACTGCTCTGGGATGCATTTGTTTTTCATTTTGAATGGATACTGCATCTCAGCATAAAAACAACCCTCTATCAATGACTTCAATAAATTTAGTATGTTCCTACAGAAAATTGTTTTACTTAACAACAGGTTTTTGTCAGAAATGGCCCCAGCAGCAGTGGTGATAGCTGTCCTTGCCATCAGGTTCAGCTAAGCCACAGTTCCAGAGGTACCACTGACTTTGAAAAGGCCAAGATTTCACCCATTGTATGTGCACACTTGCAAGCAACATACTGTCAGAGAAAATTAATTTTTGTGGCTTTGGAATTTGGAAACAAATTTAGGCTGTCATAATATAAACAAGTTTACTCTAGCAACCTGATTATAATGAAATGTTTGCAAATTTGAGTGATTATTATAATAACTTTCCGTGTTATTATTTCCATGAATAAGAGCTTAATAATTTAATATGCAACACAAATATTATTGCTGCTAGTTCACCAGCAGATTTCCTGATCCTGCTTATTTTCCATCTCAGCTTTCTACTTTTTTACTGGTGTTAATTATTCTATTTTGACTTTAAAATGCTAAAAAAACAGAGGTCGGATGTGTTGCAAGGAACTATACATGATCATTCCCATTCTTACCTTCACACCCACCCTATCCCTTCCCTTCAAAAAAAATTAGGGCTGACTTGGCTGTAGAAAGTGCAGTTGCAAACCTATTCTATACCAAAGAAAACTAAAAACAGGACAATTTTCAGAAAATACATTTAGTAGCATATGCTCTCTTTTTGAAGTGACCAGATAGTTTTCATGTTGATGGATTAAAAAAAAATAAAAAATAAAAAATTACAGCTTGTTAATTGCAAAAAAGATTCTGCCTTTCATTGTGTTGAAATCTATGAACACATGTTTGCTTCAGGGTTTTTTTTGGTTTTTTTTAAACTTCTCCTTAACTTTGTACTTGTCAATTTAGTGTTACTTCAGGTTACTTCAGGCTGCTAAAATAGGAATAGTGTGTAGAAAATGCCCTGATTCCAAAAAGTAAGAAACTTATATTAACTAGTCTAATTTCTCTAATAACAATCACTCTCCTTAATCATTCATCTTATCAGAAAGCTATATTGGAGTCACTTAGCAGCATCTATAAAAAGACTGGCAAACAGAAAAGCAAAATAGGAATTTTTTAATGAGTAACTGTGTTTCTGTACTTACTGTTCAGCTTATCACTAAAATACTATGCAAGCCTTGCTGGGCTATATTCAAGCTTTCTACAGATAAGGAGGCTGCATGTATGTTAAAAGAGAACAAAAGAATAAAATAAAGAAATGCATTAATTATTTCAGAAAACATAGAAGTTATTTTTTCTTTCTGGCAGGGCATTTATGAAGTAACAGAGCTCTTTTTTTTTTTTTTTTCTTTCCCTGCATGCTTACAATTTTGCGCCAATATTTAAGGGATTTTTTTGTTTGTTATTGTTTGGTTTTCCTTTTTCTGAGGAATGGAAGGGAATAAGCATATAATGTAAATTTCAGGCCTATTATACCCTGCATAGGACAACAGTAAAAATCCCACTTAAACACACGGGGGCACCAGTAGCTCGTCTTGAGTAGTTTACAGCACTTAATTTGATGATTGGAAATGTGAAGTCACCTTTTCCTTTTGGAAATATTACCTACCATAAATTCAGTACAACAGAAAGCTTCTTGTGTGGTTTGTTTGTGTTTGATTTAGTTGTTTTTATTTCTTAAAGCCCCGTCAAACAAAATTATTGTTGCTAAAGGTGCTAGCTGGCATGACAGCCCAGAGTCTGAAGTCCTCAGCGTGCAGAAGAGGCATAATGCTGTCACCCTCAGTGACAACATTAAAGGATGTCTCTTAAATTGTGATTGTTTGTAGGTATAAGGAAATCTAAGAAATACAATGCCTCTTAGGGAGGCTTTTGATTTTCCTGCAGAGACTCCTCATAGCTACTGGAAACAGGCTGGGGTTTGTTTGATTATTTTGAAAGGAAGTAAGTACGTTTATTGTTTTAGAAAAGTGTAGTTACTGTTTGTTAGATTGAGATGATAAAATTCAAGAGTCTGGAACATTATGCAAATATGTCTACTAAAAACTGGTAGTTAATGGCTTGTCAGCACAGACTGTACAAATAACAACACTCTGCATCGAACCTACTGTCCATAAAATTATGCAGATTACTCACGCATGTTTATAGTGTCTATTTTGTTTACATTTTACTAATAAGAAAAGTAAAGGTTTTCTCATTAGTAAAGAATAGTATTACTTTGCTGTCTGTCCTGTGTTGTAGCTGCAAGACAGGCACTTGTTTCCTACAAGAACAGTGACATCTTTGCATTAGAAAGTTGCATAAACTTTTGCTGATGAATTCCCCCAGTGAAACCAGTGCAGAAATGACCTTTTCACTCGTTCACCTTCAGGCTAATGCGTGCTATGCTATACCCCCATATATTTGGACATCCTTGGGTGACTACAAGTAATAATTGTGTGATACCTGGGGCTCAGCAAACACAGCAGTGTGACTGCTGCACCCTCTTTGCTCCAGTTTAGGTGCTCAGTGGCAGAGTCTGTGCCAGCACCCAGGGGGAGCAGTGTCAGAGTGTGGGGCCATCTGCACAGGGCTGAGCTCTGGGAGACCTCCCACAGCCAGGGAGGCTGATTTGTTTGTTGTTGAGGTTTCTGGTGTGGTTTTGTTTTGTTTTTTTTTTTCCCCAAGTTATCTAAATAGCCCAGAAAGTATGATTTCAAAATTTAATATGGACATCTCAAATTTCTGAGATAAAATGAAAGTAGGAAACCTACAGTTGTTTATACAACAATATGTAAATTTCTAGATTGGGATAGATTTGTCTAAAAATACCTATTTTCTTTGCATTTTTTGCCACAAATTGTAGTGTTCAGTGCAACCAGAATTTGAGTATTGGGAGTGATACATGTCATAAGAGAGGTGCCTTAAAATGCTGATTTCTGAATTTAAAAGCTAATGACAGTGCCAAATGATAGCAGTGAGGTACAGTGGATTTTCTTAATCTGAGTGATATGGGACAGGTCTGTGAAGAAACTGCATGTAGAGTGTTTATGCATTTTATAACTAACTCCACAAACAGGAAAATGATGAGGTGATGTGACTTTATTTTTCTTAAGGGAAAAAAAATCTTTGAAATTTGGCCTGTGATGTCCTTGATTCCATGTGAATTTATAAGCCATGAGCAGCAGTGAGCCATAAGAAAGACAAGCTGGTGTTTTGCTGCTGCATGGAGGTCATACCAGGTTACCTCAGTGTGCTTCACAACTATAGAGGAGCAAGGGCAGGATCCAGCAGAGGCAGTAGGTGTTACCACTGTGAGCTCTGCCACGACTGAGCATTGATGCCCCAGAGCTGCAGGAGGGGTGCAGGTGCTACTCCTGTGTTCTCAGAGTGGCTGGGAGCATCAGGGGAAACTCTCAAATCCAGTCAGAGAAGAGTCAGTGGAGAACACAAGAAGAAAAGAATATTAATCCCTGTTTCTCTCCAGATCTCTGTTTCTTGAGGGGGATCTGACTGAGGAACCTATTTAGATTTGAGGCTTTGAAACCTTTTGTTGAAACATCCTCCTCCTGTGATTGCAGGAGGATGTGCAGGCATCACATACCTCTGCAGAGGAACCAAAAAGGGAGTGACTCCAACTCTTAAAAGCTCCTACAAACCATTGCTATGTGATACAGACTGCTGCTGCTATTCATAAAGTCTTCTTTAAAAGATGCCACCAAATAAGAAAGAGTCCCATCTCAAGCAGCTTTTGGGAAAGAAAGATGGCAGGTCTGTAGGAATTTAGAATTAAGTAGATTATCATGTACCTAAAGATAATTAATCCATTAGAATGGGATTTGTAGCCACAATTACTTTTTTGTACATTTTTTAGTAGAGGGAAAATCCAGAAGGAGAGGTAAGAATCCTGAAGAGGAAAGGGAATATGATAGCTTCTGTATTATCTGATGCTTTATAATAACTGCATTTTCTGCTCTTGGAAGAAGGTATAGAGAAATTGAATATGAATCTGTAAAATTCCATCTACCATTGGAATATGTTATATGGAAAATGAAATATGGAATATGGAAAATTGTCCCAAAGTATTTAAAAAATCTTTCAATGAAGACTGGCCAAGTTATGATGAGCTCTTATTTTTGAAGATTTTTTTCCCTGCTTATCTCTCATGGGGAGACTGAGGGGAGATCTCAGTGCAGTTACAAATTCCTCATAAGGGGAAAAGGAGGGGCAGGCACTGATTTTCCTCTGTTGTGAGCAGTGACAGGGCCTGTTAATGGTCTGAAGTTGTCAACAGGTTGGATATTAGGAACAGGTTCTTCACCCAGAGGGTGTCTGGGCACTGGAACAGCTCCCCAGGGCAGTGGTCACAGCATCAGCCTGGCAGAGCTCAAGAAGATTTTGGACAATGCTCTTGGACACATGGTGTGACTCTTGGGGATGATGCTGTGCAGAGTGAGGAGTTGGACTTGATCCCTATGGGTCCCTTCCAAATCTATATATTTTGTGATTCTGTGAGCCTGCTAGGATTTGTACCTTTCTGCAGTTGTCTCCAAATCAGCTGCATTTCCCATGCACTCACCTGAATTTTAAATTAACTTGCAGTAAGAAAATACTTTAAAATTTACTTGGCTCTATGAAGAGATATTTTAGAAATCTAGAGAAAGAAGAGACTCTTACTCTTCTTGATTTTGGTGTTGTGCCAGGAAATAGGATCTCTGGCACTCTTCAGAGGTTCACAGAGCTTTTCTCCCTGTGCTGGCCATGGTGTGTGTGCTCAGCAGTGCTCTCAGCTGCAGGGATGGATGAGAAGAATGCTGTCAGCTGAAGGAGCTGGTTCTTCCCCCTGGGATGCTTTAGTACTCACATCAGCTCATCTGAGTCCATTTTGCAGCACCAAAGAGCAGTGCTGGGCGTGGTCTTACCTGTCAGAGCTCTACATCTCCCTGCTCTGTTGCCTCTTCGTTGTGTGCCAGTGCTTTTATCCAAGCGCAGAAGAAGCCTCATCTTAACTGAGGTGGTTTTGCATGGCAAGGCCTCTGCTCTTGGAGTTCTGAGGTAATACTGGCTCATCAGGGCAGAGGCTGGAGCCTTCCAGCTCGGCACTGGGAATGCTCACAAGGAGGTTGTTTGAGGCATTTGGGAATTCTGCCTTATAGCAGCTGTCAGACAGGCATGGGAAGGTTTTAAACCTGCTGTTGGACCAGCTGAGACTTTGAGCCATCTGCATGGAAAATGGAATTAAATGAATATGAATGGGGAAACGAACACAAAAATTTTTAGAAGCTCAGTGGAGCAGCAGAGAGAAAACATGGGTGTTCTGGATGTTTCTGGTGCATCCAGGCTTCACATTACAGGAGTGAAAGGAGCATTAAATGTGTTGACACTGATGGACTTCTCATGCAGCTGGTGTCAAGTGAATAAAGTGCCAGTGAATGAAGTGTTCCAGTCTTTCATTGGCACATTTACAATTATGGAACTGAAACGGTGTCCCATCCCTGGTGGCATAAAGGAGGTCACTGTTTTCCTTTCCTGCCCCTGTTTCCCAGAACCACGTGTTGCACATGTGGTCAGTAGCGAGGTAGTGCTGTGGCAGTGACAGGAGGGGGAGATTTGCTGGCTTTGGGGGTTTTGTTTCACTCTGTTGGTGTGTGGTGGCTGCAAGGCAGGGTGGCAGAGGGGCCCTGGCTGTGTGCTGCATGATGCACTGTGTGTGTGAAAAGGGTCAGCTCATCCACATGGGGAAGTGCAAATGCCACTGCTCAGCTGAAGTTAATACAGTCCATTAGAGGACTGTTCAACCAAGACAGGCATAAGAGTTTGCTTTTTTTTGCTTTGTCAGCAAGTGGGCTGCTGGAATCTTTTATTGTGTATACAGTTTGAATAATAATGACATATAAGCTACTGTTATAAATTTATTGTGAGAAGCATGGGCATTACTTTGGTTCTATTTCACAATAAGAGCCTTTAATATCTTAAATATTTGTACTGTTTGTAATTAAAATATTGGATAAAATGGAATTATTTGCTGAAAGCAAGGTTAGTAATTGTATGATGTGTGTGCTTAAGGCTTTAGAAAGAATTGTCCTTCTGCAGAGAAATAGAAAATTAGTCTTTATAGTTTTAAGAAACTTTGTCATTAAGGAGAAGACAAACTGACTCTGGAATCTGGGATGCCTGAGCATGTATAGCTGTAGTATTTTTGTGTTTCTTGAGGCATGCTCTTGAATAGTTAAGGAAGTTGGCTAGGTTTGCATTTTTCCATTCTTTGTTCTCCTATGCTTTTTCTCCTTCCCTATTCTCTTATTTAGCAGCTTCTGTGAACTAGACAAAATGCGATAATTCATAACTTTTTTCAGTTCTCCTCACTTCCTGTGCTTAATCAATTTCAGCAAGCAGGATAGAACTCTCTAGGATGAAGCTAGCACAATTATAATTACAGCATTGGTGCAGTAAAGCCTTTAGAAGTGTTAGAAAGGGCAAGGAAAATGTAATTTTCTGCATTCAGGATTTTTTGAGAGTTTACATGATGGGTGGTCCTGCAGGTAACAAAAGAAAAGAGAAAGTAAGTTAGTGGATGCTGTCCCAGTTTAACATGAGAGCAGTGGGAAGCATTCTGTCAAACCTGCCTTTGACTGGGGAGATGTTCCTTTTGAATGTGACAATGACACAACAAATGTAGATACGGCAAGATGACTGGGGATGAAAGTGCAGGGTAGTATGGGAAGCTGACACTTGAAAGAAGAAAGATGTATCTCTGATTTGTTGAGGAGATACTGTAAACAACCTTGAAGATTTTTTTTCCCCGTGATAAAAGCAAATAATCCAGATTAAAAAAGATTTTGCTAAGTAGGAAGTATGGTATTACATCTCTGATTAATATGTATTTGCTCCCTTATCCCATTGGGTAAATGGGATAAGCTATACCAGGCTTCCCTTGCAGCTCATGTTTGCTTGGAGTTTGTACTGGTTCTAAGAGGTGTAATTTTTGCTCAGGGAGAAGATTTCCCTTGTGAATCTGTGAGGGGTTTGGACACTCTGAGGCACCTGAATGACTTGCTAAGTAAAGGTCTTTAACTTGGGATTTGGAATTTATTTACTCACAACACATACTCAAGATCCTTCCTATTTTGTATCTCTGTGCTAAGATTTGTCAGACTACCTATTTTCTGAATTTGTGATTGGGGTAACTCTATCTTCACTGTGACATGGGAAATGGTTTCAAAGAGACTGAAAGGCAAATTTGTCCTCTTTAAATATTTGGCAATTCACTTTTGAAAATCCATTCTCATTGACTTTCTTAAACTGACTCTTCAGAGGGACAGCACCGCCTGTTTGTGTTTGGAGGATTGCTCTCCACAGATCTTTTCCCACTGTACTTTACACTCCAATAGATGGCTAGCAGCAGCTAAACTTCAGTGGACTAACAGCATTTTCATTGGATGTGTTTGATCAGGGAAATATTCAATAACTGCAAGAAATTAGTTGCTCTTTATGTTTATTTTCCTTTCTTTTTTTTTTTTTCTTTTTTTTTTGTCCTCCAGAAATGGAGTGGTTACGTTGTCTGCATGGGTGGGAAACCCATACAAGACAGTTTTGCTCTTACAAAGAAATGAGCTGACATGTATACTCTTTAAACTTTTAATCATTCCAAGGATCTCTAACTGAAATCTCTGATAAAAGATTTTTCAGAATTATAATAATGGTGAGAAGCATTGTTCTTTTTTAGTTTTCTACGCTGAACAGTTCAAGACTAGTGCTAGATGACTACATATATGCATATATTTTAAATTAAATTCAAAGCTTACTTAGGACAATGCTGCTCTCAGCCCAAGAGACTTAAACCTCTAGTTTATCCTGTAGGAATGTGAAATGCTTAATAATAAATGCTCACAGAAATCCTGCACGTGAAAGGGAGCTGATTGTTTCGGCGTGTTTTCTTTGCTAGTATGTGGCACAGAAAAACCTGTTCATATAAGCAAGGAGATATGGAAAAAAGCATAGATTTATCTAGCTCATCCTTTTTCAATACAAGGGTGTTGTCTGTACTACTCCGGATTTCTGGTAGAACAAGTTTGAATAATTTAACAATGATATCTCTCATGATTTCTTTGGATAGGAAATAATGAAAAGTGTCTTGGTATTTAGTTGCCTTGTCTTTTTCTTTCAGGCTCTGCCTCAAGGTTCAAGAAACTGATCTTTTATTTTTGTAGCTGACTGTATATGTTTGTATCCCAATATTTTGACTTGGTAGCTTGCAGTATATTTAACGCTAATATGTTTCTTTAAATCAGTAATGTTATAATACCAAAACTAATGCAGCTAATGAGAGTTACTGTACATAATACTTCTATCCTACTTTCTATATTCATAGCATTTCATTTATATCATTATAGTCTTTGCTGAGTGCACTGTTTATCAGAGTTTATAAGGAATGAGCTTTGCTGATGCTATTAAATCACTCAAGTGTGCTAAATTATGGCACCAGAGCAGGTGCTATTGTCTGCAGCTCTCTTGGAGAGAAAGGAAAAACCCTCAAATGATCCTGGACATTTATACCTAAAGGAAACAATCCTTTATATTAATATAAAAAGATTGGTTTGTACTCAGTCAAGGGAATTCTTGGCAGTCGGTTTAAACTTACATGTATATATAGCACACCGGAGCCTGCTAAGTACCTCTGCTTCCTTTATGGATGGAGCTTTGGTGCCAAGAGGTCTGCACCACATGCAAGCACAGATAGGCTTCTATCTGATGGATTGTCCCATGGTGAACCACACTGTATACAGGATGTTCAAACACGTATTGATTATGTGGTTCTGTAGTTTACAGCACAATCATAACCTGATGCTTTTAGGTACATATATGTAATCAATCTTCACGTGAAGCAACTCAGGACAAAAGAAGTATTTTATGCAATAGATTAGACATTAGATTAAATTACGTTAGATTAAATGTATGTTATACTTTGTTTTTAACCTCATCACCATAACATTATTGTGTTACAGGCATCATCTTTGTGTGGACTGTGGTCTTAGGTACAATAAAGTTGAGAGTGGCTATAATGCTGTTCTGGTTTTAGTACCAGGTCTTGTGGTCAGCTACAACTGAAACCCCCATACAACAGATGCAATTTTTTAATAGGGGTAGTTTTATGTTTGTTACATATCTGTAAAACTTTTCTGCAACACTGCATTGCAGAATAAGGAACTTGTACTTGAGGGGGAAAATTAGAACATTAATTAGATTTTAGTCCATTGTGCAAATAAAATGGAAATGTATGCGCCTATAGACTAATTTGCTTTGCTATAATGCCAACATCCAACTGATCATTTGCAAAATTAATTTGCAAAATTTGCCTCATCTGCCACTTCTAAGTGTAGAAATGAATACAAAATTTTAATTTTGTATTTGAGTGCCTTCTGTTAGCAATTTTTCCAAGTGATTATGTTAGCTTACAATGTTTGGCTGTATAAAAGATGATTTAGGCTAGTAATGTTTATTTGTAATTTGGGACAGGAATACTTGAATGATTCTTTTGGAGCAGCTTTCATGTTCAGAAGCTTTATTCATGTCTTCTGGATCTATGAAAAATATATAAATTTAAAATAAGACTATTTGGTGATAATACGGTGATTTTGCCATTTAACCAAACAGTTGTGTCTGTGTTCAGTCTTTAACTCATATTTTCCAATTGTTCAAATTCCTTTTCCTCTCAATTCATTGTTAGTAAAACTTATATGTTGACTGTATGTTGTTATCCCTCATTATATAGAGTTTTAAAAAAATATTGCTTTGCTGTCACCCAACCATCTCCATTGCTGCAGTGTGTGTGGTGGCTGTCTTTGTCAGGGAAAAAGAACATGCATGAAACGAACTTTTTATTTGTCTGAAATTCAAAAGAATAGTGTACAATAGTATTTAAAAAACTCCACAAGCAGCTGGGGTTTAGCCTGTGGATGCATTTGGTGAGTAAGGCATGCAGAAAAGATCTGGGACAGATAATTATTTGTAGAGAGGCATAGAGACAGAGAGTGGCCAGAATTTGGTTCCCAAATCTTTAGTGGATGACCCTGCTTGTCAAAGGCATGGCACCCAGCTGAGGTGTGTGGGAGGTGGCCACAGCAGACCAGTTTTGGGTCCTGTTGCCCAAGCACAGCACAGCAGGCCCATTGTTGTGTCCTCTGAGTTACAAAAGCTGCTGCATAGTGCTGTAACCCTGCAGTGGTGGTGCTCTGTGTCACACAGGGAAAAGGTAATCTTGTATGTGGAAGTGTGAAGTCACTGACTGGGGTGCTTTGTAACATGTTGACTTGTGTGGAGGTGGTGTATGTGAACAAGAATTCCCATCAATAACAGGGATTCTTCACCACTTTTCATCATCACAACAGGAAATGCAAATTTACAGTTAAGAATTGGTTTCATTTAAAAATAATTTTCATAAGTGTACACAACCAAATTTGCTAGAATACTCCGGGCCCCCAAGGACCTTAATATCTTAAGCCCCCTTGGGACTCAATTTATTAATGTATTTCTAGGCTGTGCAGGTAGTATTTCTACAGTGTCAATAGCATTGTCTTCCTGCCATGATGCTGTCTTGCCATATCTTCTATTGTTAGTTGCTATAATGAACAGTAATAGTATCAGTGACTGAAGATGATTGTGCTTTTACACGTGTCAGGTTTCATTATTTCTTTTTCTTCACGTTTGCTTGCCTAAAACTTGCATGCTTAAGGAATAAGACAATGCTAAGACTAATGATATGTAGCCGATTTGGTTTCCTTAGCTTCATTTTTAATGATCTAACTTACTGAATTTAGGTCACATGGTTATGTTTCTTAAAGAGAAGTTTGAAATCTAAACTTGGATTTGTCTCTAAAACAATTATATATCTAAAGAGAGAGAGAGAGATTATACTTTAAATTGAAGTCTAGATTACTTGGACTAGCTAAAGTACTTACACTTTTAATCTTGTAAAAAGACTGTGCATAAATTGTCTTTGCTAGGTGGTGCACATGAGGGTCTCCAGCACTTGGGTCCTTATGGCAATATCCCAAACATTGTGGCTGAGCTGACAGGAGATAATGTACCAAAGGATTTCAGTGAAGATCAAGGATATCCTGACCCTCCAAATCCCTGCCCTATTGGAAAAACAGGTAATTCAGCTGTAGCCTTTGTTCTTCTGTCTTCACTATACATCTTCCTTTCAGCACTGTACAACCCATGATCAGAAATGAGGGGTTTTTTTCATTCTCTGCCACAGGAGAAGAACTGTTGATAATTTGGGTGTTTTAGTGTTTCAGATGAGTTTTTTTAGATTTTTAAAATAATTTATATGTGCACCTCCTGTATTGCTATATGATGCTGGAGGTCATGTGGAAGAAATCATCTTGACCTCAGAGTAGAAGATAGTGAGATTTATGAGAGCATCATGTTCCCGAGGGAGTTCATTTTTAAGCTGGCTCCTGAAGAAAGTTATTCTGTACAGATGAGATTTACCCTTATTTTAGAGACTTTCATTGTGCCAAGAGGAATGAAACTGTCTGCCCTGATCTCCAACCCAGACCATGAGTCAATATTTAAGATACCTTGGCTCCAATCCATGCGTTTATAGCTCACTGAGGGTGCATCTGTGCCAAGAAAAGGAGAACTACAGGGATGTAGCCCAAGGCATTGCATGCAGGCTGGCTCTGGCAGAGGGGCGGTGCAGCCTTGGAGAACCAGAGCAGTGCCCAGGACATGCAGGGTTTCCCTCCTGCCACCCCACAGGTACCGAGCCCTGCAGGGCTGGTGCTGAAGGGTCACCAAAGGAGCCCTGCACATGCATGGTATACACAGACCCTGAGAGAATGGGTCTCTTTCCTGTTACTGAGCCAAGGAATGACTTCCAGTACTGAAAGCAGTAGTAAAACACCCATTGGCTGCCTTGGGACCTGGAACTGGGAATGAGCACTCTATTTTTCTCTCATTTTTTATTTGTGAGCTAAGAGATACTTTCAAAATGTTTTCTGTTTAGCCTTCTTTTATGTTATTTGGATAATGCAGAACAGTTGTCTGTATTCTTATTTTAAAATGTTCTAACTAGCTTAGAATTAATCAAAAAATAATATTTGTTGTGAGAAGTTTTGTGAAGTGCTTTTTCATCTCATTCAAAAATTTGAGAAAATTTCAAATAGTCCTCCCTTACTGTTTTCTATTACAGCCCATTTGGTGGTGATGCCTTCATCTCTTCTGAAATAATACCTCATCTTCCCATTTTCTCACTATAGCTGCTGTCTGACAAGTTGCAAATCATGGGTTTGGATTTTCTCACACATAAACAAACACATGGACTTTGTATCTTCTGTGCTTGCCCATTAGACTTCTGTTCATGATTACATAAATAAATTAATAACATGGCATCCAGGGAAATGACTTTGAAAATCCCTTCCATTTTTCTTTCTTAGGTGAAATAAAAATTGTTAGCTAAGCTAATACAGATCTGAACACGGGGAGTTTGCAGGGAAGTGCTGCCTGCTCAGATAAATGGCTCTGTCATAGGTATGCTGTGAGTGAAGATAGTATCTGCTAGGATTAGAGTAAAATGTTTTTCAGAGCCTTAAATGGAAATTCAAGTGGTGACTGTATTATGCATACAAATTACTAGAGGCCTTCCTCAATCAGGTCTGTGGATTTGCTTAATGGAAAACAATTTTTCCAGTCACTGTCTACATATGCACATTCCACAGCAGGAATACATAAGCCTGGAGCACTTGAGCTGAAGACTTTTGGATTCGCAGTCATAGAGGACAGCCATGTGTCGAGCTGCCCTTCGTGTTTTCTACCAAAAGACACAAATGCTCTGAGGTCTACCACACTTCTGTTGTCACCTGTTTCTCTCTTGATATAACCTTGTCCCTGATGAGACTGAAATGATTTTGAAGTGTTTTAATAGTTTCTGAGTTACTTAGCCAGTATGAAGAGTTTTCCCCTGTTTTCTATTGGCAATTTTATTTTTTCCCAATCCCAACGAGAAAAGAGAGAAAGCTGGATGTGTTGAACTCAGAATAACCTCCTCAGGTCATTGAATCAACTCAGTTTTAAATCAAGGTTTTACTGTTTCCCACATCTGAGGGAAAAGGATAATCCATCTGCAAAACCTTTTATGTGATGACACACAAGGACAGAAGGGAAGGTCCACAGGTGTGTGCTCTGGAGTGCCTGTGTTCTGGCAGATGCAGCTGTTTGAATGCCCAGCATCATGCCCTGGCTGGTAGGATCTCCCTGGGTATGTCTGAGAGGAACTTGGACTGCAAGCTGCCCATGCTGGCAAAGCAGTGGGAGCTCCAGGAGCAGATTCTATCCTAAAAGCTACTCTGGCCTCAAGCTGCTGAAACTTTGCTTAAGCTAAAGATGGCTTATTTTGGTAAAAAGACTGTAAGTTGATTTTAAAAAGGGTATTATCTTGATGTGACACTATCTACAAAACCATCCATTATGGTTAAAGGAGGTTTCTGGACCAATCAGATTAGTTACCAATCTACAGAAATTTATTAATCATAAAACTTCTGCTACAAAGCATTTTTATGAGATCTTATGATGCAGAGATGATTTTCAGCTCGTTTGACCAACGTAGCAAACCAGAAATGGAGCTCCAGGAAGAGCTACTCGGTGAAAGAAATTCTGTCTCAGCTCACAGCACTGTTCTGCTTGTGAGCATTTAAAAAAGAAAAGAATATCCCTTCTGAATCAGAACAGGATGCAGTTCTAGGTAAAATCAAGTGCAAAAATTAAAAGAAAAACATAAAGGAGGGAAAGAACTTGGAAAATAAATTCCTTCTGTTTTCATTACGTTGTGAGCATTTTTTTTTAATAAATACATTCTGACAAATTTGTTTCAAAAGAAAAAAAACCCTGGTATTTTCTAGTCATCCAGTTCTTTATGATTGTTTTAATTGCATGATTGCATTTAAGAAGTTTGGTGACTAATGTGACACATGTTGTGTGTTCCAAAGCTGCTATGCACTCAGTGCTCTCTTTTGCAGTTGATGATGGGTGTCTAGAAAACACCCCAGACACAGCAGAGTTCAGCAGGGAATACCAACTGCACCAGCACCTTTTTGACCCAGAGCATGACTATCCCAACAGGGGCAAGTGGGTGAGTACATGCTTCTTGCTCATTTTTGTTGCATGTGAATCTGGTTATTGTCTGCTGTATGGGGTGCTATGAAACCATAAGGACAGTGTTGTCCTTAATGCTGGAAAAATTATCGCCCTAAGGGAAACTTCTCAAAAAAGGTGAACTTGGCCTGGAAAATAGAAATAGTGCTTCTGATTGGTAAACACCCCAGAAAAACAGAAAGTAGAATCCTTGTTCTATTATCTGTCCCAAAGCATGATAGCTTGATAAATGCAAAAAACCACATTTCCAACTATGGTGAACATGTAGCCAAAGTTAGTGCAGATCTGAAGATTTCAAAACATAAGAATCTGAAAGAATATCCAGGCTATTCAATAATTATTCATTGTTCAGCTACTTAAATAAAAATAGAAAGAAAATACAGATGGGTGGAGTGCAGCAGCATGAAACACCTTAAAAAATCTAGGATCAGACAACTTGCTTTAAGGAATGCTCCCCACCTTAAGGATTTTGGAGGACTTGATGATGCTTCTTCCTCTACTCAGGTTATGCACTGAATTATATTGAAAACCTATTTGACACATCGTATATAATAAACACAGTGAGCTACTCTAAGGGCAAAAATCTTGCTCAGAGCGTACAAGGACTTTAATAACTGCAGCTAGACGATTTCTGCAGGCTAGAGGCTCCAAGGAAAGCTCTGCCACTTAATCTTGGATTACATCACTAAAAATGTCCAATCCCAAATCCCTTTTCAGGCGCCAGGAAAACAATAACAATGATCATAATTTATGCTTGTAGAGCAAATAATGAAATCTCATTTTACATTGTTATAACACTTCACTTAAGATTGCACTAAACCACTGCTCTGTAAGCATATATCGATAAATGGACATGTTTGGCAGTCTCTTCTCCTGCTGTAATTTTGAGACAATGATTCATCTTCATAATCAAACCAGTGTAAGATTTATAGTCTTAATTACTTATGGGAGTGCTAAATTTCTGGAGAGAATGATGCCAAAAACCCCAATTTTGGAAACTTGTTGCATTCTAAGTAATTACCATCAAAGGTTTTCATTTCAAAAACACCAGATGGTGAACATTCTTATTTATGCCAGATAAGGCTGTTAGTTTTCTTATAATTCAAGAGTACTTTACTTTCATAATACCATTCTGGAGACTACAAAAGCACTTATGTAATTCTTTGGCCTATAGAAATATTTCAGAATCAAGCATACATACTGTATTTTCATCAGCAACATATATACTTAATACATGATGGTAAATCATCAGTGAATCCTGAGCTTTTTTGTATCTCCGTCCATCACTAGTTATTCAGGAGAAAAAGCTGCTCAAGTATGGATTAAAACATTCTTAGGTACTAAACAGTAATCATATCTAGCTGCAGCTTAGCCAACTCTAGATTTTTTTAATTAGAGATGAAACAGCTGGTAATGTGCATGAGCAAATATTCTGCTGAGATCCATGAGAATAGCCCTGATCATCTCCTAATTGCATATTCCCACATGGTAAAAACCTAAATACAGTGGTATCTTTTTGTGGCTGAGGTTTGTATTTTTAAGTAAAAGAAGTTTATTTAAAGCGCTCTAAAAATTAACTGTTTGAGACCTTATAAAGCAAAACTGAAGTAGATCAGATCTTTTAGGGCACTCACTGCATCAAGTTGTAAATGACCAGCACAGCTGGCTGTGGGCTGTCCAGTGGGTAACTGTGCATCCTCACCCTCCCACTGCTCCCAGCACCTAAAATTCCCTCTGCCTACATCACATCAGCTTGTTCCTGCTTCTCCTGTTGAAGAGCCCAGGACCTGATGCCAGGGGCTGTGGTGGCTGTGTGCTTATAGACTGTGCTTCCACCAGCTCCTGTGAGCTGAGTGGGCACCAGGTTGTCATCACCAGCTAAAGCCCTGGCAGCCAGCATCTCCTGGACCTGTGGAGGCTGGCATGTGCTCCCAGCTCTGGGGGAAGCTTCTCCCCAGCCTTTTCTCACCACTGTGTGGCTGAGGAAGCATTACATTTCCCAGTGATTTGTGCTTTCCAGGAGTCAACATGCATTCTTCAGTGTAACCACAGAAAAGCCCAGATTACAGTAGCAGATCAGAAAAAAAGGACCTGCTTGTCTTACTGGGACAGAAACAGGTTGGTTGACTTGTTTTGGTGACAGCCTGTCATGCTTGCAAAGCTGTGGGACCTCTGCAGTATCCTGTGAATAACAGACATGTTTTATAAGGGTCAAGCAAGTTTAGAAGCTGTCTTGTGTAGCAGAGTGTAGGGTTATGTAGATGCTAAATATTACATGTAAATTCCCCTAATATATCTGCAGATACAAATATATGAATCATAATAAATATTTACTGGGTTAGGAGTGGGAAGAAAGGGGAAGAGTGTTTCCATCTTTGGGAAAACTCGCCATTATCCATATGCTGACCTGTGAGAAGTTTAAGGAAAAGACTGTTTATAGAGTGAGATCCGCAGCTTATACTCTCCTCCCCCCACCTCATTTGTGAAAAGCATAGGGGGGACAGTGGAAATAGTAGCATGAATGACTTTTGCATTTTTCTATCCTTGTGTACAGCTATTGTTTCTAAGATTTCAGGTTTTTTTGCCCATTTCAGACTTTTCCTTATAGGACATAGATGCTTTCTGAGTGTGCCTTTCTTGCTTCTTGCAAATTGTCTCTTTAGATGGTTTGAGGAAGTGTTATTGGCATCCAGAAAGACTTGCACAAAGATCATTTACAACACGTGATTTACAATCAAATCTAAAACAACTCTTATATATTTTGTTGGTTGAAAGTATTTTAACCTCTGACTTTTTTCCACCTAATCCCAACCTGTAGTACTCTAATCCAAGTAGCCAAGAGGATGCAAAGGAAGCTCCAGGAGTGAGGGAAAAGTAGCAAATCATACGCAGCATGTGTCTACACGAGGTATATCTTTGAAGAAAACTCTGTGCCTTCATTCTTAACAAGCTCTCAGTGAGGGATGAACACTTCCTGGGCAGATTTTGGTGGCTGATGAGGTCAGGCTGTTGCACAGTAGAACATATTTTCAGGATTGCTATTGTCATACAAATATGTTCTAAGCTCATGCTCCACAACCATATTTGCTTTGTACTCCACATAATGCCACAGTAGTACTTAGGATTTTAAAACATTCTCAAACAGACTAAACAAAATACGGTTTCCTTGAGCAGAAACAGTTCAATTGTGAGGAATTTTTCAGAATGACAGAAATGCTAGCTCCAGTAGTCCATGAAATTCTTTCTATTTCAGGAACACCCTTTTTCCTCTCATGAAAGTATAAGGTCAAATACTTTACAAAGAGAAGTTTTAATGGTGCTTTGTTTCCTAAGGACACTAATTCATGCATCCTTGAGCTTCTTTAAAATGTTAAATTTAAGTTTTCCTGAAGTGAGTTCGCATAAATGACTAGCCAGGAATGTCCCCCTTGGCCAACTTCATCTCTGTTCCCTTTTGGAACTGCTCAGACAAAATAACTGAGGTTGGACAAGAGATAGGTCTTGTGAATTTGAGGTTTAATGAACACAAGAAGTACAAAACAGACAATTTTGGCAGATTTCATTGTAACACTTGAAAATGTTTGTTTTTTCTCATATCAAGGCTGCAGAGAGAGTTAGAAGTGTTTGGTGAATTTGTCTCGTGCTAGAATTACACTTTCTATTTATATAATCAATGTTAGGTCAGTTGTTTATAGCAGAATTAATGGCCTTGTTTATATAGTCTTCTGCTTTTATACATGTAATTCTTCTCTCCTTCCATTTTCAGGTTAGGATTTGATTTTGGTTTTCTTCATAACACAGAATTGAAACAAAATGTGTTGAACATGTGTGTGTTATTCCAGACTTTATAAGAATTCACTACTTATAAGAAATACAACAATATGTGGATGCACTTATGTAAACTATGGTCAGAGGGGGTTTTTTGTGTTGGTTTTTTTCTTTTCTTTTTCTTTTCTCATCATCATAACTTTCTCTTCTGCCAAGATGTTTCTGGCAGTTTTTAAAAGGTTTGCCATTAAAAATGTTATAGACCAAATGGTTTTTAGAAACTTTATTGAGGGCACTACTTAAACAAAGGAAGAGTTGGCGCTGAACGCCTTTCAGCAGAACTTTGCACTGGAAAGTGTTGATATCTGGAAGGGAATAAGCAAAGACAACAAAACAGTAGGAATGAAACCTATTTCTGTTTTTAAAAGGAATTAGAAAATCCCTTGTAAAGCAAGTATTTTTGCTCCTGTTCTTGTGTCACCTCAAATGTACAGAAAGATATACCAGAGGCAGGACTCTTGCTTCCTCTCCCTCACGTTCGTATTTTTCTTTCTCCTTCTGCCTTTTCTTTAAAAAAAAAAAAAAAAAATATATATATATATATCCACACACACACACACATATATATAGATTCATATCACATGATGGGGAACATCCAGACTATACAGCACATACTTGAAGCACTTACTGCCTGAACACAGGGGATAGCATAGTGGAAAACTACTGGCTTTAAATGGTTGACAAGGCTGTGACTGCTCCTGAAGAACTGAAAATGTTAGTAGGAATATACAAATAGTTATTTTTGGTTTATTTTGCCCATAAAACTACATGCTCCTCTAGACTTGATAATATTTAATAGCAGAAGTAGTATTTTAAAACAAGAGTGTAATGGATTTGATAGCTGTGTTGTTTTTTTTTCCCTTCCAGAGCAAGAGTTTACTCTTTGAGAAAATCAGTGGTGGTCCAAAAAGAAGAAAGAGGGTAACTATTGGAAAATTTCATAGCCCCTGTATAATATAGAGACCTAATAAAAATTAAAACCATATTGTTGAAGAGATAGTCTAATGCATTTGTATTAAACTTTAGATTATGTGTAAAGTCAGGGACTCTGTATGATAAATAACTGTAGCCGGCTTCAGGACTGAACACTGGGTACACGATTTATTTCTCAGAATACCTTTACTTTCATAAGATATATTTAAGTGTATAACATTTTAAAACTTCATATTGTTTGTCTTTTAAAATTGATCCTATTTGCTTAAAACAATTTAAAATTATTTCAATATCTCTAAAACAGAATTTGAAATTTCTTATTAGAAATATTATTAAATTTAGTTACCACTATCTGTATGTGTATTTTGGATGTAAATAACTCTAGAGGTGGTTCTTTGTCTGATCTACCTCAGATGAAACTCCTAGCTCTGTGTCCCACTTGCTTGAAAGGGTTGTCATTGCTCTGCTCCACTAACAACGAAGGCAACTCACATAGAGAGATTCTGAACAGTTTACCTCACTACTCACTTTTTTGGTAGTGTCATCCTTTCTTTTGTTTAAAAAAAACAAAAAGAAAAAAATCACTTTCAAGAAGAGTCCACATCTTTAGCTTTACTGCTGGTGTTATTATTTTCACAAAAAGGAAGTCTAGTTCTCTGCCAGAAAGTAGCTTTTCAAAATATGACAGCACAGTTTATATTGTAAATGAAGTAAATATAATTTAAAATAACAAGCATAAGCAAAGATGATTTATTTATTAACTCTGAAACTTGTAGTCTTTGCTAGAAAGGGAGAAGATGAGTTGATTTCTTCCTGATTCAGACACCACTGGCAGTTGAAACTTCAGCCATAAGTTAATGATCCAACCTGAGCTTACTATCTGCTCACACTTTTGATTTTTGAGCATGTTAGTTGAAAAGTAAAAAAGGCTAGGCACCTGACTTTAATTTTTAAGTAAGAAGAATTTACCCTGGAAATAGTTCAGTAGAATATTTATTAATAGCTAGAACAGCATGTTAAAGTGGAATTCATGCAACATATACATGAGCAAAAAAAAAGAAAAAAAAGAACATTTTCTTTCTTTCAGCTGACTGACATAATTGGATACAAAAGAAGGAGACACTTCTACTTCTTTTCCACTTCTCCTTCACTGGAAATACTTGACAGTTATGTGGCCAGCGGTAGCCCAGAATTTTAAGCTGAATTTCCTTATAGCAGACTTATTTTCCTTAATTAGAATTTAAATTATGTTAGTGTAATACTGTAATGATTGCTAATGATTTAATGAACAATTCAGAATTTCCACTTCATCAGCAGAAGAGTAACCTAGAACTGTCAGCAGCAGAGTGTGTTTTTCTAGAAATCAAAAAGTCCACTGGATACCCTTCCACTAAGTTGCCGTGGGCTCAGAGCTGTGAACAAAGGTGCTCAGGAACTTGCATTACTTTGAATTCTGCAACAGCTGCATAGGATGAAACATATTTTAGTCAAATCAGCCAAAGAATTTTGCATTATATTTTGTGTTTTCTTTTGTTGATTAAGAAGGATTCAAAATTTTATGTCGTCTCATTCTCTTCTACTTTATTTCAAAAAATAGCAAGCAAGTACCATTCCAAAAAAAAGACCAATTAATCTTCCTAGGAATCTTCAGATAATTCCTAGAAGTTTATGCAACAGTTGAATTTCACTAAATTAACATTAAACAGAACTTTTTTAAACAAACACAAACAAATCATTTACATATGTCTTATTTCTAACAATTTAAACAGACATTTTTCCACATTTATTTCTGGTTCTTAATATTTTTATGTTTTTACTTGCAGCAGGCAAAACACCCAAAACCCAACAGAAATAAGCAAAAGGGCTGTTCTGTGCTATGACTAAGTACTAATGATAGCATCCACAAATTTGGAGAAACCCAAGGGCTTAAACTTGAAGACAGATAAACCCCAAATGTTTTCCAGAGATTCAACAAATATTTGGGATAGCTGAAAATATTTCATGCCCATTCTGAATGCCAATTTTCCCCTTATTTTTCCTTTTTTTTTAATGCGTAAGTTTTGGTGAAAGAAGCACAGAAATATCTCAAGAAAAGAAATTTCTGTGACACAGCCTGACAAGAATCAGGAGATACTGGAAAATTCACATTCCTCTCAAGTTTGTCCTTAGGCAAACAGTTTTTATTAGTATCAAAAACCTTCATGCTTGATTTTTGGACTGTATCTGTGTGAAGGAGACAATATACACTTGACTTTTGCTTACACTGACACTGCAAGAGGCCAGAATCAGGTGTAAATGACTTAATACTGAAGCTCCACTGAACTGCTTGCCACTTGCAAATACAATAAATACATTTTATTCCATTGGTGTAGATAAAATTCAAGCATAGGCTTTCTGCATTACTCCATCTACGATCTCCAAGCAGTTTTGAGACAGGATCTGTTCATCTTCAGCCTCACATTGTGCTGCTTGCATAGTGCAAAGTGAAGTTAAACCCTCTCCAGGAATCTTCTTTCCAGCATTCCCTCGTTCTGGCAGTGCTATGAGAGCCATTTTCCAAGCCAAAACCTTGTTTGGCTTTGCTTCTTTGCCAGCAGTTTTTTATCTCGGCATCAAGAGAGGAAGCAAGGAGGGGTTTCCTGGAGAGGAGACAGGCTGAACAAGAGCCTTTGGTTAAAATGGTATTGTGGTCTCTAATTGATACCCCAGCACAATGTCCATCAGGGCTAGTGATTTAAGCTAAAGCTTACCTGCACTTCTCTAACACGTTCTGTCCTGCCTCAAGAATGAGGGAGTTAGAATTGCTGCTGCTTCTCTGCTGAGCCGAGGAAAGGAGGAGTACAGCAAAAAGGTAGTGCTTAATTCAGATCATTCTATATTCCTGATAGTCCTCCTTCACTTGTATTTCTTTCAGTGGATTGATTTAAATTATTGTGAAAAAAAAAAAAGAAAAATTAGAAACAAAATACTGATTGACTTTTAGATTTAATCCCTGAAGGCAATTTTTTCCCTAGTCTGCAAATATCTGACAGATAAAAAATACATAAAGATGTTCCCTAATCCTAGTTACCTTTTATCTCTTTCCCTGTTTTTAATAAATCTAAATAATTTTATACTTTTTCAGAATGTGAATCCATATCTGCAAGGACAGCGACTGGATAATGTTGTAGCAAAGAAGTCTGTTCCGCAATTTTCAGATGAAGATAAAGGTCCTAAATAAGTACAATAAAAATGAAAGATAAAAACTCATGCCATCCTCTTCTGGATCATGATATTGCTTATATATAATCATCTATTAAAATCCTTGTGAATGGCAGCATGCTTATTATTTATATAATTGTAGATGAAAAACAGCTGTATTTATAACAGCATGTTCTCCTAGATGATAAAAGTATGGTTTTGCTTTTTGTTAAGTTATGGTAAAAGGATATTTCTGTTGTTTTTATTTTAGTCATGGAGCAAACTTTAAAAATGTTAGTCATTTTAATAGCTAATGTGAGGTAAATGGTCTTAATGAGAAGCTTGTAAATAGGAAGATGAAAAAAAAATGCCAAGTCTGACTCCAACATTTAATCTTAAATGTTACTATGTTTGACACATGAAAATTATAGTTTTATGTTTTGTTCACAAATATTGTTACTTAGCAAAGACAAAGTATTTATTTTACGCAGAGAATTTTGGCTTTTGGTCCATTTTAATAAACATTTAAGCAATCTACAAGGTTTGCAAAGTGACATTTTCCAAAATATTTCAGAGACTCATTTGTCTCTGTTATTGCTGTGCAAATTTAAAAATTAAAAAACTGCTTTTTGACTGTATTTACTGGAATATTTTTCTGTTAGTTTTAATCATTCCAGTATCACAGCTTTCCTGAACACTCTTAACATCTTCCTTCCTTATCAATGAAACTGTTACGTGAAAATTAATCTCCCCTGCTGTTCTTTGTCTTATTAACTGCAGCATTTGTGCATTATAGTGTTGTTAAATTATAAGTAAAGACAGAGACATTTGTCTGTGTTAATAAGGTTGTGTCAACAACCTCTGAATCTAAATCCAGGATATGAAGGTCATTACAGTTGATCTTCTGAAAAAATATGCTACTCTAATAACACTGGTAGCTATCATTGCTCTTGAAGTTGTTCTGGGAAGCTTAAATTTAATTTGCCTTCTTGCCCCTAGGAGATTGAATAACTTTATGTTCCAGGGTTCTCCCTTTCTGAAAGATGAAAATACACCTGAATATTTCAAGCCGTGTGACTGGAGCACTGGAATTATGGAAAAGAGCATTATCTTACAGCTAATGTTACAAATCTGTGGCAGGGGTGGGGGGAAGTAGTTTCTCATTCTATAGAAAGACAGTAAAATAATGATGACCTCTTAGAAAAAAGAAAGAAAGAAAAAGAAATTAAGGTTCCTAGCTGCATAGATAGCAGGATAGCACAAATATGACTATTAATGGCATTTGCTTTTTTTGTCCCACCACTTAGTAATTTGTAATAAATTATGCATGTAGAGAATTGGCCCTCTCATTCCATTTATGGGTAGATTGCAAAATTCTAACATTTTGGAGCAGACTATCATGTCTTTCATCGTATTTCCTTTTTAAAAAAAAATTGAAGAGAAAACTGAATAGTATGTCATGAAGTGGGGTTTATACTCACACAAGACAAAAAAATGAGGAATTTCTATGAATCACAAAGCTCCCCTGGCTTCCAGTGGCTGGAACAGAACAGGAGCAATCTAGCTGTTCATGTGACAGATATTCTCTGCATCTTAAGCTTACTCTTTTATCCACACTCCTGCTTAGTCTTCACACGTGTATTGAAAGCTGCAAAGCTACAAAGATTGCTCCAAGATCAACAAACAGTTTATATATATATCATGACATAAATCTGACATTAAAAGCTACTGATGCCCAGTAGTCTAGAGTCTGTGAAATGGTCCTTCCTTCCATCTGACTCTGCTGCCAGCCACTGGTGTAGCTACAAGGCTTCCAGGTAGCTGGAAGTTAGACTGCCATTCCTAAGAAACTGGTGTTTCTTCAGGTCCTTCACTATTCCATCAATACTTCTAAAGTAATCTGAGTTACATTCTGTCCTTATAGCTTCAGTAAAATCCGTTTGAATTACAAAAATGAAACAACCATGATGGCAATTTATTTTTTTTTAAAGCTCCTATTAAGGATAAGTGCATAATAAAAGGAGGTGTGTACAGTAAATAGGGGGGCTTGAAAAGGGAAGGGCAAAGAGGCATTGCTTGCTGAATAATATCAGTAAATCCACATGTAATTTTGTGAAGCACTCCAGGTCACTCCAACCCTGTGTGGGGATGTGAAATCCAGCACTGCAAACAGAGCAGGGATACCCAGCAGGCTGCCTGTGGACTGCATGCGGCCAGAGGAGCTGCGCTCCTGTGTATGATAGATCTGCACAGTGCATGCAAAGGAAAAATACCACAGTTCAGACCTGGTTTTGTCCTTCAATGCAAGCAAAGGAAAAAAAATCTTTACACTGCACAAAACAATGATGTGTCTTACAGGAACTGTCTGCTGGAACAAGTCAAGTGTGTGGTGGTGAGCAGCTGTCTGCTGAGTTCATCAGGCAGCTTGAGTGTTTCACCAGGAAGACTCAGCAGTACTATTGTGAAATTTTAATAAAATGTAGCTATTGCACCATGATAATGAGATTCATTATTCTAATGTCAGTGTCATGGTAGAACTGTCTTTCAGTACTGGGATTGGCTAGTTCCATATTGATTTTAAATAAAAAATTAAAAAAGGAAGAAAAAACAAGCAAAAATCCTTGTCCCTCCAACTGTTCCAATAACAGTCCAAACATGTATATGTAGTTTTTTAAACAGAATAATAAAAGTGCTTGTCTTTTAGAATCAGTGAACAAAGATACCAACTGTCCCTCCTCACTCAGCATTCACCAAACCAATATTTACAAGAATGTAAACAGCTGCACAGGTGTAATTGCCCTTTTTACCTTTATGATGCATGTGAATTAAGGAGCATGTATATTGATACTGTAGTTTAGAATTTTCATAAAATTAAAACCTTTTAGAGTATTTTAAAATTTGCAAGTGTGTTAATTACTGCTAACGCATTAGAGACACAATGTGCTTGAAGGAAGCTATACAAAATAAAGTGCATTGCCCTGAAACATTGGTTTTGTCTGGTAAAGAAATATTTATGACTCTAGTTTTAAAAAAGCACTGCATAACTGATGAGAGTATTTGATTTGTGACACAAAACTTACTCTGTGTGCATACACACACACACACATATAATACATTTTTAAAAGCATAATAAAGTCATTAGTAAAGAATATAAAGATGTTAACCCACAGAAGAAAGTGCTATAAAAATGCTTAGTGAATTGGTAAGGAGGGGAAATAGTGATATGCTTCTAATTACTGGCACATTTGTATTCACTGAATGCAATAAAACCATGCTGGCATCTATGCAGCAACCCAGGAGCAATCCAAAGAAGCTGGGTACTGGTTCTCTGATGTCAGAGTCCTGAGTGTCACAGGACTGCAAGTAAAGCTGAACCTGAAGCTCAGTTTATCAAAATGTGATGAAGCCCATCTTATCTGTTAAGCTGAGGAAGGGCACAGGCAGAAAGGTGACTACCAAGCCAATTAGGTTTTTAGCTTTGTTGCCAACAGAGTTAACACTCAAGCCCCTTTGTTTCCAGATGTCAGTAGCTGGGGAAGAAGACAAGTAGCTTTTTCACCATGAAGAGACTTGCCTTCAAATCAGGCCTCTAAACAGTAGCTCTATGGAAGTGTTGAAAAGGCTTTGTTTTCATTTTCATGGTGTACAAAAAAAACTAGTTTTTGAACATTTAAATCTTTTGGAAAAAGCCATAACAACATCAACCCAAAACAAACTTGGAATCTTCTGGTCTGTTTGCTGGTAAGCTCACTAAACCAGTTCTCACCTCATCTGTAATGCTCTATCACTCGTAATGTGATATGATTTTTATGCAATTTCTTCTTTTTGATACAAATAGACAATGCCTGGATCTGTAGGACAAAGACCTTAAAGATAACTTTTCAGTTTTTTGAAATCATGGACTCAGATTTATGGAAGAAGGGCAAGGTAAGAAGATTCAGAGGATGCTACTACAATCCCAAAACCATTTAAGATGTCCATGGAAAGGACAGTTCCACTTGATCCACAAAGGAGTCACTAATTTATTAGCCAAGTACCACCATCTGTAGGATTTAAGGTACTTCTTCACCCAAGCCAGAAGCTATCAAGGCTGTCAAGGAGAGGACTTTATCTCCAATTTTGAGACACCTGAATCCAACATTTCAGGCTAATGAAACTGACAATTAGATGGAATTCTATTTCTGCCATGCTTGATACAAATAGGATGGCAATATGATATGCCCTAAAGAAAAGACAGCAACAACAAAACTCGGTGTTGACTCAACTGCCATATGGATATATTATACATACACTTAAAAATTCAGTTTTGTTTGAAGGCATGCAATTACCTTCAATATTCTTTTAAAAGTATAATGTCCAGGAATTATCTCAAAGTAGAAGCGTACTTTTGAAATAAAGAATTACTGTGTCCCTTAAAAGGTATGCCAGTTTGTCATGCCTAGGGTCAGCATCAGATTCCAACCATGGACAAAGAACAAGTTCCCTTGAAGGGCTCAGCCACTGACAGCGACCTGCTTACATGCAAACTAAATAAAAACTAAAAACAATCGTAAGCAAAGGATGTGGAATTGCCATCATGAAGGTCCCTATCACTCACGAATGTGGCTGACTACCACATTTGTGATAGTGGGGAATCCCTGACAGGATTGGGAACTAAACCAAGATTTTCAAATACAAGAGAATGAAAAGGTCAAATGAACCATTTTCCAAGTACACTCGTGGTCTAGGTCAACCATGCTCAAGCCTTTTGCTTTTAGGTGAAGAATGGAATTGAGCTCCAGTTCATCATCCAAGTTTACGATGAGAAGGAAATATGTAGTTTCAGTTGTCATGTTTGCTTTATTTATGATGATGACTGCTTTGCTGTGCTTACATGAGTCCTGATGGCTGGGAGAGCTGCTAACCATGTGTTCAACACATGGGAGCATAACAAACATTAAATACGAGTGTCATGGCAGTAGCATTATCAACTGGAACTGAAAGACCTTTAAAAAATCCCATTTTATTAATGAGGTCTGTATTTGTATGTGGGGCAGAGGCAGAGGAATTGAGGAACTATTTCAGACTTTAAAGATTAGGTAGACCTGAATAATCTCTTTTAAATTTTCTTCTGTAGTTCCTGTTACCAAAACACATGGAATACAGCTCCTAATGCAATGCATGATTGTCCTTTACATTTAATCACTGTGTTTCTTCATCCTACTCTCCAAGAAAAACAGTGGTGTGAGTCAGTGGCTGAATTTCATGGTAAACTGAGTGAGGCAAAGGAAGAAACACAGAAAAAATAATAATATGCTACTTGTTACTAGCATCAAACTTTCCTGAACCTTTTCTGAACCTAGCCACCATACGACAATGTTACTTTCCCGAGAAGCACTAAAGATCTCCATTATAGATGACAGGGATTTTTGTGTCTGGGCATATTTGCTGGATCATAGAAGGTGCATATGGCTTTGATGCTGAACTCAGACATCTTTTAACTAATTATTTATTCTGAGAAACAGAAAAAAAAAAAAAACCAACGAAATCATAGCAGTTCTTTCAGTGCAGTATCTATATTCTAATGCCTCAAAGTTCTCTAAAAGTGGCTGAAATTCAAGTGGGATAGCCTGTATGGGGGAAATGCAGTTCTGATTCCTCAGCTCACTAGAGAACACCTTTCTACATTGGAAATATAAAACACCACACTGTGACATTTTATATTTCTAAATAGACAAAACAGACCCAAGAAAGAGCAGGTTAGGCCATCCAGAGAAGCACTCATAATTCACCACTGGTTATTTTTTCCCTTTCTTAAACAACGTTGCAAACAGTGACTAAGAGAATTGCAAAACTTTGATTCCAAGGAGTAGTGGAATGGCTGTAAGATTTATGGGCTTGAAAGCTGTGTTACAGCAATTGAAAAACCTATTTTTAATGCTGCATACACCATTGATCAAATTTTTTAAAAAAAGTAAATTCTTTAAAAGTCATTGTTATTACAGAAAAGCATGGCTGTCATAGTTCATGCACAGACCCTGGCTGTTGGTTGAATTTCCAAACTTTGTGGCTGAGCTGACACAGGACTCTGCATGTGTGGGTAATGTATATGTGCACAGTAAAAAAAGCATAAAAGTATGTCCTGCTTCTGATTCTTTATAGCTTCATCTGGCTAATCCCACAGTGTCTCCAGCTTTCCTGTAGCCTTTCTGGTGGTTACTGCTCTGAAGTGATGGTGTTGGAAGACTTCTTTCAGGGACTCTCTTGAGTGCCAAGTTATGCAGCAGACAAGCAATATGTGCCATAATGATATACATTTATTTCAGTTAAAAATACATCAATTAGTAGCTGAGGCTATTTTCTAATTTCTAACCACATTGACTATTTTCTGCTGCATTTTTACATTCTCAGCAGCAACACAGAAGCCTTTAAAAGAACTACAACTATCCACAAAGTTGAAGATAAGGCCTTCATAAACCTATCCTAAAATATCAGCTGCTTGTAAAAAAACACTTTTGTGTCTATTTCATTCTGCATCTGGAGTTTCTTTATCTGGAGGTTTACAAAACTGGGAATAATTTCCAATTAAATGAAAGAAGTTGCAAAGAAGTTAAGTGCTGGCTCCGGTAAAGGTCTAAGTATCCACAGCTGGACTTGTGTCCAATGTAAATACCAAAGCTCAAGCACATGCTCCTCACACCTTGCCTCTCTTTCCTGATTCCTCAGGCAGCTAAAGGCTACACACAGCTATGTTTTCTTGTAACCATATACCTCAGGTGCCTCAACTCCTACATACATGCCTAGGACTGTTTGAGACTTAGTGAACCTGCACAGCTCTACATCTGTCTGAGTCCTAGACCCAGCCTGAATCCACAGACTTGGTAATTCTTTCTCTAAATTCCCTGAGGGAGCAAGCCTGGCAACTGCTCATCTCACACATGTCTACAGGACCAGGCATTGCACGAAATACCACAGCAGACACAGTTTAATTAAGAAAACAAAAAGTGTCTGTAAGAGTTACGGCAAAAGAATCAAAGCTCTAATGACACGAGAGAGGGCAATCAAGAATGACAAAAATTTGTCACCTAGTGTTCATAGGACAGGTTGAACACAAGGAAGGACAGGGTAATTGAGCTCTAGTTAGTCTTCAAGGAGTGTTTGGGTAGCTGGGCAGCACCTGATGAAAATACAAGAGTGGTCAGAGAGATGGCAAAACCAAGCCAATGACCCACCCCCATTCCCCTGAGTAGATGGCTAATTTTGGCTCCTTGTCTTAATTTAATTTTTTTCTGAATTGTTGAACAGCTTCAGCAGGGGAGGTGGTCTCACACAAACAGGTTGCAGCCTGGTTTGTACGCCTCCAGTGAGCAGGCAGACACCATCACCTTTCCTGATTCCTGAAACACCACCAGCCTCCTTTCACTCACTTTTTATGTATTGGAGTTTGTTTTTTTTCAGGGAAGATAGATGTATTTAGCTGCTACCCAAATTTTTGAAGTAAGACTTGGAAACTAGCAAGAGTTCATTTGCTGGACTGTGCATTCTTTATTCTAGTAACTTTAAAAATATCTTTAGATCATTTGGCATCTGTTGAAAAGGAAGCATTTAAAAACTCCACTTTCCTACTCACTACTAGCATTCCAATGACAAATTTCATCTTGCAGTCATTGTGATGTAGGGGACTTGCTGACCAAGAGCCCCAATGAGCCTACGGGACCCTGTTAGTGCTGCTAGCATGACATCTTATAGCAAGACAGGTCATAAGCATTTTCAGCACTGAAATTAAGACAATCTTTTTATCCACACCAGCATGCATAAGTCTCTTCAAGATGATTTCAGGTGGAATTTAACCTATTAAAATGCACATGTCCAAGTACTGAAGGGGTTTTCAAAGCTTTTACATAAGTTTGTGGCAGTGTACTCAAAGCAAGAGGGATCTGGACTCTAGATCAAACAAATCATTTGATTGGAAAGACTAAACCATAAAAGTACTAGGTTTTACAAAGTACTCCCCTAAATTAGAAACAAACAAATCACAATTTGTTATGGTGAGTTTTTTTCATCTGGTTGTACCTGATTACAGCAGTCACTTCCCCTCCTAATGCACAGAGCCTTTCTGAACAAGCTGTCCTATCTCCACAGGATAAAAAAATGCTTTCTGCCTCGAGATAGCCTGTGCCCTCATCTGGATTTATCTCAGTTACTAATTACATCAAGATAAAAAACACTGTACTTTGTCTTTTGTATGTTTTTACATCATAGCTTTCTTAATGTAAAAACTTCAGCCTGTAAGAAAGGCATAGCCAGAAGAACCCATAAGCTCTGAATCCAAGAGTTTACTGTATTAAAAAGGAGGGTTTCTTCTTTGCCTTGCAGCACAGGACAATATCCTGCTCATTTATGTTCTCTCTTTAGTCAGATCAGAAGAATAAGAAATGGCCAAGATTATTTTTTAGTGTGTCTGATAATTTTAGTGACATCAGCTCCCAAGAAGTCTTTCCTCTAAGTCTTCTAGTATATTAAAAAAAAAGGGGGTCATTTTTTACTATGAATTCTATGTTAATTTTGAAACCCTGACAAGAAATAATAATACCTCCTTCACAAGAAGTCTAGCTCCACCTGGTTGAGAACCAAAAAGCCCTGCCACAGTCTGATCTGAAGTGTAATTGATTTGACCACTGGCAATTTAACTTCTTCGCTTACGTCTTTAGTGCATTAAGACTTCCTGGGGAGGGGAAAGAAAACTGTTTACATTTTTAGACTTTTTACAAGTGCATCCAAAAGCTCCAAGTGTTTGGAGCCTGATTAATTACAAACACCTAGAGGACTGATCCCAGTCCTATTTACAGAATCTCTCCTAACATCAAGTGACTTAACACTTTTTCAGGCACTTTGAATCACATGTTATTTGTGAGGGGGGGAAAAATCACTCAATCAAAGTGCCAATGAAAGCAGCTAGTGGAGAACTGCTGGGCAGTGTGGTTAGACCCAGAATGTAAGATGACAGCTCTTTCATGGCTCTGAACAGCTCTACAGAAATGGAAGAGTGATGTCTGTTGTAACTATGTTTGGAAAGTAAAGTAACAGGACTTGAAAAACTCTAATTAGAATTCAAGATAATGCAAGAAAGGAGAGATCAATGAATAAATATCCAACTGCCCTTAGTCAAACAATCTAAACAGGATTCTTCTGACAAGGAAACAGAAGAAGCAAAACAGAGCAGTTGTTGGAAATATAAAAAAAAAAAAAGATTTGGCCCTAGGCTCATGTGTGTAGTTTCCCAGAAATGATTTTTTTTTGGCAATTTTTGAAAGAGTAATTTTTTGGTGACCATACAGATTAAAAAAAGAGACTATTTTTGTATTTTATTGTTATTGTATTTCTAATTCTGAAGTTCATAAAGTTTAGCATTTTAATATGCTTAACTAGAAAATCCTTTAACAGTGGAAAGAGGTATATATAAATTATTTCTGGGTCTTTTAGCAAGGCTCACCTGACTCAAGTCTCTTGGATTGTTGTGTATGCTTCACATAATACACTCTGAATAGTTCCACTGAAAACAAAGTCAAGCATCTGGCAAGCCCCTGCAGGATTCAGGTCCAAATCTAAGTTCAGCAGAAAAATGAAGTATGTGCACAAATCCACCTTTCTTACCAAAACACTTAACTATCAGTTCTCATTTGTCTATAAGTCAACCAGCAGTTATTTCAGGAAAAGACAACTGGTCAAACAATTCTTTGTCTGCCTTTTAACTTTTGTTTTGTCCACGACAGTGAAAACTTGGCTTATTCACTGGAAATATCCTTTTTCTTTTTTTTTAATTGGGGAGAACTACAAAAGTTAAAAAGCCTTCTTCCCTATTAAAAGCATTTAGAAATTTCAAAATTGATGTATTGAAGCACATAGACACAAAGTATCTGAAAGTAAAAAATGTATGTTTTATCTTTCCAGATTAAGTTGAACTCTCAACTCCTCTTATAAACTGCTTATTTCACAAGAAGTTTGGTACCCAATCAGCCTTAAGGATTTATTCCAAAATAATTCCTTTGAAAACTCTGATCCCTACTGCAGTTTTATAGGTGGGGAAATAGAATCAAGAGAAAATTAAAAACTAAGTAAAGGATGGAGGTGAGGGGGGTGAGCTTGTCCCTCTTTTACCCCCTCTTCTTGATAGAGAGACCATCTAAATAAAATGGCAATGAGGAAGAGTTTTGTTTCTTCCTACTTCCATTAGTATTCTCTCTGAGAAGTGGAACAAATTATGCTTCAGCAGTACAACCATTTAACAGAGCTCTTTCCTTTCTGTTATACAGCAGCCATTTTTTGTGACACTGGATTTCAAGAATAAAGTGCAGAATATTTAAGCTGTTGTCTCAGACAAAAAAAAAAAAAAAAAAAAAAAAAAAAAGAGCTTCAGCTCTTTCATTCCTGCAAAGCTACATTTTAAATCTATTATTCTGTTTTTATATGGCTATTGCCAGGAAAAGCAAAATGAACAGATAAGATTTCAATTTTGACAGGAGGGCAATGGAATAAAAAGCAAAACCAAACCAACCCACAACAAAACAAACCAAAATAAATGCCTTGCAAATTTCCTTACATAATAAAATAGCTTTCCTGCCTCTCTTACACTTTTTTTTTTTTTTGCTTCACTACAGACATAAGTGTCAGAGTCAGGAAAAAAGCCTAGATAGATCTCTTGACTTCCCACTACCTACCTGACCTGCCAGACTGACACTGTCTGCTCCACGGGTGGTGCACAGAATCCTCCACAGGGAACACCCTGAAACACAGGTGGTCACACAATAAGCTGCCTTTCATCACAGCAAGAATAAAGTAAAAGGGACTATTTTGTCAAAACTGTGCATGAGATATCAGTTCATGTCTTAAAAGTGTATGAAATCTGTCTAAGATGTTGGGATGCAGTAAGGCTTGGGAAGGGAGTTTTTCAGTTTTTCAGCATAACTGGAAATTATATTTTATAGCTGACATATAGTGAAATATGTATGCACATAACACATTGAGCTCCTTAGATGCCTCTTTTCATAATTCCCAGTTACAGCTTCATCCTTTAAGGGCTTCTGATGTTCATACAAACTCAGTTTGCTTAGCTGAGTCACTTCTCGTATCACGTTGCTCCAGAAGTGCCCTGAAAGCAAAACATGTCAGCAAACACCTCCTACAGCTTCAGGAGACAAAAGAAAAAGAAAAGCAAATGCACGAGGGCAGAGGATTTTTATTACTTTCATTTTCTTGGCAAATTCTTTTATAGTCATCAAATACGTAAGATGCATCAAAAAATTGTGAAAGAGAGTTTAAAAAGTTTAGCTTGACAAATGTTGTTTCTTCATTTGGCATGCAAGTTTATATTTGTTCAGCAATCAAACTTCATCCTAATAAAATAAGCTTTTCTAAATAGCTTTGGAAAAATAGTCACATATGGATTGTATTATGTATGTAGGTGTTTTGAGGCCAGAAAACATATTTTTTGTTCTCTGTCTGCAGCACATAGCTGAGTGGAGTGCTGGTGGGTGACCATGGATCCTAGGTGTGGACATCATTACAAGCCCACAACCTGACTCTACATGCAGCATATGATGAACAAGAAAGCTTTTCAAGTATACCAGGACACCATACTTTTCAGAGCAGAACCCAAGAGTTAAATTATTTAGATGCTTAAGTCTTTTCTCCTAAACTCATTTACTCTTTTGATTTCTAATGTCCTATTTCTGAGGATTTTCAAATGATTCCTAGATCAAGCAATATTTTGAAAGTAAAAAACCCTAAAGTACTCCATTTAAAAAAAAAAGCCCAGTCCCAAAATAATCATTCTTCCCTAATTAATTTTCTCTCATTCAGCTGATGGAAATCTGTATGTTAAAAAGTTGATATTCTGTCAACGTAAATCTAAAATAATGCTTTTTCAATAAGTACAATATTTTTCAACCTCCATCATATAGACATTAATTTTAAAACTCAAATAAGAGAAAGATTAAAATTCCTTAATTAAACAGAATTTTGCCAATATGAAGCACAGTCTTACACTTGATTTCCTAATAAATTTTAAGAGAAATTTAACTCAATTCAGAATAGCCTCAGCTTTTTCTGGTGTTACTTTACAAGGCTTGAAATGAAGCACAATGCTACTTGAGAGGGTTTTTTCATGTAATCATCTGGAATAGAATAAACAGTAGAGTACCTGCACAAGAATAACAAGCCTGGAATGTTAGTATATTACCTTGAAACCAACGTTCACATTTCTTTCTCTCACCTAATGCCAACTACTATTGTTTGCCTGCTTAGGTTTGAAATAACAAGAAAAATCCCCTTTTCCTTGCTGTCTTACAATGAAGGTTTTTATCCATTACTTTTGGATATATTTAAAATCCAGAGGAAACTGGATTCTTTGTGTAACAGTTCTTTTCTATGACAAAACAAGAAGTGTTCTTCCCATGTGTAGCAAAGAAGCTCACACACCTCAGCAGGAATGCAGTGATGGACACTTCCACGCATGGCCCACACCACACACACCATGTAATATGTTTCTTTGGCCCCAAGTCAAGAACCACTTCTGAGACACTGCTGATCTTATCCATAAGTCAGGAAGGTAGCAGTGTGCACCACCACTCAGCAATAGCTGAGTCAGGGCTTGGTTCTAGTCTAGTTAGAGCTCAGCTAGAAAAGTACTGCTGTGTTGGTGAGACAAACCAAGCTCCTTCCTCTCCCTAACAGAAGAGTTCAAAATACCAAGCAGAACAGTTCAGATGTGCCCTGTCTCTGTTGGACAGCTTGTCTTGCTTCCTTCCTGGAGGAACATGCCTAGGAGTGAGAGATACTGGCTCTCTAGGTGTATTAGGGCCAGGTTCTCAGCTGTCATAGATCACTTTTATCTCCCTGTGTCATTAAAAACTATTCCAATTTACTCAAGAAGAAGCTCTGGCCTCTGTGAGTTTTGGCTTCTCTGCAAAGGCTTTTAATAAGGTGCCGACTGTCCTGGCAGTGAGGATGCTTTGAGTAGCACTCAAAGTTAGCAGTAGCAGACAGGAGCTCAGCCCAATAACATTTTTCTCTGCAAGAATTAAATAGAGCACTTCTTTTAAGCTTACACAATTCTTACTGTTCCATTAAAACAAAAAAAAAACTCACACAGTGAATATCAGCAAGAAATGGAAGAGCAAATTAAAAAAAAAAAAAAAAAGTCAAAACATTAGCAAGCAAGCAGGTAGCTGTAATCAGTCAGGCTCACAGTACACATCACTACCATCCAATAACATTAAAGCTCTTCATCTCAAACCTATGCCACAAAACCAGGCAGATTTCCATAGGCCTCTTTAATACTAAATAAACAACATTTCCCCATGATTATTCCAGCTCCAATTAGAAGCCCTGATGAGAATCAACAGAATTTCAAGCCTGACTATGGTAGGAGGAAGAAGTTTCCCTTTCAGCATTGGGTGCTTTTTAAACCAGTCTTTGGTTGGGATATAACCAGCACAGCTGAAGCTTTGGAGCAAACCCAGGGAATGTTTTGTTACAGATTCCAGTAGAAATAAAGAAATCTTCCAAGATGGAAATTACTCCGGATACCTGAAAGAATGATGAGGGGAAAAGACATCTTTCCCCCTGCCTCCATCAATCTCCAATAAATAAAAAGAGACACAACATTTTTTTCCATGTCCTTTTAAAAATATTTTTTAAAAATTTCTACCTTCATTCAGTCCAGATGCAGCTGCAATTATTTATCTTGTTGGTACCCAAATTTATTTTTGTATTTTTGTGAATGAGCAAGCAAATACTTGCAGGAATAATTCTACTTTCCAACTGTCAAAGAAATCTGAACACTTGTCTTGCTTGACCCAAGCTGCTAGTGCATACTTGGAACGCTGCAGATTCAGCTAAGAGAAAGGAACCAGATGAAAAGATGTGGTATAGGATATTCAGCTGCATGAAAAGGAAGATGGATCTTGAGGAGGGAACACAACTTTTATACCAGGAGCTGAGTCCTAAAGTGTTTCCTAATGTGCTTTAAGTCAGAGTGAGAGCTACTCTAGACCACCAGCTCTGGAGGGATGCCTGAATGCAGTAAGGCATTAATTGGGCATACCTGCTCTGCAATTGTTGCCCAGAAATATCATCTAGGAAAGGCAATGCCAGAGTGGCCTGTGAATGACATCCCAGAAAAATCCAGCAGAGAGGCAGCTTGGCTGCAGCAGTGCCTGGGAGCGCCTGCAGTGGCAGTGCCATGGAGGGCACCGAGAGCAGCTGAGATCAGCCCTTCCTCCAGCAGCGCTCAGGGCTGGGGCTGTGCCCTGGGGAGGGGGCAGCCCAGAGCTGCGCTCCAGCCTCTCTGCGGCTGGTATTCACAGCGAGAGACAGAGAGCAGCAGAGACGTGAATAGACCTTCCAATTCAGTACAGCTGCTCCAGTGAAGAAAATGGAAAAGAGCACAAAGTCTGTCAACATTCTGAGAGGTGGGAATCGTGACCTTTTCTTTGGAATCACAAAGGAAGGATACCAATTAGTTAAAGACAAATAAAATTAAAATATTAACACTTTTATGAATTTAAAAAAAAATCCGACAAATTCCCTAGGTATCTCCTTCTACCCATCTAGACGTAATTTGCTGCAATTCTTTGCCAGTAATCCTTCCCACGTTAATTGTCTTTGAATTTCAGTGGCTCCTGCACAGCAACTAATTTTCCCTCTCACGCTGCCACCTACCACTGCACTACCGCCACTTGCCCTGTGACTGAAGTGATGTTTTTTTTAAACAAGTTGTTGCTAAACGTGTGTGAATTATTGTAATGGCCTAATTGACTACCTTGCTAAGCACTCAGGCACTAAGGGAAGCCAAGCATCTGTCTTAGCAAAGAGCAAGCTACCGCAAAGTACTGTGAAAGCCAGAAACTTGGCATCCTGCCTAACTCTGGCATCCCTCATGTAGCAAATCCTTTCATTTTAATTCGTCTTCCCCATCTGCAAATAAAACTACCTCTTAGTCAGGTGAGATCCGGGCCTGTCTGCGGTCCAAGGCGGGTGCAGAGTGCCGGTGACGGAGGAGCAGGGCTGGTTTGATTCGGGGGCAGTAACTTGTGAGCAAGGAGAGCTCAGACCTATCGGCACCACCTGCAGCGCTCGTGGCCCCGGCAGAGCTTTCCTCAGCTTTGCTCTCTGCTGCGTGATGCCCGTCTCCGTTTCACCAGCAAGCCCAGCAGTGGTTCAGAGGCTGCTCCTGCCCTGACAAGTGCGGTGGCCCCGCTCGCCTCCCTGGTCCCCAAGACGAGCGCCGGCGCTGGAGCGCTCGGGGGACGGGGGTTGGCTAGCACTGGAGGAATTGCAGGCTTCGCTGCGGAGCTCTGGGGTCCCTCCGCCCGCCTCGCTCTGCCCCTCGGTGCCCCCAGCCCGGCGCTGTCTGCAGGTTCGGGGTACGCCTTCGGGCAGCTGCAGCGCGGAGATGTTCCCGGCTACTGTGGCACGGGCTGGGCCCGCCAAACGCTCAGCCCCGCGGGTTTCTGCCTCCTTCGAGCCCCCTGGCATCCCGTGGGGGCCGGCTCGGGCGGTCCTGCCCCGCTCAGCTCGGCGCCGCTCCTTCGCCGTCCCTGCCCGCACCCTGACACACAGTGACGGGACACCCGAAGTGTCTCACCTCTTGCGCGGCAAAAGAAAAAAAAAAAAAGACACCCCCACCACCCCCCAAACAAACCCTCAGTGATCGAGAGCCATGATCTCTGCACAGACATTACCAAAGGGGTTCTTTCTTTTTTTTTTTTTTTTTTTTTTTTTTTTCTCTCCCACCCAAAGCTGCGAAATTCCCGGCATACTGCAGAACCACAGAAAGCCAATTTTGTAAGAAGGAGGGCGGCAAAGGTGGCTGCCTCCCGGCCATGGCAGGCCGGCCAGGGGCTCCCCGCAGCGGGCCCACTCGCCCGGCCGGCTCCTGGGCAGGGGAAGCGCCCGGCGTGCTCGGAAGGGCGGCGGAGGCGGTGGGAGGGGGGTAGGATTTAATTCTTCTTAACTGTCATACTTTAATGGGGATGGAAAATGTGAATTTTCTGTGCATTCCAGGAACAATTCCTTGGGGTGGTGACCTTTAGCACCGATTCTCTGAAGACAGGAAAGTAGTCGAGTGTTTATCTGGATGACTGAAAGCTTTCCCTGGTGGAAGTTTATGGAAGTGTTAAAAGGGGCGGATAACACAGGCTTTGGAGGCGCTTGTCCAATGATCTGGAGGGGCTTGGAGAGCAGATCTCAGCTGGCAGACATTTAAATGGGAGACAGCTCGGCGCTGCTGCAATTTGTAGGCAGGATCAGACACTCTCTCTCTCTATGGCCTCCCGGGCAGCTTCGGGCTCCCACGCCACCCGCTCCACAGAGTGACCCACCGGGCAGAGCCCCGCAGAGCCCCAGGCCGCGCCGAGGAGCCACCGCCACCGAGCCGAACCCCGCCGCGGAGCCGCCGCCGCGCAGGTGAGCCGGGACGCGCTGGGATGCGCTGGGATGCGCCGGGACGCGCTGCGCGCACTCACAGCGGGCGCGCAAACGGGTCCGGCAGCTGCGGAGTTCGGCCAGTGCCTGTGCGAGCGCAATTTTAAGCTCTCTATCCTACCTTCGAGAGGGACAAGGGAAGGAGGCGTTGTGTCTATCAAAACTCCAGGGCGTCTCGGGTTTGCAGGGGCTGACGCCCGTCCCTCCGGCCAGCGGGAGTGAGGCGCGCCGACCTTTCCGCCTCAGTGCTGGGGATTAGGGCGCCGTACATCTCTTTCCCTTCACAAGCACGGGGACTGCAAAGCCCCGTTAGCTCTGCCTCTCATCTCCGCCTACAGCATCACTCCCGACAAATTGGATTCGGCGCCCACCCGAGACACGGAAAAATCCCGGCCCGGCCTCTGCGCGGAGCGGGGCGGGGGCAGATCCCCAGGTGCCAGCCCCATCCCGTCTCGTCCCGTCCCGCCGAGCCGTCCTGTGCGAGGCCGCTCGGCCCCCGGCACTGTCCTGCCCTTGCAAAGCTCAGCTCCTCGGAGGAGCGTGCTCGCGGTACCTCAGGAGCTGCCGGGGGGTGCGTGCCGCCCGGGACACTCGGGGTGCGCCAGCCGGGTCGGTGTCGCGGAGGCTCCGGCGCGCCCGTGGGCAGCGCAGCGCGTCCCTCACCGCGCAGCCTGGGCCGGGCCGGGCCGGGCCGGGCGCGGCTCCACCGCTGCGCTCGGCACCTCCGCCGCCTCTCCGCCCATCCCTCCCACCTGACCCGGAGCCGCGGGAGTTTTGTCGAGCCGCCCGTCGGCCGGCGCTGCTCTTACCGCGCCGCCAGCCCTCGGCGCGGCCGCAGGGACCGCCCCGCAGCGCTCCGGCCGTGCGGCTCCCGGCCCGGGGCCAGCGGCGCACTTGGCGCAGGGCTTTTCCCTCCTGGAGGAGCCTGCTTGCTTGCCCCCGTTCTTTTCAATACGATCCCCCGGGGCTTGGCAGTCCCTTCAGCGAGTACGTCCTCCCTCGGGTTAACCTAGACGGCGGCCGTGCCCGGTGGGAAGAGCCAGTCAGTGTCGCCAGCCGCCGCCAGGAGCATCCACGCTCTCGGGGCGCCGGGCCGAGTCGCGGTCTCTCCGCGCTGACGGTCGCCGGCGATGCCCGCGGCGCAGCCAAGCTGCGCTCAGCGATAGTCCGGTTTTAGCTCGGCTTGGGCGGGGCCCTCCCCGGCCACCAGCTGCGACCTCGCTCCTGCTGTCCCGCTCGTAGCTCCTCTCGGCGTAGGAATGGCAAGCGAAGCCCGTTCCGGTCACCAGGGCTGAGACCCAGCGCTGGGGAAACCTCCTTCTGCATGGATGGGGGCTTTTGAGGAACCAGGGCGCGTTTGGCTGTCCCTGCTGCTGACAGGACGCCGGGTTTAGTCAGGCGTTTAGCGAGCGATGGCTTTCGGGTGCAGTGCCAGTGGCCCCCCAACCTTAGTTCCCCCTGAGCCCAGCCGTGAGCTGCAGAAGCGCTCTGCTCCTGCCCCGCTCCTGCCTGAGCCCCGCAAGCCCGGAATTACCGACCAGCGTGCGCTGGGTCTGTGTGTAAGTGATGAAAGGCACCGACGACCGTAGCTCTCTGCTCCCCTTTGGCATTCAGTGCCAAGCTGTGCTAAAGCATTCCTTTTTTTTTTTTCTACCACCACCCAGAAATGCATAGCTTCTGCTGAAGAGTCCCCCTTCCAGCACGCATGGCAGTGCAGAGAAGAGCAAAGCTATTCCGGTTTTTAGGGCTCTATGAGGAAATGTGTCTGAAGGGAGTCTGGCGCTAGGAAGCTGGGAGCTGTCAGGCTGCCTGGGCATCCTCAGGCAAGGCAAACTCGGGTTTGGTACCAGCCATGCCCACCATGATGTTCAGCTTCCCTGGAGTCCCATAGGATGTCCTGCAGAAAAATAGTTTTTTAAATGGGGAATTCTCAAGGTTTCAAGGGTTGGTTTGTTTGTTTGTTTTAAAATTGCTGCCTACGCTCCTTATATGTCTCAACCCCCCCATCTCTATGACTCTCAAGAAGACATTTTCTGAAATGTAAATATATCCAAATTCTATGAAACCCAGATGTTAGTTTTGCTGTCTTGATTTCAGAAAAAAATGCAGATTTCTGGGAACTGCCATTACCATGCTTTTTTTAATATTTAAAAATACAGATCTATGAACTATGAAAACATTACATAAGAGTGTTTCTGTAATTCAGATGTAATATGCAAGGCATAAAATTATTCTGATCCTTCGGGACATAAACCACTTCTATTTTCGTAGTAGTCAGAGGAATTGTGTTTTGTGTCTTTATTTGCCTTGTATTTGAAGTCCACCAAATAATTGGCTTTTTTTTTTAGTTCTTCATCAGATTATTTTTCATGTTTTCTGTGAAGCACAGGAGCACTCCATGGTTTATCATAATGTTTTCCTAGTAAAAGGGATTTACAGATGAAGTTACAGGCCTGTTAAGATCTGTGAAAATTTTGTTGTATATTTCAACCAGGTTTTCATCCAGACCTTTTAAACAAGTTGTGTTGCGCTAAAAATGTCAGTAGTAACTTTCTGACTCTGCCTATGAACTCATAGGGAAATTCTGTCCGTGAACTGACATGTGGAGATCCTTAATTCATAGCAGAAAATAAATGAAAAAATAAATGTATAAATGAAAAAAAAAAATAAATGTATAAATGAAAAAAATTACAGCTTAATTGTATGGAGTAGTAAACCTGAAAGCATTTACATTTCTCTCTCAATAGTTGCTAGTATTAATCTACACATTTCTTAATCTGTTTTAAATGATGAGATCTCAGGCTCTAGATAAACCACATATGAAGTGATATGAATGTTAGGGCCCAATTCTGCTCCTGTTTGAAGTCAGCAATAAAACTTCTTTTGGCTTTAGGACTAAGAGCTTACAGATGATGAAAAGTGGAACTCAGAAGTGAAATATGGAAAGAATAGAATTTTGGAGTATTGTGTTACTTTGAAAAATAAATAATAATTCTATCCTATCTCCCTGGATCTGAATGAAATAAGGGAATTGATCATTTTGGTTATGGTCATCTGTTTGTTCAAACGATTTTCAAATGAATTCTCAAAAGAATTTCTGGTTATGCCAGTGTAACAGCCAGTTAGTATCAAGAAATGAAAACTTTGCAGAAATGTGGAATACAAGCTTTTAGCCTGATTATCACAGCTGCAGAGCTATTACTTCAGAATTATGACTGTAATGAGTAGAAAAAGCATTTACTTGAGGAGAGATTTCAGTAAAACTTTGTGTATGGTAACACTGATTTTAGTTACTTCTGCTGTCCTCTTCTGTGTTCTACTTGTTTCAGTAATAAAAAACACTGTTAAGGAAACATTCACAACTGCTATCTCATAGATTGAAGAACCACTTCACTTTCTAATATAAGCAAGGGTGTCATCTTCTCTCATAAGCAAAAGCATTGATTGTCCTGGGACCAGAGGTGCTGCAGGCTGCCCATACTGCATTTCGTCTGCTTTCCTTCCTGAGGCATACCACCTTATTTTCCTTTGTATTTTGCATTTTAAAAATAAAATACTTTTTAAATCAGTTATTAAAAAAGATGCTGCTTAGCTGTTGTGGGGATCTTGAAGTTCACACAGCCCTTTCTGTATTTAACTTGTATTTATCCCTAAATTATTGGATTCGTTTTGGATGTGTAAGTTGTAAGTGACCATAACAAGTGTTTCTGCTGAGTGGCTAATTTTCATTTGAGTTACAATTTCTTTTATGAGCATGTAATGCAGCTTCCACCTTTAAGGCTGGAAACCAACCCAGTGAAAAATTACCTTCCTCCCAGTTTAGGATTACACTGAAACACATGCTTGCATTTCCTTAGGGATAAGCATGTGCTTAATGAAGTTGCACGAATCTGGGATGTTACAATAGTGCATATTGGTATGAAATTTCCCCCAGATTCCCATCCCAGAGTACACCTCATTTTTGTAGGACTAGACCTTGCTGTGTCATCGATTGCACAGCTATAGGGGGAAAAAAAGAAAAAACAATGTGGAGGTAATCAGTTTTAAAAATAAAAGTAGTCCCGGAATATGCATGTTGGTGGAACCTCATTCAAGTTGTGGGACACTAAATAAAAAATCCTGAATTTTTCTGGCACTGCTTACAACCTAGCAATTTATTTTCAACTCGGTGCAATCACTTTTTCTTTTTTTTTTTTAAACTCTGGCACCATGTTGAGTAAATAAAGTGCATATTAAAATACTGGTGACTAGACAGTCGTCAGAGAAATAAGAATAGTTTTGGACGAAAACCTTCCGATCTCTTGAGGGAATAAGCAATAGTTAATAATTCTTTCAAAACTTATTTTTTAAGACAAAATTAAAATGAAACATTTTTAAATAGTGTTTAGGTTGTAACAGAGATGAGGAAAAGCAGCAAGTGTGAAGTCCAGGCTGACACTTGAAATTAATGCTGCATTATTCCTTAATTGGAATTCCCAACTTATTTTTGTCTATGTCAAAGTCTTAAGGTTATAAAATTGCATGTTCCATGCCATATTTCATTTAGATTGTAACAGCAGCCCTTTCAAATTGTCTGCTAGAGTCAGCAATTGTGTCATTCTTACACCCCTTCCTTGAAGCATGAAGCTTCTGCCAAACATAGGACATGCTGGTGCGAAGATTACTGAAATGAATGCATACATCTATAATGTATCAGGAACTCTAGGTGCTCTAACAATCTTCTGACAAACACTAAAAATATTAGAGCCACAACAAGTCCTTGAATGCAGTGGAACCCCCTATGACACTTTCCTACTTCAGGAACTCCTCTCCCAATCTATTTGATGAGAAAGGCTGTTTGAATAGCATAACATTTATTTTCTCCATGTGACTGGAAAGACTTAATAACTGAGAAATTAGCAGTTATCTTTTATAGCAAACAGTACTTACCCTGAGCCTCTGCTGAGTCTCTAGGTGGCCCTCACAGCATTGGCATTTGGCTGCTTTCCTGCCTAGTTGTGTGGTCTCAGGCAGAGTGGATGAAGCCGTCCAGGACAGTGCCCATGGTTTTACATGTTTCTCGGGTAGTAACGCAAGCAGAACTCTTCAATTCAAACACTATTTTTTTTTTCCATACTGATAAAGCAAGTCAAATAAGGGATACAACTGCAGCACTCCAAGCAGGTACAAAACAATGACTTCTTTTCCCACAGTCCTTTCCCTTTTTAGTGCCTGTGCCTCTTCACAATTTTAGTGTTTTACAGTGTTTTTTTGTATTAGTTGTTCATTTCTGGTGCCTGAGACTTATTCCCTCTTCTTATTCCTCTCATATTGCTATCACAAAGCTCCTTTCAGAAAAACTTGGAGACCATGATGCTTCTGGAAGGGGGAAGTGTGATGCTGATTAGTTTCTTCTGTGCTGGTTGGTGCTTACTAACTGAACAGTCTCAAGAACTCAGAGATTTGGGAAGCAGCAGAAGTGGTGGAATAAGGGAGGAAAGAAAGGCTGTTCCTACACAATAATTCGGTTTGGAGCAGCCATACAGTTTTGAAGGACCTGATCATCTCCACTTAACTGTACTTCCTGAAATGGTCTTGTTTTGTGTGCACAAACTCTATGGTATTTAATATAATTTACAAAATTCTGTTGTCCTTTGATGATGTCATTCTGGGATTTTAGCGCTGTGATTGCATCTGTATTACTTCTATCAAGGATTCAGAGTAATGTGCGAGAAGATGTAGTTTGAAATTATAAGATGCATCTCTTTTAACCTGTACCTAAATATTCTTTAATGTTAGTTGTCTGACTTGTTGCACATCTCTCTGCTTAAGCATCATTACACTTAGATACATTGGATCCCTTTAGAGGTGCAGTATGGCAGAGGTTGGGAAGCTGTAAACCAGGCTACAGGTAAGCTGTAAAACAGGCTCTAAAACAGGTGTATACAGCATATACATTACATACTGGATGTACATTATACAAGGAGCTATATAAAGTTTCTGAGTCTGATTAAGGAACAGAAATCTAGACTACATCTGCTGAGACAAAGACTTGAGTTCTCTGGTATGGTAGATAATTGTGTGATGTAAATGAATCCTTGTGTAAGGTAAAATTTGTTCTTCCACCATTGTAAATCAGGAGCAATCTTCCTATATGTCAGTGAGCTATAAGAAGGGAATGAGAACTAGTGTAATTCACATGGGGAAAAGAGCTGGAAAAAGATGGAGGACACACAAATAAAATTCTGTTAGGGCTTACTTTCAATCACTGTATTTGAAAGTTTTTATCACTTGGTAATTTGGGAACAGCTTTCCAGCTGGTACAGGCTCGAATGCTTATTTTTTTGTAAGTGTGTGTGCACACTTTTATGGAACTGAAAATTTACTGCATACCTGGCTTCTATTGATATCTGAAATCCACAACTGTGCTTTATTTCCTCAACTTCCTTCATACAGGATGGTCCGCACACTGTATGCCATCGGTGCCTTGCTTCTTCTGATGGGATTCCTGCTACCAGCAGCTGAAGGGAGAAAGAGGAATCGTGGATCTCAAGGTGCTATCCCTCCTCCTGTCAAGGATCAGCCCAATGATTCAGAGCAGATGCAGACACCGCAGCAGTCAGGCTCCAGGCATCGAGAGCGAGGAAAAGGCACCTCGATGCCTGCTGAAGAGGTGCTGGAGTCTAGTCAGGAGGCGCTGCACATCACTGAGCGCAAGTACCTAAAGCGAGATTGGTGTAAAACCCAACCCCTCAAACAAACTATCCACGAAGAAGGCTGCAACAGTCGTACCATTATCAACAGGTTCTGCTATGGCCAGTGCAATTCCTTCTACATCCCCAGGCATGTCCGTAAAGAAGAAGGCTCCTTCCAGTCTTGTTCCTTCTGCAAGCCCAAGAAATTCACCACCATGACTGTTACACTCAATTGCCCCGAGCTTCAGCCCCCAAGGAAGAAGAAAAGAATCACCCGAGTTAAGGAGTGCCGGTGTATATCTATTGACTTGGACTAAACTGAGAAAAAGTTGCAATTGCACTCTTGACTGTACACAATCACTGCCAGCATGAGAGTGAGTGGCATGAACTAGCCTACCTTCAAGGCCCGGCAAAACTGAAAGGGACATAGTGAATCACCTAAAACAAGCAAAACCCCCCAAAAAGAAAGAAAACGATCATGTAAGGAAAGGGCATGCATGTGTGTGTGTGTGTAAGGGAGAAAATGGATATGGATGAGCAAATGCATGAATGTTCACTACAAAAAACATTGTAATAGGGGTATGAGGCATTCAAAACCCCTAATTACCCATAGTCATAAATTAGGTTTCCTAATTCATGTGTATATTCACATTTTTGCCGCTTGCTGGGAAAGTGGAGCTGTGGCTTTTGCGAATGTTCACCTTTGTGCTATTTGCTTTTACTGTATTATGTGAAACATCAAAGTGAGAGGACAATATATTTCAAAGCATGAATCTATTCTTATATAAGAAATAGACAAAGAGCAATTTAAAGTGTAGCACAGCCATCACTGAAAATAGAAGCCGTGTCGAGAGTTTGTAACACACTTCTTCAAAAAAATAGCTGTAATCCAAAAGCCATGTCGGGAGAACAATGGGGGGATGTGGGAGTGCTGAAAAGTCAATATAGGTGGATGGGAAACAGATCTACAGCAACTTAGAAAGCAAAAGGTCAAAGCAAGTAGCCAGGGAGAGTACAAAAGGGAGTAGAAAAAGGAAAGATACATAAACAGGAAAAACACAGAGGAAGAGATCTTCTGTTTACGTTTTGCTTTAATTTATATACCTAGTCATATATTACATAAATTAAAAAGAAACTATATACAAGGCTATAAATATACTTCTGAATTCTGATGGCTCTCCAAACAAAGCAAAAACCCATTCTTATGACACTAGATCCATTTGATGTCTTGTATTTCTGATATCAGTTATTCTTCATATCTACATATATATGTATATGCAGTATCTTTTAGGCAGTGGTATCTACACATACATGCAGTGAGTGTGCCTACTTCATTGTGTGTATGCAAACTCCTCTTTTTCACACACATACATAACCACAGCACAAAAATCTTGCTAACCAAGATCAAGTACAGAATGGCAGTAATTTAGTACATAAAGAGCAGAGCAAAAATTAAAACAAGCATCATGTGACTGCAAATGCAATAACCACACAAGAGACAAAAGACACGACATTCATGACTAGTAAACATTGCATTGTTATTGTTATTTTAGCTTTGCCACAGGCATGCAGTTTGTTGAAACAGAGATGCAGAACTTTGCCAGCAATGATCCTCTTTTTATATCGTTTACCACAGACTTGCATTTAAACTGGATTTGGAGCAAGTAAAGAGAATTTCCTGAAAACTTAGGACTGACTGCCCCTCTCATTTGGGGAGAAAAAACATAAAAAGGGACACACTACTTCCAACAGCTTGATGACTCTCACCTGTGAGGTTATCTTGTCTTTTCTTTCCTTCGGGCTTAGGAGTTTAAAACTGATCAGGGCTGTAAAGTTTGGCAGGAGCACAGGAGGTCCTACAGAAACGTTAGTTTAATGAGGTGTGTCCTGGGGATGGGACCTGACAGGCAGCCCATCCGTGCGTGTTGCCCTTGCTATCCTGAGCACTCGATGGTACACACTCACTGTATGACGAGTCTTTGAGAGTCCAGGACTCAGTTTCCCCACTCAGCAGCAATATTCTCTAGCATCCACTATCAGTGTAACTGTTATCTCTCACACCAGATGCCTCTCTCAGCCACAAGGTGATTATTTTGACATCTTTTCTTGCCATAGAATGTTAAGGAAGACAATTCTGCCCTTAGTAACATGCCCAAAGGGAAAGATATATGATGAGTGGCATGTCACAGAAGTGTCCTATGTGGCCTCATGTTATCAGTTATCCCACCTGTTACATTGTGCATCACACATTTATTGGTGATATCCTGCATCTCTACAACTCATCTATTTTTGCTCTAAAATCCACTGCTGTGAGGTTTGTGTTTGTAAAATTAAGTGATTACAACTCGTTTATTGGTGTTATTAAAATGCATTTCATTTGGTGTACTCTCACTCAGCAGTTTGACACATCTTCATGGATTTTAAAATCCAGTTTTAAAATCTGGAATTATAGGAGGTAGGTTTCCACTGTGTGGAATGTGAATAGTTAAACAGAAAGATATGGATATTTAATGTTATTATTAATACAAATTCTTTTTCACTGATAATAGGCAGGGAATGTTTTCCTTTAAATTACTTTTTTGATTTTTTTTCCCAGGGGAAAGGGCCAACCTCAGTCATTGCTGGAAATTTTGTACTAGCTTGGGTTTCTGTTCAAAAAATGGGAACACCTTATGAATGATTTTTTCTTCATGTAAAGTTGACAGCAAAATTCACATTTTCTTTGACAGAGACTGCTATTTCCCTAACCCCTTAGCTGTCAAGCAAAGCTTCAAACATTGGTGGCTCCTTTAAGTTTTGTCTAGAATGGTCAAGGAAAATCGGTAAAAGTATTCCAAATCTTTATGTTCTAAAACTGCCTGAGCATAGATCATGATGGAACTCCCCTTGAGGCAGATCCCCCTCACCCATGTAAATTTTATACAAAGAACTTCTATGAATTGCTAGTTATTGCCTGAGAGTAAGAAAGTTCTGCTAACTTACAATTATATGAGATATTTAATATCAACCACAATATGTATTTAAATGTCTGCTTTATTCTAAAAACAATGGACTATATAACCTAAGGCTGCAGTATTTTCATGCTCGGTCTCACAAAGCAAAACTTGGTTTAAAATGAAGTTTTAATTATTTTGTAACTGAATAGAATTGGAGTTTTTTCTTCCCAGCATTTTGTACGTCATTTTAACTACTAGTAACAAATAAATAAAATATCTTCTCCAGCCCGTGTCTATTGTTGTTTGTTTTTTGGTTTTTTGTGGGTTTTTTGGTTTGGATTTTTTTCCCCCCCTTCCTTAAGTTTCCAGCTCTTTCTGGATCTGTTGTACTTTATCCTGACTTCTGTGGTTTCTTCTAATTATAAAAGGCTTTACATTAAGACAATAAGACATAGAGACAAGCAATGGCACCATCATTCAACACGGCTACTTCAATAAGGTTTTTTAATGAAATCTGTCACTTCCCCCTCACCCTCACACAATTTATAGAAGGAAAATCTCAATCTTTGCTCACACTTTTCCCCTTGTAAACATATAGTGACAGTTCAAAATATAAATCAGCCTTGAATGTTGTAAAGTTAGAGTTGGAGTTGGCCTGCCTGCCTTAAGCCTTATCTCAGTTTAATGTCTAGTTAGCAGTTTATTCCCACTTCTAGAAAAAAAAGAGTAAGGAACACCTTTGCAATACAACATATTACAAACTGCACATAGGGATGGAGGAGATGAAAAACAATTACAAAAAATGAACAGGAAGATTTGTCACTGCTGGTAGCACATGTGCAAGGCCAGGGTTGAGGAAGGGCTGCAACCAGAGAGAAAGAACAGATTTCTCCAAACTTTCCATCCTTTTTGGTTTAGTCTTCCTTCATGTCTAGCCTTGCTGTGCTAGAACATGCGAGACAATTCACACACCTTAATCTGCTGTCAGGGATGCAGACAGAAATGAAACCATCTTTTGCTCTGTCCCCAGTGAGACAGGCTGGATCTCTGCTGGGGTTTCTGCGTGTGCTCTGTCATCCATGTGCTGCGCCGTTAATTGGCACCCGCGTTGTGACACTGAGGCACCAAGAGAATGCTGGAATTGCCGAGCATGTGCTCCCATCTGAGCAGCAGATGTGCACAGTAGGTACAGTTGGGTCAGCTGGACAGACAGCACCATGGCTCTGCTCCAGCTGCCTGTCACCAGCAGTGCCTGGCTGGGAGCAGGGACCTTGCCTTTGCAAAAATAAGGTGGTAACCTCACCTTGTAATTTACCTTCTCCTGAGTGGAAAAAAAATACCCAAACCAAACAAAAAAAACCCCGAACCCAAACCAAACAAAAAGCCCAACCCGCCTCCCACCCCAAAAAAAAAAAAAAAAAACCAAAAAAAAACAAAAAAAAAAACAACCCACCAGAAAGGAGAATTAGAACTTCACCCTGGGGGCTGATGTTCCTTTTCCAGTATAGATGTAAACCTACAGGTTTTAGTTCCAATAGGTTTCCTGAAGGAGAACAACCAAGTGAAAAAACTGAGATCTTATTCACTCCAAATAACTCAAACCCGCCTTACAGACCACTTAGTTACTGAAATGCAATAATCAATTTTGGCAGAATGTCCAAATCTTTTTCTGAGTTGTTCTGCTTACCTGGTGGTTGCAATGCACTAACCAAAGGGGAAAGCTGCATCATTTAAATTTTAAGGGAGTGAAAATTTAATGTGTATTTGTATTTAGCCAAAACAATGGAGCTATCACTGGTTCATATTTTTAATAACCATCAGATTTATTTTTTTTATCAGCTGAGACTGAAATCACAAATTCCCAGCAATGCACAAGTACCACCAAGAATCCCAGTGCAGATTTTTGATGCTACCTTGTAATGCATCTACAAAAAAACATCTGAAGTCCATCTGCACTGCCTACCTGGGAATGTAGCTGATGACTTTAATATGCCCTTTCTCAATGTGTGGCTTCTGGCTGCTTGAATTCTTCCTCTAGCTTTCCTGAATATGGGTGAAGGACGACAGAAATTTTAACTGTCACTTGCTCCCTTTCCTATTATTTTCCGAAAGTCTTGAAAATAAAATTCAGAATCCACTTTTTTTGAATAAGCCAGGAGCAAGATATGAGAAAGTCTATATTGACTTAAAAAAAGGTTATTTGGGATTGCATTTCCAAACTTCTAGGTTGTGATAACAATAACTCCTCCTTGCTGTGGTACAGATGTAGATCACATAGTTTGGGGATGGATCAAATGGAAAAATTACACTGACTCAATAAAAGTTCTGCAAGGAAAATTTGAACTTGCTACATTTGCATTTCTTTTGTACACAATGCCTTGTAGAAAAAAAAGTAACATGCCAGTTCATATTAAAAGAGAAAAAAACCCCTAAGGTTAAAAAAACCTGTTTCTCTCTCCAGAATATTTGAGAGCTATATCTTACTTTAGTGCCTAGTAATATCAATAGGGTTTCTGATAGTAAAGAAATTGGAAAATTAATGTGCAATTTACAGCTCATATGGGATAGAATACTCACATTCATTAATGATAATTTTATTGTATGGCATCACTACTGAGCACTGTTGAGATTTATGATTCATACAATGATGAATTTACAGACAATATTGTTTTTGTTTCAATTCAACTTTTGTAATTCAGCTTTTGAGGTGTAAGGACACATTATTCTGTACTTAAGAGATTTTCAATCTTCGCTTTGTATTAGTGCATTGTTCTATGAAGAGAATTAAAAAATCGTGCTATATAGACATAACATAAATGTATTTATCTCTCTAAAGAATGATGTAAAAGCCACAGTGTGGATTAGATATATTTGGAAGTCTGAAAAATGTATATTGGATAAGATTATACATAAAACTTTTGGCCACTGTGCCAATCTTCTTAATAACACGGTTTAGGAGTGATTAGTATGGGATAAAGTCAGCAATGACACTAGTTACAAGAGTAGTCACAAAAAATTTATTTTTTAAGGATGTGGACAGTGTTTTGTGCATTCAGTTAAGTTTATTTCTAGACAATTACACTTAATGGATGCAGTCTTGCTGAACTTCTCTCTTTAGGATCTGAAGGACCTTGAATGTTCCTTTGAAAACAGATGTTCACAAGGAACATGATTTCCATTTTTGTTGTTAATTTGTTTCAACTTCAAATGAATGAAGAGGCTAGAATTTAGGTGTAAAGTTAGATTTAGCAAATAAAAAGGAGAAAGAAAACTATGTGTGCAATGGCAAGAAGTTATTGAATGGATCTAAATCCTATGGTAGGTAATTTGATCTAATTTTTGCAGAAAGGCAAATGCCAGATGTTTGCTCCACTTTGATCTTAATAACACTTTAGGCTGCAGACAATAAGATTGGTTTAAAATTTATTGTCTCTTTGATTTCTCCATTCTAATGCTTTTTAAATTCTTTACACAAGACAGATCTATATATAGGCAACTGGGGTGGCATCAGAAGCATTGTGTACTTAAGACATTCTTGAAAACCTCAGTATGGAACAGTGTTTGCTTTTTTATGCATCAAAACAAAGCCAGATTTTATACAAGCAACATTCAATTTTCATTTTATTATAATGTCTCTTTTTATTTTGCGTATGAAGTTCTGACTGTCGCATCTGTGGCACAGCTCCTTATATGCTTTTATCTTTCAATAACCTTATTAAAAGTCAAGACAATATATTAAATCAACATTAAGCAGCAGGAGTTGAAAGTTAAGCTAATCCATTCCTTTGCAATTGGAGTGTAAACTAAGTAGATCTCTAACTTCACCATTGAGTTGCTTTTAGTGTTTTTCTGTACAGAATATGCTTTCTAAAAGGAGACCTGCTGCTGAATGAACACCAGTGAAAGCTTCTGAGGAACCTTAACATCCAAGAGGTGCTCAACTTGCCTTTGGTCTGGATCTTCAAGGAGAAGGAGGAGTTCTCCAGCTCAAGGAGAACATTCTCTGTGAATGTGAGTAGAACTCATCTTAGAGCTGCTTTTTAAAGCTGTCTCAGGTTTCTCACAGGGTGACTTGTATATTCACTACTACTAAGAAATGGTGAAACGTGAGACTCAGAACAAACAGTAGAGCAAGAACAATGGTTAAAAGGAAATAGAAAAAAAAGACAGGCTGAATGTCTTATCATGACTCTCTGGCATAGTTCATACCCATCTGTCCCTTAGATCCATGCATGATGTCTCAACAATTGGTTTCACTCTGCTCATCTCAGTAGTCTGAAAGTTCAAAAAGTCAGAGTCAGTTTTTCTCTGAAAGAAATTCCGAACTTTGTCTGGTGATGAAAATGCCATTGCTCAGACAGCTAAGAGAACAGCTACCCTGGCAGGTTTTCTTAAGCTGTCAGCCTTGATGGACTATCAAAAGTCAGCAGGCTCCCTACTCCTGTACAACTATGTTTAGTTCTTGCAACAAAGTCCTTTGTAAACCAAAAGAAAAATGCCTTTCTTCAGAACCAAATATTTTAGTTCATTACCAGGAGCAGAACACAGATTCACAAAAAAAATTTCCTCTCTTTATATCACATAAGTGAGAAGACTTGCAATTAACTCACCTCAACAGAGAAACTGGGTAAAACAAGACTCTTCCAATGAGAATTGTTCAAATGCATCTTCACATCTTTTCTTCCTTACCATTGCTCTAACTACAGAGGAAAAACATCTTTATTTATCACTATTACATTGAAATACTGTTTGCATAATTCCAAGGCACATTTTGCCAGTCTTCTTGACGTGATATACAACCTGTGCCATTTGAGAAGGGTCATTTAAAAAGACTGGGCAAGTAAGTCACAAAACACAGGGAGGTTTTAATGGTATTTGATTTCAATGCAGAAGCACTGATTTCCTACAAAGACACTGGTTTATTATAAAGACATGATATTATGAAACTCTGAAAATCTTCGGCAACACTGGCTTTTGTGCATCATAGCTGAAAAGTGTACAAATGCTACACAGTGAAATTTAATGGAAGACACACAAGGAAAGATTTTAGCCTCGACATTTATCTTTACCAACACATGGAACCACCTTGATCTGTTTTACTGTTGATGAAAAACGAAGGTAGTGTCTATTTCACAGGAGAGGATAGGAAGTAAGAGTCAGTGTGATGGATGGTGAAAAGAAACAGAGGGCAAGAGCGAAGAAATATGAGCGTCAGGTACTGATCTCAAAGATGAGGTCTAGTCTGCTGTCAGAATGTGTCTAAATAGCTTATTAATAACAGGCGAGATGTATTGGCATTAGTGTGAAAGGAGGAGTGTACTCATTTTGTACTGCATTGTCAGAAGTGAGCCATCTGCATAGAGTACAGTTTATATTTGTTAGCTATAAATAGACTACACAAGTACAAATCAAGCACAGATCAACTCCCGTGAAAATATTCACTTACTTCAAGGCATTCATCCAGCAGATACCACAGCAACCATCTCTACCATCTCTATAAAATCTGTCAAATTCACTCACAGGGGGCATAGCTGTACTTCAGTGTGGCATAAAAATCCCAGAGAAGTTTTAACCTCATGAACTTGATAAAAGTAATAATTTAATTTCAAAAACTTGACATTTATTCCTTGATTAGTATTAGTCAATGGGTGAAACAAATCCCACTTTTTCCCACAGGAAAAAATGAGGGTTACCAGGGAAATCTTTTAATCTTTTATAACGATTTTAAGTGCACCAATTTAGGATGATGTCATTTTGTCTCACCAGTTCTGTTCCTATATAACCTGTCAATCCCAACAGCAGCTTGATTTCCATCTGGGGCTGGCACGTTGGGAAAAGGAAGGCCAAAGTCAGTTGTTGAGGTGACACTGAAGAGTTTATGTTAAGGGGAACCCCTGGAAACTGGGGTACTTGCATCTTATTCTTGCTGGCAAGGGATTGAATTAAGGGAGGCCTGCAATACCAGAAATACATCTGCAGGGCACCCGTAACAAGTTCAACAGCTTGCTGCTGAAATCTCTCTCTATAAATGTCAGTGCAACCAGCATCTCCTGGGAAGTATTCTGATTTATTACTACATGCCAGATACTTTAATGATATTTAGGGAATGCTTCATTCAATGTTGCAGTTCTTGCTTCATTTAGGCACCTATGTTTCATCTCCAGTGACTCGCAATAAGTTTTACTTTGATTTATTATTTCTTTTCTAAGTAAAATCAGTATTTGGCCATACTAATTTTGGTTCTGGAGTTTTCAGATTTCAGAGGCTTCAATAATTCTATTTTCTGATGAACAGCATACTGCCTGATATCTACAGAAATAGATTCTCCAATAACCTAGAGATTGTGCCTCTAGGGATAAACTAACCATAGGGTGTATTCAAGTGAAATGCTACAAAGGAGCTACAGACTGTAATTCCCTCAGGGCTCATTGTTGATGCAATAATATGAAGTGTATACCTACACTATTCATTCAGAACAAAACAGCCTGGAAGTTGGCATGGCAGCTTTAAATTTTCCAGCTTCAGCCTTAGTCTGTCTTTGCATAAAACCCTAACCTTACAGCACAGCCTCAGACAGGACTGGTTTCATGCAGAGGATACAAGTGCCAAGGCCTGTATGTAGGGCTGTGTTTGACTTCCATGAAGTAAGGCCTGGAGTGCACATTGCCCTCTGAGCCGAGATCAGATGTTACACCCTGAGGCACAGGTCAGCGTGTCCCTCATGCACAGACGAGATCGTCTGCACCTCTCGGCTGGAGAGGGATGTTATTTTCTTAAGGAGCAGGATGTTATTCCTAGAGGTCTGCCCCTTGGTAGGGTCAAGAGTAATATTTTATGGTTAATGTTTATGATTAATTTTGGCTGTGGCCTTTCCTTTCGGAATTTGTATGGTGTCAGTTCAGGTTGGTAAGGGGAAAGCTTGACAAGGTTAAGGCGTGAACCGTATACTCACTTTTCCTTCCAAAGTAAATACTACAACAACAATGCACATGGGAACCAAGAAGCACATTCCTAAATCAAACCAGAAGATTCATACAGGGAAGTAAAACAGTAGGGTCCAAGAGAGTGGGTTTTGCCTTTTTGTTTTTTCAATCCAAGGATACCTTTACAGAAAGATGCCTTGGGAATTAGGTCAAAACAATCCCAGGAGCAAAAGGGTAGATTGGTATCAGATTTCTTGTGCTCACATTACTTAAAAATTAATATTGTCTTCACCCCCATTCTCTCAAAAACTCTGCTGAAGTAAGGTGACTGATTCTCAGCTGTTTAATGCGGTTTCAAGGAAAGAACATGCATCTCAATGTGATCCAAGTTTATGCTGATTCTTACTTTTGGAAAATATCTCAATCAACTTCCCAACTTTGAATAGGATCTTTAGATTCACATACAGTTTGTTCTCTTTTTAAGTATGTGAACTTGGAAACTATTTTCCCTCCATGTTTTTTTATTAATGTAATAGTTTCTCAACAGGCTTGCAAGTCGACTTGGTTTGATATTTTAGAAGACACTTAAGACCAGAAGAGATGGGAAATTTCTCTTAAAATCTCTCTAGGTGTTTTTGTTGCAGAGACATAGCATATGGTCCCTCAGCTTGCTTTCTGTGGCAGTGTCAGCAAGGAGAGAGCAATGAGGAGAAAGAAATACTCTTGCGATATCGTGAAAACCACCAAAAAGATACTACTGTATGTAAGCAATAAAGACAACTTCAGAAGTGTGTGCATGAAGCAGTCTCAGAAACCCATCTTGGATCTGCATCACCATTTTGGAGTGTTGGAATGTATCATCCAAAGGGTGCGGTGGGAAAGATCATTATATGAGAGTTTCTGATGATGACTTTAAATCTGGAAGAAAAGGCAAAATTCTGGCCAGAATCTTACTCATTCTTAGAAAATAATTTTTGCAATTAGAAAATAAATCTCACATTGTGCTTTCCTTTAAAATGCTGAGAAATGTAAAAAACTTTCACATCTTTAATATCAATGAACTTCAGACCCTAAGGGTATCGATGTGATCTACAATTAAAACCCTTTCATGAATGCCTAGCCTTTTCAGAACTTTTGCAATGCACCATTGCACTTCTCAAAGACAGGATTGCTATGGCTGCTATGAATCACATATGAAAGGAGCACTGTCAGCCTTCCTAAACAAAGGAAAGATTCTCAAAGTAAAAAAAAAAAGTGCATAACACACTTTGAATCACAGTCAATCAACAGCCAAAAATACTGCTACAGATGCTGCAAGGTGAAGAAAACGTTAAAACATCGTGATGTTTCCATTTCTGAGGTTAATGAGAGAAGCAAAAGATAGAAAATATCAACCTCAAAATTTAAAAACCTTTTCCTTGACTCGCACACATCATCATTTGGAGCTCAATTGGCCATTTCTGGGTTAAGCTTTTTGTAACAAGTTGATTTCAAGTTTTACCACTCAGCTACTTAAGTATTTGTAGAATTCTCAATAGTTGATTTACACAATCTTGATTAGTTATGAATCATACGGTGGAGTTTTCTGCCTCTGTGACTAATTGAATCTGAAATGAGCACAGTGTGCTCCTCCTTGTAAGTACTAACATAAATACTTAAAAGTATGACCAAAAATACAGCTGAGAAATTTAGAGATCAATTATTGGAACAATTTCAAATGGCTTAATCATTTCAGTCTTGGAATTTGAAGTTTGAATAAATCTTATTATTAGTAATGAACAAATATTGGAGCTGGATAAATGCACATGAATCTAGCAATGGTGTCTTAAACAGGGAGGGAGAAAGGAAGAAAAAATTACAAAGAGGAAACAATGCAAAAGTGAAAAAAAAGAAAGAAGTCTTAGAAGTCTTATAACACACTGTGACTGAAAATATTATTCCTCACTCACCCCTCACATTCTTTTTGAGAAGCTGCAGAGGGTTTTCATGAAGGCCCAGCATGCCTAAACAAGTTTCACTCAGAAAGAATAAGTTGTAAAAGTTAAATCACCACTCATTTCTTTTGAGCCTGTCTTCAGCTGTGATCTGTGGAGCTTTAGTTTCTCTTTTCAGGGGTAGATAAAACAGTACTGTAAGACCAAACTTGAAAATTCCTAACATTTCCCAAGTGTCTGGGAATTGCTTATATAAGAACAGCATTTCTTCAAGCACCAGTCCATATAGTAAATTACCTATATGCCACCCAGGAACTTCTGAAACTCATACACCTGCTCATCCACCGTCTTGCAGGAAAGATTTGGCACGTGGCACGTTCATGGATGTGTCAAAGACTGTCTGTAGGAGGCAAAAAGCCCTAGAGCAAATAGACACAATGAAATGTAACAATTATATAGAAACCAAAACCAAGACTTGCAAACTGTTTTCAACGCTTTTTTTTTGATCCTTACCAAAAACCTAGTATGCCTTTAAAGTCAGGTCTCCCATTTGGTTGGCTTGCACTTTTTTTGCATCTGGAATCCTTTGGTTTGTTGACTTACAGTAGTGGCACTCTCAAGAGCAAGGTCGACTTTGTTTGACCTACTGTATTCATCAATATTTGCATTGCTAATTTCATTATTTTGTAAAGGACCTTCGGATTTGTCTCATGAAAGAGGTTACACATAGAAATCCCCAGTCTGCTTTGATTAAAGTTTTTTGACCAACATGTCTCAAATGCTCATTTGCTTTTAAATTATTTTAATAACTACAGTTATCCAGCTTTTACGGTTTATTTTGTACTAACTGTCCTTTCCTGAACAATGCATATATAAAAATTTCATTACAGATTGCTGAAATACAGATATTAGATCTATGACTGGATCAATTTCTTTTGCCGTATCAACTGTATAGCTTCTCTTAGAGATATAAATGTATACATATTTAAAAAAAATATACATATGCATATATATGTATCTTCATATTTATACGAATTAATTTTAAAATTGCATGCTTTTATTTCCAGATTTAACCCCTGAATATGGCTGTGATACTTACAGACATGAAACAATGCATCTTTGAAATTATTTAATTGTATGGAACTAATCTACCTTTTAATTAGAGGCAGAAATTTACTTTATAGTATTTTAAATCAGTGTATCACAAATTCTGTGTTTATGAAGTAACATTTTCAATAGCCCCACAGCTGAAATACATTAACAAATAATAAATAATTCTGCATCATAGAAAATAAGATTTATGTCTGATGAGAGCTTTCAGAAGAGTAGTATTTATTTTAGACCTTCAGGATGGATCTTACAAATCTGGACTTCTGCTCAACATGTATGCTATTACTCTTGGAAAGAAATTCACTGTATCTGATGTATTTTCTTCCCTGCATGTGGTCTTTTTCTCTCAAAATAACATAGGCATAACTCTGTGGTAAATAATGCTCTTTGGCTAGATATGGTGTGCTGCTAAAAAAGTCCTGGACTCAAAGAAGCATAAAGAAAGTTCAAGAACTTCAGGTTCCAGCACTTCTTTTAGACCCAAGGACCAAATTCAGGTCCTTAATGAACTCAATTGGTTGTTAATGTGAAGAAACCATCTGACATATCAAGATTCCAGGCAAAAATGCCTATGAAGTCCATCTTTTCAGCAGTACACCATTTTTTTTTTTGTCTTTGAGGATTATGAAACTAGACAGTAAATAATATGAGAAGGAACAGAGACCAACTGTCTATAAGCTGGATTGCTTTGCTCAGCTACTTTTAATTAAGATGATGTAACAAATTACATTCTTGCTTAATTGTTCAGTGCTTATCTTGATATTTCTAACATGTTCATCATCTAGCATCTAGTATGTCTTTATGGACTCACAGAATGGTTTGGGTTGGAAGGGACCTTAAAGATGATCTCATTCCAGCCCCCTGGCCTGGGCAGGGACACCTTGCACTAGACCAGGTTGGTCACAATTGAAAAAAGACAAAAAAGACAATTGAAAAATTATCAAAACTACTGAGGAGGAAAATAGAGTCTTTTATTTATAGTCAATGTCTCCTTAAGAATTGAGTTTAAAAATAAATACTTCATCCCACTACAATAACTTTTACAAAGTCAGTCATAGCACATCTTGGTTTTTGAGAAAATTATACTTTTAGATACACAGCAGAAACACACACACACACACACACACACACACACACATACATAATTACAACGTGGAAGGGAGAAGAAAAGCACCTGAATCTATTTAACTTATTGTTTTAAGACATTTATAACATATTTAATCAAGAACTATTCAAAGGAGTTTAATTCTGAAAACCAAAAAAAGCTAAACCGTATTAATATTCCATTATTTTTGCTTTACATGTGTAGGATGGTAAATGCAAAGTTGATTTCAATTCAAAGGATAGCAAATATATAATTGCTGAGTGTATTTGCAAACATTCAAGCAAAGCTATGATCTTATTAAAGCAAATCCCATATAGACATCAGAGACATAAATGCTGTTATGTCTGTGAAACTTGCTAGGTACACATAGAACATTAATAGCATTGCAAGAGAATTTACCATTTTGCTACATCTTCAAAGAGAAGTTAAGCAGCCAAAGAGGCCTCTCTTTTGATGATTTTTCATCATATGGAGAGAAGAGAAGGAAGTGTACCAACAATAATAATGTTCAACAGTGCAAATATTTAACTCAAAATGACTGGAAAGGAAAAAAAAAAATAGCTAAATGAAGGTTGAAAATCATGCAATAATCCTACTAAAAACACTTTCCAGTGGTCAGGTCTTGATTTTTCACATAATATTATTTCTCCATTTTTGCTTCCTGTAACTTCCAAATGTGGCAAAGCTTTTACTACAGAGAGCAATAGCTAAGTACAATGGCAGGGGCAGCTTTTATCCTTGAGGCTGATATACCCCCCACCAAAAATAGTGTCTTTATATTATATATATATTTCTTAAAATTTATAGGTCTGTTATTCCTGGGGAACATTCAGTCAGTCATCATCTGGGCACTGACAGCTTTGCACAGAAAGCACCTACAAGAAACAGTGTTTTTATCAACTCTCTGCAAAGTCCTTATCCAGAGAGAGCATGAGTCTTCCTTTGCAACAGGTATCGCTGGTTTCAAAACCGATGGACTATGACAAGCACATTTAATTGGACATACCTTTTCTGAACTTGACTCCTAAAAATATGTTAAATTTCCCTCTCGAGTCTCTCCCTTTTCTGAGTTTTATGGAGATGAAAAGTGTGTTGTTCAGGCTACATGCCTGATGAGCATACACAGATTATTTCACTCGAATACTGTAGCACTCAAGCCCCCTTAGAAACTTGTCCAAGAAAAGCTGTCTTGATTGTCTGATATAATATAATCTTTTAATTAAACAAAGGCCAAACAAACTCAACCAACACCTGACTTTGAAAGACAATCCACAATGAAGATATAGTGAGGTTTATATTGTTGTTTCAATGGCACTGCAACATTTTCATTCTTTACAGCCTTTACAGCCCTTCTAAAACACATTGGACTGTAACACAAAATTTAAAAATATTAATAGAATGAGAAAAAAGTATTATTTTTTTGTGGAATGAAATCAGATTTATTTATTCATCTTCCTGTCAGATATGAAAGAAATCTAGAATAGAACTGTGAGCTTGTTCTGCTCTGACAAGTTACAAAATGGTATTCTCCCATGTAAAATCTAGAAGATACCCACCCACATCACAAGAAAACATCCTAATAGTTGCAAAAAAAAAAAAAAAAAAAGAATTATAAGAAGAAGAACATGGCTTTTATCCAGTTTATAGTGATTAGCTGCTATTGGCAATACATCCCCAAACTACTTTACAACTAAGAAATATCAGGTGCTATGGAGTATCTATGTTAATATGCTGACTAATGATGCTTGAAGCTGTAGGAAATAGCACTATAATTTTAGATTGCTACCCAGTTTCTGCAGTTTCTGTAACATACTGTTTGTGGATAGCTGCTCAGGATGAGCATTTGTTCAATGATAATGCAATGTATTTACAGCATGCCAAATGAGACAGTAAAAGTACTGAACTACAAGCTTGGCCCCTCTGGGAGAAGTCCGAGAAAGTGTAATATTTAAAGTACTCAAATGCATAATTCAGAGATTGGAAAATCATCTTGTGGAAGATTAAAAAAAGTTGAAGAAACATTATTAACCAGTGAACAGATGTAACAGGTCCTCGTTCTATAGTCACTTGAACTTCTATAAGGATGCCATTTGTCAGTACCAATATAGTGCATAAATCTCAACCTGTCAGCTTACCAAATACATTATGATTCAATGTCTATCACAAAAACATCCTAACATTCTTAGTATTATTTTGTGCCACAGTTAAGTTCTAATTGCAGTGAAGACTACAGTTATCACCGACAACAGAATTTGGCCCCATCATTTGGCCCTATGATACAAGCACTAGTTTTGATTAAGAGAGGTTGAAAAGGCAGATGCCATGGCAGCTAAACTCATCTTACTTCTAGTAAAATATGAATGTTCCTGTCAGGGCAACACTAGGAAACCTGAAATACAGCTGTCTATCAGGACTCTGATGATGGATCACGCTTTCAATAGTTTTTGTAGTCAATATTCTACTGGTCAGAGCACAACAAAAGAGTAAGGTAAGTGATTCTGTCCGTATAAAATAATCACATGATCAGTAATAGGCACAGAATCTTTTTCATATACATGAATGCAACATTTCTGAAATCTGTAGAACCTAATGAGTGGATACATACAACTCTGCAAAACTTTTGCTATTTTGGAAGAGTCCTCTAGCTTTTACCTTAATCTGGAAATATAGATAATGATCTCTTTCCCTTTTAAAAAACACCATTGACATTATGTACCAGTGTCCCTTCCAGGAGTCCGTGGACCAATCTATGGTCAGGGAATTCTGCAGTGTAACTCCTGGGAAACTATTTACTGTTAGAAACTGATGGCTGCAGCAAAGACACCATGCCAACAGCTTTCTCCATTCTCCAAAACTCCCTGGACTCTAAAACCTTTGCAGGCAGATCCTACCACAGAAAAGAAATCAATTGTCCCACACTGGGACAGTTCAGCACAGTTTTCCTAACAGGATTTGAAAAGATTTTATCCAGTCCCATCACCCCATAGTGTTCTCTATGGATATTTTTTACTATGTGGGCCAGAGGAATACATACGTAAATAAAACTGCATGCATATGTAAGCACTATCAGTCTGTATACAAAATCTACTTATTAACTCAATATTAGCTTATTGAAGGTGAAATTGAGGGGAAAAAATATTAAATGAAATTAACCAGAAATAGTTAATGAAGAAAAAAAATGTGCAACCTTTAATTTAGTCTGAGATGACGCCTAGCAGAAGGAAATCACAGGAAATGCAATGCAGTTCCACATTAGGGAAAAGCTTGATAATGTCCTCCCAGGAAAGTGGAGCACTCTGTCTCTAAGCTATTTATCAGTTCAGCATATTTACTTCATTGCTTCTTAAAATAGATATATATTCTCTTATACCCAGTGCTTAAATTTTACTAACAAATCCTAATTTAAAAACTTGAATTCTGAGAGGTATCAAATCAAAATTTAAATCCAGTTGAAGCTTGCTTGCTAAGATAGTACTGTTTAGGTGTACCACATTTTCAACAAGTGGAAAAAATCAATTTTAGTAATGTTGTTAGGAATATTTTTAAATTGAGAAAATTGTTTAAAAAACCACACGAGTTGCAGACATTTTGAAAAAGAAACTTGCAAACCCAAGTATTTTTGAAGAGTTCTACCAATTTTGCGAGCACAGCTTCTGAGCTTTAGATCTCTAAAATAGTTTTATGGTTTTTCTTATGGTTTAAACCTTATTGAGCAGTGGAAATGTTTGGTAGTGATATTAGCAGGTCATATCTAATAATTCACTAAAAGAAGAGACAGTTACTTAAATCTGGCACCATGCTAACTGTACCCAAGGTAAAGTCTCTTGCATATGCTCAAACCTTTGACTACTAAGAAACTATGATTCTGGGATTTCTCAGTGTGCAATCCAAAATGCCAGTTTTCTCAGACCTAGCTTGGGAATCTCTAAAACAGCGTTGAATTTCAGAGCATAAGAATTTGCTGCCTTAATACCATAAGATGTATCCAACAAATGTTGATTATCAATAATTTCAAATGTAAATATTTATAATTTGACAGTGGTGTCCTGCATTATGTTGTTCTACACCACACTGCAGTATTTGAATTTCAAAATCACAACAAAGAGCTCTTCCACCTTAGATAAGAATATTCTGTTACTGATAAGAAAAACATTTTATTAAGTCTTTTGCATATTTATTATTGTATTTTTCTGTCTAGAGGACATATTGGAACAGGCAAATTAATGAATAGGGGATGCCACTTAGCTACATTTGAACTGAGCCAAATAAGCTGTATTCGACTATACAGACCTTTCAGAAAAAAGTTCCATGCTGATTTGGAAACATCAGAAAATGAAGAAACCACAACTGTGTTAACTTCTTCCTGTGGCTATCAGCATCATTACTAATATTATTGCTATATCTGATTTTTATACTGTTTTGTTATATTTTTCCTTGGTGGTGCAAGGAAACACACAGTAGCTCCTAGTATTTTTCTCTCTTTGAAGCAAGTTATTGACTATAATCAAGTTAACTTTATTTTTAAATTTTCTTTGTATTTATGTGCAAATACATAGGCTTACCTTCAAATGAAGAATGCCAGAGAACTCTCCAGACTGCAAATCCTGAAATTCTCTAACTGGCTTTAATAAACTCCAAAAGTGTTAAAGAAAAAAAACAAAAAAAAAAGATCAAGATCCACATCAATGCTGAACAAGACCGTGACAAGGCCAAGAATGAGCAAAAACTAGGTGAACATGATTTTGTGAAATTGCATGCTCAGATGGGTGCCTAAACACAGATTAAGGAGATTAGTATTTCTAAACTGTATAATGTTTCTGAAATTCCATATCCACACTATCCATATTAAGGCATCCATTTTTAAGATACTGACTTGAAACAATGAAGAAATAGTATTACTAAATAAGTATTACAAAGTCTTCCACTACCCCATGTTCAACTGGGAAAGATGTTTAGATCTAAGGGAGGAATTGCTATTGATTTACTGGAAAATAATGGCAGTAAGAACCCTCTACATCATGTGGAAAACAACGTATTTTATTCATGTTTCAAGCAGAGAAAAAATAGACTGGTCAGAGATACCCTGGATGTTTATATCTGGTTGGAGGAGATATCCTCAGTAACTCAGAAATGTTGAAGTCTTACAAAAAATGTATCCTTCCCACAAGAGTTTAAGATGGTCACTTAATTTTTCTCTCTGCTTATTGAATATTCCACCCCTTGTACTTTAATTTTCTATATATACAGAAACTGAAGACCATAGTTTCTGTTTTGATGCAAAAAATTCTATATTAAATATAAAAGTCTGACATTCAATCTATACATTTACAACCCTATCATAAAACACAAGGCAAAACAATTGCATGGGTTAGTGATGGCAAAACACCTGGGTAGCTTTCATAGTTTAGTAAAAATATAATGAAAAAGAACTTATATTGTCAGATCTCAAAGACTAAAAGTTCTTCTGTTTTAAAATAAACAAGTGGTAATGTAAAAAATGTAAAGAGCACTTCTCAATTATCTACTTTACACTGAATTCTTTCTAATAATTTGATTTATAAATCAGTACTGTATGTTATTACTGTGGGTAATAAACACCTAATGAGTAACATGGGTTTCAATAGTGCTTTGCTTTACAGTCTTTGAGAAGTTTGGCAGTAACAGAAGAAATGAAAAGAAAACACAACAGAAAATTCTCCCTCTTAAGCCACATCTACTTCATAGTCACAGAAGCGACTTCTGTGAAGTGTTGAGGTATTTTAAGTTAATAGACCAGAAAATTGTAACTGTCTAGTTATAGCTGCTTGGCTTCATTGAGTCCACTCTTTTACGTCCTTGACAGTAATGTAGACAGATACTGGAGACTTCTGTTCCATTCTATCTTTGTAGTTTCTTTCTTTTCTCCTTCTGTCCTTTTATTCTCCCCAAATTAGGAAGCTCATGGTAAAAGTGAGGCATCAAACTAAAGCTTAAAGCTTAAAACATGATGTTTGGTGACATTTGGTGACCCCAAAGGTGAATGCTGGTTGATGCATATTTGTTATGCCTGAAATGTCTAAATATTTAATAAGTAAAGAGTTTATGTAGACATATCTGTAAATATCTCCTCTCCAATACACAATTTTAGTTAAAGCCAGCAGGTGTACCATTGTGTCTTCAATCACTGTCTGAAGACACTTGTAGGTATCACTGGGACGGGAAAGTCTGATATTTAGCTGATGAATTCCATCCAGGAGTCTTGAAGTCTTGATTAAGAGAATGAATCAAATAATCTAGGTGAATTCTTCTTTTCACTTAAAAATAGTTTAATTAGTAACAGAGGATTTAAGTTGTGGGTGAAGCTGGAATCAGAAACTCTGACTTGAGAGGAGTATCAATGCAACTGAAAATTAGGAAGAAACAAGGTCTGTGCTATAAAAGTTTTTGAATCTTCTAAAAAATAGCCCTAATTCTCAAAGTCTTGGGAAATTACTAATCTGATAAAAGAATTATAAATATGTTCAAGGAATGCTTTAAATGAGTAATTTTAATTTTAATCCCTTTTTATATACATTTTTCAACATTTCAAAATGAAGTCAATTTGAACTGAAAAATGAAAATTCACATTTAGAAATTTTGAAACAGGATATTTCAATAAGTTAAAAACTTTTTTCCACAATATACTTCTAATGGGAATTTTCAAGACTATCCATTTTCACAAACAGTGCTGCTCTTGTTGAATAATACTTCAAGTAATACATTTAATTGAAAAACTCTTAATCAGGTCAAATGGCAATATACACTATCTTCATGACAGAAAACTATATAAAAAATAAACACTGTTTGCTTAAACACTCATCAGAATTGCCTTGCTTGCTATTGTTCTTTGGCTTTTATAGGCATTATTGCTTCTCTTACTTATCACTAATAGTATTGGAAAGAAATGTACTTCACCTAGTTAGTGGAAGACAGGAAACTTAAATCTTTGGACTTTTTTTTCTCTGCAATGGGACTACTCAAACTACAAATCAGATAACATTTGCTGGCATATTGTTGACTGCTTTTGTAAGAATTATCCTTACACATCTTGAGTACATCTGTAGTAGGTAGAAACTCCCAAATTTACAAGAGACTCTTGAGTCCTTTGTTTTCATTTATGCAGGAATGAGAGAGATAGTAATTTAAGAAACCTGCACTGAAATCCTAAGTTAATTTATGAATGGGCCTCCACAACTGCTATTTTCCTTAATATAAATGTACACTTCTAGGGATGACTTCACCTAGGTTTCATCTCAGTCTCTTGACTGAATTTGCTGTATGATAACTGATATCTGTCTCATATATATTCTTTCCAGTCTCAAAGCAAAGGACTAATGCTTTTCCCCTACTAGCATTTGCATCTTTTTGCTTCACCTAATTTCTCTTTGTAACCAACTTCATATACCATTATCATAAAGTCAGTTTCTCTCTTGCGGATAGCAAGCAGAATAATTTTCTGTTTTACCTTAAATTATTCTTAACTTCTGCTTCAAGACTTCTCCTCTTAAGAATTCAAACCCTTAAAATGCAGTAAAAATTTTCAAGTAATGGTGGATGTTCAGTAGGGTTATTTTCATGCTCTGACACTTTATGGCAATGGTTATAATGTTACAGGAGGGCAGCAAGACCCTGTTATTTCTTTCTGAAGTTTTACTTACTACATTATGTATCTCTCTCTATATATATTAAAAAATATATAAATACATATGTATGCTGGACATATTCTTCATACAAATATAGGGGAACAAGAGCAGGCTGCAAAATGTATTTTAGAGTGAGATATTTGCTGTTAAAAAGAAAGCTTTCAGTAGAATTAAAAGTCAAATATTTAATGGTAAATGTGTAACTTCATGGAGAGATATTATTGTATCTTAATGAATAATGACCTATAAACTCATCACTTTATGAAGTTGGTATTTGCAGTATATACTGAAATAAAAATATACATTTTATCATTTTTTGTTTTGAAGCTCAAAATTTAGGAAATGTTAGATTAAAACCATAAAAATAATAAATCAGTTATGCCATCAATCATAAAACTAAAGAATTTGAATATTCCTTTTTATGTGCAAAATATTACTTCCATTTCAATGAATGGCATAAGCTGAAGCTTCTATAAAAATATAGTAAAATACAGCATGAATCTATAATTACATTTAATCAGTTTTAGAAAGATGCGTCCAATACTTAGACACTGTAAAATTACTTATGATCAGTCAATTTTACTTCAGTTACTGCTGAAGTAACAAAAAGTATAATGCAATAGACTTTGTGAACTGAATGGCATATTTGCTCTCATATACATAAAGCCCTGTAAATAACCTACAGGTTGTTAGTCATTACTTAACTCACCATCCAAAATGATCATTTTTCCTCTTCAATATTAATACATTATGAACAGAGTATTTTAATTAACTATTAACAACAAGATGCATTTTAAGTGATATAGGAAGAGTTATGGAAAAAAACCTGACTTCCCATGTAAAAACCTTAGAATTCCCTCCACTGAACATACAAACCCCTCTGAAGGAACTCAAAAGTCTTTAATGGATTGTCTTGGGACAGATCAGAAAAGAAGAATTCAGTATCTAACATAAGGTGCTTCCTGGGGCATTGGTGTAGTAAAGCATCAGGCAATCATCCATCATTTTCATTCATCTTTTTTCAGTTGGCAGACACACTGGCTTCCTTCTGACGTAGTCTTTCTTTCTGTTAAAGAAAAAAAAAGAGTATTGTTGTGATTCTTGTCTATAATTTTCCATCTCCTCTCAAGTTCCCATGAGCATTTGGTCTAGATGGAGAAATAAGTCACAGTTCCAGTTTTCTTTAATTAAAAAATGCTTAGAGCACTCAAAAAAGGTTTAAAACTTTAAAACACATTACTTACTGTGGAAAAGCTGAGTTTGCTTTCGCTACATACTTGTCAAATACTGTGTACCTTTAAAAATACACATCTGTGAAGACCAGTGCAGCCAGAGAAAACCAGATACATTTCAAATTCTTGTGACTCTAATATCTTCTCATGTCTGGAATGGTTTCTGCTGACATAGAGGCTCTAATTTAGCATTAGCTAGATGATCTTGCTTGATGACCTCTTCCCAGCAAGTGTAGTCATTCATGTCTCTGCTGCCTGAACTGCAACTGATATGCTCTGCTGGGAATGGAAATCATACCCTGATTCCTTTATGTACATTTCATTCCCTTGGTCTCTTGCCTTCTAGAGTTTGAAAAATGCTTGTCTGACCTATGTGCCTTGCACACAGACAAAAAAAAGGATTTATATACAATGCAAATTGTTAGACCTCTTACTATGTTACATTGAAAACACTGGTGTACTACAAGGAATAAAATTGGCATTTAATCCCTTCTACCACTGTTCCACAGAGAAAACAAGATTTTTAATGTTTTGTAAAACCAGAAACTCCAGTCATTGGACAAATACATGCAGTGAGCTTCAATGCACTTTGAAGCATGGCAGAAAATACAAGAGACTAGAGTGGAAGGGAAAAAGAAAGCACAAAAGCAGCTCTTTTTGTTATCTAAAATAGCAGAGCCATGCTTAGGCACAACTGAACTAAATGTTAAACATAACTGTTGACTACCATAGGGCATAAGCTTTAACATTTCTCTTTGGGAAGAAAATCACTCTGCTGCATTTGAACTAAAAATACTACGCTCTCCAACAGCAGCAGAAACCAGCCAACATTCTGAACGACAAGAATGGTGTCACAAAACCCCTTTGGAATGTCATACTGAAAACCAGATCATACCAGGCTAGCTGTAGGGTTGATCTTCTTAGTTTCAACTTTCTTCTCTGCAGTTAACTTGCTCACTGATTGCTGAGCCACTTTAATTCTGAAACACAGAAAAGGCATCATTAGATTTGATGAAATGAAAGGTTCTGCTTGGTATATACTTTGTAAGAAGTTTCACCGGTCACTATTTTTAAGGTATATTGGCCCTACAAACTACTATTTCTATTTAAAGGCACTTAATAAACTAAGAAAAGTGGACCAAAGTACATTTTCAAATGAAGAAAATCAAAAGCAAAAGGACTGTATTGCTCCCTGAAAATGTCATTGGGGAAATAATTTATCTGTTCTCCCAGGATACGGATTTTATGGAGTATCTTTCCCAGCAAAAACGCTGTGCTATCAAGGCAAAAAGATCCCTCTCTGAAATAAAAGAGCTAGCTGGCTTAATCTGTCATACACACAGAATATACTATTTTATCAGACCATCTGCCAGGCTACACGTTATATTTCCTCTGAAAACCTTGAAATGAAAGCATCTGCCAGTTTTTTGTTAATGTTTTCTGTGTTGCTTTAAATGGAATTGACTGACCAGCCTCACTGATGTGGCAATAGGAGGTACAAGAGGTTCTTGTCTCAGGGTAGTTAAAGCTGTCTTGTATACAGCTCAAGACTAGTCTGCCAAAAGTACTGTAGAGAAAAGTGAAAGAAGGACACATCTGATTCCTCTGCTTCTTGCCTTTTGCTCTCAGAGTCTTGCCTACAAGAACTCTTCTTTCTCTGGGCATTTAACAAGAAGAACCCAATGAGGAGCTTAAACAGGAGGAAAAGGAGAAACAGAATTAAAGAAAAAGGGACTTGACTCTCCTTGTACGGACTGGAATGTGCATAGGAAATTATGTGCTAAACAGTGATAAAAAGGACAGAAAATTTTTGGCCCTCCTAATAGAGGACCTGTCCAGTACTAAGTGCCTCTATAACACTGATGGTACATACAGCTACTTTATAATTCTGTACACAAAATGCAAAAGGAAGGAGGTTGGGAGTGAATTTTTTCAAGCAAGAAGAACTCAGCAAATTAATTTCCAGTAATGTACACCAAGTCAGTCTAAAAGCAGCACATTTATTGGCACTCTAGAACTGAAAAATTCTACTTTCTTCTCCTATTTAACTTTTTCCACTGGCAGAAATAATTGCTATGGCCAGTCAAAAAAAATTTAAAATACCATGTCCAGTTCAAACCACTTTTGACACACTCAATTTTTGAGGAATTTTGGAAGAAAAGCAAAAAGGAAAGTGGATTATAGCTGCAATTATTGGTGCGTACTTCCTTGCTGTAACACTAGCAGCAAGCTGGATTCTTTTTAAAATACAGACTACATTCATAAGTTCATGATTGTCTTTATCAGTGTTGGAAACAAAAAATTTATTCTCTACGTATTTTAAAAGTGTCTACTGGATAGTTGCTGTTGGTCTCACTTTCCAGCACTTAAAAAGAACAGGCAACAGTTACACCACTAAACTCAACTCATTTGCAACAGTGTTCAGCTGCAGCATTGATTCAAGCTGTAACTATGCCCTCAAATACCCACATATGAAATTATTATTCTTTTCACTTTTTAAATACAGCTGGTGCATTTTTAGAACTTAATTAAGTGTTCCCTGTTTGTACATGTAAACAACTACGTAACAACACACCATTCCATCTTTTTATTTTAAAAAATAAATGTGTGTTAATCTGCACAGTTTACTTAATGCTGGATGACTGCACCCACTGGGCAGCATGCTATTCCTCACAGCTACAATGTTTATGCAAAGATGATGATGGATTTCAAGACAGTTTTCAGGCTCAGCAGAATCACACCAACTGACCAGCTTCTAAACTCTTCCCTATTTTGAGCACATTTTCTATTTCATCACCTCTTTAGTTCTGGAAGTGTTTTCAAATAGTTTTTACATGTCTGGAGTCCACACTTTCATCCAAAGGGAGAATTGCTGGGATCACAAACTTAGACTTAAAAAGAAAATGATGCCTGCCACTGACCGAGCTCTGTGTATTTTATGGCATATTTTCACTATTCCTTGGAAACCTGGATTTTTAAAAATAGAATGAAAGATGGGGACAAACTTTAAGCAGGGTCTATTGCAAAAGGAAAAGGGGTAATGGTTTTAAATTAAAAGGTCTGTTTAGATTAGGTGTAAGGAAGAAGGTTTTTACAATGAATCAAGCCCTGAGATGCAGGGCCACAGTCTACAGCTCACAGTGACAAGTGCAGTTTTGGACAGAGTGCACTGGAGAGGACAAAGAGACTAGAAGGGATGATAGAGAAGCTGAGAGACAAGAGACAAGGGTGACTGCATGCTGGAACAGGTTGTCCAGAGAGGCTGGGGAGTCTCCCTCACTGGAGAGGTTCAAGAACTGTCTGGACGCAATCCTGTGCCATGTGCTCCAGGGTGACCCTGTCTGAGCACGGAGGCTGGACTGGGTGCCACTGTGGGTCCAACCTGACCAATGGGCTAACTCAGCAAGCAATCACAAGCCTGAAACATTATGGAATGCAGGTCACTTAAGCCTTCAAATCTGATGAGCTGCAACATGGATGTGCTCAAAAGAAAAGTTGTTCTCCATCAACTGTGATCAAAACAAGTCTATACACCTTAATTAATAAAGAAGACATGGTGTAAAATGGAGCAGTACTGCACACTAGCATGCAATATGGAAAATACTGAATTATATGTATTATATATAATTACATGTATTTTTAAATAAGAGAAACACGACTCCAATAGTCCGTATGTATCCTTACAATAATCAATGGGAATGCAATCGGCTTTTTTCTGCCTCTATGTGGTGTCTTCCCCTGTAAATTGCATAAAAGCCAAGCCTCTCAAATTAGAAGTTATTAGTGAAAAATAAAGACATTCTTTTTCTTTAAAATTATTTTAATTTTGTACCTAGGGATGCAGAAAACTAATATAGGCAGTGTGAACTGGCACTGTCCACCCTCGGAATTTCCCCAGTTAGGAAAACCAGAATCCCATGTAAACAAACCAATTCACATACTCATGCTCTGGCTCTGTTATTGTGTCACAACAGAGACTAAATTATCTGGTTCTCTCTCAGTTCCTCAATAATCTGGAAAATCCATTATTTTCCACTTCTACAGTTCCTTTCATGCAGCTGGTGAGTTATATGGATAGCTGTGGGTTAGGAAATAGCTTGGAATGACAGTTCTGTGCCACCTGAGCTTCCCATGACTAGAACTTTAAACTTGTCCCATAAAACTGGTTTGGCATAAGGAAATGTTGTGTAAACAAAATTTCAGACATGGGTGAAAATGAACAAGTGGAGGTAGCTACAGTCAACATCAACAGTTCAATCTAGAGCCAAGCTGCATACCCAGTCCAGATCCTTAATGCAGCTGAACAGTGACTTCCCTTAGGACTATGAAAAATCCTCAGAGTTCAAATTCCTTTCATGTATGAAATGCCTTTCTACTCTCCTATTCCTGTGTGCAGCTCATAAACTAAACCTTAAGTCACAGCTCCTGTTACCCCATGAAATTTAACAGGTCAGGTTTCAGTATCAAAATTTTAGAAGGCAGAGGTTTGTGTATTACCTGGCCTGGCAGATGATTTCACAGAGTACTCAACTAGCTTTAAAATTAGGAGCCTTATACCAGACTATGAAGTTTGAACATTACCACTTCTGTGTTGTACAATACGATTGCCTATTAAGCCTTCAGGCCTAAATCTTCTGGAAAGACCTTGGTCATTACTGATCAAATCTTTAGATTGCATTTAGAATAAATGTTTCATACAGTAAAATGTATGTTGGCAGTGGATGTTGTCATCAAACCTCAAATTGCCTATAAATTTGATATGTTTCTTTTTTTTCTGGATGTACTGATAGTGGTTTATCTATGAAGTTATCTACAAAGTAATGAGACATTTTATCTCTGTAGTCACAAGGACGAAAATTATTATTATTTTTTTTTTTTTAATTTAGGAAAGATGATGCAAAAGAAGAACCAATAGGAAGAGAAGGGCTACAGAGCAAAAATATACTTCAGTCCATCTGAGATGGCCAGTGGCAGATATTTAGGAGTATGTAAAGGGAGCCAAAGCCTACAGTGATAATTCTCAGAATACTTTTGCAGCTGGATTTCTAATATAATTTTGTATTGTCACCATTTAGAAGCAATACAAGCTTTTGCCATCCGTGATATCTTGTGACAAAGTATTTCTGTTTTCAAGATGAAATATATAATTCTGTTCATAAAATAGTGATCATGTCTTCTCCAGCTATTGAGACAAATTTTGGTTCTGTTTTTGATTTCTGAATTCTGACCTATTTGTATGCATACTCAATCTACAAGAGATTACTTCATCCAGTACAGTAACCATTGTAGCAATCTTATCATTGTAAGAATCAACAGTGAGTTAAATTAAGAGCAGCAATTTTTTTCCTATTTTAATGATTTCATATTTAAAGGGCAACAGGCATAAACACATTATTATAATCTTTTGTCACATTTATTTTTCAAAATATAATCACAAGAAGCTTCAAACTGCTAGTATTTCTTCTGTATTTATACTTTTTCCTTATTTCAGACTTGCCTAGGATGTCCTCTTAAAATATAATTTAACTTATCTTGAATGCTTTAATTGATTTATGGATGGGCACTCATATATATATATATGTATAATGGATTTAAGTTGTTTCTAGTTATTTTTGTCCTGAATCCATAGACATGTCCACTGTAGATAAAATTAGTAGTTTAAGAAAAGGAAGTAACAGTGAAAATATCTGCAATCTACTTAGCTGTAAGTGCTTAATTACCAAAAAAATCTAACTTTTTAGTTTTCAATTCAGTTATCTTCTCAACATTTCATAAACAGCAAAAAGCATAAAAGCAGGTGATGTACCTGAATGCTTACACATTGTAAATTACGAAGCTGTCAACAATACAACTGGATTTTGATTCAAAATAGCACAATATAAAATGTTTCCAACATTTGGTGCACTTAGATTATGCTGTTTGTCACAGATGATGTGATTGCCAAAGCAAATTTTATTTCAACATACTTAAATTCTGGTATTGAAGAGAAAGTAAACTGTCATCATATTTGTAAGAGGCATATGGTTTGGAAAATTGTTTTCATTTTATCCCTATAGTCATTTATATATCATATCATCATATATCATATCATATCATATCATATCATATCATATCATATCATATCATCATAGTTTCTTATTTATCTGTAACTCTGTCTTGCATTCCTAAATAATGTCAAATTTTGTCCAGGAAAGAGACGATGACTCAACTATATTTTGCAGACAGCTAATTTATTTTCATGGTTAGGTTAAATTCAGGGCAGCTCAGCTGAAGTGTTTCCTTTACTTTAAGAAAAAGTCTCATTGAGATCTCATTACAGCTGTGTTACATTTGGGAGCCAAGAAGCTTTAGACGAAACAGGCTCTTTACAGTTGATATTGTCATTTAGTTAAAGACATCACTCTTTTTTCCTGAAATTCAGAGATTTTAAATTTGTTTGTCATACAATGCAAGGTAGTTAATTTGGGATATGAAATTTTATATCCCATAGATTTTAGATATTTTGACCTATTTTTACCACTATTAAGTTTAACCTAATACATTTTTTATTATTTCTTTGATTAATGGTAAAATTATAATTAGATTTTTAAGTTTATGTGTCATATTTCTTGAGAGACAAATTACAATCCACTATTAACATTCCTATATGAATGTAAAGAATTAGGTAATTCTACACATTTTACATTGGGCTTCCTCAGCTCCTGAAGAATTTGAAAGGTAATCCAATCGGAAACGTGTTCACATAATGATATCAATGCCTCAGTTTCAGAACCCAAGTTTGCAATTACTGACTTACATTGATGTTTCTTCCTCTTTACAACTTCCTTCAAATAAAAATAAGGGTTCACAATAGAAATGTTTTCTTTCGTTTTTTTAAAATTAAGCTGCAGTCTTTAAAAATGCACAACAAATAGTGCATCCAATTAATTAGGCAGTTAAGGAAGACAGCTGTCCATTCCTGTCATTCTAAGGTTTTTAGTTACCAATGTGCACAATGACTCTGCACTTGCTTTCAAACTTTTTTTGGACAGCAGTTCAACTGTTAGTTTCATACTTTGTTAAACAGGACACTTAAATGATCAAGACTTTACAAGACATTTTCAGGTGATGAAAAAAGCTTTTCCACCATTCTAATCTATTGATTTCACTATGTTCTTTTTTTCAGTAACACAATGGAGAACCATTTAGAATGATGAAAGCAGCTCTTCTGTCATTTTAATTTACTATTTACACAAGGGTCCTCACTTTAACAGCTCATCATCTTGATGAATCACCCAAATTTTGAATGTAAAGGACAACGAATTGTCCTTTTGAAAGTAAGAATACAGAAATAATTTGAAGTGAGCTCTGAAAAACAGTCAATATTACCCTGAAAGTGTCAGCACTTAGAAGTGTTACAGTAACTGCTATTCTGTGCTCTACTGGTACTGCTTTACATTGAACAGGAATAACGGCATCTGTCAGAGGAACTGATGATGTATTTGTTCAGTCGAACTGATGATGTATTTGTCCTGTGTTTTTATTTGTAGATTTGACTGACACAGCTATTAAACTACAAGAAATTCTCACCTCACCTGAGTATGAAAGCACAGAATACAGCAGCTTACTTACAAAGATTTATTGATTATTGTATTAAGGCAGTTAAGAAGCTATGTACTGTTAAAGCATAAGGCATTTTAAATCGATTTACTTAAAGGGATCATTGTGTACCATTAGCAAGGCGCTAATTACATAAAAAGGAAAGGATGTACGGTCTGGATTTTTTTTTTCCTTGGGTAGTTAATTTCTATTCCTCGTAACTGCTTTTGGAATAAAAATAAGTTATGATTCAGCAGAAAATATATCCCTGAGATGATCTTTATCACAACCATAGCAACGTGCTTGGGACTTTTTATTTTGTACAGTTTTTAACATGTAAACCAAATTTGTGTATTGATTTAGATACAAGGAAATAAAAGATTCTTTGTAAATGTTTGCAGTTGTTGTTTCCAAAATCAATCAATAAATGGTATAAAAAGCTACAACTTTCAAGTGTTTTAAAATGCTAAGATCTACAAAACAATGCTGACAAGGCTGATAATTGAGCATTCATAACTTCTACATCTAGTCCTTCAAAAAATCTACTTTATATGAACCTGCAAGCCCCACTGATTTGAAGTAAAATGAAAAATATAAGTTTAAATTACTGTATTACCTTTGCTTGTTCTTTTAAAGCCATGTTAATCTAACTCTCTGTCAATTTGGAATAAGCACCTGGATTTAAATTTCATGCTGAAAGAAATAGCTGCATTCTTTTCCAAAGAATGACTACATTACCACTCTAGGCCTTTTCAAATTGTAATATGCTGAGCAAGATGAGCTTGCAATAGAATTACTTTTTTGGTGTAAAAGATTGTAAGTTTCTTTAAGAAAATCAAGAAAATAATTGAAGGTTTTAGGTTTTTGGGTTCTTTTACTCTAACTAATAAAATCAGGAGACTGTTGTGAGATCTAGCGGCAAGTAGTTTGATGTCCTCAGCAGGACACCGAAAGTCAGAAGTAGTGCTGTAAATTCAGTGTGGGGCTTCGACACTATGCTAAGTGTGGCCTGAATCTCTGGGGCTTCCCTTTGATGCAAGTGCAGTATATTAACTGGAAAAGCATTCACTTTTATTTGTCTGTACTGTCTGCGACAGCAATATCGCCTCATTTAGGCTAGTTCAACATGAAAATGCACAGAGAAGCAATCTGTTATAAATTAGCACAGCTCTCCTTTCATTTTACTAGCTAGTAATTGGAAGGGGTTACAAAAGTGTAATTTATCAGATTATATGTGTTTATCTTTTTGTGGGGACAGCATGCCTTTGGTGAATTTTCCTACACACCCTGAGGGAATAATCTTTCCTTGATGTCCATTAGATCTGAAAGAAAACAATGACGCCTGTGAAATATAGGAGTATAATTTGTTGGGTTTGAGAAGCAGCAGTTTCCCAGACATCTAAAATGGTATTAATGACTTTATTAGAACCTTACCGTTCCTTGGAAATGCTTTTGCTCTCTCGTTTCCAAATGGTCTTGAAGTCACTGCAGAATTCGTACCACACCGTGAAAACGTAGTTTGGTGTGATCTCCTTCTCGCCAGGCTTTGGCTTTATCCCAAAGTATCCCACTGTTTCTTCAAAGCTGCAAGGGAGGGGGAAAGAAAAAAATCTAGTCACCACCTAAGCCCACTGGGGAAACAGTTTCTCTGATTTAGTAGTCAAGGCTGGTAATTACCATAACTTCTCCTTAGCCTTGGAAATTACAGCAGCAATTCATGCTAAGTGTAACTAACCTTCCAACACCCACCTCTTTTCCAGGAGGATAACTTACAGATGCACAGGCCACCATAGAGATCTGTCACGCTGGCAAATCATGGGCATTCAATTACAACATGAAAAACTTAACTTCTTGCATTACAGGAAATGCTGTAATATAGTTATTTATTTTATTCTGCTGCACTCCATGAAGATCTTATTCTCCCATTTATCTTTACTGAAGGACTATAGAAGAGTCACACTTCAAGTCAGGAAAAAGTCTCTAGGTTTGGTTGAAAACAATATAGTATTTAGGGAGAATTGGGAGTAGCAACAACCAAGCCACAGAGAGTGCCAATAGCAGTTTTGCAGAAGTTTTACTGAAAATAATTTCCTTCCACATGTGTCATTAAACAATTAATTTTACAAAAATACACTGCCAGTATTTTAATGCTTTTAAAAATATTTTAAAATGTGGCTCTTACTGAATTGCTATACAGCTGGGTATTTTCATTATCATTCATTCATTCATTCATTCATTCATTTTTATTGCAAGACAATACTTACAAGAGCATTTCAACTGATTGTGCATTTTTAATCTTTATGGCATTGCTTTGTATAGATAAAATGGAGTAATCCACATGACTAGGTACTTATATAAATAAAAATATGTTCACTTTTGTTAAAGTTGAATCACTTTTCTCTGCAAAGTAGATGCAACAATCCTGAAACATTTGGTGATATTTGTTAAAAATAATGCTATAATTTAAAAGCAAAATAAAAACATATTTAAAAATAAGTAATATTTCTTGGAACAATAATTTTTTTTAATCAGAAGAAAGCTATATTCTTCTTTAGAGTTGCAAATAGGTTCTAAATCTAAACACAGAAAATCTTGAAAAATCTTGAAAATAAATAATTTTGAAGACCTGTAAGGAGTCTCCAAACATTCATCACTTGTTACACGAGCCACAGATGGAACTTTGGCATCTTTCATTTATGCATTTGCATAGTTCACACTCCATGTCTTCATATGGAAATACCAAGGCTAGGCTCAAGCCTTTTGAATTAATTTGAAATTAAAGCTCTTTAGCTAGGCTTGAAGAATATAAAGTATCCATCAAAAACTACAGATGTTACCCCTCCAAAATACAGCAATATATACTCCAGGCGCTTTACAAAGAAGCTTGGATTTTAGCCACACGAACCAATACACTCTGGGTTTTTCTTTTTGATACTTTAAAGATAGAAACCATGCTGTACAATATCCTCTGATGTTCAAGGTAAGCAATTAAAATAATAGGTTTTTTTAATCCTCATGTGTGATAACCTTAATTTTTATATTTCTTATCAGGTTTTGCATGAAACATTTAACTACATTTCAAGTTCATTGATGATCCATATTTAAAGAATGAACTATGTGTGTATAAGGCTGTAACATTGAATTAATGGTCCTTGTAGAGACACTATGAGGAGAAGAATCAATCAGTCAATCTGATACAGCTTTAAATGTCTGTGTAAAACATTTTGGTTTTCAAACTCTAAAAATATGAAAACACCTTAGTCATAATTACATGGTTAAAACCATTTATGTCTGCTGGGCAATGTAATTTGCATTACATTCACTTGGGCCAAATACTCCTCAGGTGTTCATAGCACTTTGGTACAGCTGAGCCAAGGGCAGCAAGAACAGAGACACTTCCCAGGTTTGCTTCATGAAACAGCAGCCCTAGGAACATTGTGCACTCTTCTAACCTAACAGAAGCCTTCACCATCCCAGCTGGAGTGTAAAGAGATGGGATCCTGAAATCCTGCACAGTCTCGCTCTGCCTTCATCCTGACACTTCTCATCCTCATCCCAAAACCCAAACTCTGTGTTGGACAACTAATTCCCCAAGTCATCTGCAAATTGGGTGCAGTTCAATACTCTGGAGAGTCTATTCTATTCTAGAAAGGCTACAAAGCAGGTAGAATACAAGGGAGCCTTGTGCCAAGGAAGTCAGGTTTGCAGCTAAGTAGAGCCAGTCAGACACTTGAAATGAGGATGTAAAGCCCCATTTGACATCAACCAGTTGTTCAGCCAGTATTTAGGCATCTTCTACAAGCAGACAGGAACAGTCCACCTAAGACTTGAACTGCATTTAGGAAATGCCTCTTATCTCCCTCTTCCTGACTGCCCAGGAAAACTAACCAAGGTGTCTCAGGTGGAGTGAGTATCGTCTGGGAAAAGTACAATTAAAATGCAAATTACCACAGATCCGCTTTCAGTGACCAGGAAGAAAAAATATTGATAGGAAGTTAAAATCAATTTACCCCAGTTTATTTATAGCAGGTCCATAGCTAAGATGGATGCTTCACTCTCACAAAACTATAATTTGGCAAACAAAATGCATTAGCAGTATTAACTTGATGAATATTTTACTATCCATCTATAAATCAATTTATCTCACTCTTTCCATGCTTTGACTCCTTTGGCCTAAATGAGACACAACTATTCAGGCAATAAAAGCATTGGGATTTCAATGGCTTCTTAGGCAACTGAGTGCTGTACACTAAGTGCTAAAATGTTCAGTGATGAGGAAATATATTTTTATGTCATAAAGTAGTTAATCAGTTATTTATCTGTTCTGTAAAACCCCCATTCAATTCAATGCTGATAATAATCAAAACCTCAAACACAGTACACTGTGTGGATAAAAATGAAGTTTTTCCTGGAAGATTTTACATAGGAATTTTTCAGAAAATATATTACTTCTTTGAAATACATATCCTTTTTCTTATTTAATCACTTTGATCACAATAAACAGTTAAAAAGCACTAGTAAAAAGGTTACCATTTTTGAGCATTTTCCAAACTGTTCTCTTCTTTTTTCCGTTCTTCTTTAGCTGCCAATGAAAAACATTTTAAACGTATAAATTACTGTCTTACTGTTTTAGAGATCCTAAAGATCAAACATCTCTTATTTTCAAAACTGTATAGTTTGCATAGTATAATAAAAATGGCAAATACTTGCTAATTTTCTATTTTTATTTATTTCTTGCCTTCAACAAATGTTTCTACCGGACCAGTAAAGTATAGTGGACTTGAAAAGTAATTTTAAATCCATATTATAATATATAATATTAGGTATTACTTGAATAAAATGTAAATAATTAAACTTCATTTTCAGATTTTTTAAAAAAGAAAATAATTTAAGTTGTGTTTGTTTCTTTATTGTTGCATGCCAGAGCTTAAAAATTTAAATGTACTTCTGCAGGATAAATGACTGGAAGTCCAATTGGAATTGAACAGGTACCAAACACAGTTAACACCAACTGCTCCACAGAGCTTTTACATTTTGTTCTGGAAGCTCAGAAGTGAAAACACATGTAGTAGATTTTAAATGTATGGCATGTACATGATTTTTTTTGAAAAATCATCCAAGAGTTTGAAATATGGTTAGTGAATCTGAGCCCCTCTATTGCAGAATGCTCACATGAACTATTTAAAAGGATTTGATTTTCAAAAGATAGGCATAATCTACTGCTGAAAATGTTTCCTGACCTGGATACTCAAAGCAAAACCATTAGTTTATGTTGATCAAGTCCTACATAGAGACTGCATACACAGAACAGCAACTTCAGCACCAGTAGAATACTACAAATGTAAAATAATACTATTGTGCAAAAGTTATTCCTACTCCACATTAAAACAACCCTGTAAGTGGTGATGTTAATATAAACAGAATTCAGACACTTTCTTATACAAAGATGAAGAACTTTATCTTTTTGCATCTCAGTTTATATGACTGCCTGGTTGAAATACAGTTACAAACTTGAGTTCACAGACAAGGAAATTGAGAAACTGGCCCTGAATGACTCAATTTCATTATAAGGCTACTGACAAAGAGGTTTGGACTATGATAGTTTAAAATGAAAAAAAAATTACTGCTTCAGCACGTTTGCTGTTAACAAAACAAGTTAATTTCAACTCATACGTTTCCCTACATTGGAGATATTTATTCCTATTATTTCAATATGGTCAATGTTGTGTGCCCTTTGCAAGGAAAGCAATTAATTCTATACAAATAGGTTCTCCACCTCAAATCTTAGCAAGACAGCTGCAAGTGAAATATATAGGGCAGCTCTGATTTATTGCATCCATCTCAGGGTCCCAAAATTTTGCCTGAAGTTAACCAAATGTACTTATTTCTTTATTTTCATTTTATACCATTAAAAATAGAAAACCTAGATTGGAATTCCAATAATTCATAATGATATAAAATTAACTACATAAGTGAACTTAGTATAAAATTTTACAGTTCATTATTACATTAATAATTTATTTGTCGTTGTCGAGGAGATGAAAAATTAAGTAAGGCAAATTTCCCAACACAGCCACATTCCCGGTTACAATAGAAACAATATCTTCAGGTCCCCATGCATGAAACACAGTAGCTAACAAGGACAACATGTTTATACATTTATAGTTAGGTGGCAAGACCTGATACATTGTTTTTAATCTTTCAAGAACAGGGTAAGGAAAGATAGTGGAAAGAAGTTTTCATTTTTTATACAAAGCAAAGAAAAAAGAGGTGACTTTTAGGAAGAAACATACACAGTTTACATTAATATAACAGTGCTTGTATTTGTGTACCAATAAAAGGGAAAATAGGAAGGAAGAAAATAGCTGTATTATATGGCAAACAATATTTTCTGTATTTTTAACTTTAAACATGTCCACCCAGGAATTGTTTAAAAGCATTTATTTGAAATTTAGATGTTGAGACTTGTTAAGAAAATGAACAACTCTGTATAACAAATTCTATAACGTGTAAGACACGAAACCAGAGCAATTATCTTCTCTTCCATAAAATTACGAATTTTCCACTCAAAATTTATAGTACCCTGCTCGTTTTCTCCCCCTCCACAACCTGCAATGACTAGCACAATCAATATAGTCAGTATAGGTTTCCATGCACAATATACTTTCCTCAGCAGAGTCTTCGAGGCCCCATAGTCAAGGTATCAATCCTTGTCTTAATTTGTGGAGCTACTGAAGGCAATTCAAATGAATTGCATAAATGAAAGAACTTATTTCTTTTTATTTCTCTTGCAACACCATGTTTGCTTGCATAGGACTTACTTACTTTTTGCAGAAGTGGAATGATGTAATCCTGTCACCTTCAGACCACGTGTTTGATTTTATTTTCATCAAGTTAAGAATATATTAACAGTCATATCAGACTGGCACAGGGGTTCATCCAGCCTAATATCCAGCCCCTGGCAGGTACTGAAACAGGTGCTCAGTTAGAATTATGGACCAGGACAAACACACTTCCCCTGAGTGTACTCTCTGCCTCAGATTCTGTAGTTCATACAAAAGGTTTCCTGGATTGAATTACATTGTAATGTAATTCTCAATAGATTCTCCTTCAAGAGCTTGCTCATTCTTTGCTCAAGCTGTTACAAGCTTTTGAACTTCCACAACCTGATGTGGCAAGTGTTCTATAGCCCAACTATATGCAGCACATTTTGTTTGTTTTGAAATGGACACCTGGTATCACTCTTGTATCAGAGAAAACCTGACTGCAGTAAACATTGAAATACAGTGTCTGTTAGCATGAGCTTTTTGATTTGGTTTGCAGGTAAGTTTTGGTGCTTGTAAACTGATTTCCATTAGGAGGAAACTAAACAGGAAGCTACACAGCAAATGCACACCAATATTTAATAGGGACAAAATGGACCAAAGTACCATTTGGGCCTTCAGAAATCTTTGAACACATGAGGTGGATTATTTATGAATTTGCTTTATGAATCAGATTTTGTGATGACTTCCTTTTACTGAAATGCAGAAGTCAATATGAAGATTCACCATCCTCTAACAGTTTAAAAAATTAAATAGTATTAGAGTGAAATGGTAAAAAAATCCTCCAATTCATTCTTTCTCTGTATGCTACTTGCTGAGGATGGAAGAGAACATGAAACACTACTTTTAAAATGATAAATTGCCAGAAAATATTTTTTTATCAGGTCTAATGTATGCACAACAGCTTCCAGTTACTACAGAACCAATACCTCTTCATGCATCAGGCTACTATGAAATAGATCTCTACAGAACAAAGGGAAGAAAATACTGGATACCAGCACAGACTGAAAATTGAGAAGGTCAGTAACTGATAGAGGCAAGCAGAGAATGCACTAAGAAAAGTGTAGAGAAAGACAAAGAAAGAAAAATGGGTAGCTGTAACTACACAAAAATCTCTCAGCTACTTCTGCCCCTCTAGTGAAAATTTTAACACTCATCGAGTCTGACTGGATACATTTTCTGGTATTTCTCTCTGACCTTAAATGTATGAATGCATATAAGAAGGATAATTCACTGAAGCATATTGATCTAGTTGCACACATTAGAGCTTTTATTTTTCAGTACTTTACTACTTTAAGAATTAGAAGATCTGATGTATAAAGGTTTTAAAAATTTCCTTAGAATTTTGGAGCAGTGACAATCTTCAAAATTACAAGAAAACTGCAACAACCAGCTGTTAGGATGGAGATATCAGAACTCTCAATTTTATATTCCAAGGTCAAGTTCCTGTGATTCAAAAATAAATGCTTCAAGAACTCTAAGAGACTTCTTTGCAAATTATAGTGTTTTCTGCATAGGAAAACACCACCCTAAAACAAGGTATTTGTTGCTTTTTGGGTTTTTTTTCCTTGAGGAGGGAGATATGTCCTTTCTGACTTGTGTCTTCCAATCAATCACAGTAAGATTAACACAGAATCTATGGTAAGACATGGACTAAAAAAAACCCCAACCAAAACCCAACCTTAAAAGCAAACAACAAAATCAACCAACCAACCAAAACAAAACCCCTACTGACATTCCTCTTGGAACTTCATAAAGCCTGGACAGAGACTGTTGAAACAGTGACAAAAGGTTGTTATGACATTTCTAGTCTCACAGGAAGCTACCTTCCTCATTAGTCAAAACTAAAACCTCTTCGGTAGGCATGTTGAAATGTAGTCAAAACATGAGCCCCATCCTAGAAACATACTAACCCATTATTTAATGGCTGAGGAAGAAAAGTATACCCCCAGAGAGGTTCAGCTGGGTTATCTTTTCCCAAAGCGAGAAAAGTCACATTCTATCACATTATCAAGTTAGGAGAACAAGCAACAATTGATCTTATCTTTTCAGTCTTTGTAGAGCATGAACCATGCTTTGGAAGCATTATCACCATTTGAAAACAGAGATCCAAATCTCTTATTAATCAAGTATTATCATTGCTGATATACTTGGTTATCAGAAATTGAACCCAGAAGGCTCCCAGGATAGAAGTGTAGTAGATCTATTTCCACCCTCAAGTACAATTTTCATGGAAAAGAAATTGTTTAATAACCCTGTTTAATCAGGGACATTGGAGAGTGAAAAAAAAATAACCTCAAAGGTGTCCTGGGTGGGTAAAATGACCACAGAGGAACATCAAAAGCTCTACAGTTATACAGTTATTGTGTTTCTGAACAAAATTCTTGACTACCAGCATACTACACTATAGTAATACAACAACCAGTAGGATTGGAGCAGGATTGGAGCAGGATGAAATAAGTCTTTTTTGGTTTTGAATTAAATAGATCTGTTTACACTGAAAATTTTTGAACAGATTTAATTTTTAGGAAATCCTTGACTCAAGCCATATTGGCCTAAAAGTAGCAGCATGCACTTGCTAGCACATGGCATTTCTTTTAGCAGCAAAGAACTACCATAAGCAACTGAAACCCTTGGGTTTAGCAATCTGAACCTCTTCCCAAGGATTGCTATTTTAAATTATTGTGGGTTAACTGTGGCCAGTAGCTATGCACCCCGCAACCACTCACTCACTGTTCCCCTTTCCCCCTCAGTCAGATAGAGGAGAGAACAGCAAGAGCAAAAGTGAGAAAAACTTATGGGTCAAGACAAACATAGTTCAATACATGAAGGGGAACAAAAAACTGAAGTGATGCAAGGGCAGAGTCAGGCCTAGCCATTTTTGGAGCAATACTACCTCTCTCCCAAAATCCCTTCCTCTCCTTTTTCATTGCTGAGCATGACATTACATGCATGGAATGCTGCATTTGAGTCAGTTGTGACCCCTTCCAATTCTTGCCCACCCTGGCCAAGCACTGAGAGGACAGAGTGAGACAAAGAGAAAGCTCTGACAATGTGCAAGTGCTGCTCAACAACAGCCAAAACACTCCTGTACTATCAGTACTGTTTCAGGCACAAATCCAAACCCCACCCCATACCAGCTGATATGAGGAGTACTAACTCCATCCCAGCTGGACCCAGTACAACAGCACACAGCCACACAGAACAACCATACAGCCATAGAGACGAATCCTAAGATTTAGACAAATTTGATAACTTGGCTGTTTAAATACATAATAATCAAGACTATAGCTATTTTTTTTGGTAGTAGAGGTATCCAACAACTTGATCCAACATGTTAAACAATCTGCAGTTTTCAATGCAGTATGAAGCTTTATTGTTTTTGCTGATGATAGCAAAGCCAACAGCATATAGCTAACAATTCATAAAAGTGTTCATAAGTATCATCAACACCCATTTAATCTTTTTATTCTTAGTGTAATCACACTGTCTAGAAAAAGACTGGGTTCTACAAAATAGGCCATGAATAGGATACATTTAAAAATTAAAAAATAATTTATATTATATAACATGTGAAATAGTATTTTAAACCTAACACTGCCAGAATTTCCTTTCTTGAAATGATAACTTTAAAGGAATGGAAATAAAGTTAACAGCATATTTCAAACAAATTTTAAAATGTCAAGTGAAAATAAACAAGTATTAACAAAAATCCACATATGAATGCAAAAGTATGTAGAATCAGAAAATTATTGTCTTAATTTTCCTTGGTTTTTTTCATTATCACACTGGAAATATATTGTCTTTTAAAAACATGGTTTGACCAACAAGAGTGAGTCTGGTGCTCAGTATGAAAACTGGGGCCTTGGAATTGTTAAAGACATGGAAAATAATTTTCTAATTTAGTGTCTTATGCTACTAGGATGATATTTTCCATTCCATAAAGACTGAATCTAATTTTAGAATTGTTTTACTTTTTGAAAACATATTGTATGATAAAGAATTTAGCAGCACAGGGTATAAAAGGCCTCAGAAATTAGGTACTCATAGTAAAAATCAATTTTGCAGTTTCAGATATTTATACTTTTAATTCTAATTATTGAGCAATTTTTCTCAATAATCCTAAATTTTTCACAAATGATGGTGTTTCAAAAATTCTAGAGGAGTTCTGAATCCTGATCCAGGAAGACGTATTCTGAAGAAACATCTATCCTTCTAGAGCTATACATAAACATAAACATAGGACTGAATTTTGTCCTACTTCTGCATTATTATATTGAGCTACTTCCAACAGAATCCTGAATTTTGAGAAAAAGTACTACTTTTAATTTAGTTGTAAACAAAAGAATTCTTATTACTTAGTTGATTTCAGACATAAACATAGCAATCATGAGAGAATACATTCCATGTAAAACATTTTATGTTTTTTTTGTTGTTGTACTGTACTAAATTTCAAATTTGAACATGAGTGCAAATTATTTCACACAGTCCACCATTCTCATGCTGGAGCTTTTTTGTCTTATAAAAAAATTGAATTTCATAAATAGTGAAAAAACTTGTATGTTCTATACAATGCTTCTTAGCAAATAATTTTCTAATATGTATTACCTGATAAACTGCCTTTAGCCAGTCACTAACTTCTAATTGGAAGGTTTTATGAAGTCAGGGAATTCAAGAGACAGACTGGAAATTCTATGTAATTATTTGATTGTACAATTAATATGGTTTTCTATTACATTGCAAAAAAAATCCCCAAATAAAACAGTCCTATGCCCATTAAGAGATTGTTCTTCTATTCTGTCAGTTAAACAAGAAGGTCTGGAAGAATGGAATCAATGAAACTTGGGTCTACTGTGGGTCTGTACTTTAGTTAGTTCCCAGATGGATTCATTAATGTTTAATTACGGGGTGAGTTCATGATACAGCCTTGCTCTCCCTGGAAGGCTAATAGGGTCACTCTTGTCTATTTAGCCACGTATTTTTATTGAGATTTTAAGAGCTTAATATCTCAGGATCTCTAACCTTGTCACATTTGGTCAAAATTGGAAAATGCATTAAAAATTATTGGCAGGGGAATAATCAACAAGCAGTGTGATCACATGAGCCTTGTTTCTTTTATCTCTTCTTTAAATTAAAATATATCACATTTTTAACACGGAATTTGGATATGCCATTTCTTTTTAGATGGTTTAAAATCTTAAATCCTTTCAAAACAATCTTCAGAACACTTGCTGCCATGAGGTCTTAATCACCCTTCCCTGAAACAGTTCTCACAAGTTTATTTTCCTCTGCAGTGGTACAAAAGTTTTTTTTAACTAAGAAACCCACATCCAATGATGTGAATGTATAAATGTTACTACAGCCCGAAGAGTCTCTGTGCAGTCTTGGAAAGTTTCTTAACAAACAAGTATACCACAAGTTATCAGGAATATAAGTTGTCAACCTGTATCTTAGGTATGTATCAAGAAATAAATAATGTCTACCATATAGAAATGGTTAAATATTAGATTCAGTATTTTTAATGTTACAAAAACGTAACAAATTACAGATGCACACACACAGACACACAATACCAGCAGAACATGCTCAAGCAACACATTCAAGAAAGTGTTTATTATCATAGGTAATAAAAAACCTAGGAAATTATGTTTTCTTTTAAAAGTGATAATGCTGTCTATAAATGTGCCAGAACAAAGTGTTGAAGGTCATTTTACCAGAGCATTAAAACTAACATGAAAAAAACAAAGTTATATTTATTTTCATAAATTCTTCTGTTTCTTATAATGTATGTTTCCTAGTATGATGCCTCTATTGTATTTTGTGAAAGACGAATTTTAAACTAAAAGAACTATTTTTAAACAAAAAGACAATTTTTAAACTAAAACAAAATTAACTTCCATGCAAAAGAGTAATTTTTTCATTAAAACTAGGACTAACACTAGTCTTATTTTCCTGTATTCTGCAGGCATCAATTACAAGAGTTAGCATTAAATTTTTTAATTTTTTAAACTCAATTAAATTATTTGAAACTCCATTCTGTTAAAATGTAACCAAGACATTAACCCCACATTCTCCCACATTTGGTATTCCAGATAATAACTATTTTTTAAAGCGCATCAGTACTTAAAGACTAGAGAGATATATATTATAACTCTACTTTCTTTTTAATAAACTCCTATATTATTGTGCTTTAATTCCAAGATTAATCTCTGACTAAATGTATCTAAACAGTTTACGGAATTGAAAAATTAGTTCTAATCCTTTCAAACAGAACAAGGTTAAATCCAATCTGTTCTGTGTCTGCGAAAACGAACTATCCAGATTATCTGAAACTTCAATCTCTTTCTGTAAATTTTGAAGATTGGCCCATTCTTATACCAAAGACAGTATTTTTAAATAGTTGAATGATTATTAAAAGCCAGTAAGAAGTAGGTCATCTCAAAAAAAAGAGTACTATTGAAGGAAAAGATTAATTTGATGGTGAACCAACTGCTAATCTGTTGGCGAAAGAATGAATAATAAACTAATTGAAATAAAAGAATGAATAATTATACAAATATAATTAAACTAATTTCAGAAAAGCTTTGTGAAATTTGCAGCCTGAAAAGTTTGAGGAGAGAAAATCCACAGCAATGCCTCCTCCTGTGGAATGATAACAATGATTTATGAAGCTCAAGTTATTTCTGCTGATTGAGCTCAGTCAAGATTGGTTTCACATGATCAGCTAAAGTACAGAAATCCATGATGTGTAGTGGCCCCACATGGTTGAGCACACTAGGACATGCTCTTCTAGGTGATCCTAACGTTGGGGGTGGGGGGGTTAAAGGCTGCTGCTTTGTTTTCCTTACATTTTCCCCTCATTAGGATACACTGCTCCTGCAAAGTTAGCCACTTCTGGTGGTCGGGAGCAAAGTCTCATTGTAAATGCACAGCAGGATAGTGGCAAAGCTGAGATTAATTCTCCATAGATTTATATAGACCTTTCTCACTGTTGATTGCTTGTACTGTTTCAAAGGTGCGTATGTTGCCTTTTTTATTGCTGGTTACTGACTTTATTCCAGCATATGGTGGTTGGCGCCATGACACAAAGTGAACATTTTATACTAGAATTAAAGTGGATTTTTGACAGTTTCTGTCAGAAAGTTCAGAGCAAAGAATTTGTGAGACAAGATTTATTGCATATTTTATATGGGACACATCTGTTTCTTTGCTATGTTTCTCTTTAAACAAAAAAATAGCAATGAAGTTTCTTTAAGAAACAAAGGCTGTCAATAAAAAGCATGAACAGAAAAACTACATTACTGAGAATGAATTTAATCATTCTGACCTTCTAAAAATGTGTTGCTTGGAAGTATGACAATCACCTTTCCCTTTTTATTCAGCCATATAGACAGCATAGATTTTCAACTACACAGCTACCCATATTTGAGGGTAAATAAAATAAAAATGAAAATCAAATTAAATCTAAGTATTGAGATTGGATATTTGCATTTAAAAGTGAGGTGAAATATTAAGGTAGATTTTGCCTATTTTTTTAGCATCTGTGACTGCATTTTAATGATGTGAAATGTGTCAAATAAACACCTCTTTTTCTGAAAATGTCTTATGAAACTGTGGATCAATTATAAGAAGATATACAGCAAACTTCTCCACACTTATCTATTAATATCACTAAATCTGATATAGTTTGGTCTCTGAATTTAGTCTTCTTAACACCTGAATTAAAACTGAATTTGAAGAACACCTAGCAGGTTCTCGTTTAAGAACAAAAATTGTGCACATTAAACAAGAAAGTAAAATTCCTTCAATAAAACTCTAAATTTTTTACCAACAGCAATACTGTTTATAAAGGTTCATACTTAGTGTAAAACCCTAATATTCAGTTTGAGAAACATGAAGTTTAAACAGTAGAATCAAACAAGAATAAAAATAAAGAAAATATATTGCTCAAAAATCAATATGCTTTTATGAAAAGGCATGGGTGTCATTACTTCTAATTAAAGAAAACAACAATAGAAAAATCCCTTCTGTTGAACTACATAAATTCTAATCAAATAGCTATGAAATACAGTTAAAAATATTTAGAGGCTCAATAATTTCTCAAAAAAACCCAACTGTAATTTCCTCTACAAATTAACAAATATTTGTCAAATTATTTCATATTTCCAATGCATTAATTCTTGTTTTAACTCAAAGATTTTCTAGAAGTTCAATTTATGTAGGAAAATTTATCTAGCTACTAGCTTGAAAATCCTGTAATTTGAAATAAAATGTAAAAAAGAGGCAAACTTGCACCTGGAGTATTTCTCCTTCTTACCACAAATAAAATGCAGGATACTAACATTAAAAAGTATTTTTTTAGGATTATTTTAATGATGTTTTTACAAGAAACACAAAACTGCATTCAAATACAAGGCACTGATATTTTTTTGAGCTTGTCTTCTTTGTGATAAACACGTAGAAGAATATATTTGAAAATAACATCTCTCAATTTCTGAATAAAAACCTGCAAACCCACTATTCTCCTCATGGGGAGATCTTGGGAAAAGTAAAGCATGTGTGACACATTAGTCAGGTCATTTAATTCATTCCTTGAAAGTACTCGAAAACAACCATGATGAGAAATATTAGAGTGTATACAAAAAAAAGAAAAATAAAAATCTCCTGTTAGCCTAATTTAAGACTGGGAAAATAACAAGAGTTAATACTGCATCTACCTGATCTACCTGCATCAAATACTTAAAGGGCAATTTACTTTAAAAAAATTTCAAAAATGTATTTCCAATAAATTTATTGGAAATATATTTTTTTTAATTTGAAAAGAAACTTTAAATCCTGAGAAAATTTAATTAATTTGCAACAAAACCAAACCAGTATCAAATTCCATTACAATGAAAAATGACTGAAATTTAAAAGGAAGAACAGTCAAGGAAGAACAGTCAAAGAACCATTATTTCAAACAGATATCACAGAATTAGTTCTCCTAATTAAACCTGGGGACTCTCAGTTCCTGGAACTGCCCAACATGTAAGAATTCCTGATGCGTAAAGATTAATAATTAACACACACCGTATCCAATTCTACTTCAAGTCAGTGGTGGGTCCTTTGTGCAAAATTGAAATTAAGGAAACACACTCTACACATTGCTGATAACTCCATAGATAATCAAACCAAGCAGTTTTTTCTTTCAGCATTATACTCTTTAACGTCTGAAGATTTCTGCTTGGCCAGAGAAGATATACCATCGTGTCTGGTCAGGTATCCCTGCCTGTCTAGGGCACCAGGAACCTCTGTAAAACCACATTCTGTTCCAGAGATGGCAACACTTAATGGAGAGAACTTTCTGACTGTAAGACATTTCAAAGATTAAAGACTTTATACACATGCTTTGTACAGTTATGTTGTGAAGTCAGTTCAGAAGCTGAAGTCCTTAAATAATATTTTTAGACACTTTTGAAATGGTCAGCTTGGGACAACATTTCGATAGTTGAAAAATTCTGATGGCAAAAAGTTTGAATTGATTTACATGCCATGTTAGAAGTATTGTTCCAATAAATTTCATACATACATCTCTTAAGAGAAATAAAACTTCTGATTTCTCCACCTCACTCAAGGCGTTCAAAAGCATGATAAAGGTTCTACACAGGAAAAAGGTAAATTTTTAAATATCTTGCCCTGGCATTTGAAGTATTTAGGCACAAAAATATCAGAGAAGTTTCAGGAAAGGTTGAATGATGACCTGAAATCAGACTCTTTTTTACATTTTGAAGAAGTCTGTCTTTAATCACAGCTGTAATCTTACAATACTGTATTATCCATATGGTTTTACTCTGTCATTCCTCAATTTTGAGAGCTTAGTAGTAACCTGGTGCTTTGTCCTTTAACTAGCTTGAAATTTCTGGTAACTGCCCTATGAACATTGTGATTATTATTTTTGTTCTCAAAACAATGGTCCATCCTGTTCAACAGGATTTACCTGTTCTTATTGCTTAAAAAGGAAATCGGAGTTCACACCATAAAGGAATCTAATCCAGAGAGCTTCAATTTCTTGATGAAATTTTCAGCATCTAGTATTTTTGTCAATCATACTCAAAAACATTAAAATAGGATATTCATGTGCTTGCACAGGTCCAAAAAATAATTGAGAAAAAAGTATTAACAGACCAGAATTACAGAAGTCTACAGAGAAATTCCACATAATTGCATACCAGATTAAGCCTGCTACTGTCATAATCAATTCATATTATATGGTGCACTGAAGGGTATTTCCAGGCTTAGTGGTGTGGAATTACAGAGCACAGGGACAAACTCAAGATGAGAGTGACCAGTGTGATGTTAGGTACTGGGGTCTTTTGAAATCAAGTGTGTTTGGGCCTTTCATCATTTAAGTGTGGAAATCCCTTCTATCCAATCCTTTCCAATTCTTGACTGCTCTTTCCTGGCAGTAGTATTTTTCATATATGTGAATAACTGCTCATAGGTTATATAATCTAAAGTGATACATCAGTGAGTATCTTTATTTCCTGCAATGAAGCTTTGACAGAGATTTAAATTCTATTAGTTCACTGACTTTGAATATCAGAACATGAAGACACAAAAAGAAAAGAAGATATATAGGACATCACGCAGGAAATTCCTAAGAATATAGTGAAAAAAAGAAAAGCCTAATAGGAACCCTGTGAAAAGCCAATATATATAACCTAGGTTCTGTTGTCTCTAAGTCTACGATAAAGAAAATGGAAGAAATCCAGTAGAATTTAACAGAAAATACAGGTTACAATGAGAATTTAATGAGGATGTTGAACTCCAGATAGCTGATAGTGGTTATAGTAATGGCATCAGTAACTCTAGGAATAGATTTTACAACTATCATATGCATAATTTTGTATTAAATCACGGGTATTAACACTAACATTCATGATATCACTCAGCTGCTATTAACAGGAAATCCTTCTCTATCATGACATGCCAGTGACTTTGTAACAGCCACGGTAATTCAGCATACCACAATCAAATTGAAAGGAAGTTGCAAGGAACTGTTTCCCATAGGAGATTCCCTCCTTGTTTTCTAAGAGGAGATGACATTCAATTTTCAATTACCAGTTATTTTAAATTACATTCATAATACACATTATAATACTGTGTAACCTTTCAAATTCTATAGTAAGTCATGATATAGTAAAACTGGTTATAGTAATTTGATGTATATCTGTTTAAAAAACAGTAAATTGAAAGCTTCCTGAAAAGTCATAGCTGTAATTAACACCAATTTTCAGGACTTTGATGTTGATAAGTCCTCTGGTAGTGTGGGAGACAATACTCATTTCAGAGCAAATTCTTGTTCTTTGAATCAGTTCATTGTCAATATTGCATTACTTAGGAGGCATATGGATGCAATCACATTCCAGGACAACTAACTTGGTGTCTTATGGACTGAGGCTATTGTCTAACCCTACAATCTCAGAGTACCACAGCAATAAGGTTCTGTGCTTTGCAGACTCATGCCAACTTATGTAAATCACTCTTTCATCTGTTTAAATATGACAATCTTTTGAGTGATGAAAACAGTTATGTCTGTCACAAAGTTTGAAAGATTAAAGTAATTCTGCTGCTGGCATATAAAACAGTGTTCCAGATCTAAACACAAACTTTGCCTGGTCTGTAATGTCATTGCTGGGAAGCATAAAAAGTTTTAAGCAAACATTATCACTGCAAGGAAGTATTACATATTTTTCATGTTTGACACTGGACATAAATATCCTCCCACACTGTTTAATGTGAGAAGTGCATATGTGTGGCAGAGATAATAAAACATCTCAGTGAAAACAAGTGAAATGAAAAAGAAGTTATGATAAGTAGAACAGAAATAAAGCTTTGAAGTTAAAAGTCTTCACATCTGTACATTTTATTCACAAGAGGAAGAATCAGTATTTGATATGCAGAGTGGATAGTCACACAATCTTGAGTTTCATGCTTTGTAGGAATGATTATCTGTTCAGAGATGTATTTTTTAAGCTGACAGAAGCAGTTTCACAATTTCAGGTAAGAAAAATATGGTAGATTCTAAGATCCTTGTACGTACTATTGCTCTTCAGCTGCTGTTTACACACAGTATTTTAACAGACAGCAGTTAGTGAAATTTAACAGTGTTCATAGAAATTATTCTAGATTTTCTTGCTTCACTTGTTCAGCATCAAAACATTGAAGAGCTTTACAAATAAAATGCAGCACAAGTACTATAATGTGATATGTATGTTAAAGCAGAGGAGTACAACACAAGTGGGAAACAAGTATGTGACTTAACTTCACATACAATTTTAGAATATTTCTCTTTCTTTCTGTTAATGTTCTTTGTGGGGAGGGAAGCTGTAATTTTATTGCAGAGAGGGAAGAATTTTAAATAGTTCCCAGAGGTTTCTGATATTTTGGGATGTCATTACAGAAAAGCTCTACAGGCAACTGCTTTGAGTAACAAGTTAAAATATAATCTCTATATCTGTCTTAAAAAACAACGTAATATTGTCAACTACAAAAGGAAGTAAGTACCAACGTAATTTTCTTCCTCATCTTTGACTGTATTAAGATGTATAAAGGCATGTCCTGTTGACAGTAAGAGAGAAAAAAAGAAGTACTATTGTATCTTGAAAAAATGGTGCCTTGGAGTGTTCTTGACTTCTGATTTACTACTACTAAATGACATTAGCATCTTGCTTTATACTTCATACACTGCTTTGAGAGAAAAGCAGCAATTTTGAGTGGAGATACTTTTTTTCTGTAATATAATAAATTATGCTATCATCCTCCTACACTCAAAATATGTATGGGGCTATAAACTACTAAGAGATTGCTTCTTGAGGGTTAATACAATAGGTACTACTAGATGAGAAGCATAAATAACCATGTATGAGTACGCATAGCACAAAAACTGCATCTTGCAGAGAATATTTACATACTGAGGAACAAGTAGAAAATGATGAACAAGAAATTCAAAGTTGGCCAACTGCTAGCTTTTATAACAGAATCATAGAAGGGTTTGGGTTGGATGGGACCCTAAAGATCATCTAGTTACAACCCTGCTGCCATGGGCCGGTTGGAACAAGTAAACCAAGTGGTTTGGAGCCCCATCCAACTTGCCCTTGAACACTTCCAGGGATGGGGTAAACCACAATTTCCCTGGGCAAGTTGTTCCTATGCCTTACCAATCTTACTGTAAACAATTTCTTATTATCTAATCTAAACCTACATCTTCTCAGTTTAAAGCCATTCCCTCTTGCCCTATCACTACATATCCTCATGAAAAGTCCCTCTCCAGCTCTAGTAGATCATTTTAGATACTGGAAGGCTGCTGTGAGGTCTCTCCAGAGCTTTCTCTTCTCCAAGCTTAATAGCCCCAGCTCTCAGCTCCAGCCTTCATGGCCTTTCTAATAGAATTTATTATTTATTTTATTTTCTTTCCCAATGGACAATCTCAACAATCCTCTGTGGTGCACTTCAACAGGCAGATGAGGAAATGCAGATCAAAACTCCAGTTCGATACCAGAAATCCATTCGAAAGTGCGTTGGACTGGATGCATACCCAGGTAGCTACTGCAACTTGGCTAAAATTATTAAGAACAAATCAATCGGCAGTTAAAAGTGGATTTGCGGACTGTTTCCATATGGTTGCTAAGCTTGTCTGAAAAATTCACGAGCTCCTGACAGAATGCTGTGGTGACTAGTTTGGTCTATGACTGTTTTTCTATTGCACAGTCCCATAGATAGCACAGTGTTGACCTTTTATGTAGTATACAACACAGAGCAGCTATAGCAAAGTAATTAATCTAACCAATGTTTCCCAAATGTTAGGCTAGAATTCTAAACATAGAAGAATTTATTTTTCTTTGGGAATAATCTCAATACTCTATTTGACAAATCCCTCCCTCTCCATCTTGCTTGTTACCTTGGTCACTTCAGTGTATCATGCACCTTTCCCAAACAGATTTGCTTTCCACTACTAATGAATTTCAAAAACTGTTCTGTCTTGGTATCAGACTAATTGCTTCCCCGACTCTGTTCTAAATTAAATGAATTTCTGTAACACCAGAGTCTTCATCACCAAGATGCTTTATTCATAGAGAAATGAAGAGAAGCTGCTATGCTTTTCCTATGCTAACTGCTATGAAGCATAGACTTCTTCATTTTCACATTCCAGTTCATGAGGGAGGAACCCAAGCTCAGATTAAAATTTTTAATGCTTTCTGACCTGGATCCAATGACCAAGATTTTTGAAACACATTTTGCAAGATCCTGCATGAGTCTGTGCTATTCATTTACTAAAATGGAGGAACAATATGCAATAGTCAGGTGGCAAAATAAGAAATAAATTTAATTAATGTTAGTCACATATTCCTGTATGTCATTTACTTTCTGGTTTGTATTATTCTTGAGTGAATGCACAAGGTGAATAAGAAATACTATGGAAAACACCCGTGGCCCTTCTAGTAAGCTGCACAGTTGCAGTAACCAAAATCTTTTTTTTTCCTTTTCAAAATAGAGTATTTTGCATCTTCCTCATAGTCATCAAAGTATTATTCTTTTTTTGTGGGAGATAGTTTCCTGTCAAAAGAGGAGTTTTCTTCTAAGAAATTCTGAGCAATAATTTAATGAATTAAAGAGGATTCTGGACCAAGCATTGATTTCATACTTTCAAGGGCCTTCTTGCATATCATGGCATTTAAATGGAAAATAATTATGAACATATTTTTAACCACCCCATGCAGTAATTTCAATGGAAATATTGTAAGTGAATACTAATTTAAAATAATTAGTAGGTCTTCATACTATAGAAAAATTAATATAATTTGTTGCACATGATATAATTAGATTTACTAAAGATTATTTAAACTTTGACAATAATCTAAGCCTTTTCCAAAAAGCATAGGCATATCAAATACAACCAGTGAAGCATTAAGGCAGTTTACACAAGATGTCTTTCATATGGGATTCATGAAGTACTTGACAAAGATTATCTTTCACTACCAAAACCAACAAGAATCATTATTCAACATTCTGTGTACCAGAAAAGAGGGGTACTCTCTGAAAAGGATATTAACCAACTGCTAGCATCACATATAAAGTAGCTAAACTGGGAATAGAACCCAAAGCTTCTGGCACCTAATTCCCTGCTGAAGGCACTGGGCTACATTACATCCATTTATACAAACCAGCACTGACATCAGCAGAAGTACAGTTTATCCCCTCTAACATTTTAGAATGTCAGTCTCCATAACACTCTCAGTGTTTTTTGTTACAACACAGCAAGTATTAGATTTAATTGGTATTAATTATAATTAGGAAATGTAAACACTTCAGTATAAGTAAATCAGGATTTTTTTTCCTTATAGTATTTCCAACTTCATATTGACTAGAAATAATGGGAATTGCACGTGTGGGAAAAAACTCAGTATCTGTGAGTTCCAGTCCTATTTTCAAGCCAGAAGTTTCAGAAAAGCATCTGAGTTTTGGATACTTGCTGTGAGCTGGCAAAAAGATAACAGGCAATTTTTTCTTACATTTGCTAAAAACAGCCACAACTCTTTTTTAAACAAACAAAACTGAAAACAGATGCTTATTGGATGCTCATATTATCAGCTAACTCCTAATTTCAGAGAAGCAGCTGAGTTTCCAGATACCTCTGACCTTGACATTTGTCCAACGCCTATTCTACTGCGTTGTACAATAAATCAAGATGGGTTTCTTATTTTTCCCTATCTTCAGTGTGGAATTTTATAGGATTTCCATTCTAATGCCACAGAATTACCATCCACCATTATAAAGATTCAAATCAATCAGTGACTGACAGAAAAATAGAGTTAATCATTATAGAATCTGGCAACCTACTGAAAACTCAGAATAAGCTTAAATAAGCTATAAAAAATGTGAAGTTAAATTATACTAAATTAAGTGTGTCTGATTAGATACCATAAAGCATAACATTACAAAGCAAAAGAACAAGGGAACATAAAAAAAGAGTGGACACAAGAATAATCCAAGTGGTTTGGCTCTTTCTAGTATACAAAAGACCTCACAAAAAAGTGTCCAATAAATACAATATATAGAACTTACTGTCCCAGGACAGCATGCAGGAATGTATCCTCTCTCTCTCTCTTTTTAAAAATACATACATTATTTGCACACATAAGGATAAAACTTTCTGTCACACTGACAAAGATAAATATATCTCAATTTTCACATCAATAGGCAGAAACAGGGAAAACATTTAGAAAAATATGTTTTTCTATTTGAAATGATAATGCACAATTAAATTGCAATTTTATCTAAAGCAGAACTAATCTTCTTCCAAGATCAACTGGATATTTTTACAATATTCCACACATAAGAAAGAGGAGTATGATAAAAAGAGTAACTCAGCACTGCAGGAGAAACCAGGTACTGAGTTGTCTATTTTTTAAGACTGTGTTGATATGATTTGCTATTCCTTCTGCGGGTTTTAGCTGGGGTGGAGCTAACTTTCTTCACAGGAACTCCTACAGTGCTGTAGATTGGATTTGTGACCAAAACAGTTTTGATAACACATCCATGTTTTAACTATTGCTTAACAGTGCTGCACAGCATTCAGGCCTTCTCGATTTCTAATGCTGATGTTCAGAAAGTAGGTTGGGGATGAACAAGAAGTTGGAAGGGGCAAAGCCGAATCAATCAAAAGGATAACTCATACCACATGACATCATGCTCAGAAATAAATCTGGGAAAAGAAGGAGGAAGCAGGGGAGAAGTTTGGACTTTTGATACTTGTCTTCCCAAGCACTGGTTATGCGTGATGAAATCCAGCTTTCCTTGCAATGTGGAATTTAGAAACGTGAATTCTAAATGGAACTTAGAAATATCGTGGCCAACAAGACTAGGGAAGTGATAAAACTCACTGTACTTGGCACTGCTGAGGCCACAACTTGAATCCTGTGTTCAGTTTTAGGCCCCTCACACAAGAAAGACCTTGAGGTCATGGAGCATGTTCAGAGAAGGGCAATGGAGCTGGGGAAGGGTCTGGAGCACAAGCGTGATGAGGAGTGGCTGAGGGTGTTTAGCCTGGGGAAAGGGAGCTCAGGAGGGGCCTTATCACTCTCCACAACCCCCAGAGAACATAGAGACATTGGGGGTCAGTCTCTTCTCTCAGGCAACAAGTGATAGGACAAATGTGTCAGGGGAGGTTCAGATTGGATGTTGGGAAAAATTTCTTCACTGAAAGGGCTATCAAGTATGGAAACAGGCTACCCAGGAGAGCAGTGAAATAACCATCCCTGGAAGAGTTCAAAAAGAGTGTAGATGTTGTGCTTAGGGACATAGCTCAGTGGTAGAACTGGCAATGTCAGGTTAATGGCTGGACTTGATAATTTTTTAGAAACTTTTCCAGCCTAAATGATTCTAAGAAATGGCTGAACACCTACTCATTGATGGGAAGGAGTTGACTGAATTCCATATTTTGCATTGCTTGTTCACACAGCTTTTGCTTACCCTATAAAATTGTCTGTATTTCAATTCATTAGTTTTCTACCATTCACCCTTCTGACCCCTCTTTGCCCCTCCATGGAAGGATAGCGAACAAGCAGCTGTGTGGTGCCAACTGCATGAACCACAACAGTCCTCATGAGATCCAGGGTGCAGGAAAAATTACAGAAGCTGTGATACCATTGTGGAAGACATCATTTGTTTAGGGTCCTGGCAGGACCTGGGAAAAATTGAATTATTATAATGCTTTGGCAAGCTAGATCAAGAAACATGCTGAAGATCATAATGGTTCTGTGGAAATACAAACATGTATATATATATATATATATATATATATATATATATATATATATTACGAATTCAATCTTGATGTTAAACTGTGAGTGGAAATTTCCAATTAAATACATTAAAAAGACAACAAAACTGTCCTGCAGTGACATCAAGATTTCCATGACATTTTTTTTATTTTAAAAGTTCTGTGGCAAGGAATTTCCTGCTTAAATATTGTCCAAATACACTTGCACCTAAAAAAAAATTGTATCAAGTAAGTATATCCATTGAACTCCATGGTCTGGGAGAAGGGTAAAGGAGAATATTAGCTTATTTACCAGTAAAATTTAACAGCTACTTCTGAAACAGCCTGTTTTCATTTTTCAAAGTATTTACACAAGACAGCCTCATGAAACAAAGTTATTAAAAAGACAGTAGGACAATCTTTATAAAAAGGATTAAGCTAATTAATAAATTATTACAATAATCTGAATGATCACTAATAATTCTGTATGGATGTGCAGATTCAGATAGTTCAACTGACTTCTCAAATAGTAAACTGTTAAAATGTCCACCATTTCTGTGAGAAATACAATTAAATTCTTAACAATTCTAGTATCTCTTGTTAAAAAAAACAGAATTTGTTTTGTTTACCCAAAAAGACTGTACTCCTGTAAAGACAGGGGGGAAAGTCTCTTCCTGTATATATTTTCCACAGCTCCAGAAGCAATGGTGCTGGCAGAAGCAGGTGGTGGGGAACACAGTATGAGAAACAGGAAGCGGCAGGTCTGTTTTCAAGAGCAACCTGCATTTACATTGTCTTCAGTTGATAACCAAACTGTACCTTAGTTTTCACCATTAGTTTTCACTTAGTTTTTCTCCAGACTCTATCCTGGTAAATCACTTTTTTTAACGATTATTTCTGTCTCACACAAGACAAAAATCTTCAAATATGAGTAAGTCAGTTCATAAGCTCACATTGGGGAGGAAAGATGACATATATATGTGGACTTTCTCTAAAAGAATGTGTTTCACTCTTGTCTGTTTTAAGTCTTTGAAGCCATATATTCCCTCTGATAAATTTGGTCTGTGATGAATATATTTTTCATTTTGCCTACAAATAATAATAAAGAACAAAGCACAAAACAACCAATGGGAAATGCGTGCGATCAAGGAACTGATTATCTTTGACAAGTGATGTCTAAGATCTGTATAACATATGTCAACATATATGAACATATATTAGGTCCATTAGGAACATAATCCACAGGAATTTTCAGAGGAAACAGATATTTAATGCAGCTTACATTATGCATAACTTTATAAACCACTGGACTATCTGGCAATAAGTTTTTTTTTCAGATGTGGTTACCTTTCTGGAAGAATTCCTCTAATTTCTCCTTGAAGGGCTGGAGATGTTCTTCAGAGGACTCTCTGCAAACTAACTTCATCTGCTTCTCAGAGGCTATGAAAAGATGAGACACATTTATGGCAGAAGTAATGTACCAGAAGTTGATTTCAGCACCATAAGAGCCTACATCTGAATTAGTCACCTTACTTTAGAGGTAATAATTAAGCACTAAGGAATCCAGCAATTACACTAAAATAAAAAATACAAATAATCTAGTATATTAAATAAAAAATTCTCTATGTGTTTGAGCATTAGAAATTGGTTTTAGTAAGGAATTTGTTCTAACCCCCCTGCACTGTGCTAGGGTTTGCTACTAAAACAGGCTGCCTCACACACTAATTCTAGATGTTATATTTAAAGCTTTAAAGTCTGTTTCTGTGGTGAGTGGAGGATGTCTTGTATCTGGATTGATTTTAATCAATCAGTGCCAGGCATCCCATACTCAATCATTTTTCTTGAAACAGATGCAGAAATTCAGCATTATTTAAATATTCCATCCCCAGACCATGATATGAAACAGTCAAAGTATGTAAGGAAGTTAACTTACATTTAAGGGAAATTTGTTTACTATTTAATCTATCTGCTATTTTAAGAACTGATGCCACGCCTATTGCTGAAAAACTTCTTTTTACCAATGCATTTTAATAGGCCTAGAACTTCTAGTAAACTTTGTGCATTCCAGTGTTCCACATTAAAGATGATGGGAGGCAGAAATCAAAATGAAATTACTTTCCATTTAGCAACTGAATTTATGAACCACTACAAGATTTTTGTTCCACAGCTTTTCATCCCCAACAAGCTAAATTTAGATGGAAACTTATTTTGGAGTTAAACCTAAGACTTACAGATTGGTTGCATGAACTGTATTCACACCATATTGCTACTGCCATTAAACAAAAATTAATGTAAAAATGTGGAAACAGAAGTTGGGCCTGTGCAATTAAAATGCTGCATTATTTGAATTTGCAATATAGTGTAAAATGTCAGTGGAAGGTTGAAAATAGATGCATACATTTTACTGTGCAAGTAGCATTGCGCTTATAATACCCTTGGACCATCAGGATGTACTGAAAAGAACCACAGCTTTTCAATTAATTTTCAATTAAATGAGCGAGCACAAACACATTTTGACAATTTTTACAGAAAAATAGTGAAAAATACCCATTCCCACCTAAGAGTATATTTTAATGTAGCAACCTTCCATGACTCATGAAGGTTGTGTAAAATGGCCTAGGCTACGGCCTAAGTTAATCTTTAATCTCTAGTCTTGTAACTGGTAGCATATGACAAACCTTTCAAGTGATTCACAGTGAAGTTAATGGGTATTTGTTTGTATGCCAGATAGTAGGCAGAATGGAGTGGTGATTTAAACATACTAGATTGGGAAAGCAAGTCTTTTATTAGATGCTCAGTTACGTGTCTTCAATAACTTAAATCAAGCAAAAAAAATTCCAAATTCAGGGAAATTTATATGGCATTTTAAGATTATTTTCTAGTGATGACACTGCTTACCATTAAAAATTTGAACTTTCTGTGAAAATACATTGGTTGAAATGTGTGTATGCTTAATATTTATGTTTGCAGAATTAAAACGAGATTTCAATCAGGCAAAATGTAACACTAATTTGTAAGACAACAGTGGAAAAAATGAGACAGTATTGTAAGTTTCTGACTGTAAGTTTGAACAAAGTTAACATACAGGTTTGTGTACTTTTTTTTTTGTTTAAACAAATCTACAGAAAATCAAGAGGCAATATTTAGAAATTGTTTTGGATAAATATAAAATGATGAAACTATAGAAGTAATATAGTACACACAACATATTCACACAATAGAAACAGTAAATGCCTGTGATTCTTACTGTTATGTAAGGTTGCAACAACTGCAAGCCAGTATTTCTTTTATAATACACATAAATTTATATAAATCTATATAGATTTAAATTTTTATCAATATATATTAGACTAATAAGCTTGTAGGTACAGTAGTATCTAAACACACTCTAATATTCTCCAGAAAGGCATTTTCCCAAACATATGGTGTTGGTAATGCATCATCTGAAGCATTGAAGGCTTCCTGGATGCTTCCTACAAACTTTAATAAGATTTAGAAAGGTTACTCAGGTAGGTCCCATGTATTTAAGTGATGAAGACTAGGATGAACTGTTCCTGAAGTAAAAAGAAAGTACATATAAACCACTTTCGGTAAATTATTTTTTTTTAAATTGAGATTAGTGACATTAACTTTAATGAGATGACAAACCCTACAGGAAAATCTGGATAAGAGGTACCAACACGCAGAGCATATAGAAAAAAATATTGATTTGCATAGTGAATTCTTAAGAAGAATTCCAATGACCCTAATTTGGAATGAGGGGAGAGGAACAGTAAGAAGAAAGACACAGAAATGAAGAAAAATGGTACAGATGGCATAGAATAAGTGAATCAGGATGCCGCTTATAACTCTAAAAGTTTGAGATGAAGTGAAATGAGATAGCAGTTTCAAATGCTTAAAGTGATTTTGAAACAATGAAATTGAAAGAGACAGAAGAAGTCAAATAAAAGCAGGCAAATTCTAACAGTTTACACTATTTTAAAGCCTGAAAAAGAGATCTTTTAGGCTGAAGAACCTTACAACATGACCAGATTTGCTTGGGGATAGATATGGCAAGGAATGATGGAAGTGTGTTCAAAGGAATCATAAATCAGATACATATTTCAGATAAAGACATATTTTGAAGAGGAAAAAGCATTTAATGGCACAATTAATGTGAAGTTTTCCATTAAAATGGCAGTTATAATTATACATGTTAAAGTCAGGTGGTCTTTGTAAAGCTGCTTTTGTACTAATGGGGGAAGTCTACCATAGAACTCTATGACCTACCTCAGTTCTACACAAAATAATAAAAAAGTTTCTGGTAACTAGCATTCCACCGAATTTCCTGTTACACAAGGTTTTTTTGTTTAGTTGGTTTTTTTATTTACTTGAAAGGTAATGTTAAAAATGTCATGCCGAACATTATATTAAAAAAACCCTAAAACTAGAAAGTCTAGTTCCATAAATTGCTTTGATTTTCCTTGCTAAAAATACTACTTGAGGGAATCTTACATCTATTCTTTATACTTCATTCTCATATTCACTACAGTACAAAACTTTTCCTCTTTGAAAGAAAATTACTTAAGCAAAGTTTTTATTAGAACGATTTGGAGGTAAAGGATCCTATTATGCATTACTTCTTTTAAATACATACTGAATAGCTACTTTCTGAAAAAATGTCATTCTGAAATTCTGAGGAATCTGAGGGAATTTTAAGGACGCTGAGAGCTATCACACTGCACATACACTTCTCCTTTCACCATCTCAGTCCAAAATAATCATTTAGGAAAATAAAAAACGTGTTGCAGCACTACTGAGTTCAAACACATGCAAATTCTCCACTAATGTAATAAACTTTTGGTTCTTTTCCTTGGTATGAGCTGTACGTTAGTGAATCAAATGTAATATGCTCCTTCGAAAATTGTTTATTATATATGATCCACTGCAAAAAAAAAAAAAATAAAAGGAAGAAAGAAAGAAGGAAAAAAAGAAGAAAGGAAAATACAAGTGTGCAAAAGTATTTGAAAGCCCTTGCAAATTGCTGGATGTACATCATGCTTCACCCACTACAAATCTTGGCCACAGAAATGGAAAGCATTAGCAAAACATTAAAACAAAGCTGGAAACTGCTGATTATCAGTTTGCCACTGTCTTCAGATTTAATGCAGTACTTGGCTCAAAAAGTTCTTGAAAAATCCCCAATATAAGTGAAAATATTTACAAAATAGAATGTCTCTCACTTAATGCCTATTGGGCAATAGTCTTAAAACTCCACAGACACTTGTAAATCTGTCAAAAGAATCATGGCTCATAAACAAACGTTCACGTAAAGAGCATTTCTGTGTCAATCAGACACGATTTGGAATTTTTTAAGCACCATTTTTAAAGTAAACGCAAAACCAGAAATAGTTTAAAGCTGATAACAGTAAATTACTAACTATTTACTCACCAGAACCCACCAGTAGCATTTACAGGAATCAGCCTGACAGCAAAACCGAGTATCAACACCATGAATTCCTATAAACCTGTCACTGACACTATCCCCTATGAGTTATGCCTCTGTGAGAGCTGCTAAACCTCCCCTGCTCCTGTCTGTTCAGACTATGGCAGGTTATACTGCCAAGCTTGCTCTTTTATTTTGTTACAATGCAAGCATATCTTTGACAGAAGGATTACTACTTGATAACTCTCTTTTAGAATTCTTATGTTTCGAAGAGCATTTGAAATCATACTGCAAATGAATTCAGTGTAGTGCTAAATAACCCCAAATTTCTGTATGAGAGAATCCATGATCTTTTGCCGTGCGGAAACCTGCAAATAAATGCCCAAATAAAAACCTAGTAAACCTCTGATAAAATTAATACATTTATATTATTCAGCAAGTGCTATATAATTTTCTCACTATTTAGTTCTTTTGGTTTTGGTTTATTAATTTTCTTGCTTGGAAACAACTTTGCAAGCTAAACAAATAGTTACTGGTGGAGATTCATGTTTACGCATTGGACACTGCTGCAGGATCTGGTTATGGTCTCCTGTTATTACACTTAGTTATGTACCTACTTTCTGGAGCTGTTCACATGGTATTAACAACGCATTTTACACTATCTACAGCTTTTGCACTTATGTATAAACTTGTACATAAATCTTTTTTTCAGATAGAATTTTAAATAATGTACAGAAGGGAAGAGATTCATCTTGATTCCGTGGGAGCATGGTAAGAATTTTAAAGAACTTCCATCTGCAATAGGCTATGCTGCCACTAACTCAGAAAAGTTTCAGAGACAGTATTTTATTTGCCCTTTTGGACACATGGATAATCAGTACACATCAATAATAGGAACGCACAAATGTTCAAGCACTATCACCAAAGCCAGGGCAGGCCTCACTAATACAGAAGCCTTTGAACAAAGCAGAGATGGAAATGCCGTGAAGTGGGGTGGGAAGTTTTCTGAGACAAAGCTGTCTGAGAAAAATGTAAAAGGGTATCAGACTGTGGTAGCATTCTGTTCTCAAGTTTTTATTGCCTTAGATAAAGGCCAACAATTTAATGCAAAAAAGTGTTAGCACACATAAAACTAAATACACTGTTCTAACCTATTAATTGCTTGTATAGCTACGGTTCTGTGAAAATATTTTCAGCTAATTTAAAGGAAAAAATGTGCTTCTATATACAGTTATTTTCTTCACATATTAATAATTCCTTTTTCTAAAAAAACATCATTTCAGAGGATTGAAGATCGTAAGTAAAAAGTCCAGTCTTTGTCTGAAACACATTTCCTCATGACACACAGAAACTGTATCTGTTTAGGTACTCTAGCTGTCATGTATAAATGAGACAGAAAAAAACATTTCAGTGAAACGTCCTAAGATGTGGAAAGTGAAATAATTGATTTAGTGCATACAAAACACTCTGTAAAGTTCACCTGTTCTGAAGGAGTCAGACATCTCAGCAATACCTTTGTCTTTTGAGAGGGCTTTGTTTGTTTATTATAAGTTCAACAACATTTTTGAACTTTTAGAGTTAATGATGACATACAGAGGAACTTTCAGGTCTGTATTAGTTACAACTAACCTAAAACAAAATTTTTAGCTCCTTGTTTGGTGAAAGGTCATCAACATTTTATACAAATCATTTAAAAACCCTTCTGTTAAAATTGTTTCCCAAGAATACATTTAGCAAAATGAACAAAGACCGCTAGTGAAACTAAATATTTTTCACACCATAGCAACATATCTGAGTCTCTGCTTAATGTACTTCTTCTGAAATGGTAGTTTACATTCAGGGCACCCTTCAGCAGAGAAGCACACTGCAAGGGACTGAATGTACATATAAATGATTATAGTGACTAAAGCCTCATAATTTTCCAGTCAAGTCTTTGAAAGATTCCTTTAAGTGATTCCAGCATACATGATTAGTAGAAAATTTTTGTTAAGTGTCAAGATCCAAACATACAGAACTCCACACATCATTAAGATCTGTCAAGAGTGCAGAACTGTGCGCTAGCAGAATCTGCTGAGAAACTGGAACATTTCCCTTTTCTTTGAACAGTACAAAAAAGAGACTATTTTGAAACTGAGGAGTCTTGTCTGGATAATTGAGAGGGAGACAACATTTTTAAGAAGCAAGAATAGTATTTTCATCAGATGAGCTAAGATTTTTACTGTGCTAAGAAAAAAAAAAAGACCTTTCAAACACTCAAACATTTTATCACTTATTGTACTGAATAAGGGATCAGACATAAGAGAATTGGGCAATGGCTGAAACAGTTTATGAGTTGAAACTGTAGAAGCCAGATAAGTGATCTCCTATTTTCTTCTCTATTGCTGTATCTCTGATTTTATGTGCAAGACAGATCATAATGTTGGACTAATTAATTCTTCTACCAAGTTGGTAGAAGTTTGGTTCAGCTGGAGCATTCAGCTTAGATTTAAAATCATGTAAGTTCATAAACTATCTACAATATTAGCAGGAACACTTCTCAAAGTGCTAATTAGCCCCACTATCACTAATTTGTACCCCATGGTCTGAACTAATGCACTTTCAATCTTTGATACATTACTGTCTCAATTCTAGCACAAATCTGTCCAGTCTTTCACTGCATACTTCTGCAAAGAGAAAAAGCTGATGAGGTACATAAATATGAAGTCACCATTCCTCCCAACACCAGTATTTAACACTCTCCAAACTACATAATTCATCATCCACCATACACATTGATAGGGACAGTATTCCTCCCATTCCCAGAAGTACACTACCTGCTCCTAGATATGAAACCTTCATAGTTATGTGACTAATGCTTAACATACACACACGTATTTATTTATTTAAAAGGGCACACAAAAAAGTGCACATAAAATTGCAAGTGTGGTATTGCCCAGATTCATTTTAGAATCTTAACATTTGCAGAGTGATTTTTAACAAGAAATTTCCGAGAATTCTTTAGCTAAAGGAATAAAAATATATTAAAAAAATTAACAGCATGCCATTGTTTAACCAACTGAAAGCTTTCTCCCTGTGCCTTTGTGCACACATGCAGACATCTGCTTTCAGGGAATAAACTCTTCAAAAACATAATTGCTTTTTTCCTCTATTATATATCTGAGTGTTTAAACCATTTAAATCATTCCATACTATCTCTTTTTATCAAAATCTAAAAAATCTAATGAAATTTTAAGAAACGATCCACTTTGAAAAATTTATACTAAATGTACTCACATATGAACATTACCATTGGAACACTGTTAAACAGTTAGTTTTATTGTAAAATAAAATCCAATGCATAGAAAATGCATTTTAAATGCCTATGTTGGATTTTTCTAAATCTACACAAACTGAAATATATCTCAATCTGCTGAGGCAAGAAACTATTCAAAAAGTGGTCAAAAAATTCTGAGAATGAAAAGAGTACCAACTCTTGCAAAAAAATTCCACCCTTTTTCTGTACAAAGCCATACTTTGCTCTTTTCCTTACACCATTTTGCATTGACTCAAAATAGATAATGTAAATATTACTTAGAGAAATAACACACGCACTTATTTGGCTCCTCATATTCCATCACCCAGTTCAAATTTCTACTTGCATGCACTTCCAAAATTTTAAAAACATATAACTAACATAAAGAAAATTAAAATAAGTATGTCCTATAAATTATAATACAACTTCTCTGTTCCTGCTGGGAAGATTTTTTGACATGTATGTTAGTCAGACATTTAAGCCCTTTTTTAAAATGGACTTAAAACATTTAATTTAAATTAGACTAAGGTTTCAATTGGTTGAAAATATTTTGGAAGAGTGTGTTTGATACCTTTTGGAACACTATCCTCCTGTAAAGACCAAGCAATCATCTTTTCTCAAGATGCAACTATTGATCCCACAAATTATTTAGAAAGTTAATACTCAACATTGAAATAATACTTAGAATTTTCTTGATGTGATCCAGTAAACTGTCTATCAAGAAAATCAAACAAGAGACAAAACCCCCTCAACCTTGTAAGCCTTGCACTATTGATTATTAATGTATCATGATTATACTAAAACTCTAATCCAGAGAATAGACTTTACTATTTACTATTAGGCTGTAATTATGTACTAACTAAATATTTAATTCCACCTGAATAAATCATAACCCATCAAACTAATTAAGCTCTAGAACAAAACCAGGTTATGGTTAATTAGGGGCAATTTTGCTGCAAAACTCTTTCACTCAGTTGGAGGATTCTGATGGGAAAAGACATTTATTAATTTTAAATTAATTTCTTGGAATAATACCAGTTAAACTTCTCTGCCTTCATATGTTTTCCTGTTGATACGTATATTCCCTTCTAATACTTAATAAATCTAGATTTTTTCAGTACTTTAAATCTGGAAAATCAGAGTTTTAGTCTGCAGTTTCCTCCTAGACTCTATTTAAAGTAGCAGTTGCTTAAAGCATTGAGAATGAGTGACCCTTTTCAACTTCCATCCATTTCTTATTTCTAAATTCTCTTCCACGCTTTGCAATAGAATGTGATACATAGCTACCTGAAGAAGCACTGAATGAGAGCAGTGTGGATGCAACAACTTAGTTTGGTCTAATCAGCCACGTTGAGAGACAGTACTAAGAGAATGACATGACTGGCATGGTGTTTGCCATCCAGTCCACTGGACCTATTTCTACAAGCAAGAATATATTTTATTATACATAAAGATATATTCATATCTGAAAAAAACTATTTACATTGTCATTTAAGAATGAAAATTAAAATTAAGTACCTGAAGAAAAGGCAGGAGAAGCCAGGTATGTTCAGCCCCATTTAGAGAAAGCGAGCTGAGGATCTAGATTTTCAGGTCAACTATTTAACAAATAACTAGAGAGAAGACAGAGCCAGACTTTTTCAGGAATGTGCATCTAAAGAAAATGGAGCAATACTCACAAGTTGCAGCACAGGAAATTCTCACATGGGGTAAAGAAAAATATTCAAGATGGCAATTAAGCACTGGAACGTGCCCAGAGAGGTGATGGGTTTTCCATCCTTAGATTCAAAACTGAGATGACTATGGCCCTGTACAGCCTGATCTAAATATGAAGTTACTCTTGCTCAAAGGCTCTGGACCACAGGATCTCCAGATGTACATTCCAACCTACCAAACTGCACATCGCTATCATTTTAATTTATTTGTAATCCTTCAATATAAAAATCAGTGTGAAAATGTCCAATTACATCATTGTAATTTCTCAACTTTTCATGCATAGATTTACTTACTTCCCTTTGATTCTTTTCATAAGGATTATGCAATTTTACAAAACTGAGCTGTCATAAACTTAAGTTTTGGTGAAGTTCTCCTATTTAAATGGGGAAAAATTAGGGGTTACATACTTATGTATGATACAGATGTGTCAACAACTAGGTTAAGAGGTGCCCAATATGAAACCATGTCTTCTGTCTCCAACTGATGACAGATCCCTGAAGTCTTCTTTTTATTTTAGATTATTTTTCTGTCACACATGTTTGCAAACACCTACACATACACTCACACACACAGAGATAAGTTCATAAAAATTAAAACTTACATATAGTACTGAAAAAAATTAGCACGAAAATTATAATCAGTGTTTCTACTGGAAGCCATGAAAGGAGGGGAAAGTAAAGGGTATGTAGGTTTTCCATGGAATCAGAATGTTACAATCTCTCTCATAGTAAAGTTAATTAATTATGAGAAACAGAAGTGACTTGAAAATACTTTGGTTGCCATTTTTCACAATTCAATAAATATCTTTGCTCTTTCATTTGTTAAGGTCAAGAATACAAAAAGCTATAATGAACAACACAGTATATTAAATGAGGCATATAATACTGCTTTCTTTTGAGGAACAGAGCAGCACAAAATTTTAAGATTTTATGCGCTGTATTGCAAAGAAGAGGAATGAGTATGACAGATGGAAACAATCTACAGGGCAATTAATTTAATTAAAATTGTTCAACTTTGGACATAGATTTATAAAAAGATTCATGGTAAAACTTATACTAGTCTATCATACTTTGGTAAAGTGGTTTTCTATCTCAAAATCTTCTTATAATTACACACTCTGTGTTTATTCAAAAAAATATCAATTTTAAGAATTCCAAATGGCATTGTCCAAATTAGAAGGTAAATCATGTTCGGTCAGAAGCAAAGAAAAATGTGGGAATCATTCATTGCCCTAGACAAGGAATAAAATGTCTAACAATTTTAAGCAGAGCAAAACCTTTTCTTTCTATAACTCTACAGATTAAGGAGAAAGCTAGCATACGTTAAATGAATAAATGTATCTGCCTATGATACTGTGTAATACTTGAAAACCTTGGAAATACTACAACAGACCTGGAGCGAAAACCTGAGTTCACAGAAATTTCTTTCTAGTTGGACATTAGAGTGGAACCAGATTTCACCCTAAAATTTTCATCTTACCATCTTATATTTACCTCTTTCCCCTTAAAAGCCTATATTAAATGCACATTTTTGTTTCGCATTCTTTTTAACCTAAAACATTAATGACTAAAAAGTTTGTTCTGGAATATGTTTTAAAAACCTGTTGGATGAAGGTTCTTCAAAAACCTTCTAGAATTCTTGAGTTTAACTACAGTCTAATCCCTTCAGAGTAAAATTAGCCTATAATTTAAAGTCTAATCTGAATTATGTAAAAATAGCAAATTGTACAGAACTCAATCTGTTTATCCGAAAAGGATGAAAGAGTTTTTACTCCATCTAGATTTGAACTTCTTTTTCCACAGTGTCTAGGTATTTCAAACCAGAGGTTTATACCATGAGGTTTATAAGACACAACACTCATGATAACCCCATCTTTTCTATGTTAATATTCATGTTAGAAACATAAATGAATGCCTTGATAAACTAGTCAAATATATTTTAAATACTAAATGAAAACTAATACGAAAAGTAACTATCAAAGTTGCCATTTCAGCTGCAAGAAGTGACATGCTACTTTTTTTTAATCATTCCTTATAAATTTCAGAAAAAAGGGAAGTCTCTAATAGAAATATTAGTTCATTCCCTAATGATACAATGAAAACTTCTCTTCCATTTATTACCTTTGTCTCATCCCACTTCCAAGGTAATCTGCTCAAGACTACCTTAGCTAACAAACTGTGAAACAAATCCAATGTAGCCTATAATGCAGGCAGCCCCAGTTAATATTGTTCAAATTATTTACATCTGAAGGGCCGTGCCTGTCTGGATAGCTGGGCCCGACGCTTCTCTGGACTTGGTTTCTGCTACTCACATCTGTTTCAGCTTTAGACTTTCACTGGTATTCTGCCAGCAGCCACAACTTTTTAATGGCTACAATAAACTACAGAGACTCATCAAATCTTTGTTGTACGTGTTAAAATTATAACCTCTTCAATTAAAATTCTGATTTAAAAATTAACTAGAGCATTAACCAAAGAAAAAATTTGAAAGGGAATCTTTGAAAAAAGGTAAGTTCTCATATAAGTGATTGTTTCTTTGTTTAAATGTAAGAGAAATAATCACAGGAATGCTTGTTAGAATCTGTTGCATATTTTTGAGTGATAAAATACCAACATCTGAAAACATTCCCACAACCTTTTTGGTTTCACATCCTTGCTGTCATTAACTTTGTATGCTAATTGCTTTGGCTGGTTCTAACACATACCTTTACAAAGAATTCTGGAAATAACCTCAAGATAATAATTTTTCTAGATTTGTTATAAATACCTTCAAAAATTTGGTTTAGAAAACAGAAACCAGTGATTACAAGAAAGAAAGCTGAATTTTTTATTTTAAAACAGTTTAGCTCTTCCTACTCCCTGTTTGTGCCTTTGCAGTGTAGAACAAATATGATGTGAATGTCCCAGCCTCAATGCAGATCCTGCACGACTAAGATGCATGACAGCAGGACTACATGCTGAAAAAGTACAAGATCAAACACAGATCATGTTTCTGCAAAAACTAGCCCAAAAGAGGGCAGGCCAAGGGGCTTACAGGGCCAAGCGATGAGAGGAGATAGAGCACTCACTTATGCCCGGGTCGAACAAACAACAACTGATACTTTCCTACCACTATTAACCTTTGAAATTGTCCTAAGGATGGCAGTGGCCTAATCCAGCAATTCCTAGCTGTAAGGATAAATTATTTTGCAATGGTTTTCAGTGCCTTACATTGAAAAAAATTGAAAACAATTATGTTCAATTCTGATTATGAAAGGGCTCTTCCATTCTGGTACAAACATGTAAATCTAAGTACAAAAGTTTTTACTTGCAATGTTTTTATGCAGATTGTCTTCCTAAACTCCACCTTCTACACAGAAATCCCTTAGCAAAGTACAAACTTTTCTATAACAAGGAAAAGGCTTAAAATATCCAGTGAATTTATTTTAGAAAATTGCATGTAGCACAAAATAAAAAAGAAACTGCTTGGAATACTTAAGAGAACAACCCTTCCTACTTTATTTCCACTCAGTATTGATTGATAGATGAGTTAGGTTTCTGAGCCCCTCTTTATAATAAACATTTTTAAATGTTTATTTTATGTCCCAGGGTGAAAATATTTTGAACTGGAACTTTTCATTTCCCTTTGCTCTGCCTTGGCAAGCTGTGTTTTATTTCTACATTAATAGTATTCAACTCTTTCTTGTAGCTTTTAAATTGTTGTTATACAAGTACTGAAGAAAGTATTTATGTTATGGAGCTAACAGATATCTACAGCTAAACACACAGTTCTGGAGAAGCCAGAGAAAAATTCACACATAACCAAAGAAATATTCAGAAAGATTTCTTCAGGGGTCTTTCAATTGTAAAAGGGAAAATTACTTTTCAGGATCTCTACTTTCATTTTTATTAAGTCATGAGTTAAATTTTTTTCTTTCTAATTTATGTGAGTAATTTGTGCCACAGTGTAAAAACTCTAAATGAATCAACACTATAAACCTAATTAGCAATAAGAAAACCTCATAAAGATCACATTTTAAATGGCACTTTGTTGTTAGCAGAACAAATGTGAAAGTTCCCAGTTACCTTCTAGATCTCTCTTCAGTTTCCTTAAGTCTTTTATTAGGTCTTCAAATTTAACTTGGGAGGCCTGGAAAAAATCCTGTGGTTCTGGTAAAGGAAAAATACTCTTGTCTGTTCCTGCTTCCTAAACAAACAAACAAACAAATAGACCACTATGAAAATTGAATGCATTTCCAGTGAAATAAATAGCTTTTAAAAAAATTCTTTTCTATGCAACTAACATATTTTAAATCACTCTTCCTAAAACAACATCTCATTCAAGTTTAAATACTGACCATTCTGAGTTACTGAAATTTCCTTTTAGATGTTGTTAAGCAAACTGTGCTCAATTTAAACTTTGAAACAACATTAAATGCACAACATTTCAGTTAATTTTATGTCAATAAAGGTTTAGATATGGGATTAGAAGTTTCTTAAAACAAGATAACAGGAATTCCCATTTTAATGCAAGAAGGGATCTTATGCCAAAAGTTTGTTGTTTCATTCTCTCACAATTCATTAAAAACACACACACTTTATAAGCATAAATTGAAAACCCTATTAATATATTTCCCGAAGTAGTTTACACAGATAAAAACACACAGTTGAATGCTTATGTGGCTAAATAAATAACAGGGGTTAAAGCCTGTATGGAATCCCTAACTATATACCTTATTTTTAGCACAGTATGAAAAAAGAATCAGAAGTAAAACAAACAAACAAAACCAACATAACCCCCCCCCAAACAAAACGAAACAAAACATAAAAAAACCCAACAACCAACCAACAGAAACTTTTACAAGGTTCTAAGCAATATGTTCAATGGAATTTTAACAAGTAGGTATAAATGGTATTAATAATACATTGCTGTGTATAAGCATATATCACTGAGTTTGAAATATGCATATACCTGCATGGATTTCAGTCTGTAATAAAGCAAAACTCATAGGTTGGAGAACTAATTATTTTGGGAATGGGGAAAGAATAATTTTTTTATTAAAAAGATAGGAACATTTTGGTGGAGAAAGTGCACTGATAATTACACTGTGTTTATTTCCTCCCAAGGAAAATCTACTCGGTTTTTTTCAGAAAATTCCCTGAAGTAAAATTACAGTATAGGAGGAAGTTTGCAGCAATGTTTTAATAAATTAACTAAATATTTTAATAAATTAGTTAGAAAGCATAAAGAACTCAATCCTCCCCAAAAACCCAAACCAACAAAACCATCAACAACAGAAAACACAAGAAAAAAGAAAAAGAAACAAACAAACCCAAAAACCTTAAAGGAAGAATACTGATACAGATCTACATATATGAGGACTACTAACTCATTCAACAACCTTATGCAAGAAAAAAAAAAAGAAGCACAAAATAAGAAAATAAATTAAAATTGTTGAAAATCATTGTTAAGATCAATTACTAGCAACATTTTAATTTAAAATACAATAGTTCAAACTTTCCACTCAATAAGTTTGGCTATTGCAATACATTCATATATATATTTAATATATGAATGTATTTTGTATATTTAAATGCATATAAAGAGGAGTATCACATACAATAAAATGTAATTCATAGCAGCATTTCAACCCCTATCTTCACCCCCATCAGCTGACTCATCTGTCTTAAAATACCAATCTGTTCTTGCATTTTTTGTCCTAAGAGAGAAATCATGTTTCTGCCTTCCAATATCATGACATCAGAAGAAATTTTACAATGTTACTGCCACCCACATGTAGGCAGGAGTGGAGTGACCACCTGCCCAGTCTGCAACAGTCAATTGCCTGCAGTGGTTCTCCCAACAACTAATGTAAAATTTTCCAAAGTCTTATCTTGAAACTTACAGCAAATTTCATGTCTATTGAAGTACACAGCTATCGTAAGAAAACAACAGAAATGGATTTTATTTTCCCATCAGAAGTACTATATTTAGATTTCTATAAAGCTGTTACAAATCCTTTGACCACCTCTTAAAGAAACCCAGTTTTGGAAAGGTTGATAGATCAAATCCTTTACCTTATCACAATGGCGTAGGTAATATATGACGACATAATCCACGAGATTAATACCATTATCCTAGGAAAAATTAAAGATGTGTTATTAACACTGATTCAATATGTGAAAATGTACTCAATTTAAAATTAAATTAATTATCATTTTAGATTGCTGTGAAATATTGGATTCACAATTTTTTTTGCCTTAGCATTACTGGCCAAAAAAAATTGATCTTTTTCAACATTGACTTCAATGTAGCACTATTAGATTCAGAGTTTATTTTGGTTTTAAATACCAGGTAAAAATACAGACAAGAATACATGGGAGAAGCTGTCCCCACATTTTATGTAATAATAGAAGACATTACAAAATAATGTTATTAACCCAAAAAAATAATATTATTTAATAATATTACTCTTGAACATAATATCAACTAAATATTACAGTCACCTCAGATACATCAATGTGAACAGAATTTCTTGATTCCTATAAGCCTCAATCATCTACAAGGAAGATCCAAAAAAGGTATAGATATTTTACATATTTTATTCTAAACATGAAATCAGACTGCATTCAACTAAGAAGTATATTTCATGCCCTGTTAACATAAAAATATGAATTTTAATTCTCATTTTATGGAACCATCATTTCCATGTTCCTGCACACAACTGTAAACAGTATTTTATTTTGCAACATGTCATTGGGTCAGCATGAGCCAGATGAACTAAGGAAAAGTTATACATTACATTCAGGAATATAAAAGAACCATGATATAGGGAATTATATCTGGAATGCCTTTGAAGTTTTTTTGATGTGTTTTCATATTTTATATTGACAGGTATCAGAACAAACATTTGTATGTGAACAATGTCTGACTTCCTCTACAGAGCAGCCTTGTCTATATGAGAGTCTGCAGCACATTATATTTTATTAGTATCATACACCAGCAAAATTCTTAACTAAGTAAGTCACTGCTGTCATGCAGAAAACGCCACCCTGCATGTTTAAGAGTTTTAGAAGCCATTACTGGCAGGTCAAAAAATCTCCATAAAAAGTTACTTTCTAAGCTCATATGACAATTAAATGATGTGAAATAAGAGGTATTTAGTATTGGTTCTTTACCTTACCTCATGGAATTCAGCTCAGTTAAGATGTATTTGCTGGCAATTCATGAGAAAGGAGTAATGGGACAAAGGAAGAATACCTTAATGTTCAAATGTACCCTGCATTCTTCTGCTTTGCAAATACAGACTAACAATTATCTCTGAGGTTTCATGTCTGCCTGTAGCAACTGGACCCTTTGAGTTTTTATGCATTCTGAAGACTAATTACACTAGTAACGTATTTATTCTGGCTACCAGGAAACTGTAATAATATAATTTTTTAACTTGTTTTGCTAAGGAACAAGGCTTACATAGTTTATATTTTATATCAGTTACTCCTTTTCATAATGCACAATTTTGGAACATGTTCACTAAATTGTCACATTGGAAAGTCTCAGAGATTATTAAATTATGAAGTTTATAGGTAGATAAATAGTGACACAACCTAGCAGTTCCACTGAGAAAAGTGAGGCAAAGCTGAGTTTTACATTTTTCTTCAAGGCAGCCAAGCCAGCCACAAACACATGAGTAATGGGAAACTTGGCCTGGTTCTAGTTAAGCTGCTGTTTGTGCTGTGTCTTGTCTATGCAATAGGACTGGGAAAAAAGTGGTTATATGGAACAGCTGAACCATCACAGTAAAGACAAAAATAAGAATTAGAATCAAAGAATCATTTTGGTTGGAAAAGACCTTTAAGATCATTGAGTCCAACTGAAAATCCAGCACTGCCAAGTCCATCACTAAACTGTATTCCTAAGTGCCACCTCCAGGGTCATTGACTCCACCATCTCTCTGGGCAGCCTGTTCCAACACCTTATAACCCTTTCAGTGAAGAAATTTTTCCTAATATCCAAGCTAAATTCCCTTGAAAGAACTTGAGACTGCTTCCTCTCATCCTATTGTTACTTGGGAGAAGACACCAACTCCCACCTGGTTGCAGCCTTCTTTCACGGAGCTGTAGAGGGTGATACGGTTTCACCTGAGCCTCCTTTCCTCCATGCTAAAGCACCCCAGTTTCCTCAGCTGCTCCTTGTAAGACTTGTGCTCCAGACTCTTTACCAGTTTTGTTGATCTTTGGACATGCTCCAGCCCCTCAATATCTTTAGGAGACAAAGGACTCAAATCCTTTGGAAAAAGCTTCCATTAAAACAGTTGCTCACTGAACAATTCGCTAAATACGTTTCTACACTTTATTAATGATGACATACACAAGTAAAACAAAATGTTCCACACATAGACTGTTTCCTGACATTGCCTGTCTCACAAACGTACTCCTGTGTACATGAAGCATAATGGAGAATAAAAGTTGTTTAAAATCTACATCTCCTGTAGTCAAGAAAGCACTTCACATAAGAAAAGTGGAAGAGCATGAAAGATTTTTTTTTCTCACACTCCAAGTCTAAACCAACATCAGCAGAAAATTATCCTATTCTTTGCTGCATCCTATATCCATGTGGTGTCTAGTATGTTTTGGCAAAGAATGACTCTGAGCAGCGTTTCTATTGCCTACATTACCTAACACCTCCTCCTCTGCCCCACTGAAATAAGAAACAACGTAATCTCATCTCAGAAGGTGTCTAGCCTTTGAGCCAGACTTTGATCCTAGCATAACTAATCAAAAACCAGCTAGTGCTTCTCAATTTTTGACAAAATAATTTACTGCCAGCTATGAGCATTTTCTCGTGCATGCCACTCAATCTTCATGTCCTACATCCATTTAACTGACAATTTAAAAAAAAAAGACTGAAAGTATCTTGTTGGGTGTGACATCTCTTTGATCCCTTATACATAATTTGTTAGTGTATACACTACAATAAACAATTACTGATACTTTGTTTTTAAACCTGATTTTTAAAGAGTTTTTATTCAGACAGAGCAACCTTCATTTAAGAGCATGAAAAAGGGGACATTTACTGGAGAAGAGTTGAGCATTGTGTGCTGCCTCACTTCTCTCTACCCTACTAAGTCCCTGCTAATAAAAGAGACACACAGAAGTTCTCACATAAGGTAATTATCCTAGTAGTACTGAACAGGAGAAATAAGTTATTAAGGAAATAGATACATGTGCAGGACAAGGAGGTAAAAAGCTAGGAGAAAAAAGAATGAAAACTGTACAAAGCACCTTGCTTTTCAAACAAGAATAGTAAATGAAGGAACAATTAAAAAAACACACTTCAGAAAAAGTATCTTTAACCAAACATTAGTACTTACTCTGCTTTTGACATCCTTTAGTTTGGGGAGTATTTCCAAACCAAATCCATCAGCTTGACCTCGGGTCCTATTGCCTCCATTCATATAATTTCCAAAAGCCAGAATCAAACCCAAAATTTCCTTTACACTTTTCATGCTCAGCAAAGCCTGGAAAATGGATACTGGTCTGTAAATTCAGTTGGCACAAAAATTCTAATTGCTTATATAATTTTTCTTTCCATTTTATTCTTGCTAAGGTTTTTTTCCTGTCTGATTTTACCTTGATAGGTAAGAGAAACTGAAGCTGGTACAATAATCAAAACTTTGAGAGAAACCTTTTTTAGACTGTGTCTCCCTAAGATAATATGTTTAATGTAATCCATGCATTGCAAATTATATGGCATCAAATGCTATGTCAATGACATAATTTCTCTCTTAATTTTCACCTTGTTCTACTTTTCATAATTTATTTGTTAAAATTTAAAAATTTTAAGTCCTGAGTCTTTCAACAGTGTGGAAACATTAGGTAGAGCTTTGTCCCATACTAAAAATTCTGCTGTATCAGGGTTACAGGAAATTAACTGATGCCAAGGGAAGCTTATGAACACAACAAGCATCTATTGGCATCAACAGTGGTATGCAAATAAAAGGCAGTTTGCAAGGCCTGGTACTAAGCTTGCCTTGTATTTAATTCCTAGTTTATAGAGATTATCTATTACACTAATTACAAATCAGTAAAAATCTACCATTTAAATACAAATAAATTTCTAGGTACTCTATGGGGCATCACATGTAATTCGTTTTTCTGCTTCCCTCTTCCTTTTGTTCTTTTAAGCAGCTAAAAATTTACCACAGTTTTATTTCCTAAAAAGCCAATAAGCAGGATTAAAATTCCTCACTTACAGTAAAAAAGAAGCACAAACACTCTAAAATGCATTTAATGTAGTTATCATTAGGACTTACCTTGGAAACACGAGTCACGATATCTACTTTCCGGTGCACTGATGTTATTCCCTCAGAGAAAACTGACTGGAAGATAATACACTGAGCTCGTTCTGCGAAGTTAGGGATTTGAGACAACTCATATAGAAATCTGTGGGGAAAAAAGGACTATCAATGAATCTTTATAATTTTTCTCAGTGGGGTACATAATGGATCAAAGCCTGCAGTATCATGAAATATACATGCACTCTTTCCTATTTGAATCAAATCTGACAGAATTTAAAATTGTTATATTCTTTATGCTAAGAATGCATTAAAAATCTTATTAATGTCAAGAAAAAGGTAAGACATTAATCATTATCATATCAGTGCATTAACTATCATAGTTGTACAGTAATAAACAGAAGAACCTCAAACCTAAATCATTCACTGAAAAAAAAAGGAAAATCTGCATAGCGCTACCTACATACTAACTTAAGCGGTTTTGTTTCCCTTAAAAATGTGCTCAGAAATACAGAACTCAATATACTGCTATAAATTTATTTCTTAATATAAAATGTCTGCTGACAGCTTTCTTCTGATTCTTAGCATCAATTTTCTTTTTCTGTTTGCACCACACTTTCAACCATATACCATCAGGTTTTATGGGAATACACCTAGCTGTGTATTTAGCTCTAAAACTCTTGCAGAGTGTATCTGCCTTCAGTCACTGTTCAGCAAACTTACTAAGTCCTCATTTGCTCTATATCTGTCCTCATAGGTACATATTCCTCATGACTCTGTTGTAGATTTTAGTCTTTTAATTATTTGGTAAATAAAAATAACTAGAGGCATATTCAGCAACTGTAGTTCAGACCTCACAAAATGAAAGCATCCCAAAGACATGAGTAATTCCTCTCTTTTCATCAATTAAAATATAAGAGCTTGGCTAATAATACAAGAAGCTTTAGCATTTCTCATAACAACAATATATAATAACAATCATTTGCTCTTGGGTTTTGAATTCAAGATTTCAGAGATACACAAGCTTTCTTGAAATCCAGAAACAAGCTTGTCTTTTGCTCCAATATCACTTTAGCATCATTCTTCTAATCTCCTGTCTACAGATATCTTTAGATTCTTAATGCAATGCCATAAAGACTTTTTCTACCTCACTGAATTATGAGAAATTCAGTATTCAATTATCAGCTTGACTTTTTATTTTAATTATTTAAGCCAATACACCCAATTTTTCCAAATTATTTATTTTTCACAATAAATAATATCAGTGTGTTTAAATCTGTTTTATACATTTCTCATGTATGCTAGGCTTTGCTGAGTACATAGTGACTGTTACAAAAATCAGCAGAATTAACCTGTGGCTGGCATGAAATGCTATGTTCTAATTGGAATACCATTTTTTTGTTTCTTTTCTTTCTTTTTCTTTCTCGTCTGATGAAAAAACCTATTGTGAGAGAAGGATCAGGGAGGCCCAGCTTGGCTCTTAGACTTAAGAAGTGGGAAAAAAGAAATGCCAAGCTGGTATTAATAAAAATGCTTCCTATTGGGAATGAATGGTATTGCCAGGAAAAAAAAGAGGGTATTTTGCACTTTGTGTGAGAGAAACAAAGGAAAGAAGAACCAAACTGCTTCATTAAAGTTCTAACATACATACAATTAAAAAGTTTAAATTTACGAAGTCAAATGACACATATTCTTGCCTTCCTGTGAAAAGAGAACTATTTCCCACATGGCTGACTATCGAATACAATGTCATTGTGCTGAGAGTTAAAAGAGCATCAGCATAAAAAGAAGATTCTGGAATTCAGAGTATCCAAAGTAAATATCCAGACAGAACCCTTATAACTGAAATCTGTCACAAAAAGGAATCTTTGAGCCTACAAATGTAACTACTAAACAGAAAGTCATAGCATGGAACTATGGTTGTCACAGCTCAACCACCAATTCAGATGGACAAAATTTTCGAAGAGAAAGAAACATTCTTATTTCAATTCCACTCTGAGAAAAGCATAATTTTGACTTAAAATAATGATGACATGGCTGTGACATAGTTTTAGGATGGATTTCTCATTACTACAATTCTGACGGCCTAAAATAAACATAAAAAATATGCTATTCATCTCCATGAGGTACATCATACTCCTCTCCTTCAGAAACTGTAAATAAAAATTGCATTACTTGAAAACTTTCTTAGCCTAACAAAAACTAGTAGTTAAGGACTTGACAGAACTTTCAAGTCAGGCATGCAGTTATGGTGTTAGTGTAAGAGAGCATTCTTGCAGAAGATGGAAAAGAAAGGCTGATTCTAAGGAGGTAAACTAATTTTCAGATCAGATTTATCCACATTTGAAGAAAATAGAATAGAATAGAATAGAATAGAATAGAATAGAATAGAATAGAATAGAATAGAATAGAATAGAATAGAATAGAATAGAATAGAATAATTTTTGGGAGAAAAGGTATATCTAATCCTGCAAGCTTCTGAGTACAACAGCAGGATTTAAACTGAAGTCCAAGCAGAGGTGTCTTCAAAGAGAAGCAAGTGGCATTACTGGGACAGCAATTATAAATCAGTCCTTGCTTCCTGAAACTAACTACATTCAAACCAGTACCATATTTTGTTACTATTTCCTTTACTAGTACTTATTTCATACTGGAGAGGCATACACGGAAACTAGTTACAGCATCTGTATCCTGCTAGCAAAGCCCCAAACTGTCGCAAATTTTGCATGTAAATCTTTACCATGGCAATTAATATTAGTATTTTAACACCTATTATCATGTTATTGTTATGTTGCTGTCATAGTTAGAGTTTGTGCCAAATTTAACATAGATGTAAGGCAAATAAAAATCCCATGTGCAGAAGGACATCAGTGATACCACTAAAGCTTTTTATTTGTCTGATAGTCCAAGCACATAAGGGTTTCTTTTAGACTTCTGAGTGAACTCAAATCAAAGGTTTCACTGTATGAATGGCTACTGTTAGTATATGCAACCATTTGATAAATTATTTCATTTACACTTTTGTTCTGATCCTCATTAAAGACAATACACGAGGCTTATGCCCCACAGCAAATATTTTTAATTACACATACAAATTTAGCACTTTTCCATCTTTAATCTTTTATGGCACTAATAAGTAAAGCACAGCTCCAAAAAATCTCCAGTTGTAGTGAGGTTGTACTGTTGTACAGTTAGACTTAGAGGTTGACTGAGACAGCAAAGCCAGGAGCACATTGATGTACTGAGTTTTCAGAAAGCCCGTTATTTTGAAGGTCTAACAAAATTTACAGAAGAGCATAAAGCAAATTGCTCTCCCCTTTAGCTACCTTTAAAAAAGCTAGTTTTCTTAACCTATGTAGTTTAATTTTAAGGTAAAAATGGGATACTGAAGACTCACAGAAAGAGCACCGAGTAATAATTGATTAAAAAAATAACTTTTGTCTTTGATACTGCTATTTCAGTCTGAACCACCGGGCATAACTGCTTTATTTACGGTTCTTAATTATGGAACAATGATAGTATAAATCCAACTTTGTATTTAATTAAGACTAACCTCTCTCCACTATAAGTTACAAGAAAGTCAACCTCCTATAACCCTAGAGCTCCACAAGACTCGTATTCTCCAGAAGACAAAATGCATTCATGTTTATTTAACTTGGACATACAGCAAACAGACTCCCAAAGATTCAAGCTCTGGAAAACATCAGCTAGTCACACAATGTATCCTTATGCCCCAAGCCAAGGCAATGAAAGCCATGGATATGGGATGTAAAAGTAAGCTAGTATATAAACTTTACAGTATATAAACTTCACAGTCTTCTTAAGACTTACTAAAGAACAGCAGCCTCTCTTCATCAAGAGTAAGATAATAGCCTTATCTCCCAATATTAGGCTATTCCTTAGCATGTAGTCACAAATAGGTATTCATGTAAGCAGAAAAAAAAAATCTGTTCTTAAGCAGTAACATTTTAATGGGAAAAAAAGGTATGAAAATACAGTAATTCTGACATCAACCAATTATATACTATCTCTATTTCAGTTCTCTCTCCCTCTACACTTTCTTACACCAGAGACAGCAGAAAAGACAAGAACAGACAAGATGGTAAAGGAAACAAGATGACAGAGAGGCCTCTGGGAAGGAAGAATTGAAGAGGGTAAGACTACAAAAGAAAAAAGCAGTGAAGTAAAAAAACCACTTGTAGACCAACATCTGAAATCAAACGCAAACACAAAAATAAAATTCAGGATTACCACTCTGTTCATAAATTGAGGACTCTTTCACATCAGTGTAATGTGTATTACAACAGAAGGAGCAACACTTAAGTTTTTCATCCTAACAGTTGTCACTGGCCACAACAGTTGCAGAAGAGGAAATGCGGCATCATAGGTCTTCAGTGAACTTAAGCAGAGTGTACAAGGTGTTTGGACAAAAGATCAACTCAAACCCTCTGTTATGCAGCTCTTTCAAATAATTAACAACTAAAATCAGTCTGGCCCTGCCTTATGTAATGTTAATTTAGCCAAAAATACTCTATGGGAAGGATAAACCTTTTACAAGTGAGAGAATGGGAACAAAATTTCTTATTGATTCAAGGTTACATATTTTTTCAGTTCTGGTGGTCAAAGCTGATGTGGTACACTCTGTCATGTCTGAAAAAAAGTTTTGTGATAAGGGAAACTTTTCATCATGCCTTGAAATACACAAAGCTTATAATTTTAGAAAACCTCATCATTATCAAGAATTATGTATCAAAACTGCTTTCAACATACAATCAAAGGACTACATTATATAATGAAAAACTATTAAAAAAATAATCTTACTGTTCTGGTTTATCCAGAAGCTTCAGTTCCTCCTCTTTTGAAGTCTGATAATATTGCTTGATTTTCTCCAGTTCATCCTTTTGTGCTCTCTGAGTGAATTAATGGAAACTAATTAGTTACTAATTAATAATAAATCAATAAATTACTACTTTACCTGTTTGCCTGCAAGCAGCATTATATTCTTTTGAATGAGAAACATTCAGACTATGCAAAAGTGAGATCTAGAAAACCTGTGACAAATTCCCTCAGTACCTCATATGCTATTTACTACACAGGACCATTCCCAAGAGCCACATCATGTGCCCAAGAGCCTTGTCTGAATACTTCTTGAACTCTCAGGTTGATTCTTGTGACCACTTCTCTGGGGAGCCTGTTCCAGTGCCCAAACATCCTCTGGTGAGAAGAACCCTTCCCTAATACCTAACCTAAATGTCCCCTGACACAACTTCAGGCCATTCCCTCAGGTCCTATCACTGTCACCACAAAGAGAAGATCTTCCCCTCTTCCCCTCGTGAAGAAGCTGCAGGCAGCTATGAGGTCTTCCCTCAGTCTCCTCCAGGCTGACAGGCCAAGTGACCTCAGCTTCTCCTTGCATGTCTTCCCCTCCAGACCTTTCATCATCTTCATGGTTCTCCTTTGGATGTTCTCCAATGCTTTCTATTTTTTTCATACTGTGGTACCCAGAGCTTTCCCCAGCACTGGAGGTGTGGTCGCACAAGCTCAGAGCAGAGTAGGACAATCCCCTCCCTTGCCCGGCTGTGATGCTGTGCCTGATGAACCCCAGGACAGGGTTGGCCCTTCTGGCCGCCAGGGCACTGCTGACTCATGTTCAACTTGCCATGCCACAGACCAGGACCACCAGATCCCTCTCCACAGAGCTTCTCTCCCATGTTTATTCCCCAGAGCTGCCACATCCCAGGTGAAGAATCTGTCACTTTCCTTATTTAAACTTCATTAAGTTTAGTGGTTAGTGATTGCACAACCCTCTGATTTGTCAAAGCCTGTCTGCCTTCAAGGGAGTCAATGCACCTCCCAATTTAGGATCCTCAACAAACTTACCTAATACACATTCTAGTCCGGTGTCCAAGTTGTTAATGAAGATGTTGAAGAGCACAGGGCTTAGGATAGAGCCCTTCAGAGCCCCACTGTGACAGACCACCAGTTTGATGCCACCACCTTCACTATAACCCTTTGCATCTGACCCATGAACCAGCTGCTCACCCATCACATGATGTGTTTATCCAGCTGCATGCTGGACATTTTATCCAACAGGATACTGTGAGAGACAGCATCAACATCTTTACTGCAACTAAAAAGATTCTATCAGCTGGTTTCCCCTGTTCATAGAATCACCAAATATGTTGAGTTGAAAGGGACCCATCAAGATCATAAAGTACAACTCCTGGCCCTGCACAGGACACCTCAAGAATCACACCATGTGCCTGAGAGCATTGCCCAAATGCTTCCGGTTGACTGGGACCTCGCCAGATTCCCAAGAGCATTCAAAAATAATCAGAAAAGGCCTCATAATGACATCACCTAGCTCTTGAATACTCATTCCATCAGGCCCCATAGACACATAGGGATCCAGTTGGAGCAGCACATCCCACTCAAGGTCAGAGCTGACTAGGAGTTGATCAATCTCACAGTCACGTTCATCCAGCTCAGGGTACTCAGAGCCCTTCAGCCCATCATCGGTGTTGAACACAGAGGCAAAGAAAGCATTAGACAACTCTTTGTCTATGTCACTGTTTGTGAAATAGTCATCCCCATCTTATAAACAGCTGATGTTATTTTTATACTGACTTTAGTCATTAACAGATTTTAAAAAAAACCTCTTTTTATTGTGCCCCACAGTTCTGTCCAGCTTCAATTTCAGCTGAGCTTTGGCTGCACAAATTTTCTCCCTAGAGTGGAAAGCAGCATCTCTGTATTCCTTCCACATCAGCTGACCTTGCTTCCACTGGGCATACATCTTGTTTTTTTGTTTTGGCTCCAAAAGAAGATCCCAGCTCAGCCAAGTCAACCTGCTTCATCTGCTTGAATTCCTACATTTACGAATTGCCTGATCCTGTGCCCTTCATGAGGTGGTTCAAAAATAATCTGCACTGATGGACCTGTGAACCTTCATAAGCATTTTCTCAGAGGACTTTACTCACTAGTTCCCTGAGCAGCCTAAAGTCTGTGTCTGAAATATACTTTGGTGATTAACTATATTTCTACCCCACCTTTACTTACATTTTCATATAGGGCTTCCAGTGTCTCCAGATCTACTACGGAGTCATCAACGCACAATATAGCTGTATAGAATACAAACACAAATTACATACTGGAAAACATAAATTAAGATTTCAATTTTTTTTCCTGCAAAATGTACCAAAGGGTTCTAACCTATATACAGGACATAGATGTATCCAGTTGGTATTTTTTTATTTTCAGCATTTTATTTTTGTTCTGATGTCAAATCACAGCACTCCTGCAAGAACGTTCTATAAATCCTGTCTCAGGAGAATAGAGTTCTACTTTTTCTCTCCAATATAATTAGCAGTCAAAGATGTGACCGGTCAAGTCACCAGCTGATTGTGCAGCTGGCCAGCCAGGAGAACATGAGAACAACTGATACCAGACAACAAACAGCACAGATTTCATGTTAGCTTAGAAGGCTGGATAGGAAGGAATTGAGAGTGAGGGTATTTAAGTCTCCCTGTGTGCATGGGAAATCAGCAAGATGTGCTTGTTGAGGAGCTAGCAATCTTGGTAAGTAGACAAGTAGACAAATTTTCAAAGTTTGCAAGTTATAAATTTGCAAGCACAAAAGATTGTGCTACAGTTTTTAAGCTATCTTCAACAAGTCCACATTTAAGTTAGCCCTATCCAGCAGAAAACTATCCACATGACAATTTACAGATAAATACTTTTCAACACCACACAGACACACATGAAGTATACTATTCAGAGATTAATTATGATGCATTACTAAAAATGACAAGTCTCAAAATGTTTCCTTAGTTCCAAATATTACCATGTTCCAACATATGCAAATCCCATTACAATTTAAGCAATGTATTGAATTCTTATGAAAACTAGATGGGATTGCTTCATGGTGCTTTCTAACACACTCTAATGTTAAATTCCAGTAAGCTGAGAGATGCACAATAGAATGGAAGTAACTCTGGGTGTTAGAATTTTCTGAAACCAGCTTTTCCTCAAGATTCATAAGGGGACTAGGTACAATTGTTGAATTCATGACTTACGCTTATATATTACTGAGAACATTAATCCCAAAAGGATCAAGCACATAACCAGTGAGATGTCATTAGCTACTATCTGATAACTTCTAATTCAACTGCATTATATTTCCTCAAATGATCCTTGACTGCTTATGAATTTAGAGGATTTTTTTTGCTTCATTTGCAATCCATGTTAGAAAGGGGAAAGGCACACATCTTTAAATAATTATTTAAAAGCAATAAGCTTTCGCCTGCTCTACCACCTACCCCATGATTTTACATTGTGAAATTAACCAGCAGGCTAGTAAATTTTCTCTGTGGCAGGCTAATTAATTTTATTAAAAGGTCCAGTGACATTTAGAATGCTTTAAAATTCTGTCTGTCAATTATGATTTCATCTGTTGACATTACACCTAGGTTAGAAGTAAAGAATTACACAGAAGACAGTATCAATGAAAAAAACAGTATTTCCAACCATTTTTGTCTTACTGGAAAGATTCAAAGCCCTCAGGCCTGTAACCAGACGTAAATCCTGAACCACTGAGGTTGACATAAAGCTTCATTTAAAAAAAACCTCTTAGGGTTTGAATTTATGAGATTATCTCTTATCTTCTGCAAGATAGTTCCAAGAGTTGCACTACCTTCTGTATCATTCAACAGAATTTCAGAAGAATCTAAGAGATGGAAAATGTCTTGGAAAATTGGTTTCACAGTCCAATATATTTAATTGTTAAGATTAACAACATGAATACTGAGTTCTGAAACCTCCCCTTGTGCTTTAACTTTTATCCTATTTTAGTATATGCTGAAACCTGAATATAAGGAGAAAGTTACTTGTGCAGACTATCTAGAAAAAGCAACTTATTGGAGGCAATTTAAACTTGTACTAGAAATGCAAAGCATGTAATTGACAGTCAAATTTTTATATACAGATATATTATGATGACAGGAAATAGTTTGATAAAAACACACTTTAATAAGAATATTGAGAGTTACACACCTAGCTGAATAATTTAGCCAGGTATTTGTCATCAAAATGGCCCCATAATCAAGAAATGGTTTCTAATGCTTCATTATGTTATCCATGTTTCTGTACTCAACATCAGATCTAACAAATCAGCATTGTTTTGAACTGACATGATAAAACAAAAAGTGTTTGTGATAAAACTAATGAAATACAATCTGCTAAACCACATTTTTAATAGAATTAATAATAATCAATTTTAAGAGATATTGGCATGAGTTATTTTCTCCCTTGGAGAGAGCATGCAATTGTATAAAAGTACTCAGAAATTATTTTCTGATTTACCTGCCACACAACTTGTACTGCTATTATTGGCAATGCATAGACAGACAATTGCAGTAAAAAATCAAGCCATATAGCTGGACAGCTTAGGATGTCAATGCATGTAGAGACATTCCCAGTAAGTCAGAAGTACTGCCAAAATCCACATAACCTCTTCATCTTTATACATTTTAATGTCTTAGCTCTTTTTTTTCCATTTGAACTGATTGAACTGAATGCCATGCACATTTGGAGCAGAAGACAAAATGAAAACATGCAAATTTATGAAGATTGGCCCATTTTTTGAACAAACAAAACAAAAAAAACCCCATTAATTTTGAACAGCTGGAAGAAATCCCCAAATTCACAGATGCCTTCATATTCTTCTTATTCTTAAAATATGGCATGTGCAATACAGTCATAGTATTTTGTATAAATTACCTTGAATTGGGGCAGTTTAAAAAAAACCCTTTGCACTAGATCAAATAAAGTAATTATTTTCATTTTCACTTAAAGTAACAAAAGCTTTTAAAATTTACTATGAAAAACAAAACCCACTTTTAATCATATGTATATTAACTTCATCAAAATTAATACGAACCTTGGTATATTTTTAAAATGCTTTTCCTGATACAGTGAATTTAACTATCATATTTAACTGCATTAAATCTCACTATATCTGGTTTATGTAAATAATATAGGCGAAGTATCATAAATCTACAAAAGAGGCTCCAAAACAATTAATAGCTATTACAATATCAATCATCATTGGTGGTTTTTACTTTCATCTTGCTTTCTAGTTAGCTGTCTTCCTTACACTGTCAGTTCAGTTAGAATATTTCACCTACACCTCACAATATGTCAAAAGGAAGTAGACTCATGCTGTGAAAAGCTGGTAATTTTATTGGGTTCCTCTACCTTTAAAAAATCTGTTACTTGGCCAAGTCTGGTTTCTGAGATCCTTTTTTGCAGGGAAATTGAGGCAAACATTTTTATGTTGCCTATGGTGTCTGCTCACAAGAAGAAGAATTTATATACACAAGGATCATTAGTGCAGGGCTGCACCCATTAGGATATAATAACCGTCAGCTAGGACAAAAAACAGATCAGCATCATGCATTCAAACTAACAGGCACACATAAAAATACTTGCCAGCTACATTTCACATACTAAGAGCATTGCTTCGAATATAAACTATACCAAACGTTTTTAACATACTAACTTCTAAAAAATTAATCTAACAGATTCTCTGCTGCACAGATTTTTCACATATTCTGATAAATTAAAAAATGTAAATCAAAAAAAAGATGAGAATTTAAAGGATACTGCGTGCAGTCTACACACAACTTTAGTACTTAGGGCTTAAATACAAAAAATATACTTACCTTCTCTAAATCAGCTTAAATACCAACAATCTTAAGGCTGAATCTGATATACAGCCTCACTCCTACTAAACATGTTTTGGTTAAATCAGGATTTAAGTCCTGCTGACTAAGCTTACATATACTCACTAGTATCAAACCATTTATTGTAACAATTAGAGAATGAAATATGAGGAAATCACCTTAACTGCTCCCAAATGATAAAAAAAAGTATGTTATTTAAATAAAAGGAGCTTGCCAAAGCTACATTTGTTTGACCTGGAAGTATTTAGCTGTTCTATGTACTGCATTCTGTTGAGTAAGGCTTGATTTCATGGGAACATGCAGCCCATCATTGGGAAATTTAAACAGAATTGTGACTGACCTAGTCAATTAGACAGTGTCTGTTAAATACTTGGCAAAACTGCCTGTAATACCCAAATCCCTCTGGTTTACTACTGACTTGATATGTTATCAACTTATTTAAATGTTTTCTCCAGTATTAACTGCCATGCAACACACAAAAATTACATGTAATAAAGAAGCACTATGGGCACAACGGAGGTTTAGAAGACTAAGAAAGCTTGAATCCTGCAAGAAGTCACGAACAAAAGATTCTGGCACTAATGTTGACCTACCAACACGCAAAGGATGTCCAAATCAGACTTATAAAAATTTATGTTGCGAATTGTCCCGACACTTATTTTAAATAAAATAATTTCCCAACTTCTGAGACAGGTATGCACCTATCTTGCTACTTTATGCATGGTATACAGAACATATAGAATACATACATGTAATATTTTGGGTAGGTGGGAAAGTCATATGAATTTGGAACAACAGATTAGATGTGCCATAAGGCATAACTTGCACTAAGACAATGTAAACCTATTTACATACCTTCCATGTACTGTTATTAGAGCAATCCCAAGGATGATTAGAAATATAATACTGAATCAGAATGGTTTTTAGACTGATCATCAGCCTGGTTGGTTAATCTACAGTTCACATTCTTCCAATTTTTTACTCCCACATGCTGACAATGAAGGGGAAATCATGAAGTGAAGGAAACAAGTCAGACACTTCACTTTAGCATGAGAAATAATCTCTATGCTAAGGATAAATGTTAAGTTCTCCCGTTTTTCATACAGGCTATATTCTGTCAGTACTGTAGTTCTACAGAACAACTATGGCTTTGGTAAGTGTAGCAGTGAAGTCTAGAGCTGTTCTGCAGGGAGTCATACTACACTTCACTACCACAAAGAGTACAATAAGCTGTAACTGTGCATCCAATGTCATCTACCATATCCCAAAGATTCAGTCACATGGAAAATACCAGCAGACCATCTAGTTAATGTGCTCTGACAGCCATCAGGGATATTTGACAGTGAAATATTTCCCCAATGTACAGAAGCAGAACTTCTGGTGCCCTACAATTTTAGAGGCAAAATGCAGGTACTCTGAAGGTCAGGAGGGACTGGGGAGAATCACTCTTTTGAACATAGACATCTACATTTTATTTTCTGTAACTAAAAGTTTTTCATCTGGGCTGCCCCACAGTTTTACCTGTTAACCCTTGAACAAGGATCTCAGTAGCTCATGGAAAGCCAGCACAGATACACTGCATAAAGGAGTATTATTATGTGCTTTCCAGTGCACTGCTATTGCCAGCTACTAGTTTGGAACTGCCTCAGTGAGGGGAATGTTGTCATGTAAAAAGCTGGGACAAGGACCCACACAGTATTTTCACATACAGCTATCAGCATTTCCCATTACAAACAAAACTGAAACACCTCACTGTCGAGCAACTTGTAGTATTTCAACAACAAAGCCACACAAATAGTGTTGATGCAGAAGTTTGTCTCTCAAGTTGCAGTATTTCAGCAGAACAATGATACGAAATGACGGAAAAGGATTGATATTAAATGGAGATTACTTCTCTAAGTGTGGACACTTAAAGCTTACCTAATAAGTGATCTCAGCTATTTCTGCTCTCTTTTGATAAAGATTTCTTAAAAATGCAGAGAAGAAGCCTTAAAAATAAACTCAAACCTATGCACTGTTTGATTATTGCTATTTGTCTTTTCAATATACAGATCCTATACAGCATACTGAGTCAGACAGATTATCTGCCTGCTTCTTCTGCTCAGGAAATGAGTAATATTAATAGTGGTCTAACAAAAAACTTCATTGCCCTCACCAGTACCAGATTCACCAGTGTTCTGAGATCACTGAAGTACCTAGGATTTGTTCTTTCCCACTGAACAAAAAGCTGAGTATTAGGACAGGTGCAGCATCACAATGCCAACTTTCCCTTTGCATCATATAACAACACTACCCAAAATAATTATTTAGTTTTACATTGTCTTCTTAGACTATACTCAGAAGCAGTATGGATATAAACTTATCTGCAAAGGATGAACTTCATTCTCTTAAGCGAACATGTGTGGGAGATCCCCCTCCTGAAGTGTGGTGGCTGGCGCATTATCAAATGCAAACTCAAACATCTGGATGCCAGATATGGACACTTGCTTGTTTTGCACTGCTGAGTTATCTGCAGAATATGCTGTGAAGCTATGTACTTTGATTTGAGAGGATAATCCTATGGATGCAGAAATCTCACACTGTTTTAGAGGATGATGCAATTTTTCTTATGGTTAGTCTTTTGTCTTCTCTACAATTCTGCATGCATCCGTTTGCGCAGGGCAGTTCATCTGAGAGAATTTCTCTACCTGTATTCTATAACTGCTACCTAAGGTAGACTAGCCAGTATACCATACATAGACAGTACAATCATTTGTACATGACTGTACAACAAATATGATCATAAAAGCTTGAAATAAAAACTAGATTGTTTTTCACTTTTGCTTCAGGTTTCTACATTCTCTGTTGTAAGTAGTCAAAGGCTATTGACTTTTCCCTGTTTTTCACATACTATGAAAATTGGCACGAAGAAAGAGATGAGTGCTTAATTAGTATGTTCTTAGAACTAGGTCTTAACAACTTTACTTAAAAAAAAAAAAAAGGTTGACATTCATGACCCAATGGTTACATGCTTTTTTGGTTAGGTGCTGTCATGTGCCATTTAGTCTATTATGAATTTATTTCGTCCAGGACATTGATTACAGCAGTCCTCAAATAATTTGTCTGCTGACAGGTAGGACTGCCCACAGATTGAAATTACACAAAATACTATGGAATAAACAGACATTAAAAGAGCAACAAGCATAATTCCACTATTGTATTCAGAGTAATATACATTTCTAAAGGTCCTCTCTACAGAACAATGTTTTCCCCTGAACTAGCTCCCTGTGAACTAGTTTGTCAAACTAGATAGTCTCTGAACACAGATTCTGATTAAAATCAGTCAGACTGCTTTGTTAGTACGATATTTTAAAAGTTACGCTAGTGATATTCCCAAATCCTGATGGTAGCTCCTAGCTGTTTCCATAAGCAAGAGGCAGCATATCCTATTGCTGCCTTGAGCAACACAAGTGGTGACAGGCCAGTCATTTGCTACCTCAGACAAGAAAGGGTGATGAGTTCTAAACTTTTCTTCAGTGACACCACTTGTTTTGGTGTCTTTCTTCTACCAGCACTCCAATTTTCATTAAACTTGTAGGACTACATTAGCTATGTCTACAACTGCAAGCCTTTAGAAATGGATTTTTAGACAGCAACAGTTCACACTATACATGCTTCAGGGAGTTTTAACTATCTTTGATCTGATCCTGAGGAATTTAGAGAGTACTATACATGGAGACTGACAGCATGCTCCTAAAACATAACTTCTCATTTGACTTTATTCTGAAAGGTGTTTGTGCAGTCTGAGACTGCTCTGCATTGCTCTGCAATGCAAACACAGCAAAGGAGACAACTGGTACATGTGATTCAACAGTGCACTGCTGACTCAGTAAAAAATTACTATTGTATATATTGGCCAGAAGATTTCAAAAGCTACTCAAGTACAGCAAACAACTGAGAGAGATAGAGATGCTCTATTTTAGTAGAACATCATGGCATGGAAAATAAAAAGAAAATCCATCTCTGAATATGCTTAAAAACATAACCCAGCTTTAGTAATAAAGCTTCTATCCTATCCCTATGTTGCTGACACTTCTGCCAGCAAATTATTCAGACCTTTAGTAATAGCAGTTTTTTTCCATCTCATTCTGATACCTTTCACACAATACTGGCAGGCACAAAGTTATTCCTTCTTTTCCTTATTCCTCTACATCCCAAGAGACATCTGTAAGCCCTTGTGCTTTTAAAGTGCTAGATGCTCAAAGGCTCTTTTGAAATTAATAATAATCAATGCCAGCAGCATCTCAACACCCTACCCAGTATTTGCATGTGATGGAGGGAAAACAATAGCAAAAAAGGAGACATCAACTTGAGTTGTTCCAGCAGTTGTTTTAAATGGTGAATATTTTCCTTTTCTTAATGTGAAAAAGAAATAAACAATATCCTTAAACAATATCTTTTTAAATCCAGAACATAAGCAGACTCTCAATTACCCCAGTGCTCTGAAAAATCTGTATTTCTCTACAGTTGTATTGGCAAACTCGAATAATTTCTACCAGTAATGGAATTTACAACTGACTAGCCCCACACTTTGAAAAATGCCATCCAGTAATTCTCTTTCTGATTCTTATGTGGTAACATCAGTTTGGGATGTACTTCTTATATCGTTAATGAAACAAAATGAAAATATTAAAAAATACCGACTGCATATTTGAAGCCCAAAAGATTTATGTATAAGTCCTCCATTTAATTCCTGCTGGTGGACGACTTGCTTTAGAAAAAGCAGAGAACTGCAGGGGAGGAATATGAAAACACTGTACTGAAAGTGTTATGCTAACTGTAAAGGTACAGAAGGAGTTGTACCTAAATTCAGTTCTAGTTTTTAGGTAAAACTTTTACTTATACTGGAATATATTGCAAGAATGATTCCTCTGGTAGTTTAGGAGATGATACTCAAAACACATTCTGCACTATCAGAATTATCTGAGGACTATGAGAATTTATCCATGCAAGTACAATACATTAAGTATAAGAAACACTTACCTTGTTGAATGTCCTTCATCTCCAAGTGCAAACTCGATATTAAAATTCCTACAGTTTGAGACCGTTTTCCATCCAGTAATTTGATAATCTAGAAAGGTGATGCAAGATGATCTGAGATTCATGGGAACACTATACAATTCAGTCACTCTTATAGCAGAAGCTAATTTGTGAATTGACTTCAGTATTTCTCCAAACATCAAACCCTTTTATCAACTAAACGTGGTAGTAAGACCTTCATCTTATCTTTGTGCTTTGTATCTTAACAAATGAATCATAAGACTGAATTCTCACCAGGTCTACTAAACAACATCACCTCTTACTTGTAGGATGCTATACGCAGGAAAAGAAAAAGGCACATCAAATATTTATTCCGGAATATGGTTTCTCCTCCTTTTTCTTTAAATGATATTTAAGAACTATTAAAGACACTGAATACATCAGAAGTTCCTTAGTTTGTCTGGTAGTTGGCATTTCAGTATGAACAAGTTTATGTCTATTTTTCAGCAAAGAATCAATTCCTGACCAAGAATTGAAGAATTGTCTTTTTATGTGCTCTCAACACTACTTCTGGAACACTGGGCACCACTCACAAAGTATTTCTTTTGGTCATGCCTGAATGTGCTTATTCCACACTGCTGACACTCCACAGGGATTTCTGGATATTTTTCACATTTGGGTACAGATATTTGATAGTATAATACACTGACATTCAGACTGTAATACTTTCTGATGTCGGTTCAAGGGGAGAAGAAGAAAGAGAAGGAAGAGAAACCTTAATGTTATTTTGGTTGGTTGAAATTAGTTATAAAGAAGGGGATCAGTGTAGCTCAGATGTTAGAAATGTAAAAAACAAATTTCCCACAATGTCTAGGCCATTGGTATTTGTGATTTTGATTTATTTAATAAGGAAGATAGGGCAGGAGCACATCACAAAATGCAATACAGACACAGGCTCTTCAAAAATACAAAATGTTGAAATCCAAGTAGATGGTTTAATTCATAGTGTTGATGTACAAAAACTATTAAAAATACTAACTCCTATGCAAAATTAAAACTAATAGCTATATTTTCCCTAAATTTATATTCTTAGCATTTGAACAATATTTGATCTATATTTCACCAAATTTAATTTTAATATTAATGGTGGCACTCATATTTAGATATTTAATAATAATAAAAACTTAAAGCAATTGTTCTCCCTTATTCCTGGAATACTTTTATTGATGCTGATATTAGAGACAGTTAACTGAAAAAATCTATACTAACTCATAAAAATGTTTCCCACCTGTGTTTTATGTGATTTACAAATATTTAACTATGAAAATACTTAGTCACTCATATATGCAAAACTAAATATTTTGACAAACAGAGGAAAAAGAGAAATGATACTGACATTTTCACATGCAAATGCGAAGTTAGTTCTAATTTAGACTACTGAAATTGGAAAAAACACACACAAGTTGGAACTCATGCTCTCTTCAACAAAGATGTGATAGATATTTTAGGTCCCTCTTGTAGGTCCTCAATAATAAACTTACGTTAAAGTAGATAGTGCGTATTTTCCGCCAAAATTTGAAAAAAAATCTATCCTAAGAGATTTTCTGCCTATATGTACAGCACATATGATGGATAGTAAGACAGTAATACTATGGAAAGTGTTTTTTTCAAATGACAAAGAATTCAGGCTCTGTATTTCGTGAGTACACAAGCAGACAAGATGATTTTGCTCCAAGTTACCTTAAATGAATGCTGGGAAAACATCACATCCTGTTGACTGATTCTTCTGAGCAAATATAAGTAACTGCTCGGTTTATCATGGTCATTTCTGAAGCTTTACATGAATTTGCTGAACTCCGCAGCACATTAACTTCTTACAGGGATAATTACAGGTTTGAGCAGTATGCAATTTGTACAGCTTACTGACCTCCAAGTTGACCTTGTTCAGGGCAAATTCATAGGTTGTCATAAACCCCATTAGACATGCCTAGTTTGAGGCAAAACCTTTCCAGACTGTAGTTGTTGCCGACAACATGACATTTGAAATCATTCCACTGAAGTATTTGTAAGTGCTGATACCTTCTTCAGATATGATCAAACTAGCTCACATCTACTAAGCAAGACCTTCCCCTTAAATGATTTGTGAAAAAACCCCTTAAAGACAGCCCTATATAATTTTAAAAGTTAAACCAGAGATTAATGATTTAAAATGGCAGCTGACTGTATGTTCACATGCATTTTAGACAAATGTACACATGGTCACAATTACCAGTCATCAAACTAGACACAGACTACCTGAAATAGTTTCAACCAAGTAACTGAAGGATAATACTTTATTCAATAGGGAGCAAAAATGGAGGACCACAACAACAGAATAGCTTAAATTGAGCATGAAACTGCCTCAAACCCACAGTTACAATGCTAAGTATTATACTGGAATTTTGTCATAGATTTTTAGAATCAACGTGGAACTTGAAAGATTCTGCAGTTAAGAAAATATACAATCAGTAGCAAGTCAGAGAACTAATTTTAAAAGACACTAGTTTTGTACCAAATGATGGTTATTCTGGCAAAGTCACTAAGGGGGATTATACATGTGTGTGAGTTCCAAATAGAAAGAAGACACACAAAAAATCAGCAGTTTTTCAGTTCAGTAAAAAGGCAAATAAAAGGAAAGTTTGTAAAGACTGCATTGAACTATTTAGTCTATGCTTTTAAAACACAAATCACTGATCACCTCTCAGCATATTGGGACTTGCTTGTAGTTGGCAGTGACAGGTAAGCAGCTACAACCCAGCTGACGCCGCTGATGCTGCTGTGCCAGCTGGTGGGGCTCGCCAGCTGCCTGTTGCTTCTCCAGATTATGAATATATTGTAATGGATGTAGCATCTTCTGGCTTAGTGACAAAATTGTGACTGCTGGTGATAATTCATTTACTTCACTGATCCAAAGCATTATTTATTTTTTGTGTTTTTTTCCCCCCTAATTTTTAATGTTATTAGGTTAGTTGTTTTGTTGTAAACATGTGTCTCATCTACATCTTTTAAATCTTTGTAATCTAATTAAAAAGTGTAGATATACCAAAGCTTGTATACACTAATAAATTATTCTGTCATTCCCATTAGAAGGTGTTTCCCTAATGTAGCCAGAAATGTATTTCATTAAATACTATACAACAGACTTTACTACAACAGTTTTGTCTAACTGCAATGTCTACATTCTGTCCAGGAAACTTACTGGTGCTGAAATCTGAAGAGATTCAGTTTACTTTAGTGATTAAAAGCTAAATCCTTCCTCCTGGTGGTGCATGGATTCCTTCCATAATACTTAAATTTACTGAGAAAAGCCATAAGCTAAAAAGCTGTCCTGCATATTACAGCATTTCCCTCCATTCCCACTCACCAACTTTCACAGCAAATCAATAGCCTGGACCCATGAGTAGATTGCTGAAACCCTCTTCAAACACAGGAAGAATATCCTGCACAAGAAGCCAAACTATGTCCCTCAAGCCATTCTGCATAAACACTCCAAGAGTTACCAATGAAATTTCAGAAGCTTTAGACATCTCTCGTACTCCTGCTCAAGGGAGAGCCAGATTTGACTATGTTTTCCTTAACATGGATGAACCATAACTTTATATTTTTAAGACTAGTTACAATTTTATCAGCTTGAAAACACCACTACTTTTAGCCTTTTTCTAAAGTACATACAAATTGCAATTTATCAGATTCAAACAGGAGGTATGAAATGAGCTAGTAAGAAACTTACTTCAATATCTTTACTCCAATCAGAACTGCAAAGATTAGACAAACTGAAAAATAGATATCCACCCTGTGGATAATTTCTATATTCTACATGACTTCAGGGCCTTATGATAAACAAGGAATGCCAGTTATTTTCCTCAGCACAGCATAAAACATAAAAAGAAAGTGAGAGTGCCTCGGAAGAGCACGCACTAACATTTTACTACTTCTGCTTAAGTTTGAACACTGTTTATTATCTTATGCAGACAGCTGAAGACAGTCATTGTGTTTCAACCCTGCAAAGCTTCCAACATTTTCTGCAATATCTGCCCTTCTTGCGGAAACACAAAATTTATTAATTGTAATTCCTCATTTAGTTAGATGGACAAAAAACTTGCTGACAGGCATATCCCTTTCAGTTAAAAAAATGCAATTCACTCAAAATATTGACACTCTTCGTAAATGAGAACACATGTTAATAATTATGAGAAGTCTGTTAGAGATAATAGACAACAGAAAAGCCATTATCTTTAATGTCCTCCTGCGTCTTTGAAATTATAATCATTGCACTAAAGGGCCAAAAATGATTGATGGACTTTCATTTGGAGCATACACCTGACACAAATTATTTGACATTTACTCATTTTTTCTGGTAAGATGAAGACAGAGTGGCATCACAAATATCCAGCTATCCTGTTTCTTGAAAAAGTATAGAAAATACTTGAGTTTTTGAGGCTAAATTACTAACAAGTGCTCAAATATATCGGAAAAACGAATGCAACTTCAAAATATGTGTTAAATCTAGCAATTGAGCTACAAAATGCACATGAAAAAAAATTGCAGCAAAGAAATCTTTTTAAAATATCTCTTTTTCAATATTACAGAGTACCATAGCTTAATACATAACAAATAATGTATTTTATCTATTTGATTCATATTCAGAGACTTTTGTTTTCTTCCGGTAATTTGAACTTTTCCTGCTGCAGATTTAACCAGTTCAAAACTATAAAATAACTATGAAATAAATCCCACTCCTTCTACATATTATTTATCCACCTAGAGTCTCTGGCAAAGTCAGCAATCATCTCTTCTCCATTTCATGGACATCAACTCCAAACATTTACTGCATTACATTACTTCATATGAGATTGTAATGCATCTAAGCCTTAATTCAAAGACATTTTTATGAGAGAAGAATTATATTTTTATTATTTAAATATATTGCATAGTATTTTGCTCTAATATTGAGACATAAACAATATATACATCTAGCCAGTAAATTCTCCCAACCAGAAAAAAAGAATTCGATTCTCAAGGCATAATATCAAAACCTCAGAATACTAGTTTTTATCATATTTACATAATACAGTATAGCATTAAATAAAAGACTGCATACATGCAGAGAAGAAAACAAGAGTTTCCTGAATATTTCAGAGGGTGTTCAGTTGGAAAAAAAATTAAAACTCTTCCAAAGGCACTACATTTTCCAAAGGGCTACCTGATCAAGGAAGCATGAGAGCCACACAGTTTGCAAAGCTTCTAAACCAAGATAATCATTACCATTATAAACCTCAAGTATATATATGTGTAGATTGTATCACTATCAAGTGAATGTACTATATTTTTCCAAAGTAAATTATTGAATTTCTAAAAATAAGTAAAATCACCTTCCCTGCACTCCTTTAAGTTGCATTACCATTGCTGCTTAGATTCTTAATTTCCCTTCCTTTCTTCACCCACGTACTTGTCAGAAGCCCCTAGAAATCAGAGTCACCCAATAAGCCATTTCTCCTGGCATGAATGCAACAAATTTGGGAATCGTGAAAGTGCTTCCATTCTTGAAAAAAGTATAGCCAGCTGTTTCAATCCATAGGACAATGGACAGAAAGTGGACTTTATGTCTTTTAATTTAATTACAGCATCAAGATGTTGAACAGGAACTCAAAATGTCATTTGAAGTATTTCTGCACTTCAAGACAGTTATCAATTATATGTGTACCATTCTAAACAAACTTTCCTAAAAATCTCCAAATACAGAAATACAATTTCCCTAGCCAAAATTTTTCTGCATTCCTTTGGTATCCTTGCTCTTAGAAAGCTTTTCATAATTTTTCTTTGCAGCAGCTGCATGCACTTGATTACACTTATAACTGTCCCAATCAACTTTCTCCTTTCTAGACTAAACAATCATAATTATTTGATTCTTTCCTTAGAGACTACTTCCCTTTTGTCATTCTCTCTCTCCTTGACTCTTTACAGTTAGCAAACTTTTATTGAAGGGTTGTAGTGCCTAAATCTAGGTGCAGCTCTTAACTGAGACACGGCCGAGAAGTCTATCTTGCAAGCAACACTTGATCTATCAGAGTTCCTTTTTTCATTTTTAGCAGTACTATGATTTGAAAATTCATATTCCTCTTGCAAGCCACTATAATGCCAAGACTTTCTGCTGACCTATTACCAGTCAGTTAGCCAGCTATACCCCATCCTATTTTTTAGGTAGCTGAATATCCTTAATCGTATTAATTGGTTAATTGCATTAGCTTTGTGCTTATCTTTGTCTGGTAGACCAGATCTCAGATACATGAAAGCCTTCTGAAGGATCTACATCAGTACATTTGAAACCTCTTGCAAATAGGTGGTGGCTGCAGAGTTAGTTATTCTGCTATCCAAAAAATAAGCAAAATACCAAGGTAACTACAACCAGCAAAGAAGTTCACAGATTCCTCGGTGTATTCTCCTATTTTGACAGTGAGTATATATATACATATATACATATATACGTATATACATATATATCTATGTATAGAATAGAAATATTATTGCTGATATATTGAAATATTACTGATATATTATGAATAATTATTTTATAGAATATATAATGTTGTAATTATATATATGTATAAATACATATATATAAAATATTTATATATACTCAGAAGTTACTTTCTGACCATAACTTTCCAAACAGAAAATAGACCAGCAGAGACCATTCCAATGGTTAATCACCCTTTCTGTGACAAAATTCTTCGTAATGTCCAACCTAAACCTCCCCTGGTGCAGCTTTTGTAGTACAGCTAGATACTTTTGGCTGAAAATGGCAGGTGTCTATCAGCTGTAAATAGAAAAAAACCACAGCATATGGTGATTTTTTTTAATCTGTGTTGCCATACAGTGGCTACTACCTGGAAAAATGGGTAAGAATGGGACAAACTGAAATTTCTACAGGCTTTCCACAGAAGCATTCATTTTACAGCCTAAGCATGCAAATTATTCCAACTGGTTTCACAAAACTAATAATTCTGAGAATAAATTGAATAACATTGTTTTATTTGGAACAGCAAAAGTATTAAATGAGAATCAATTATCCTCTAATTCAAAAGATAAAATCTTCCAATTGAAAAAGGAATTTGACTCTGAGGCACTGATGCAATTCTCATTCAAGGAGCAAAGTACTGAATAATCATGTTGTAATAAGCAGACCTGCACCATCTATTGGTCTGTCATTTCCCTAAATACCAAAGAGGTTGAACTTAGTGTGTATAAAAGGCTATGAAATAGGGCATAGTTTGTGCAGAGAAGAGGTTTAATGCAGTGAGTGGGCCAGTCTTAACAGGTATCATTAAATAAAACAGCTTAACTGTTTCAAACACAAACTACAACTTCATTGCTGTACCTGTTTCTTGCTCTGGAAGGTTGTATTAGAGAACATGAAAAGGAATTTATAAATAAGTACAAAATGACATCAGGTCATCAGTACATAATGGCTTCAGGTAAATCTGTAATATATGATGAGCCTCATAAGATTTGTGTTTCTTAATATCTGTAGAAAGAATCTTTAACCAGACTATATAATCCCCTGCAATGTGACACTGGTACCATTTTTAAGACACCAGACAAGAAGAAATTTATGTACTGAAGTAAAGAAAAAGATTCTTGCTAAAACCCTAATAGATATAACTGCTGGAAAAAAGGCAATAAACTTTGAGAGCCTAAAAACCTTGAGGAAACTAGAAATTAAACCAGCCAAACTGACAGCTTTATATTGATCTACAGGAACTCTGTTATTATCTACTAATAAACCCTCCTATAAAGTAAATAAAATGCCTCTCTACTGCTGTATCATTTGCAGCTCGCCAAGATTGATCCACTGGAGCCAGCCTGCAGATATCTGGGCTTTCAGAGAGACAAAGAAAAACACAGGATCATCTATGAGGGACAACTGTCTGTAAAAACATTCACCTGCTCCTATGAGTCATTTAACTGAGAAAGGTGAAAAGACAGGATATACTAAAAGCTTCCATACGCAATTAAAATTTTCTTTGAATTCTAAAAGCAGATTTATTTTAATTTTTAAATTGACAAAGTGATGTAATGTTTCACACAACTGACCATGAGTTTTATAAATTCTCACAGAAAACCCGACAGTTCCCATGGTTTGTAACACCATGATCACAACCCCATCAATTTTTCAAACCAAAGACAAGGCAATATAATTCCAAATTTATTTTTTAGGGAATTTATTTTTTGTATTTTCCCACAGTAGTTTAAAGGAACATTTTCATTTCATTGATTTCAGTAAAATATTCATTGTCTTAAAATAGTAAGTGTACCTTTAATAACTAAGCAGAATAACTAAAACATTGATGGAAATAAAAAAGATATCTTTGCACGAAAACACACTGGTTGCTCACAAGAAATAATGCATATTATTATACCAATATGTTTTGTAAATATTATCCAATTAAATTTTGGATAAGCCAAGAGAGATCATAAAAAAATCAGGCTACTCAAACAAATAGGTTAGTTTACAAAGCAGCAAGGAAAAAGAAAAACACAATTTCATCTTTCAGTACACAGGTCTAATTCTGTACCTGGTTTGCTGCCACCCCCAAGAGAAGTAGATATACTCCCTTAAATTAGATTTTGAAATAAGAAGGCAACTATTTGTGCATATTAGTTGCCCATTAAAGTTACAGTGATTAAATTCTTCAAAGTTCTTTAGAAACCTGTATTTCCTATTACATAATTCTTTATGAAAAAAAGCAAATTAATGAAATGTAAAAATAAATCTTAGAAAGAAGGTATAAGATATGCTAACTAATGGAATTTCTGGATACAGCTGCTGCTACATACCACATTCACATCAAGTATTTTTCAAGTAAAATATCTCAAAATATTTTTCACAGAGATGTTCATGCCCAACTTCAGTCTAGTATTGGAAGGACAGTAACAATTATTTCTTTGGTGTGCATTTACAAATGCCAGCATGCCCCCATCCAGGTCCCATTTTTAATTATTTACTTTTTGCATCACATGAATTCGGGTTCTATAAATTCTCACTAGCTGTTGCATTAAGACAATACAGGGAATTTAAGACCAAAGATGTTCTGAAAGATCAGAGAGCACCAATATGCATATGCGTTTCATACTCTACATATTATGGAATTTAAAGTAGAAAGCACAGCTCACATGCAAAGTGCCCTCTTGTGGTTCCAAGCAGATAAACTCAAAGAGATTTAAAACACAATAAATGTTTCAGTAGTTTCATATATGTAATCACACTGTTTTACAAAAAGGTATATTAATTATTATTCAGTCTAGAATTTTTCTGGCAGCAAATACTACTAATGGCATTTCTTTTTCCTATCCGCCTATCCCAATTGGCAAATGCCAGCTGTTTCTGATATGGATCATGTCTGAAGCAGACAATATCTGCTCTACAGCAATGACACAGCTACTGCAGGTAGCTTTGGCCAACAAAGACATGATTGTCCTGTCCCTTCCTCCCACATCTCCTTAGCTATACTGGGAAAAAAATTGGCATTTCTTATTCAAAATGTTGTTTTAAATTTTATTTTTCCAATAAAATTAATCTCAGTGGATGAGAGGTTTGCTGGAGTAACTAATGATAAGTATTAACTACAAATCAAGGGCAAATAATGGCCTGATATACTGGCACTTTCAGATATTAATTAGAACTTTAATTCTACTCTCCCACACAGTATTTTTTCTACCTCGTTGGAATGTGGAACTTTCATTATCAAAGGCAAAAAATCTTCCAAGGTAAATAATAGCCCTGGCATTCTCAAGCAAGAGAATTGAGATTAAAACAATAATCCACAGTCTTCCTTTTTGTTCATTCAAAAAAACCCAAAAATTAAAAGGGATTTTTCTCAAAATGAAACACTAAACAGTACCACACAAAAAATGAACAAACAAAGAAACAATAAATACCTTTTTGGCCTTGGTTTTTTTTTCGTAAGTCTCTGATAATGGTTTCCTTTTTTCCTGAGTGGTATCTTTGGAGAATAAATATTCAAACTCTGTAGTGTCAAGTATATCAGGCTCTTCCAGTGATTCCCATAATGTTGGCATAGCAGTTTTCCTATAAAGGGAAAAGTAATAAAATTTCTAAACATTATGAGAAACCGTAACAGATCTATCCATAATAGATGAAAATCCATGACAGATTTGAACTCAAATCAACACAAAGAGCATTCCTTTCTTATACCTTGCTCTTGTAAGGAGTCAAATTTTTTTTTGATTGGTTATTAGTTTCAGCTATTTAGTCCATGCCTGCTAGACTATCAAAATGCATCATTTGTATTGCACTGTTCTTTGTGCAACAACAGCAACTTGTGCAAATACGTCAAGAGATTTCTGCCACTTCAACTAGGATTAGAAGTACTCCAATGTCAGCCTTTTTGAGAAATTCCCAGTAATCTTAGACCTATAAAAATAAACAATATCAACAAATAGTGAACAAACATTATTAAAGCATATTTTAAGAGCATTTGGGGCAATTTGTATAGGACTTACTTCATGTTATCCACAGATGTTATATGCTCATATTTATCCTTGTTGCAGTTCTGAGAAAATACAGTAATTATGTGGCTTATATTTTGGGAGACTAGCCAGTATTCTTCTCCATTTACCCAACTGCAAATTTTAAATGTGGATTATCTTCCCTTCTTTTTTGTCTTCCAAGACCAGATTTAGTTTTGGATCAGTTGGGAGCTTGTTTACATAATCCTCTAGTTTTATCTGGATTACAGGAAAATAATATGTAGTGCTACAAACATTGTACATCAATTCTGAAAGGGCTTTGTTTCAATATTTCAGTGTTTCAGTAAAATACGTGGGACAAAACTTCTGAGTGCTGTTGTCTGTTTATCAATAGAAGGTGGGATAATTTCTTCCAGCAGATGTCACTAAAAGGCAGTGAAATTATTTGCAATTAAAAAAGGGTGATGAAAACCACTTTAAAATACAAATGGCTGATGTCACTAAACATAGATGTAATATGCCAAAAAATGGAACACCAACCAATTCAAAAGGAATCAATTTTTTTTTTCTCAAATTTAGGATTTTTTTCCACTTAATACTCAACTGTCTATTATCATGAATCTTTAAGAAACTTTTTATTCTTTTCTATTACCATCTGCTGATGCAGCATATTCCATGTCACAGGACATGCCTAGAGCTCCACAGCTTTGCTCTTCCTGATATTAGCTGTTGTGATAGCAATACTGAAGAATGAAGGACTCTTTCTGGCTCTGCAATAAGAAGCCCTGGACAGCTTCTGATCTGAGCAGCAAAACCCTTGAAGAAATTTCCAGTTCTAATAAAGAGCATGAAAATGCTGGACCATTACATCTGGTGACCAGTAGTTCATCAGAATGCTATGAATTATATCTTACCTTTAAAAAGCTTGGTGAATCAGCCCTATTTCAGAAAGAAAACTTCTATTTCATAGATTCAATGGGAAGAACTACAATAAAGTTTATTTATGGACCAACTATTTATTCACTATGAAACAATTATGCTGAAGAAATACTGGGAAAGTAAAACCAAAATGTTCAAGCCTCCTACTCCAAAATATTTCAATTCTGAAAAATTTTAATTTTCAGAAAATTTTAATTCTTTTTAATTCTGAAAAACTAAGAATATACAACTGAAATTTCACTAATTTCTTTGCTCCTGTCAAATATTTAATATTAACACCTTACAATGTTTCATTACACTGGAATAATGATGCTTTCTCATCACAATAAATTTTGAGCTGTAAAGTAAAATAAAACTCATATTTAAATCCACTTAACTGCAGATATTTACTTCAAAAGTGTTTCAAAATTAAAATATTACTATAATGTTAAGTAATTTAAATATATATAATTTATAAAAATCCATATTATAGGATAAATAAACTATAATAAATAATTTCTAAAATTTACAGTATAATCACACTATATAATACTGTATGTAATATACTGTGTGTATATATCATATAGCACAAATAATATTACGATGTGTTATAACAGTAAGCCATATATAGGAATATAATTTAACTTATTAAAATGTTCAAATTTAGCATCTTGGTAACTGTTGCTAGGCTAACATGATTTTCAATACAGTTAATAATGATTTGAAGTTTAAGATGAAACAATAATGTAATTTCGTTACTTGTATTAATGCAGGACCTGAATTAATGGACAACCCTTTATTAAAATAAAATAGTCTGTGTCACTTAAGCTTTCCCCAAAAATAGTTTTTGATCCATCCCTCCTATTGAGCTCCATATTACAGTAATAAACTCAAGAAGGAAAGTCAGAATCAGTCAAATCCAAAAGACCAGCTGAGTAGCTGTGGTGGTAAAGCATTAACGCTGGTTCAGAAAGTGTAATTGGGAAAACTGCTTTTCTCCTGTTAGCTAAATAAATGGGTAACATAAACAAAGATTGTAGGATCATATAAAAAAACTTGGCCAAAAAATGTTTATTTATGCCTGTTCACCAAATGACCACTTACAAACTAATCAACAAAACAGTGTATTTTGTAGTAACTTTGGATTTGATACAACAGAACACACTACTAGAATACTGTTAGACAACTCTTGAATGACCTGGGTTGAAAGAACCTTGAAGATCATCTCATTCCACCCCCTTGCCATGGGCAGGGATAACCTCCGCTAGACTAGGCTGCATAGGGCCCCATCCAATGTGACCTTGAACACTTCCAGGAAAGAGGCATCTGCAGCTCCTCTTGGAAACTTTTCAGTGTCTCATCACTCTCACAGTAAAGAATTTCTTCCTTACATTCCATTTAAATCTACTTCCTCTATTCCACAGATCCTACTGATATTGGGAGTTGCCCCAGCTCAGGCACAGGACCTTGCATGTGGCCTTGTCTGCAGTCCCACTTCTCAAGCATATCAAGGTCCCTCTGTATGCACCCCTCCCTCCAGCACATCTAGGATTCTATCCCTGCACTAAATCACAGTAAGGTAGGTATTTTTCCTTTAATTTTATATCTATTTTTTTAAAGCTGTAGAAGTCTCCATTGGTACTGAGACCTGTCCAAAATGGACACTTCATGCTACAGGTTGCTGAGCTGCATTTTACACATATGCTTTACTCTTCCTGCTCTGATGGAATCATACACAGAGGTTAGGTAGTTTAACTGCCTCCAGTTTCTAGAACTGTCATCACAGAGGATGACACAACATAGTTCTCTGGACATAGGATCACATGAAATTACTGGAAAGTAAAAATGACACTATATTTTCATCTGACCAAACTTTAACATTTCATTTCTAATTCTAAGGCAAATGCAATTTTAAGGAAAAAATCTTTCTAATCTCTTGGCTAACCTTTTACCTTTTAGCGCTAAATCTGGGAATCACCCTGTCACTACTGGTTACCCAAGCAGTGCTTGAATTATTGGGAAAAAAAAGCCCAAATAAAACAATATTGTTATGATGCAAAAAGTTTTCATTTGCAATACATATAATTTTAATTTAAATTTGATATTTTAAAACAACTTATTTTTCCAGACTTCTAGAAGTGATTCAGGTCTTTTTCCAGAATTATGTAAATTCCATGTCTCTACACTGACCTGTAAGTACCAACTCATAAGTCCAAATAAATATATTTTACCTGTTATCTTGCAATTGTATTCGTGTCCAGTACAAAGGCTTCATGGGGCGGCCAGGTTCAATGGCAGGTTTTCGAGGACCTTGGTTTGAAGATAAAGTGCTATTAAAAAAGAACCCAGGCCCAGGAGGTGGAGGGGGTGGAGGTAACCCAGATCCAGGCAGTGGAGGAGGAACAGGAGGTCCCTGCCCTGGAAGTGGTGGTGGTGGCGGTGGTGGCGGTGCTTGAAAATTCCTACAGCCTTCAGAAAGTGGAGGTGGCAGTGGTGGACCAGATGCAAACTGAGATGTCAGTGAAGTCAGACCCATTGGCAAAGGTGGTGCTGGAGGAACTACAGCAGGCAGTGAAGAATCAGGAAGGGGAGGAGGTGGTGGTGGTGGTGGAGGAGGAGGCAGCATTTGTTTTGGTTGACAAGACAAGACACTTTCTGATGACTGTACATTATAATTGTCCTTACTTTCACTTTGGGCAGATATACTATGTGTCAAAGAAGAAATATTAAGCTTTTTGGGTACTATTTGGTTATTTTTCACAGCTCTGTTTTCCTCTTCACTAGGCTTTATGAAAGTTTCTCTGTCAGTCTGTATACATACATTTCGGTATGCCTTTGGTGGGTTATCATCTTCAGTAGAAACACCAATATCCTTTGCTTTTTCATTTCTTCTGTTTAATTTATTATCAAGTTCATTCTTCAGATGTGCAATGGTTTCCTCAAGCTGAGCAGTTGAGACAGCATGTTCTCCACGAATATGGAATACCCTGAGTTCAAACTGAGACTGCAGAGCAACAAGGAAAAAACCCCTTAATGCAAATATTTTTCTGAAGCGTTTATCTATTAAAAATCTCCACATTTAAACTATGTTTTTAGATTAAGCAAAGTGGGAGACACTTCCCAGTTCTAAACGGTTTTATGCAAGCTATTACATAATTGGACAATTACTAATCTTTAAAGAAATGTAAACAGGGTGTGTTTCAAGAAAATATATTTTGTAAGTAAAACCCCAGAACAATTTGGGTAGTCTAAGTTGTACATTATCTTTCAGTAAATTTACCAGTTTTTAATTGAATGTAAAAATTAATGATATATTATGGAAAGAAGATACCTTTTTCAAATGTTATTCTATTTTATGACATGAGTCTATTGCTTATTTAATTTCATAAATATGTCATATGTACATATATATAGAGAAATAACATGTTAGGAAGTAAAAAATAGATTGAACAAAACAGGTTGAAATTAATTCAAGATAAAACATTAAATAAAGTAATATCTCAATCTATTATGTGTTATCATCAATAAATTCACAGAGGTACACATAAATTCTTCAACTTTATCTCTACTATTAGATTAAAATTTCATTTCTTCCAGATATATTTTAATCTAGAACTCAGGAAAATAAACATTAGAACCAAAAGAATCAAGAGGATTTCATTGGATAAGTAAGTAAGCAAAAAACCCCACTTTTCTTACCATATGTCAGAAAGATACAAATCCTTTGGCATATAAATATCTCCTTTAAAAAATCCAATACAATCCAATGCTGCTATTCCAGGTTATTAGGTCCCTATTTTCTATTATACCATGATACTATCAGGCAGCTGGCTGATATTACCACGATTCTTTGCAAGGCAATGACTCCTGAAAGAAAGTTTCTCATGGTTCTTTCAGGATTCCTCTACAAAAGGGAAGCCAACCTTTGAAGAGAAACAGCTAGTGAGCTGTGATTTTCCCAAATTCCTACAGGCACAGGAATTTACACTTAAAATTCCCATGCAGTGATTGTCAGAAGTGGCAACATAGCACTCACTCCCTAATTACCATTCCAAACTGAGTATTAGGTCAGAGCTACTGGTTTACTAGCACTAGCATTAATTAATATGTATCCAAGACATACATGTGTAGCTCAATGTGGCAAATATAATGTAATAGTTGGGATCTTATATGTAAAATGAAGCTTGACTAGATATGCAAACAAGATACTTATTCTTACAGGAGTATGATCAGCTTGAGCTCTAATCAATTTAGTAACACAAAATCTGAAGAAAACAATCTGAAAACACTGGTACAAAATGCTCCTTTACACTGGCAAGTGTAAAGGTGGGAAATCAAGTTTGAAGTCTTACAGAGAGAATCAAACAGATTTGCATGGGAAACAACCCAAATTCTACTAGTTTGATAGACAACTCAGAACAAATACATGTAACATTTACTTATTTTTTTTCCTTTTTCCTACTATTACTCCACTGGCACTCATCTTTATTATTCAATTCAACTATCACAAGATTTTCTGCCATTGAATTGCTCTAAAGAAACTGCCTTTCTTTTTAAACTTGGCATAGTGATCTATAAATGAGGTAATGAAGTCAGTTTGCCTTAAGGAATTTAACTTTTTTTTTTTATCATAGTACTTTGCTCCTATTGGACATCAAAAACTCCCTCACAGAACAATTTACTTTGAACGTTAAAGATTTTCCCAGCAGTAAATCTGAAGCCACCTTAAAAACACGCTGTAAAACAAGCACAGTATCTAACAAAACTATTTATTACATTTAAATGGGCATAAAAGTAACTGTGTTAGTATTATAAGCCTTTCCAAATACAGATCTCCAGTTTTAATTTACAATATAAAATTGGTAGTTTAAAGTTAAAATTATATTTGAGGTGAAAGAATGAAAAGCAAGAAAAAGCATAGAACTTTCTCATTTTCAGAATTATTTTCTGTAACTTCAAAAAACCCCATAAACAAGAATTAAAGCTAAAATTACTAAGCATTAGCAATTACAAAAAACAAGTAATACTTCTATTCAGTAACAAAACAAATTTTTTATTTTAATTACTTTTCATCTCAAAGTATGTCTTATTCATCAAAGTAAGATTACCTTCTACACCTACTTTCAACAAAAGTGTCAAGAATATGAACATTAATATGCACTATTTTAATATAGATGCATAAATAATATATGCATATTCTTAATAAATGTCTGCTTCCTGGAAAATATTTCTTAAAATGAGATTAAATGCTCTAAAGTCATATGATGAATCAAATGGAGGGGAAACATCATCAAAATGTAATAGTTTGGTCACAACTATTTTAGGCAAGATGAAATGGAAAATATTTCAGCAGAAAACAAGATACTTGATGGAAGGAAGGTGTAGGAAGAAGGCTAGAGGAGCAGAAGATATTAGAAGGCAGCTGAAACTAAAGCTGTGAAAGCCACCCTATGCATGAACGAACATGATTGATTTCTGAAGAAGGGCAGAGGATTTTGAAACCTATCAAAGAAAATTTCTGTAAAAATTGCTGCATAAAATGAAAGTAAGGCACTACAAAGAACAATGTAGGAGATGTTCATCATCAAGATTTATATATAAAGGATAGCAGGTTTTTTTCATTTGAAAACTGCACTTGTAACTTTGCTGACTGGTGTAGAAGTTTACTTGCTTCCCAGCAGCACACATTTAAGAAATCTGGATTGTATAGCTACATTCAATACCGAATAAACTATTGCAAGGAACATATTTCTATTCCCCTGACCATTTCATTTTCTTGCAGCAATAATCTGCTTTTTCAGAGAGTATTGAATTAAGCCCTCAAGCCTTGGTTTGTTGAGGTTCTCTGTCTTTCCGTTGTATCAGTGACTCTTGCCAGTCAGCCATTGACATATTACTCCCTCTCCTGTACACACATACACACACACAGAAAATTGATACAGCTGCCTAAACTTCCATGAAAGTAGAGATACATTTTTTCCAGGTTACTGCTACAAATACAGTATTTGAGGCATGAATGTTTCAATAAAGCCTTATTATTATTATTATTATTTTCTCTTCATACTGCTAGCTTAAAAGAAAAAACCCTTAGGTGCTGAAATCACATTTCAATCATCAGTTTGAAAGTATCTCCTGAGTATCTTAAGCCTAATCCATACAGCAGTGTTCTACTGAAAAAAGTTGCCTTACTTTGGTACAATCTTCCTTGCATTAATTAAGAGCCAAATTAATGTCGCATTTATTTCTTGCAATGTTAAATAGGCAAAGAATGCTATGCTGTTAAGTTGATGTGCACTGTTTATATTCAGAATTCACAATAAGTTTATCAGACAAGGAAACAGTCTGAAAATGCATGCTACAATTCAAGAAAGAGCGCTGCAGTGTTCATAGCCACAGAAGGGATTGATCAGTGGTATGGCAATTCCTCTGCAAGAGGATCTGCTCATCACAGACTGAGTAAACCCTGTATTAGGATAAAAAGAATAGTCATATGCAAAAAAGTTATGTTTGTGTGTTATTCAGTACTAAATGCTGTGTGTTTTTTCATTTTATGAGAAATTCTGTCCCTGTGTTCATGATCTCTGCTATTGAAATTCGGGGCAGCTCATTTGGTCTTAATTTTCTAGGTTCAATCAACAATGCCTTTTGTCTCCACCTCACTCTTACTGGATAATGCTCCCCTTGTTTCCTTAGTTTCTTTCTGTTTCCATTGCTACAAAATACTTTTCGTGAATCTTAAATTTCCTCTGTGAGACATGATTCAGCTTGAGTGTTGTCAAATGCCCTTTTCTATTCTGAATTCTAAAATTAGCCTTCTTGGCTAATGTATCTCTTCTTCCTTTCTTCCACAGCTCTCTGCTTCCATCCAATATCCATTTTGAAGAGGTTGAATAAACGGGCAGTTCTGTCTATCCTTCTTGATAAAACGTCTTTTGGTTCCAAATCTGCTCTTGCTTGGAATACAGGCTTTTTTGAACCACTGATTCTGACTAAAGAAGGTTCTTGCCTATTTTGCTTTTCAAGCCTCACTAATGCAGTTGCACTTACAAATCAGTGTCTTTAATTTGTTGAGATTTTTCTGGTATCTGTTATTGAAATGGACATGATCCTTTTTCCTTGGGTAAAATCAATTCACCAAGCAAGTGATCCCAGCTGACTCAGATCCCTTGAACATAGACATTTATAATTAAGCTTAGAAGGCCTGTGTTACCCTCTTCCTAAAAATTTACTTCTGTTAATGGGTAAAATAAAAGCCCTAAAAAAAAAAAAAAGACCTTTCTTTACTAAAATACACCATATAAGAGGATTATGCAAATATCCAAAAACACTAATTACACCATAACCTGGAAAACAACAGGAGTGTTTGGATTAGCTTTCCAGTGTCTTCCTGTTTGCTCCCTTTACACCCATCCCTCTGGTGACCTCCTTATGGCACCTGTTAAGTCACTTGAGACAACACAGAAAAAAAAGGAAAATTATATTCTCTGACAATGTGAACCTTCAGCCTTGGTCCCATGGGACCCTGGAAATGATGAAGCATATGCTCAAGGAAGAAAATTTCCAAATATTGAATCACTGTACAATACTGCCATTAACCATTACAGTATCGGATGATAAATCATAAATTAATCACAAAAGCAAAAGACTAAATCCTCTCATTCATGTTACCAACAAGCTGTCTCAGTGTCTTTGAAATGATACTGTAGATTGACACAGACAAATCTCAATACCAACATGACAGCTTTTTCCCTGTGTTCTGACATGTGAAAGATTACAGTCTCATTAACTACAGTCTATATAGTCAATTACAGTCAATTAAATGCAATCAACTGAAGTATATTTGTTGTTATTTCACTGCTTTATATAATGTGGTTTTATGTGAACAAAACCTTTTTAACCATGACACTGCTCTGATATGAAAAGCTGTAGAACAATTTGTATGTATGAGCATAAGGAAAGTATAAATTTCTACAGCAATCTCCATTCAAAAAACAGTTGCTAACTTATGATTCAGGACTTACTTGCTCTATAAATGTTTAAAAATTCTGAGAATTTTAACAGTAAAACATTAAAAAAAAAAAGTTCTCTAAAACACTGTTGAGAACAAGCAATATGCCGAACTTTTGCTTTGAAACTAACAAGTTCATTCTCCACTGTCAATGTGTAATACTTTCTCACTAGCATTTACAGTGTAATTCTACTCTGAAAAGTGACTGTGTAAAAATGACACATAGTTAATGAACAAAGCAGTTCTAGGTATATCAGAGACAGACCTCTTCTTTAACTGAGAATAACACACTTTTATAAGTTTTTACTCTAATTAGAGTGGAAAAATAACATATTAGGGAGAAAGTGAGCTCCATTTTATTCCCTTCTCTGACTTTTATACAGCGATTGTTATGTCTAATTAGTTACTTATGCCAAGCCAAGAAAATAAAAAAAAGTGGGAACACAGAAGACACAAAGTGTCCAGGGATATAGTTAGTAGATGTGGACATGTTCCAGCAAGGAGGATACTTAGAAAAAAGGGAGGGGGAGAAAGAAAAAAAACAAGAAAAAGAAAGAATTAAAAAAAAAAAAAAAAAAAAAAAGAATTACTGAGTTGCTAATGAAAAGCTTTTTTTATTTACTTTACAGCTTTTTTTCTTAATAGTATTTTGGCCATCAAAGTAGTGTGCACAGAAAAGAGAGGAAAAATAAATATTTCAGAAAGAGCCTCTAACTTGGTTTTGTTCATTCTAAGCAATTTACTCTTCAGTTTTTGGAAGACTTCACACTTTTTTATTCTTCTATTGTGTTGACAAAAGAAAAGAAGCTCTTTTTTGTTGAATCTGTGTCCTTGAGAAAACATACATTTGTTTTAAATTTTAACAACAATCAGAGATTTAGCAAAGGATTTCTCCACAGGGAAAAAAAAGTTAAACCCATGCCAGTTTACATAAAAATCAAAATTCCTCTCTAACAAATACCTCAACAAACATAACAGTTACATATGGTATATCATCACTGTCAAGGACACACAGTAAGAATTGTTCATACACCTCACAATAAAAAAATAATGACTGAACATTCTCAAACAATCCCAGATCTCTAAATATTCATGTAGCCAATGCATACAGAGTCTAAAATAATAAATACATAGTTTTATAGAAGAAATGTAGTAAAAGTAGTTGGGACAAAATACAAACAAACAAAACCCCTGGCTATTTCCTATTCATTGTCTTATAGACCCACTAGACTCAATATGTACAAATAAACTGTCCAAAGGCTGACAGTAGAATACAGTGGGAACAGGAATTGAATCAGGCACATGGAGTGATCCTTGGAGGTTCTAGGCAGCAAAAGGAGTTGGATCCCATGGGTCCCTACAACTCAGCATATTCTATGACTCTGGGATTCTGATTCTTTCTCACCAGTGACCTTCTAAGTATAATGCCACAAACACACTTCCATTTTTATCACTATCAGAAGAGCATAAACAGCCATGCAAAGCAGATCTATGAACCAAAGACACTGCAGATGTTTTCTGACCAGGGCCATGTATTTTAAGAGACTATTCTGTACAAGATACAAATCGTCCCCTGCAATATGGGCTGCAGAAAGTCCTACATTCTTTTAAGCTCCAGCATCTTCTCTTGCTGCTCTTTGTAGACCTTCCATTATCTCTTAATGTTCTTTTTGGACCCTCCATTATCTCTTCATGTTCTGTGCTCTTTTCCATGCTCTTCACAGAGTGATCTCCAAGTTGCCTCAAAGTTTGTGTTTCTCCTCCTTATTACCTTGTGCCTGGTCTATAAATGTTTCTGTCAAGTAACATGAATCCAGGTACTGTTTCCTGCACATACACACATCCTTCCTTCAGTCCTTTCACAGTTAAGAACTACCATCCAACTATTTAAGATTAAACAAATTAAATCGCTTGGGGAACTTTGTTATATAATGCATTGCTCACAATAGCTCATCTCTAGTTCTTTTTCTACAGCTGTCCTACATACATGTCATTTTACTCAGATCAACCCACTTAGAAGGGGTAAATAACTTCTCCACAACTTCTAATGAAATAATCAGATAGAACTGTTAATGTGCCCTTGAAATTTCTTGGCAATCTTTCAAGATCCTACAAACATTATGAATCCAAATATGTGGAAAAATAATCATGTCCATTGCATTCCATAGCACACTCCATATTTATGGATCCTATTATGTCCACTTTACCACCAGGTAAGTGATACAGACATAGACTGATAATTAAAATTCTATATGAATATCTGTTTTGATGATAATTTCCTTGAAACAAGTTACAGTATTTCTCAATTGCCAGGGAAGTTACATGATGATGTGGCATATTTTACATTTGGCATGTAAAATGCGGAAACAATGCAAAAAATGGCTTAAAACAAGCTGAAGATGAAGTTTCAGTGACAAAAACTACAGAGGCAGTATGGATCCAATAAGAAAACTGAATTTAGTAGAGAGCAAGTTGTCTCTGATCTTGGGAGAATGTTTTTGGACACCTAACAGCTTTTTTATTACTGTGGCTGATTAAAATGAAAAGCCCTACTACTAAAATGTTCTTTTTGATGAGGTTTTTTGCCATGAACTATAGACCTTGCAGTCCAGTGGGATACAAATCCTTTGATCCTGTGCAGTCACATAAATTCAAAGTCGTAAACCAACATTGAATTTGATTTTATTAGTGTGGCTGATGTTGCCAGAATTGTAATGCAACCTTGTTTTTCTTCTCTTTTCTTCCTTTTCTTTTGGGGAGGGGATGGAAAGGAGAGTTTACTGTCAACATTGCTTCACCATATAAAGAACTAATTTCTTTGGCAACCAGGCTACAAGATCAACCATTATAACAAAGCTTTGTAACTATATAGGAAAGCAATGATATATGTTGCTAAGTTGTAAAACCAATTATTTGGATTAAGTAAAAGCTGAAACAAAAAGCATTATTAGTAAAGCACATGGAAAACACTAACCAAAGATAAAGTTATATATCTATAGAAGCACAATGAGCAGCAATGAATACTTCTCAATAGGAATTATTTAGCCAAATAGTGCCATAAGAACAAAAAAAAGTAACTCTACACTTTAAGAAACTATTTTCATTCTTCATAATGAACATAACTTTTGTCTAAAAGTTCTGAGAATTTTTAGAGATGATTAGCCTCTCCGTCAAAATATTGTTCTCATGTGCAATCAAAACAACAAAAGGAGATTCTACACAGATAAGTAGAAGTATAACATCAGTTATGGAAATGACTATGTATTTGTTCAAAAACCACACCTACTTTAAACTAACATATACTGCATGCTAATTATGCATTACCACACTACTGTAGACATTCCCATTATAGAATTTGAAGAAAATATTGCAGATTATAATGTCTGAGAAAAAGCAGCCTTGATCAATTACTCAAAAGGGAGCAATCAGAACAATCTTAATTTTATTCCTTCCCATCAATGTTTCCATGTAGCACAGCTATGCAGAAACTTTTTCTTCAACAGAACTAGTATCTCATTTAAGATTCTTATTCAGACAAAAGTTAAAAATTGAATAATGAAAAGCAGAAAGTTTTCAAGACTTCTGCACTGTGTGTGCTGAAGTTGAAATGTATGCAAGAACAAAGTGTGGACCCTCAGAAAGAGACACAACAGTAGAGTAAAGGCATGATAATGCTGACCTAGAAAAACAGGTTCTACAGTTGTTCAAATTGCAAATTCCTGCAAGACGAGTCACAAGTAATTTTAGTCAGTTTTCCTCACGTAGTCACCAGTGATACACCTTCTTTTACAAAAAACTATATTGAGATTCTGGGATTCAATGTATAATTGCAAAGTTTAAAATTAACCGTAATTGAGCATTTGCGCAAATGTAAGCATCCCAATAAATCTGTTAAACCATAGGTCTATGAATAATAACATTATATACCTATCCTAACACATATTGTAAAGTCCACTTTATAGTTAAACATTAAAAACTTAAAACTTACGACAGTAGAAAAAATTGTAATGAAACTACTTATAATTTAAGACCAAATCTTGAACAATAAAGCAAGGGAGGGCATCACTCACTGACCACCAAAAATAAAATCAAATACTGAATGGACTGCATTAACTCCAGGACACATATTCTGGAGAATATTGCCCACATATAAGTAAAACTTGTACTGTGAAGCCCAGACCCAAGTCTTTGCAATCTATCTCCTACCATTTTCTGTCCTAATTTCCAGGCTACCTCTTTTGCCCTTCATCTTGCCAGTGTGGTGTCTCAAGACTGCATGCTATAAGGTCTGCCAGTCCTAGTATCACTACTCACTGTTTTTTACCTGAAATTGTACCTTTCACATCTCCATACATACATCCTACTCTTGATGTTTTGACCTAGTATTTTATAACAACTATTTTATAATAAGCATTTTATAACAACTTTGGTGGCCTTGTGGAAATGGCAATTTAAAGTTTGTTCAACACCAGAATGTGTAATCAGTGATCACTATATTTGCAAAGTCAAAAGCTGTTAAAATAAGGTCTCTACTGAATATGAGCAAAAAAAAAAAATTATTTAAAAAATTTTAACTTCTAATTTCAGGCAGATTTTCCCTTTATCAAAGCAAAATGTTCATCTTTGACAAATTTGTTCCTACTCCTGTTAAAACCGGGAATATTAGAGCCAGAATTTTTCAACAACATTACGTATTTAATTCAGAAAAAACGCCTTATAACTACTAGATTTAAACAAATATCTGGTGCAGTAAATTTCAAAGAACAGATAATTTTGGCAAGAAAGCATGGGGTACATGCTTTCAAAATCAAAATGGTAACTTTGATACTACCTAATTTCTAATGGCTTTTATAATTCCATGATGACACTTCAAATAATTTCCCTTTTATACAATTGTTTCGTATGTTACAGAGATCCTCAATATCTGTGAAAATAAAATGTCCTCTTGTTCAAAATGTGTGCTCTACTTTACTCTCCTGAGTGCACAACATATTTATTCAAGGCAAGGTGATGGGATAAATTAACTTTCATAAACTATGAAAAGTGTAGCAGGTTATAATGAATTTTAAGAGTTTTGTTTTAGCCCTCATTAAGCAGAATGTTTTGTAATGTGTCTAAATTTGAGCAGGAACTCAGTCTTGCTGAAGTTTAAACGCTATAAATTGTCTTGCTCTATGCACATTTTAACACTGCACACCATATCCATGCGCTGAAATAAAGAGATTTTCACTGTTTTCAATATAAGGAATATGGTCTGTGGTAACTTCTTAAATAAACAGGAGAATCCTTGGATCAACATGTGGAATTAACAGCATTCTGCAGCTGACACAAAGTTTAAACAATCCAAGTCTCACAGTGAAATTGCATTGAAAATAACAACATGGCAATATGGCAAGTGGTCATATTGAAAAAAATACACAACACAATGAAAAAATAATCTTCTGGGATATTCAAGCTATCTGATAAGAAAATATTAACAATGTAAACATATTGCTAAATGAAACTAAGAATGAAAAGTATATATTGCATCAAAAATATTATACATATGAAGTCAATGGAGGAGAAGAAGGGGGAAAATTTTGTTTATTTTAAGTGTCAGAGCACAGCAATTATGTATTATGATTTGGATATAAAAATTGTAATGTGCAAATTTTTAAAATGCTAACTAAGCACTGCACTAGGGAGTATCTTCACACAACATGAAGAATCATTCCAAGCTCTGTTTCTGAATGAAGATGAAATAGTCAAATGGTTCCAAAGAGATTAAGTGCTGCTTGCTTAAAAGTTACTCTTTTATTGCTCCTGTCCTTGGTTGCCTAGTTTACTACTTCAACTTCTCTAGCACTGGCTATGCAAATTTTTCAGCACAGGAAGGTTTTTTCCCTGCTGGGAATTTACTATTTTAGGAAACACAAACTTTAAAGATAATGTTGTTGCCATTGTCTGGGAGCCTTAGGAGTTCTGAAATCAGTATTTTAATACAATTCAATAGGAGTTCAGTCTCTTTTTTTCTCATAACTTTCATGGTTTTTTCAGTCTTTACATTTTTTTCCTCTCTTGCATCGCAGAGTGGCTCTGCAGTGAACAGGGAGAATTCCTTCAAGTGTACAAAGTAACCAAGAAGAAGGTTCATAAAGGCACACAGTACACACACAGTGGTGAAACCACACATTTAGCAGCTGAAAGACTGAAACATTTCAAGTTAAGCAAGATCAGTACCAATAATTAACCACAAGCTGGGAGACCTTCATCAGTTCACCACATGGAAATGCTGAAAAGCCTGAACAGCTCATTAGGAAAGACTGACTAATAAACCCTTGCTGACCTTGGCTGCTCCTTTGAGCTGCAACTCCACCAGAGTGAGAAGCATACATGATACAGATTTTCTTCTATATGTGCATGCTGGAATACAAAAGTACAACAGAGCACACTCGAAGCAGCCAGCTACCTCATGGATACACTTCATCTTGTAAAAGCCAAAAACAACAATCTCAGCATCCAGAAGCAAAATCTTATTACAAAACATCAGCATATATCCAAAGTCCACATATATTCAGAAGTTTCAGGTTTTGTAAGTACTGAGGCGTATCAAAGCTTTCAACACTATTAATCATTGGACCCCATATCTTAGTAGATTTCAAAATGCAGTGACTTCTGACAAACCATGATATCTCTATCCCATGCAAGAATTCACATATGCACACACAAAAACGAGGGGGAAGAAAAAATTTCTTTTTCTCCAGAAAGAAATAACAAAAATCCCTAAGACCATCCAGTTCATATTTTTTTCAATTTAATCTGCTCAAAAGTAGGCCAGTTTGTTGTAATAGTCTATCTATTAAAAAAATAGGCAAATTAAAATATTGTAAAATGTTTTGATTTGATATTAAAACATCCAATTTGTGATGTATGCTCTGAAGCTGAAATAAAATTTACTTTTACATCTAAGTAAAAGACATTTTAAACTGCCAAAATAAAACTGAAATCACCCACTTCTATATAGAGGTACTTTAAAAAGCATTCTGGCATACAAGATCTTTCAACACTATTCACCATTGGCTCCCACAGCTGAATTAAAAATTCCAAAATGTTGCAGAGTGAAGCAGTACCTTTTGTTATATTCATGTTATAATTAAAGAGCAACAGAAGCATTCGTAAATGGAAGCATACTGACCATGAGGGACAACAAATGGGAAAGTGAAATGACAAAGAGACAAGGAAGGACTTAGGAAGTATGAGACATGAAAAAACAGATTTGTAAAAGAATGAAATTATCATCATAGAGCTAGAGCTTTATTACTTAATAAAATCTTATATGTTTTTATGCCTTTGTGGTCTCAGTACAAAATAAAAATAAATTATCTTTAAATTATCAGAAAATTTTGACTGGTGCTATGACTTTTCCTTTCACATTCCTTTTTCTTCCACATTTTGCAATGTTTTCTGGGGCACTTTGAGGCACTGGTCTTTAATCTCAATTTATGATATGAAATAGTTTTCAAAGTTAAGGAAGTTCTTCTGTGAAAAGGAAATTACTTTCAACCCACTTCTACATTTCAGCTCTTAGAACCGCCACAAAAAAGAAAAAATGCAAACATTACCAAGGAGGCCACAAAGGTCACTATGAACACCTCATGATACATTCTTCTCTAAATGAGGCCAGCTTGCTCTTTCGTAATGTCACGGCTTTATACCAACTGCATTACCATTCACTATTTCTTAAGTTTCAATAATAAGTTTATAACTGTGATAGATGCAATAATGCAGGTATTTCTTTCAAAAATTTGCCATGAGATATTTTAAGAGATGTAAAAATAGGATTTTATTATATAATATGAATTTAATTATTTATAAGCTAGTTATAGTTAATTTTTTATCAAACACCTATTAATATTTCTTACACTATATTACATGAAATGCATTATGTTATAATATTATGCAATATAAAAACCTGAAGATACTAATATTCTCAGTTTGGAAATACATAAAAGATCTAGTGAGCTGATGAAAGCCTAACAACCTGTATCAGAGAAAAACATCCATGCATAGGGTAACAGGGTTAGAGGACAGCTAAAGACCTTCCTTCCATCTTCAAAAAGCAGTATTAAACTCCCAAATAACTAAAGATGAAGGTATATTTGGTACCTTTGTTCTAAAGGGAACAAGGAGACATTAGGGAAAAACTTAAATTTTTACTCATTTTACCAATTCAACTTACAGGGAAAAAAAGTATGGTGCACCCTTGTGCAGTTACGTGTTGGGTTAAATATTAAACATTGCAGACAGAATATCACCTTCAAGTAAATTCCTTTCTTTCAGAAGACAGGAGTTCATTAATATTTTTTTGATTTGTGCTGTTGTCATCTACTTAGCTGGTTATTACATACTCAAGATTAGGTTCTGCTGGACAAAAACTGCGAAGGTGTTAACAGCTATTACTTATCGATTGAGCGACTTCAATTCTAGTTTCATCATGTGCAAAATAATTTCTGACCTAAAGCTAAAACAGATACACAAACAGTGGGCAGGATGACACCATACTCAGTTTAGAAGGAAGTATGAGACCTGCACACGTTTCTGGGAACTTTTTCAGAAAGACTCAGCTGACATCTAGTGGCAAGAGCAGGGAAAGCAAAACACTTAACAATACAGAATAAAAATCGTTCCATGTCTTTAAAATGTATTATTTAGTATTTTGTAAATATTATGTGAATAATTCAATAAATCATTTGAATGCAGCAAAAGCATTACCCTTTTCAGACATTACTTTCATGTGGATGATTCAGTTGAATTATATACATTATTTACCCTTCAAGAGTTATGCTTTATGCTGATTGTTATGCAATAAGACATGGTACAGATTCATCAGTAATTGACTTGGCGTAATACATGTTTTAATCTTAATACGTATACACACTACATGACATAAACTGATTTCAAGAGACATCAGAAAAAGGAACAAAGCTTCAATTTTTGGTGATAACATAAAGATGGCAAAATAAAATACAGTACAGTAACTCGCCCTCCCTACCCAGTGATTGTTGCATCTTTCAAGACTACTACATTCACTGCAACTTCAGTCTCACAGATTCAGCACCAGCCTCTACAAACCAGAGGTATGGGTAAAGCCTTGGCTGCAGTCTGGGTATTCTGTATGAACTTTATACGAAATTAACATAGTGATAACAAATATTGAAGAATTAAAACCAATCTGGAATTCCTATTCATATACTCAAGAAAAAAAACCCTACAAAAAGAAACAGTATAAAAGTATAGGGTACTTTCTAATGCTAAAGAATAAATATATCACTCACTTATAAGCCTCTATAGACAGGTTTCAAGGGACAGAATCTAGATAAGGTTGCTTACTTTCACCTTCAGAGGACAGTTTAATAATATTTTGAGAACTTTCCCATACATATAACTTCCAAAACTTCTTAACATTTTTCAAGGCCTTTTTGGAATAACAAAGACTAAGGGTTTCACTCCCAACCTTTTTCAGAGAAAATATGATAATCAAATACCAGATATGGAATTTGGATCAGCTTGCCAAAGAACTGGTTCAGAGAAATTCCTGTCTGTAGGTTCTTTCAGTGCATAGGACAAAATCAGATTCAACCCAAGAATTTTCAATAGTTGGGATATATATTATCACATTTTTCTGTTATACCCTTCAAGAACAAAATGCAATAAATTATTACATTAACCATGACATCATTTTACTCCCCTGTTATATGCTCCCATTTAAATTTTATAATGCAAATTTCAATACTTCACATTATACAATGTGATCTGCCTAATGACAGTTAATGCAGCCATGTACTGGATTATCAGAATTCCTCTATTAGTAAATCTATTGATTTTCCATTCTATTTGCCTTAATGATGACAAAGGAAATCCTGAATGTTTTGTAATTGATGACCTGTATACTAACGACTTAGCATATGAACCCATAGTAGAAGAACATAGTGGAGCTATACTTCAGAACACATCATAACTGGTGAGAAAAGGAAGACGGCTGTTAATTTCAACTAGGTGTGATTACCAAATTCAGTTATACTGCTATTTAGGTTCCTGCTTTTATGATAAAAATAATTTCTTCTAATATTTCACTTTACTTACCACAGACAAAGGAAAATGAGCTCTAATACTAAACTGTGTAATTTCTGATTTTGATAACTAATTGGTCAATCTTACACTTTAAAAGAGGAGACATCAATACCAAGTGCTCAATATTAAACTTCAGAAAGTCTCATACATGCTTATTTTCCTGTTATAATTACAGAAAACTGCTTCTACAGAAGTATGTTTCACCGAGAAGGAGTAAGTAGTTAAACACTAGTGCCAGTGCAAAAATACTGCACTGCTGTGTTAGCAGGAAGAATTTAATAGAACAACAATAAGGAGAACTACAAAGAGGAAGCAAATAAAACTGCTTTTTGGACATCATTATGAGTGCAGGTATAGATCTTAACCAAATTTATTTTAGCTGAGCAGGCAGTCAACTGAAAACAACTTCTAAAAAGAAAGTTAAATTCTTTATATTTGATAGAATGTGTATGTTTGCAGCACTTAAATCTGTAAAATGCACTAGTCAGGGAAAAAAAGTAAATAATTAAAAAATTATACCTTTAATGTTTCAATTTCTTCTTTGTGTTCCCTCTTTAAATGCAGAATGGCAGCTTGGTACTCTGTAGAAATAAAAAAAGTACATTCCCTTAGAGTCAGAAAACAATGAGCCATCTTCAGCATAGAATATTTCATACAAAACCACTGGGTCCAGAATGCAGGTGTAGGCTCTCAAATAAATGATCTTTTATAGTGGTGATGGAAAAGAAAATCTGAACACAGCAATTAGCATTTTTTTCTAAGACCACATGACTAGATTTTCCATGGTATTTCTGAGAGAAGAGGATAAAACAGAGGTCATCTTCCATGCTGAGAAGGAAAAATGGGGGAAAAGACTGAAATAATAAAAGGAAACTTTAGTTTTGCCTAATTTTGCAGATAAATGAGGAACTGATAGGATATTATGACATGCACATGCATGCACACAAACACTCTCACCTGAATTCTAAAACAACATGCATCAAACACAGTGATTTAAATGGAACTACAAACATACAATCACTATCGGATAAAACAGCAATCACAAATACAAATTAAGACTTCAGAAAGTACCAAACAATGAGATATAAAGAATTCTTTCCTAATTCTATCATATGAAGATTAATTACAGAGTTTAACTACAAAGTACCGTGAATGAGATACAGGACAGCTCTGCCATTTAGTGAGACTGTAACAAAATCCAAAGGCTGAAAGCATGAAGAATCAGCAGTGAAAAAATGAGGCAGCCAGGCATTGATCACACAGGTTTAGTGATGGCATAGATTTACCAAACACACCTCTAGGACCACTAATACTATGGTTCCCCTCAACCTGTACCCTAACTGCATTTGGCCAGATGAACAAAGAATCCCTTATGTAAGACACTGGCCCTCCTAAACAAGTGACTGGAGTTTGTTGTTAGATGATAAAAGTCCCACTTCTATCTGCTTTCAAACCAAAATTCATCCAGAAGTGTGTTTCCAGTTTCCTGGCTTGGTTTCTGTCTCCTCAACTAAATCCCAATTTAAACAAGGACTGAAAATAGTCCAAATAATTTAAATGTTACTGTCAATGGTCTCTAACACTAAGGAGTTTGTATGATCCATTCATCAGAAGAACTAACAAAATAGCATTAAAGTATCAAAGTATGGACCAAAGAACCAGATCAATAAAATATGCCAGTGCTTAACTGTTCTTGTTCACTTTTTTTCCCCTTTTTCTTTTCACAGCACATGAAGGAAAGAGGAAAGAAAAGTTGATCATCACCCTTAAATCTGCATGACATGTAAGCTTTTAATGTAAAGCTATTTTTTCCAAACACAAGTGACATTATATGTAAGTAGCTGAATTCATACATAAAATCAAAAGGGATCAATATTTCACAAAGCATAAAATAAAAACCTTGGTGATTCCAGCTAGTTATAGTATCTGTCTAAACTTCTTGCCCTCTAACAGATCTCTACTTAGAGCTTTCTGGCATGGAAAAATTGCCTGACGGCTCTGCCGGAATCACAACCGGTTAGGTCCACAAACTTTTCAATTTTCTGCTGTTAATTCCTTTGACTGGTTGATATTCCCTCTGGATGCAGGCTCTGCATATCCATTCACCTAAACAGGACTTAAAACAGTTGCCTCAGGTCCCCAGAAAACATTGTGACCGTTCTGGCACCTCAGCTGCTTTAAGCACTCAGTTTGCAGGGCATGAACCTTATGAATGTCCTGACTTGAAGCTTAGCTCTTTAAGGTCACATGATAACTGAAGTAAACAACAGGCTTTGAAAATGCTCCTAACAATCAGTTCTTAGTTTGGCTAATAAAAGGATACAGATCTATCTTAACAAAAGATCTACTTTCTATGCGGGATTGCCCAATGCTTAAAATTCTTTGGGATTTGGGTAAGAGAGTTATAATTCACCTATCTGACATAGACCTGCACTAGCACCAGAATCAGATTTTTCACCGTGTTTACCCATTCCCAACCCTCTGTTGCTTACTTTTTTACCTTGGCACAAATGTTCGTGCAATTAGAGAATGATGAAAGAACCCCCATGAATGAAATCTAACACAGCATAAGAAGTTTAAATTTTTTTTAACAATTAAGTATATGTCATCACGGGCACATGTTTTTCATTGCTTCTAGCTGAACGCTCTGAAACAAGTTCTAGAGATTGTTTAACTTAAACTTTGTTCTAAAGTAGAAGTAAGACAGAGTAGCAATTCTTTAACTGTTTACTTATCCCTTAGAAAGTACTAAGTTAAAAGAATTGATAATCGTAACTAATTTCTTAAAACACACTGCTACTGCATAAAAGCAAGTGTATCATAAACTGATACACTGTAACAGATTTAAAAGATTGTCTATTATATAAAATGACATACAACAGTTTAAGACTCTCATTATATTATTTTTAACTAGAAGAAACTATCTTCTGGATAGAAGTTGACACCCAGAAAGGTACAGTAATTTCACGAATACAAGCCACACCGTTTTGACCAAAATTTTGCTCCCACACCGGAAATGCGGCTTATACTCAGGAGCGGCCAACATGTGAATAATTTTCTGACATTTTCAACCCCGGGAGTGCAAACCAAGTCAGTGCAAACTGCAAAGTCGAGCACCTGCCAGTAAAACCCTGCATTTACGCGGTTGTTACAAATTGGTTACTCTGTTGCGCGGGGGTGGAGTTGCTCCGTGCAGGCAGCACAGGGGGTGGGGAAGGTGGGGCAACTCTCTCCGCTTGGCCCCGCAGCTCGGGGGGCTCCCGTCCCCGCATGCCACCGCCGCAGGAGCAGGCAGGCTCCATCCCTGCCTCCCACCGCCGCCGCAGGTGCCGGTGGGCTCTGTGCCCCCCCTGCCACTGCGGGGCAGCGCCGGGTTGGGGTGACCGAGCCCAGTGGCAGCAGCGGCCGGCCCCAAACGGCCCCGCCGAGCGGCAGCGCTGAGCTGGGCCACCCAGCTCTGTTGGCAGCCCCGAGCCCTCATGGCCCGAGCCGAGCCAGTAAACCCCGCCCTGCCGTGATTCTGTTACTATTTGGTAACTTTGTTGCACGCGGGTCCTCGCTGCGAACGACAGAGCGGCTTATACTCAGGTGTGGTTTATTTATGGACAAAGAACGAAATGTTTGCCAACACCCGGCGATGCGGCTTATACTCAGTGCGGCTTGTATTCGTGAAATTACTGTACTTTAATTCTCAAGCAAATGTTTATTTTTCTGTATAAAATATTATAATGACAATTACATCACAATTATATTGTCTTGCATAATATAAAGCAACTCATGTCCATTCCTTTTCTATGTTTTGTGAGGTCAGCTTAATTTAGTATAATTGTACACATACAGTTAACATTTTAAGAAAATAAACAGAGATGCATACAGAGATGGCAGTCAGAATCATTAAAATGCTGAGGAATTTGACTAGAAAAAATAATTGCATTCATGCAATTCCAAAAATCAGTTCCTTAACATACTGGCAACAGAATAAAAAATTTAATTATGCAGTGCTGCTGGGATGCTGCTTAAAGCAGTAAAAATCAAAACGGCAAAGTAAACAATAATGACATTTTAACAGGAAGAACTATGCTGGGAACAAAATATAAGTTGGGATTTATCAACTACTGAATTCTTTTATTCCATTTAACTTAAAAAAAAAATCACGTAGGCTACACATAAAATCTAGAAAGACCAACATATCACGGAGTGATTTGTCTAGGTTAAAAATTAACAGTGCCAGTTTAAGAAATCTGATATGGCTCTGTGTAGCCAGCCTGATTCTCACATAACCACTGTAACTCATTTGGTCTTGTTAGTGAGGACATGTGAGCACCTGAGGGCAGCTCTCAGAGCCAGCCCCAGTACAAGGCTGCAGCTGAATGCAGGGCCTCCCACTTCCCAGTGCTGCCCTACCTCAAGGACCTTCCAGACTGACAGGGAGAAAAGCTTCTAACCTCAAACTACAGAATGGCTGAGGCTGGAAGGGAGCTCTGGAGGCCCTCTGGTCTGCACCGCTGCCTCTCGCAGAGCTGATTGCCCAGGACCATGCCTAAATGGCTTTCAAACTCGGGAATCTCCATCCTCCTCATCCTCTCTGGGCAACTGTTCCACAGTCACCTTCACAGAGAGAAATCGTTTCCTGATGTTTAGATAGACTTTTCTGTGTTTCAATGTGTGCTCACACTGATCCTGATCCCATGCACCACCTGGCTTCTTTTTACACCCTATGTTATAGGTCTAAGCTAATCCTTGTGTCACAAGGTGTCTTTACCCAGTTTGTGCAGTGTCAGGGGAGCAGTATTTTCATAAAATCAAAGAATCATTAAGGTTGGAAAAGACCTACAAGATCAAGTCCAATCTTCAACCAAGCATCTCCGTGACCATTAAACCATTAAACCGTACCAAGAAGTGCCACATCTACTTATTTTTTGAATACTTCCAGGGATGGTGACCTGTTTCAATGGTTAACCACTCTTTCCTAATACCCAAACTGAACCTCCCCTGGGTCAACTTGAGGCCATTTCACCTTATCCTATCACTAGGTGACAGGGACATGAAACTAACCCCTGGCCACTACCTTCTTTCAGGTAATGAGCAATAAGGTCTCCCCTGAGCCTTGTTTTCCCCAGACTAAACCATCCCAGCTCCACTGGCTGTTTCCCATAGGACTTACATTACAGATACTTCATCAGCTTTTTAGCCCTGGACACACTCAAACACCTCAATTTCAATTTTGTGAAGCTTTAAATTCTTTTATGATGGATAACAGAAGGCTGATTGTATAAATATCCTGTTGTACTTGCCTGGTCTCCAATCTGCCTGTGAGAAGACAGCGGCTGTAGGGCATAAATTTAGCTTCCCCTTAAGCAGATACTACTCTTAAGGACTTTTGAGACAAACTAGATAAAAAACAGATTGCAAGTACTACGTATTCCTATCCTGAAAAATGACCAGACTCAAATTAGGATTTTGCTACTGAAAAAATAATTTAAAATGTCACTCCTTTACAAAGGGCATTCAAACAAAAAAGTAAATAATCACATTGCACAGATTCCACTCCATACAGCTTGGAGTCTTAGTTTGCATTTACTACTTCTAATTTACTACTTTTTCCTTTGTTTTAAGAGCATGCCATCCCAAGAAAAATTTAATAGATCATGTAAGCTGTTGCCCACATGGGCATATTCTTTAGTTTTGCAACCTGATGCTTCCTGCAATCAATAATTATAACCTATTGAAGCTAAGCTAACTTTCATAAAACTGAACGTTTTTTCTAAGATAGTGAGATGAAGTAGAAATACATTAAGAAGTCTTAAACAAGTATTTGTTACATTCGCTTATTGCTAGCAACATAATACCATGTCATTGTAAAATATTTCACTAAAACATTTTTGAAAGTAATCTGAAAGTTGGTAAAGTACACAGGGAGCTGTATAGAGGCCTCAGTGAAGACTGAATATATACAGTGACTTGACAATGCAAAATTTCCTTTTTCCATGATGTTGTTGGAAAAATAAATCAATTATTCATTGTAAAAATTAAAAATCTACTTACTGTGAAACTTAAATTTCCATTACTCTTATGTTTTGCCATAGTCAGCAGATAACATTCTGATGAGAGAATGCTAAGTTTGGATTCAGATCTTCCCTAATTATACTAACTTTGTATAACGTGCAACTATCAAGTCTTGCTTTTCCAGTTTAATGCTATTGTTTCTTTCTAGGTATGAACTTTTTATCTCATTAGTTTTTGATATAATTTTTTTATTTTAATATATTTTTTATCTTACCTTTTTCCTAATGAATAGCTTGCTACATGTTTTTTGATAGTAACATAAGCATTTCACATTTCTTTGTTCAACTGTATGTTCTTATAAGGTGCTTGGGAAAAAATAAAACACAATTTTTGAAGTGACAAACTACATAATTGTCATGATCCTGTTCTGCCACCCACTGATACAGTCAACATTAGAAAATATCAAAACTTCCAGTCATGTTATATTTGGTTCTGTCTACATGCAACTGTGGGAAAAAGTAATTCTAATTAGTATTTTATATGGTTTTTAAAAAATTGTTTTAGCATTGAATATTGCAAATACAGAACCAGTGCAAACCTTCTTTCACTAACTGTCATGTTTGGTATCACGGATTTTAAAGTATGTTGCCAATATGGATCATACAAAGATAACATTGACTACAATGATACCAGTCCATCAGGAAAATATATTATTTTATCATTAGGTATAATACAACATTTGAAATACTCTGGTTAAAACCTGGAATTAACATCTACCCAAGTAATGTGCTGCAAGAAAGAAATAAAACTGTGTTTTAACTAACTACCAAGCGAAAAGAGGAATTACTTGGTGTCCTGTAATTTCATCAAACATAATAAGCAAATAGATAAAATAATTGCTGTTGAAACACAATGGAAAAGCTAATGCAGCAACCCCAAACAATTTAAAATGGGTGAATAAGGAAGATGGACACAACATCAACAAAGGGCTTTAAATGCTGTATGGCAGCAGACATGGGATTTGTTATAGAATCACAAACATCTACTGTGTGAAACAACAGAATATCACACATTGTGAAACTGTTAAAAATGCTTATAACCTTTTGGACATCAACATCTGCTAGAGCAAAAACTGTACAAATACACAGAGAACATTAGGGGTATGTAAGTATGACCCCAGAAAAATTTATTCATATTCTCTTGAACAGCAATTTTTAAATTAAAAAGTACCTGGAATCCAGAAAGTTTTCAGATACCAAAACTTACATATGGATAAAATGCAACACAGAAAAATTACTTATCCTGATTAAGATATACAAAAAGCACAATCTTTTCAATAGTTATTGTACTTCATCAGTTTTAAATTTTAATACAAAATAATTTGAAACAAAGGGATGTTCAATATATTAGGTTAATTTTTAAAGCAGTGTGTTTTCTAAAATTTTGGCCCTGAAAGCTAGATCTTGCAAATAAAATGTATAACACAGGACTGCCCGAATCTACCCCTAATAATAAAAACCAAAAACCAAGTATCTACAACAGCAGAATACTCTACTACTCATAGCCCTTTGGTGTCTGAATATGAACAAGTCCATCAATATTTACTGCTCCAACCTCTTAGCTTTATTATTTTTCCTGACCTTTTAGGATAAACATCATCTCCAGGAAACACACCTGTAATTCCTTTTGGGTCTATGGTTTCTACAGAGACAGCTGAGTTAAAATACTGAAGCGCAAAGGACATTGAATAGACAATTTAGTTTCAGCTGACTTCTTTAAAACACACTGAATTCCCAAATAAGTGCACCTCTAATCCTTTTAGTTACAAATTCAGATCTTCAAAATCAGAACCATATATCTGCATGATCAGTATTGTTAACTGCATTCAAGAAGTTGCATAGGAAGAGATGAGTGGTGAGATTTTCTTTTTCTGTTCCAAGAAAAAGTCTAAGATGTTGTTTACTTAATTGTTTCATTAGGATGAAGGGAAAAAACATGAGATTTTTATGCCCACTTGTCTGGTTTCCCAGCAGGCTGGAAATAGCACAAATGGCCTCTAACTGTAAGTACCTAAGCATTTCTACAAAACTCTGCACCACCACCAGAGTCCTGTGAGGAAGACCCCACTTTGAGTGAGATTTAGGAATGGTACTTCCCAATTTGATTCCCCCCATCAAGACACCCTCAAATGACACACTGCTCTCTAGTCCCTCCTTTCCCTCTCACTTCCCACAGAAGTAAGATGGAGTAGACAACTTGAGACGTCAAAAATTAAGATCACAGGTTGAGATATGAACAGTTTACTGGAAACAGCAATGAGATAAGAAAATGAACAGTAATGGCAACAATATTAATAACAAAAGTTTTCAAGTTAGAGGGTGAATGCTCAGCCTGGACCCTGAGACAATGAACAATGGAGTATGCTTCCCTTCTCCTGCCATACTTCTTTGACCGGAAGCCAGAGTCCCTTTCTCCCCACTCCTAAAAATTATGTACAGCGGTATTAAGTAACATTAGGGTCTTGGATGAAACTAGGACATGAGGGAAATAGGAAATGCTTGCAATTGAATTGTGAGGGAAAGAGGTGTCTCAGACAAGACTTCCCAGAAGCTCACTTAATGGCAGTCTACACAGACAATATAACTTTCTTAACCTAAGATCACTAACAGCATGTGCAAGGAAATTTTAACAAGTTCCAATACAAGTTGATTTAATTAATGCAAAATTGTCTTAACACTGTCTTATTTCCTAAGAAATATCCATACAGCTGTGACAAACATGATTGGACTGTCATTACGAAACTTCAAAGGGACTAGGAGGGCTTCAAAGTACTTTGGATTTATTTCTTCTAATATGATGTCTACTCATATCATCATCTAAATGGTGTTTTGCGGTAGAATCAAGGAGTAGTTCTTCAGTGACATAATGTAAGAAGAGTTTATCCTGGTCATAAGGTTTGTTTTTAAATCTTGTAAGATAATCACACTGAATCCTCACCAACATCTAGTATTCCTAACTCAATTACAAAAAAGGATCAAGAAAAAAACAACCAAATCTTAATCCTTAAAAAGTTTTAAATCAGTAGATTGTTATTCTGTAATTCTATGAAAAGCATGACAACAGAAAATTACCTAATGAATAAACATGCAAAGAAAAATATAAATGCCTTATTCACTTTTGTCAGTTACTTCAGTAAACAACTACAGAAGGGAAAAGTTGTTGTAGAAAAAAGAGAGCACTATCAGAAACTCCTCTTTTAAAATGAGTTCCAACTCAGCTCCATTTAATTATTACACATTTTGACAGTAAGTGCCCAACCCTGGCAGCGATCAAGGCCAGGCTGAATGAGACATTGAGCTACCTGGTCTAGTGGGAAGTGTCCCTGGCCCTGACAGGGGAGTTAAGGTCCCTTCCAACCCAAACTATTCTATGATTCTTTAATTTGATAATTCAAAAAGCTGCTTAAAAGGAGCTTCTGAGCCACGAGCATTTGCTCAAAATATCTTTCTTAAGCTTCACTTAAAATCCAAAAACAGTCACCACTCTGCATGTCCTGCTCTTGGTGGGTGCAAAACTGAGCAAGAAAACAAAGACACAGCAGGGGCTATAAGTGAAATAAACTTCCAAAAATCAGGTTAACATAGTTAATTATTTTGCTTAAAGGACAATTAAACTTCCTTTTCCTTCAAAAGACATCCCTACTGATTCATTACTGGGAGGTGTCCCTGCCCAAGGCAGGGGTGTTGGTACTAGATGATCTTTAAGATCCATCCCAGTCTCTTAATATTCTATGAGCCTATGATTACTAATGACATTATCAGTTAGTATTTAATTAAGCCTCACATGATTGTCAATGGGATTTTACTGTATTTGTCAGCCTTACACGTGCTCTTGTTTTGAATAAGAATCAGTGTATGTCCAAACAGTTATCCATAACTAATGTTAAGATCTATCATCACTTTAATTTTCACTATTGCCTTTGCTCCAAAGACTTTAGGAGAAAAAACATTGCCAGATTATAACATGTCTAATGTGAGATTAAGAAGAAATTAACCTAAATTCCACTCACTTTAGTGGGATGACAGGCATTGAAACTGAACTACTGTAAGATGGAATTCTGAAAACAGCTCCTAAACTGTTATATAACTTCTGTAGTCTTAACAAATCTTTAGTTCTAAACAGTAGTAGATACAGCAGACCCAGCCTTTACCACTTCTATTCCATTCCAAGGAAAGATAAATACTACCTTTAGGATAACAAAGGAAACCAAAGACCAGACACAGACAGACAACATTACACTGTTCCACCCACCTGGTGGTCCCTCCTTGTAAAGCTTTAGGTGAGCTAGAGACAAAAGCATAAGTAAGATTGTATTTAAACTTCACTCAGGGAATTTGTACTTGACACTCATTAGCTACATATTCTAGCAGGGAGTCTTGCACACCCCCTGCTTTTCACTCATTACTAAAAATATATAACTCAGTATTTGCAGCTCCCCCTTACATTATTTTGTCTTGCAAAAAATTATCAGCTGCTTGTGAACTGCCTAACTTCACTAGCACGGTCTATCAAATCAAACCAAAATCAAATAGCAAGTACTTCAATAAATTTCTACCATGTAATAGCATCCCATGGATGTTCCTTGGTTAACCATGGGCCACATGCAATAACACTATGAAAACAAAACCACCTCTGTAGTACTCCCTCCTACCAAAACCAGGCCATGCTATGCAAACCAAATGCACTTGGAAATGTACCCATAAAGCTCTCAGCTTCATATATACACAGAATATTGCATGCTGACTTTCTTTCTTCCTCAAGACTTACAATTGGAAATTACAATCACGCTCACTCATTATTGAATTTTCATGTTGTGTGGTAAGGGAAGGAGACCAAAGCAGATCAGAAAGCTTAGACTTTTCTGAGCGGTTAATTCCATAAAATCTGATTAGAAGACAGAAGTCTGGGGTGGGAACACTTTCAAGAATTCCTCATTTTGCTTTTCATTTCCAAAACATGCATTTAAAAAAGAAAGCTTTAGACTGTGCAATAGCATTGACTGATATTGCTGACATATGTGACAGACAAAAATATGCCACCAGGTGGCAGAAATAAAACATAAAAACAAAAAATATTCCTGATGATTAGTAAAATAGGAGGCATGCTTCACTGCTTTGCGTAGAAAATATGCACTAATGCATGCATGTTTTTCCTAATGCATAGAAAACTGAACATGAAATAAAATGTGGATGTTTTGGACAACCTACATAATCAAAATGTTTAATGTATGTTCAGTTTTATCATAACACAGAACTTGTCTGAACACAAAGCAGCAACAATGTTTACAAATATACTCAATGCATGCTCATGAAAATTTTAAAGTACTGAGCGTGCTGCACTCTTAACATTCACTGGTCAATCTGGTGACCCGAAAATTCAACCTACAACCCCAGAAATACTGGATAGGGTGGGTCACTATGTTTCGAAGGGAAATTTCCATTCTTCAAAACTGTTGCAAAAAGCAAGTATACACGTTCAAATATTATTCAGTATTACTCTATTGTGTTCACAACTGTGCTATGCAAGAATTACCTTTCTTTCTTTGATAATAAAACAACTTACCTACTTAAATAATTTTAAATAAAATTTTACATGAAAACCTTTCCCACAGAAATCTCCATAACTCACATTTCAAGTAGATGGGTTACTTCTCAAACTTTACACAGCAATTTAGGAAACTTCTCTGCCATAATCTCAAAACTTGATGTAGAAAGCAGAAGCTTTGAAGTTAAACGACCTATATAGCCACTTCTGGTCAGTACACTCATTTTTGTAAAAAAGCCATACATATTAAAGTCGGTGTGTGGAAACATGCAAAATAATGTTAACACAATTTAAAAGTAATTAGAGAACAAAAGCTGGAAAACTTGAGTGCAATCTACCTTTCTTGAGATGTACCACACCCTGTAGTATGAAGAAAATCATTAACTTATAATTGCGCTGATTCATTAAATTTTAGAATAATGAGGGTTTCTTAATGTTCTCTCCCTGCATGGTAACCCTTGGTCCCATATTCAATATTCCCCTTTACTACAGCATTTGTTTCCTCCTCTATTTCCCCATGTAGTTCTCATTGTTAACCACTGGGTGTCAGGAGGGAACCTACTCACCACAGCTACATCTTTTAAATTAGTTTTTATTTATTTTTATAGGTGTATTGATGCAACCTTCCAGGCTTTCTCAGGCTACAGTCATAAAACAGCAACAAATTTTTAGGTTTTTCTTTCAATAAAAATCTTTCAAAATCTAATTTTTTTTCAGTCTTGAATTGTTTTTTATAAAGTATAACTGCATTTAAGTATCCTTTTATAACTAGGAGATTAAAATTTATTTATGTTCAAAGAAATTCACAAAATTATCTGTTTTTTAGGGATAGAGGATTGGATAAAACAATATTGTATGTTGTTTTAAAACATGATTCTAATCCTCCCCCCCTCAACCCCATTCCAGCTACACCTGTCTATCTTCTCTTCTTTACATCTCACTGAACTCGAATTCTTTACAGACCAATAACATTTTTACATGCAAGGATGCCAAATCCAGAGACTGACAAATGAGAAGACATCCTTTGCTTCAGCTTAATTTTTGTTTTTGTTTTGGTTTGGGTTTTTTGTTTGTTTGTTTCACTTTTAAGACAAGGGAGAACTCTCCAAACCTAAAATTTCAAACATTCTCAGTACCTTAAAGATTCTGATATGGTGAAAATATGGCAGATGTGAGAAAAGCAGACATATGAAGAGGGACTTGTGGAAAATAAACAGTCCAAAACAAGCCAATAGTCCAGTATCCAAATACTGTCCAGGTACTTAAATAATACAGAGGACACCAGAGTAAACCCACTACAGGCCATGAAGTATCTTCACAATAGCCACTGAATTCCCCAAGAGTAATAAAACTGTATCCACAAAGAACCAGCTTCCTATGGAAAAACCAGCACTCCCTTGATGGTGTGTTATGGAAATGAGGAAAACAGTTACTCCTCTTTCTGATTGCAAAGCAATATCAAGCACTATTCAAAAGCAGTCACCTGAGTATCTTATCTGCCTGACCATTCCTCAGCTGCGAGGGGTTACAGTTACAGTTCATTTACCTGATAGCAGAGATGAATAGGTTGTCTTGTCATTTCACCCTTGCAGAAAGGCAACACTAGAGGTACTTCTGCTGGGGACATTCAACACTAATTCTTTCTCAATAAACATCTTACTTTGTACTTACAAAACCAATCTATTGCAGGATCGCGTTCACCAATGCAATATGGTGAACAAGTAACTCTTTAATAGCAAACATGAGGAACAGATTTATTACAGAGTACACGTCTGTGCCATAGCAGACGGAGCAAACTTGGCAGGGCTGATATTGAATTTATCTAAAGAAAAGAAGAAATCTAAAAAGCAGTTCTAAATGCAAGTGCAAATTTTCAGAAAGCATCATAACAAGTGAATAGCAAGACTGAAGAACAGGAAAAGGAATTCAGTAAAACTCAGAGGCATTTCTGTTACACAAAGGGCTTCATATATTTTGAAATAGAACCATGGAAATAAAATACAAAGTCATTCTTCTTGTGTACACAATTGCTCTTTCATTGTGTTTCAATGATATAACAAGAATCATCTCGTAAAACCCTGTGACTGTTTCGGGTCTTTGCAAAATTATATTGCTCAGGTCCAGTGCAGTCTACACTTCAAAAGTAGTAGACTGTAGTGTAGTCTACATTTCAAAATTAAAACTACAGTAAAAGAAATAATTCATACAATTTGCCTTCATTATATTCAGGCAACAGGTTAACCTTCTCACTAGGAAGGAAAATATTAAACTTAGAAATCAGCTTTCTACTACGAGTGGGCTAAAGCTGCTGTGTATGTGAATCTTAAGCATGCTGGTATCCATGACTACACATATGTATGTACCAGACATGGCTTTGGATACTGTAAAACCTGTCTTTGTCAGGCACCTGCTGCAAAACATGCACCCAGACTCAAAAACAATAGTCTCCCAAAATTACTACATTTCTACAGAAAGTATGCATAACAAAAATAAAAATTATTTTTATTGAAAAACTGGAGTAAAACTCTTCTTCCCTCTCACCTTGTAGAACTGTAATCCTCATTCTATGGGAAGGCATGGACTTTTTATCCCATGGCGTTAGGTACAGTTACCATTCTGTAACTGTGTGGCTGGTCTGGGTTTTGGTTTTTAGGATTTAAGTTTAAAAAGTCAATATTCCTTCCTATTCTGCATCTCTATCTAACACTAAGAGCTTATAAACAGAAAGGGAATTTAATTTGACTTGAAAAATAGGTCAGAATGCTTATCCTAATTTTATGGATGGATAAACTGAAATTTGGAAAGGTTCCCAAAACTTTCCTGAAGCCATTCCAGAAAGTAGCAAAAGGACTGAAAATGGAACACAAACATCTTAACAACAAATATTAACCATCCACAGCTGCCTATCTCTTTGTTCCTGTCCCAAGAGGCACCATATGAATGACAGCGTCAGCTGAGATGAACAGGGAAAAGCAAAGGGTATTTTTGTTGCTTGATTATGTTTGACCATGTTTTTTGTTAATACTTTCAAAGTAAATCTTAGCACATGGTGCTGCAAGATATTTGGAAAAGTGACTGCTGTAGTGATCAGCACATGTACAATCCCTCTGGGGCTGTAGAGACTTCTGAGTAGCACTACACCTTCTATATCCATAAAATCATAGCTTTAGCTATCATAAGTAAGGTGGGAAATGTCATTGTCACTTTAGAATATAGTATGGTATGGCTACCAAAATCTGGCTTGTAATAAAACCCTCAGCTTCTCAAAAATACACCAGTGTATCTGTCTGATTATGAATCACCGAATTACATGTGCCTGTCATGCTACACAATAAAGACAGTAAAAGGTAGTAAAATAATTTACAAAAACTTTATGCGCTCTGAGGTCATATCAAATTGATCAGTGATCCAATCACAAAAGTACTACCTCGAAATAATGCAAAATATCCTGTTTGCTATACTGCTGCTTGATCTAATTCACTACAGTAAAATTTATAATAGAATCCCAGAACTGAACCCCAAACACCACACTGAAATTAAAGAAACTTAAATTGCTAATTTTTTTTTTTTTTTTTTTTTTTACTCAGGATGAAAACAACTTTTTTCAGGACACTTAACATCAAGCACTGTCTTACTTTTAAAGACAAACACAAACTGTTCAAGGCCACAAAGGAAGCTTATGTTAAAGAATGATAAGAAATCATGCTCTTATCTCTCATCCTTTTGTTCCAACCATTATGCCTCTCTTTCTCTCACATATGCTGGTTATTCCCTGTACTTACACCATGGCCATAAAGGGATTTTCTTGCTGGGAACTAAGAGTATAGGGAATCGAGGATTTGATATATTTGAGACTTAGCAGTAAACCTCTGCCACTATTTTGTATTTTATTCACCATTTACCTAGATATTTTTTGTTTAATAAGTCCTTTATCAGATACCTCCTGATTTTCTTATTTACCCTGCAAATCGTGCTAATATCACCACAGACTGTTAGAGAAATTGTGGCACCGTAGAACACAGCATTACCTCACTGCAGATTTAGAGACGATGAACAGACAGACTATGAGAAAATGAGGTTTGAAAATGTTAAATACAGACATTTGAATTAAAAAGAAAACATTGAAAGAAAAAATGAAAAAACCTCACCAAATGAATTAATTTTCCAAGTGGATTTTTTAAATGTTTCCTTCTGTAGGAATATCAAATACTTCTCTCTCTCATTACTTTTTACATTTCTGTTTTGGTAAGCAAAAGACTAAACTCTGTTGTATATAAGAGAACTAGCTTGATCCTGAAGGCTAAAATGGTATTATGAATAGGAATAACAGAATATGTATATCTACACCACCTAATGTGGAGACTGCCCCTCAAACGTAAGTAGCTTTATGAGTTGCAGAACCCATGCCTAAACTCCTTTTCCTGGACATGTGTCTGCAAGTGCTGACCTAGTCATACACAGTAGTTGAGATATTCATTACATGTGGATTCAATGTGATGTAGTATCACAGAAGAATTTCTTCAGTATAGACATGAATTATCTATCTGACTAGATATTTTCACCACATATCTACCCTCCTACCAGAACTAACACTTAAAAATGTGAGAAGTCTCTCCAAGAATTACGGAGGAAAACAAAAAACAACTTTAAATGAAAGCAGAGAAACAGGAACTTAGGACCAAAAAAATACGCACAGAAAGTACCCTTCTTCTAGTCTTCCAGGACATAAATGTACTACAGATTTTCTGGACTTAAGCTATTTTAGACACACTTCAAAGAAGTTCCAGTTTCTCTAGAGAATCATGCAAGCAGCTTGTGCTAATTACAGAGAACCAGTTGACAACAGTCACTTGCTCTATGGAAACACATGCATTAAAGAATTAAGAAAACATAAGTTAAACCAAAATATTGCAACATCATCCATTTAATTCAAAACTAACAACTCAACATTTGGATACTGTAGAAGACAATATTATGACTGCACAAGCAGTTATCAAATGCATGAAAAAAACCTGGTGCTAGGTTGTATCCCTAACTTCTTTCACTTCTAATATTCCCAACAGGCCTAGTCAGCCTCGCACACGTGTTTCTTGTTATGTCCATTTGCTTTTCAGTCGGTTTCCCACACATCAAGCCAGACTACGAGCCTCAGAAGGGAGTTAGCTACTCCTCCAAGCTGCTATGAGTCATTGTGATGTCTGCTGCGTAGGCCAAATTAAGCCTGAATTTCTTGCTTCCACTAGGTAACGAGAACAATGAGGAAAAACATGACAAGGAGGTGAGAAAAGATCAAAAACACAGGAATACGCTCCCTCAATCTCCCTACCTTCCTGCCATAGTTGTCACAGTGCATGGTGATGAAGAAAGTAAATCAAAGGCAGTGCAGAATTGCAAAAAGTATTACTGTATTCCCACTTTCAAGTTGTCAGCCTTACTTAAACCCTATTTTATCACAACAAATGAAAAAAATTTATGCTACCCCTTAAAATATGTACATACTAGTGTACCCTGTTAGAAGTACAAAGATGAATGTTGACAAATTTATCATTGGATGTGAACATATATTTTGTTTAAGCCTAAAATAAAGCTGTGCTAAATGAATAATTACCTAATAATTCATCCTCTTGTTATTGTTATTATATAAATTCCTATTGTTTTGGTAGATGAAACCCTTAATCACAGAAATTAAAACACTAACATAAATTATTGACTGAAAGTTAATAAAATACACCACTTCAGCAATTTTCATGATACAGATATTCATCTCCTCAAGAACATCAGTGGAGAAAGACTGGAATCACAAACATCCCTGCTACACACAGTTTTTGAACTCTATTCTGAGATCATGAACTTTTCGTTTGGCCTCAGTAGTCAGGACAAGACACTGAGGCAAGAAATAGGGTTTTTGGTTTAAACCAGTGAATTTTAATAACGCAGATGATTAACTTGCATTATAGCTTATTTTTAAGAAGCTCACTTCTTAAGAGTGGGTCAAGAAGCTTCTAAAGTATTGGTGGCTGGATGGGAATTTTGGATGCAAAGGGGCATGAGGGGAAATGCCAGTAAAGACATGCACTTTGAAGGTGCCCACTACTGTCAGAGAGAAGATTGTGAATTTAGAACGTGACTGTGTTGCCACGTTCATATTCATTAGAAACACCACAAACCCCAGCAATAAGACCAACATTGGTCCTACTGTTATAACTGTACCATCACAACTCATGAATAGTACCTTGCTTCACTTGTAGGATACTA